>NC_092875.1:368683232-369283232 GCF_028372415.1 Notamacropus eugenii
AAAACCTGGATTCTCAAAATATCAGTGATGCTGTTTGTCCATTGTTTTAGAAGAGGACCCCAGTGATATCATGGGGTGATTTCTTGACTTCCATGTGAATTGGATTTAATGAGGCAGAGTTACACAAAGTCATCAACCTCACTCTCTTCCAGGGTCATTGAAATCCTGGGGCAAGACAATAGTCAAGATGACTAGTGATGACCCAAGATGACCTGGGAGTCTTCTATGTCTGACCAAGCTCTGAGTGCTCCACAACACCTTCATGACTGCTGGAACAAACTGTTCTCATCCGCCCATTCAAGTTTTCACGTGCTTGGGATAGACACCCCTTAACTCTGAGGCCCATCTATTGGTTGCCCTTAACCTGGTTTAGCACATCTGCCAAGATGATTTATCAGGGTGTGGCTGCTATGCATGCTATAACTTCTTGGAGTCACAGGTAAGAGTTGAGTGCAAACTGGACACCAAAGGTAGATGAGCAGACCTGAAAAGGGCTCTGCAAGCCCTCACACCAGAGGTGCTAGTCCTCCTTGACACCCTATGTACACTGGAAGTAGTATCAATGATAATGATGATGATGATGATGAAAATTACTAGCATTTTTACATAACCATGATTTCCAAAGCCCTCATTTGATTTTCACAAGAACACTATGAGGTAAGTGCTACTGTCTCCATTTTACAGATGAAGAAATCAAAGCTGAAAAAGTTTAAGTGACTTTTCCAGAGCCATACAGTGCTTGGGGCAAGAGTTAAACTGAATTCTTCCTCATTCCAAATCCAGTATTCTATCCACCATGCCATCTAGCTGCCTAAATGTTTGTATAAGTACCAAAATAGACAATGATGCATAAGTATTATACAGCAAAAGGAGTATATATGTTCATTTATTCCTTTCCTCTAAGAAAGCAATATATCTGACATCTATAGTTCTTAAGTTGTTTTCAATTCATAGACATTCAATTCTATAAAACTGTGACAATCTATAGTAGTGACACTTTTTTGTGTGTCAATGAAATAATAAGCCTATGTTTTCACACCTACCAGGAATAGATGGACCGTGACTACATGGTATCATTCATATCCACTGCTCTGCTCTTGGTGACAGCGCCTCAGCCATCACCAAAAACCCATTTCATCTATCACTCCCACTATAGGCAGTTAAAAATTAAAAGCGCCAGACAGTAAGGTTATTTCAGTCAATTAACTTACTTGTCATACCATGTTCACACATATTCTTACTACTAGTACCATCACCTTCACAGATTCTAATGCTTAAAATTTCAATGAACACCTTTCTGTGCTGAAAGAATAAGCTTATTCTCATGCTTCTTACAAGAGCATTCTATAAATATTCATTCATCTTATCTGGAGTTGATTATGTTAGTCCTTACTGACCACAAACCAGGCATTTATAACCTATTACTGGTTCATTATTCTTTAGAAGACATTTGGGTTATGCCTTTCTCTCTGCTCAAACACCACCCTCTCATTTCTGGTTCCTCGCTAAATTTCTTTTCTATCCCTTTGTAGTCATTAAGGCTTTAACGTTTTTCCAGCACTAAGTTCTATAGAGTTCTCCTTTCTTCCTAGTTGAGAGCCATAATCAGTTTCTCTTATCATACAGTGAAATGTCTGGATATATTATCTGAATAAGTCCAGATGAACTTTTATCTCAATCATAGTCTATGGAGCTACATGACATTCCCAGAGGGCAAAAAATCCCAACACCAGCTTGCAAGTTTCCAAGTAAATCCCACAGTGTTTGTTGTATAAAATAAGATTTGGATATATGAAATAACCTTGATTCACTCTTTACTGACAGCTCTAACTACTGTCAGCCTCAACCATACCACCTGATCAATGAATATTAATACCTCTGGTTACATAAGAATTTAATAACAGAAAGATCTATGCTCTTATATATCCAAGTGATATGTAAGATAAATGGTACAGTGGATAGAGTCCCTGGCCTAGAATCAAGAAGACCTACATTCAAATCCAGCCTCAAATACTTAGTAGCAATGTATAACCCGGACAAGTCACTCAGCTTGCCTCAGTTTCCTCAAGTATTAACTAACAGCACCTATCTCTTAGGGTTGTTGTGAGGATAAAATGAGATAATATATGGGAAAAAGAACTTTGCACAGTGTATTAAGTATTAAGCAATATATATAAATGTTAATTCATTCCCTCTCTACCTCTCCAGGTTCACCTAGCTAAGTAGGTCAATTAAGTCATATTAAAAACATTTGACTACTGGGGCTCAGAAGCTTCATATGAAATACATAAAGCTATGCTTGGCACAATACCTGTTTTTCGTAACTGAAATTGTTTCTCTTTATAGAAGCAAAAGGGTTACCCTCAAGACTCAGCTGATTGAAAGGTTAATTTAATTAGGAATTATATGTCTTCTAATCTTATCACAAATAAAGGTAGTTGGATTTTGGTTTTTTTGTTTTGTTTTGTATTTTGTCATCCACCAGTGCCTCATTGCATTCTAACTCTGAGCCTGAATTACTAGACTGTACTGAGTTAGGCCTGGCCCAGAATAAAAGGCAATGACTCACAGGTGAAGCAAACAGGACAAAGACCCAATTAATGAAGCCTGTGATGCAAGTTGGTTGACAGAAGATGAGACATGTTCTATTTTCAATGACCATCATTTATTGGAACACCATGTGTCTGGCCAGAAAAAAATGACAAAATATAATTCACTCAATCACTGCCTTGAAATATATTCTGTACTTGGAACCAATTAGGCCACGACCACTCCAACGAGAATTGACTCTACTAGCTTATGTTGTCATAGAGCCTTTAAGTAAGATAAAATACCTCTTTTAAAAAAGTATTGGCATATGTATGTACGTATGCATGCATGCATGCTTTTCATTAAAAAGACCATTTCTTTTTAAAGGACTGACTATGTTACTGAATGTTTGCCATAAATTAGCAGCCAAAGTATCAAGTCCCATCTAAGTTCATTTATAATCAAAGCTCCTACTTCTCATTGCCATCTCAGGCAACTTGATTTGTTATTCCTTGGAGGCATCTCACTAAAAAGAAAAATGTGATTCTGTTGTCCCTTTGATTTTTCTTTAAATGCAAACTCTCTTACAAAAAGTTCCTTGTTGAGAACACAGTGGAAACATGATTTTGAAGTCCAGAAAGTCAGAGGAGGTGACTGGGAGGTGAATGAAAACAAGCTGGCCGGGAAACCCCTTCACAAAATGGAGGCTCTGGGAGGAACTTTCCAATGGGAGAAGGGGGACTTCACAGAGGTCCTACATATATGAAAATAAAAGAGTAATGGTGTGCACTTTGATAAATAGGAAAACTGAAGTAGAATGACTTAAGATGTAGATGGCTGCTTATTCAAAACTGGAAGGGAAATGGATAAGTTAAAATCAATATAAGTTCTTGAAAGGATAGAACAAATCTAATAAAATCTAATAAGGATAAATACTGAAGTCTTGTACTTGAGTCAAAAAAACCTTCCAATGTAAGATAGAGAAGACATGGACAGACAAAAGTTTTATTTGAAAACTATCTGGGGGTTTTAAGTATAAAGTCTATATGTCTCAACAATGAGTTATGAGGAGGGGAGGGAATGCCCAAACACAATCTTAGCATGCATTTAGAGAGCTGTCCTGTCCAGAAGTGGAAAATAGTTCTGACATACTGCATCTCGTTCAGGCCACAATTAGAGTACTGTGTTCATTTCTAGAGCTCATTTTAGTAAAGATATTAATAAAATTGGAAAGTATCCAGAAAAGGATAATCAGGACAATAAAGCTCCTTGAGATCATACCACATCAAAACAGAACAGAAGAAAGGGGGACGTTTGGCCCGGAAAAAAGAACACTTATGGGGAACATGGGAACTATCTTCAAGTATTTGACGGGCTCTCATTCATAAAAGGTATTAGAATTAAGTTTGTCCTGTGTTTCGTTACTAAGAGCAACAGACAGAAGCTGCAAAGAGACATACTGAATTAATCAATGAATAAACATATCTATTATGTGCCAAGAATTGTGCCAGTCCAAGGACAAGTACAAATAATGAAACGATCACTACCAAAAGCATTTTTTTGCTTTGTGAATACATTTTAAAATTTTATTTATTTTATTTTTATTATTTTATTTTTCCCCAATTAAAACAATTTTTAACACTCATTTTTAAAACTTTGCATTCCAAATTCTCTCCTGCCCTCTCTCCCTTTTCCACTCCTCCCCCCATCGAGAAGTCAAGCAATTCGGTATAGGTTATACATGTGTAGTCATGCAAAATATTTCCATAATTGTCATGTTGTGAAAGAAAACAAAGATCAAATTAAAAAAACTCAAGAAAAATAAATTGAAAAGTATACTTCAATCTGTATTCAGACACCATCAGTTCTTTCTCTGGGGATGGATAGCATTTTTCATTTTAAGTCTTTCAGAGTTGTCTTGGATCATTGTATTGCTGAGAATAGCCAAGCCATTGACAGGTGATAATCTTATAATACTGCTGTTACTTTGTACACGGTACATTTCACTTTGCATCAGCTCATGAAAGTCTTTCCAGGTTTTTCAGAGTGCGTCCTGCACAACAGTATTCCATCATAATCACGTACCACAATTTGTTCAGCCATTCCCCAACTGATGGGCATCCCTTCAGTTTCTAATTCTTTGCCATGAGAAAACAGCTGCTATAAAAATTTTTGTATATGTAGGTCCTTTTCCTTTTTTTAACTCTCTTTTGGGATATAGACCTAGTAGTGGTATTGCTAGGCCAAAGGGTGTGCATGTTTTTCTAGCTCTTTGGTCACAGCTCCAAATTGCTCTACAGAATGGTTAAATCAGTTTACAACATCACCACCAGGGCATTTACATTCTAAGGGAGAAGACATATGTATGCTGTGATGTGTGTGTATGTGTGTGTGTGTGTGTGTGTGTGTGTGTGTGCGAGAGAGAGAGAGAGAAGGAAGGAAATAAGCATTTATATTGTACCTATTATGCGCCAGGAAGTATGCTAGGTGTTTTATAAACCCGCAAAATAAGACTATTATTATTCCCCTTTTTTACAGTTGAGGAAAATGGGGCAAACAGAACTGACTTGCTCAGGGTCACACAGCAAATATATACATCATGGTTACTATACAAGGCAGCATGGCAGCGAGGGCACTAGCAATTGGAGAGGTCAAGAAAGATCACATTCAGAATATAGTGCTCAAGGTGCACCTTAAAGCAACAGGAGGGTTCTATAATGCAGAGGAAAGAAAGGAGTGCATCCCAGGAATGCAGGGCTGCCAAGAAAAGGACAAGGAAGATGGGAGATGTAGTGACAAAGAGGACAGAAAGAAGGTCTGTTTAAGTATGTCTGCTGCTAAAGATCTCAGTTGGGGTGAAGTTGCAAAGATCTTTCAATAGCTAAATGAAGTCTCCATTTTATCCTAGAGGCAACAGGAAGCCACTAAAGGTGAAGGCTTAGGGGAATCTTATAGTCAGATCTACACTTAAGGAAAATTACTTTGGTAGTGATGAGTATGTAAGGCAGACCAGGCAGGATGTCCAATGAGGAGGATCACTGCAAGAATTTATGGAAGATGTGATGAGCAGGTAGCTGTGTGAATGAGTGGAGAGGAGTCAAATGTGGGAGGTGATGTTCTGACAACTGAATGGATAGTATGGGGTAAGGGGCAGTGGGGAGGCCAGGGTAATGAGAGAAAGGGACAGAGGGAGAAAGGAAGGAAGACAGAGACAGAGAGGAAGAGAGGAAAGGAGAGAGGGAGAGAGGGAGGGGGAATGGAGGAAGGGAGGGTTTGGGGGGAAGATAATAAGTTCAGGTTTGGATATTTTAAGTTTGGGCTATCTCCTGGAGATTCAGTTTGAAATATCCAACTGGCAAAAGATGATGAAGAACTGAAACCAAAGGGAGAGAGAGACTTGGGCTGGATTTTTAGATGAAACTGTCTTCCTAACAGTTAAAGACATCCCAGAATGGAATGTTGCCCTTAAGAGTAACAGGCCTTTCCCACTTCCTGGTTCCCAACCCCCTCTCATCCAAATTGTTAATGATGTTATAATGAGGAGCCTTGTTCAGGTACATATTGAACTAGGTAGCCTCCCCTCCTTCAACCTCCTCTCGTCTAAGGTTCTATGACCTTCGCTTCGGTGCAGTGAGGCAATAGTCGTTTGAGGCATGTAACTCAGTCAAGTGTTTTTATTATTATTATTATTGTTATTAACTGTGTCCCACTGTTCTCTGTTCACATGATTCTTTGAGAATAAAACTATACAATCACATGGCAAGCTTGAACTCACAAATATTAATAATCATAATAATGTAAGCAGATATATTTATACAGCATTTTAAGATTTTTCAGATGGTACATGCTCAACCCTTCCTTATTCTTCCAAGATTCTCTCTCTGATTAGCATCTTTACCTGCCTCTCATATAATGTCTACTCCTTTTTATTCATGTTTCTACTAGAGCTCAGCAAAAAATTAGTTAGTATTAGTTAGTACAGAAGGTGAGAGACAGCAAAGCCCAGATTCAATGAATGGGAAAACTGAGCAACTGCAACAATTCTAAATGAAACATTTTTAATCCCTTAAAATGTGCCTTAATGGCTATAAGAAACAAATGAAATATCAATTCTAATTAATAAATGAAATATATTTAATAGATTAAAAACTAATTAATTCTAATACTGCTATTAAACGAATGTGATCTTGATCAGATATACCAAGTGTTTGCCAATCACCTCAAGTGCAACCAATATTTTTAAAATGCTTTATTTCCCTTTCACGAAAGACTTTAAAAATAAGCCCTTATTTTAACCTCTCAAGCTCTGAATACTTCTTCCGTATCAAGCAATGGATTCCTCCTTTAACTTGTCCTCTGATGTAACAAAGGATTACAGATCATATTTTATGACCAAAGTCAACATACAGTATGGCCAGTGTATCTTGATTAAGCACTGTCTCATCTTATTTCTGGCCAACAGAGCCAGTCTAGTTCTATGACTTACTTGTTTATTTGTTAATTCCTTTCATGGTATATTCGGTCACTCAAACTCTCCTCAGAGGAAGCATGCTTTTTAAGAGATGCTTAAAGTATTAGGCTTTTGGTTTTATATCAATTTGCTGGAAAAGTTAAACCACAGTTCCTATTTAATTTTAATTCAATGATTTATTCAATATTTATTCAATATTCAATAACATTTATATGTCACATTATTCAGAATTTTACATACCTTGTACTGTGCAGGGTGAAGAAAAGCATTTGAGATATTTTCCTGTCCTTACACCTCAAAACTGGAAATGACTTTAATGAGGGTGGGGATAATTTTATGGCCTTCTTATTACCTTATACACACATTTAGGTTTTCTCTTTTTAAATAACATATTTGTTGATGCACAACAAAAATACCACCATGAAATGTCAGCTATTAAGCCCGAGGGTATCATTTACACTCAGCTGCCTCTATTTCTGTTTACAGCTGAGACTGAAGCTTAATAGTGATGATCATTATGTAACATTCATTAAGCACTTATGTGTTGGTGTCCTACAGAGAAGAAGAGGAGTCCCATCCTTGTCCTTGAGGAGCTTATCCATCAAGAACACACCAAAATGATAAATCACAGTTAGGCAATGCCCATGAACACATGGGGATTCTCCCCTAATCACAGCCATTGATGAAGAACAGAGGAAAACCCTTCATACCAAAAGAATCTACAGGTGTTGGTCGGTGATTTCTTGAGCCCAACTCTTTCCCCCATCTCATCACTGTGCTGATATGGAAGGAGATAAAGAAGGTAAAAATCATACATGTTCCACATATGACCAGGTTGACTCCCCACACAGTGACTCTGCTCATGAAGAGCTAGGGAGAAACAGCAGACACGGCCTGTCTCTAGACAGTCAACAGTCTCATCCGAGCAACGAACCTGTTTTGTGAACAGTGATTTTCATTGTACTTTACACCAAGAGGTTTACTATACAAACTCTGAAACAATTCAACATAATCCTCCTGGCCATGCAGTGATAACTACAACAGTAGCTAGCATTTAAATAGCACCTATATACCAGGGACTGTGCTAGGTGATTTACAAATATTATCTTATTTGATTCACACAAGAAACCTAACAAGGTAAGTACTATTATTAACGCCATTTTGCAACTGAAGAAACTTAGGCAAACAGAGGTTAAGTGACTTGCCTGCCCAAATTCACCCAGCTGGTGTCTGAGGCTGGATCTGAACTCAGATCATCCTAACTTCAGATCTAATGCTCTAGCCACTATGCACCTAACTGCCAGCAGCCAAAATAGGCTAAAAAACACAGCTAAGACAGCCCTTATCCTATGTTATTTCCTAAGGAATATGCCAGAATGCCAATGTACTGTGCTACTAATAATACCACCACCACCATCTTACATTTATATTGTATTTGTTTTCAAAGTGCTTTATCCATTATCTAAATTGTCTGTTAACAAAAATGTCCCTATTGCATTGCAGCATCGCAGGTTAGAATCACAGAATCCTAGATTAGGAAATGACGTTGGATCTTAAAGGTCATCCAGTTCAACCTCCTAATTGAAACATGAAATCCCCTTTCCAGCACCCTCAAGAAATGGTCAATAATCAAGTTCTGCCTCAAATACTTTAAGTGTCAAGTCCATTCCATTATTAGATACTTCAAATTATTAGTCAATACTTCCTTATCCTGAACTTAAATATGCACTTCTGTATCTCCTACCTATGATCTTCGTTCTGTCTATGTGGATGAAGGATTCTAATCCTTCACAACACTGTTAATGTTAAAATGTTGTAAGATACAGCTCAAGTCTTCCTTCATCTCTTATCTAGGTGAAACATCTTTAGCTCCTTCGCCAATCCTAGCATGGTTTGGAGTCTACTCACCATACTAGTCCTACTCCTTTGCTTTGCACATCCCTGTTCATTTTGGACTAAGAGGGTGGAGGTTAGAGTAAACATGGCAAAGGCCAAGGGTGGAAGGGCATGTGAGTACGTGCATGTTGGGAGTAGGGAACCTCCCCTTTCTGCTGAATTTGATCTGGCCATCGATTGCAGCAGAAGATGACACTGCTCTAACACTATGAACTACAGAACAACTCTTCTCATCTTCCTATCTCCTTTCCCCACAGCAGTTGACTATGGTCTCATCTTCAGATATTTCTAAGTGCAGCAGATAAATCTAACCCATTTGTTCCTGAAGGTCCCCTCTTCCCAAATCTCTTCTAGTTCTCATTCTATACCACTCCCACTAGGACTTAACTAACCCCACCACCACCACCAAAAAAGAAAAAGGAAGGAGTTTCAATTATGAACTATGACCTTGATGATCTATGTAATGACAACTTAACCCCCAAAATTATTTTTCCCCTAACTAACCTTAATGTGAAATTCAAGATTCATTAATTCTGTTGACTGGAGAGTTTAAAATCCCTTGTTTTCATTTTAAAAGTGAGTGGTAAAACATTTTACATTTCTCCCAAGAAAGCATTCACTAAATGATTTTTTAAAAGTTTTGATATTTTCTATTAATCCACAATTGTTTAAAACAAAAGCTTCTCTTACCCTCTTATTTGGATGAATTTTAGAAATGAGAGTAATTGGCTACTCAATAAGCATTTATTAAGCACCTACTAAGTGCCAAGCGCTATGCTAAGTACTGGGATACAAAGAAAGTCAAAAGACAGTCCCCCCTTGCTCTCAGGAAGTTCACAGTATAATGAGAAAATAACATGTAAATATCTATGTACAAACTGGAGAAAATGGAGAAAATCAACAGAAGGAAGGTATGAGCATTAAGGAGGGTGGAAGAGGCTTCTTACAGAAGGTAAGATTTCAGCTGGCACCTGAAGGAAGTCAGGGAAGCCAGAAGGTAGAGAGGAGGGAAGGAGAGTGACAGGTATGGGAAAGTCAGTGAAAAGACCCAAAACTGGAGATGAGGCTTCTACTTTGAGGAAACCCATGGAGGTCAGCGCCACCAGATCCCAGAAGGATGGCAGTAACAAAATCAGCCACAAAGCTAAGGCCAACTAGGCTAACTCCTTACCTGAATCATAAATCTCCTTTGCAAAATCTCTGACATTGAAGGCTCTTCCTGAAAGACGAAGGAAGGAGAGAAGACTCTCTAATGTTTCTCAGCTAAGTTTACTGGCATGTCATGGGAACACACACACTTTATCATACTTCTTTTACTGCAATCAGCAAAATCCTACCTGACAGGCTAATATATCTATGCATTTACTAGGTTTATCAGAAATGTCATAATCATCTTTTACCAAAGTCATAAAGAAGTTTTTTCCTCTCTCTGCTCCAAAAAGTAGAAGTGCCTTTCCAACTCAAATGGGAGAACACTAAGCCAGAAGTTTTACTTTTGTTTAAGGCCATGAAAAGTAAACAAAAGGATTTAGACTTCTAAATGGCTTTAGTTCATTAACACCTCATTTAGCTAGAGGGTCATATCCTTCAACTGTAATCATAAATGAAAAAAAGAACAAGGAAGCAGAAATAGATATTCAGTAGATGATATCACAAAGCCCACATTACAGTCATAAGGTAACATCTTCAGCCCTTATTTAGTGACTATTTATTAATATTTTAGACATAATTCTAAAAAGCTTAGTTATCTGGTCCCAGCCTAGAATAGATTATAAGAAACAATACAGAACAAAAAATAACTAATAGAGAGACAAGAATATCAGCGCTAGAACTAAGAGGTGCCATGTAATAGTGTCGGAACAAACCAGAAAATCTAGAGAAAAAAATCCCACAATTGTTCAAAACCATTTAACACGAGATCAAAGACATCTCAACAACCCTTAAAGGCATTATTACAATACAAGGCTTTCATTACCAATGGATGCTCTACAGACTGTAACAAACTGGGATAGAAGGAATTCTCATGGTGTTTTAGACACATTCTGAACTGGAGACAAAAAAATGGCCCTTCCTGGTTTCTTCTTCAAGTAATCTTTTGATTACTTGAATTATTGCAACACAAATACGAAAACAGTGTTAATGTCCACAAGATGACATTAAAGAAAAAGTTAAATTCTCTTCAGTATACTCTGCATAAAAAAGGCAAGTGTGTGATCCATTAAAAAAAAATACCAAACAACCTCTATTAAAATGGTTGAACTTGGCAAAGTTTGGGTTCTCAAAGGAGAAAGCTTTTGTTTTCTGGGAAAATTAAAACTATGGAGCGCCTTCCTCCATGACACTGGCAGAATGAGTTTTTAATATTAAGAGGCAAAAAAAGTGGGATAAGAGAAAAAGCATTGACTTAGGAAAGCTAGGTTTAAATTCCGGCCCACATACTTAAGAGCTGTGTAATTGTTAATCATGCAGAATCTCAGCTTCCTCATCTACAAAACTGGGACAATAATAATTACACAACCAACAATACAGAGCTATAGTGGGGAGAGTGTCATGTAAATGTGAGATGTATGTGTGTGTTTGCCTGTGTATATGTGGAGGAGAAAATGGCAGATTATTCAGGCCAAATGAATAAGGTGGCTAGTGCATAGGGAGGGTAGATGACGGTGGAAAGCCAGAAGGGAAAAAAAAACAACAAAGCACAAGAAAACCAGTAAAATTCTCAGTTATTGGAAATAATATTCTTCCTAATCTTCAATTCCACAGTTAGATGTTAAATGAGTTTTAGGCAGTAATGCAAAGGTTAAAATTGTATTACATTTTATAAACAAAGGAATGACCCTTCCTTTTCCCCAAATTCCTAATATATTAGAGGCCCCTTTTAACTTCTAAAGTAAACAAAAAAGCTAATGAAGTGTGGAAGGGGAATCTATCATCCTATTCCTATTTCCAGGTAAACTATTTTCTATTTCTACATGCTTAAGCTTGGCTTTTGTCACTTTGTATTAAAAAAAAATAGAAAGAATTCTCTTTGGGCAAATTCTACAGGTACTGAACTGAAGGCCAATACCATAATTCCCTTACTCTAATGATACAGGGTAAAATTAAAGAATAAAATAAGACTGTGGACAACATGTTAAACAAGCCAACTAGATATCAGAACATATTTACCAGCCTCTTTATCCAGAAAAAAAGTACACAGTTCAACTTCATTTTTATCTTAGTTTGCTTGAAAAAATTTGTCATTGAAAAGTACAACAAAATTTCAATAATCTGGACTTTACTAACCCATAATTTGTGAGCTAAAAAGCTGCTGAGCACAAATCCCCTAACTTAAAAGATTATATTGTTTTTCAATGAAGGTCAATGTAAACTAAAAGTCTGTCCCGGCAAATTTTCTAAAATTGATTATTACTACTTTTAAATACCTCAAATTAATTACTAACAAATAGCCTACAAACAGAGGTTCTGCTGAGCCTAAAATGCCCATCACACCAAAATCCTTAAAAATAGTCATATTTCCCTTTTAGTAGAAAAACACATTTCCTATCTGGAAATTGAACTTTTATTGACCAAGAATATTTATCTTAAAAAGGAGGAGAAACAGGATGTATGCAAAAAATGAAACCAAAAAGCCCTTTCAAAAAACTAATATGCATATCAGGAAACATACACGCTAAAGTTTGTGTTGCAACTCCTACTACTTGCACTTTCATTAAGGGGTCTATTTGTCCTACTTCTGGACACAATTCCAAAGAGCTTAGAAACTGGAAGAAAATAAGGATTAGAAAATTATAGGATTCCCATTGGCGGGCACAGTAGCAGCAGTAAGATGATGCCAGCAAAGGAGACAAAAAGGAATTTAAAAAATAAAAGGCACGCCTGAGACCTGGAGCCCAGGTAGAAATAGAATGGTGATATGTTTGTACAAGGAGGTGGTCCAGTCATGCAATGAAAGCTAAGAATGCCGGATGCTAGTCCTCTATCAGTACTCTCAACATGTGATAAGACCTAGAGAAAGGGCTCCAGAATACTGAATGTATCTTCTATGGAGGATCTATAGGAGAAACCTAGACAAATACAGCACAGAATCAGAAGGTGCAAAGGGGTTGTCATCTGCATGGTAGTGTGACTAAAGTTAGCCTGTGGGTTTGGATTGTGAAAAGGAGCAGCACCTGGAAATAATGGCCATTACAATTATTTATTACCCTTGGAGGGGAAGTTACAAGCACGGGAATGATTGGTCAGTACAGTCTAGCTTCACAGCAGACACACACACACACACACACACACACACACACACACACACGCAGTAATCAAGGGGAGATGATGGTCCAAGTAGGAGGACAGAAAGCATCATCCCCAACAGGCTGCAAGGAGCTTTCTTTCCTGGGCTCACAGAGTCATCACTGTCTCTTATCAGGAGGGAAGCCCCTGATCTTGAAAGATGCCAGCCTTCCTGCCAGGACCCTTAGCACTCAAAGTAAGGACCACCACCCATTCATCTGTCTAAGGCTTGCTCCTTGTTCCTGTGGATAAAGGGAGTGGACACTCTGATGAGATTACAAGATTACAACTGTTGAAGACTTGAGCATTGAAGCAAATTAAATTTAAATAAAGATAATGCATTTATTAAGTGCTATGTGTCAGGCACAGTCATTTAAAAAAAAACAAACCAACTATTAGTGTATCCAGTGGTTAGGATCATAGATTCAGAGATGGAAGGCACCTAGGTTCAATTCTATTGTGGAGAAGTATCATAAAAATGTAAGATACACAGATAGATACACACTTGTGTATAAACATATGTACTGCTAGAGGATAAAAGAAAATGGCAGAGAATGCAGGGATCTAGTTCAATTTCTTCATTTTACAGATAAAAAATAAGCAGCCAGAAGAGGGGAAAGAATTTGCTCAAGGTGACACAATAAGGATTAGTGGTAGGATTTGAACTCTGTCTCCTGAGTTCAGAATCAGTATTCTTTCCATCATGCCACACTGCTACCTCCCCCAAAGGTTGAAGAAACCATGGCAGAGCACAGCAAAGGAATATTGTTGAACCATGAACAATGATAAATAAGTCCAAATATGGAGGTTGCACCTGAGGTGAGAGTGAAGAAAGCAGATTATTCCTATTCCTATTACTGCTACTACTACTACTACTAAAGAGCTGGCTTTTTTACACAGCTTTAAAATCTGCAAAACACTTTCTATGTATTATCTCATTTGATCCTCACAACTCTGGAAGGTAGGTGCTTTTATTATTCCAATGTTTACACATAGGGAAACTAAGGCAAATACAAGTTAAGTGACTTGTCCAGGATTACTCAGTTAGTGTCTTCCTGATTCTATTTCCAGAACTCTTATTTACTGTGCCACCCCAATTGCCTTAAAAATACACTATTAAAAACAGTTGACTCAATAATAATAATAATTAAATATTCTGAAAGTGTAATAAAAATATCAAAAAAGTTATCTGTTCAAAGATTTTTAAGATATCATTATATGTAACTGAAAAAAATGGAAGCAAAATATATGTTCAACCATAGTAGAATGACTAAATAAATCATGTAACATTAACATGATGCTATGAATGCTATTAAGATGGGCAAGAAGGAAGATCACAATAAAATCTGAAAAGACTTCCATGAAATAATGCAAAGAAAAAATCAATAACCAGGACAACTGAGTGCACATTAATTAGTACCCTACAAGAGGAACAAACATAGACTGAGAATGACTGAACAAAGTAAGAGTCTTGATGAGGACTTTGAAAGAATAACTGAAAAGTTATGATATTTTATTCATAGAAATGAGTTATTTTAAGTTTAGTTATTAAGCAAAATGGATCGGATGCTTTGATGTTCAGTAACAAGTTTTTAACAGGTATAGGTTCTGGACCTGAGTTTTCATCGATTGAGCAAAATATTTTTGAAAGCAAGAACAGAATCTGATAAGTTTACACAAGAAAAAATCTCACCTGGGGACACAAGATAATTATTGTTAGTATTATTATTGTTAATAATAAGTTAATATTTATATATATAACATATATAGCACTTTAATATTTGCAATGTGCTTTTAAAATACTATTTCTTTTTTTTTCCTTTTTTTTACTTTTGGAGGCAATCAGGGGTAAGTGACTTACCCAGGGTCATATAGCTAATGTTTGAGGCCACATGTGAACTCAAGTCCTCTTGACTCCAGAGCTGGTTATTCTACCAACTGTGCCAACTAGCTGCCCCAATATTATTTCATTTGATCTTTACAAGAGCCCTGGGAGGAAGATGCCATTATTATCACCATTTTACAGATAAGGAAAACAATGCAGATCAAGTTAAGTGACTTGTCGAAGGTTCACATAGCTGCCAAATTTGAAATCATATTTTCCTAACTCCAGGTCCAGTTTTTACCTACTATACCACCTTAGCTGCCTTTTAAGATATGTTGTTAACTCATTAAAGTTGCATGTGTATGTATACAAACATACATATACATATATTTTCCCTTTAAAACTTAAGTTTTTAGTTTATAATTTTATTATGATTTTAATAGTTACTGATTTTTTTACCATTTTAAAATTTTTATATTTAGAATATTTTCACAAATAACTGGCATTTCTTTTTCCCAAACAAACCTTAAATTTATAACTATTAATAAAGAAAACAGCAACATGTAACACTTTTTATCTAGCCACCAACATTTTCCTTTCTAAATTTTAAATTTACACATTATCTGTTCAACTATACATATATATTTTTTTTAACAAAACAAAGTTAATATTTACATAGGATTTGGGAGCTGGAATGAACCTTAGAGATGATCTAATCTGATAACTTACGCTTATGAAAGGCTAATATACTGAACAAGAGGC
The DNA here is from genome assembly GCF_028372415.1 of Notamacropus eugenii. Taxonomy (NCBI): domain Eukaryota; kingdom Metazoa; phylum Chordata; class Mammalia; order Diprotodontia; family Macropodidae; genus Notamacropus; species Notamacropus eugenii. Next base: position 368,699,000 of record NC_092875.1, read on the forward strand.
AATTACAAATTTTTGGAAATGAAGTTATGCCTTTGGGATTTTCAAGTTGAATTTGTTATTCACTTGTTTTCGGTCATGTCTGACTCTTCGTGAACCCATTTGAGGTTTTCTTGGGAGAGATATTGGAATGGTTTCTCACTTCGTTCTCCAACTCTTTTTATAGATAAGGAAACTGAGGCAAACAGGGCTAAGTGACCTGCCAGGCCAGAAGAGTCTCCGGCCAGATTTGAACTGAGAAGAAGAATGCTCCCGGCCCCAGGCCCAGCACTCTATCCACTTCACCACCTAGCTCCCTCTTCCCCCCACCCTATCCTCCCATCCCGTTTAAATAAAAGTTTTCTTCTCCCTTTCCACCTTTTGGGGAGAGGAGGAATTGGGGGAGGAGCCTGAATGTATAACTCCCCTGACACAGCAAATATTCAATGGGCAAATTCCCTCTACCAATAGGGATGAGCAATTGCTGATCAACCTTAAAGAGATGCCTGGGGACACTTGGGGAGTTAAGTGACTTATCATGCCCACGTCAGAAATGAGGCTTAAACACAGGTCTTCCTCAGGTCAGTTCTCTATCCACTACTTCACACTGTCTCTCCTTTTCTTTACTGTTCCCAGACTCAATTATATCTGTTTTCCCTCATTTGCTGATAACATATAGAGAAGTTTCCTGACAGGTAGTAGGATATAGTGGGTTAGAGTAATCAACTTGCAGTCGTTTGAATCCTGCCAAAGACACTTACCATGTGACCTTGGACAAGTCATACAACCTCTCTGGGCCTCAGTTTTATGCTATGGGATCCCTTCCCACCCTAAATATATGATCCTATAAAACCAGAATTCTGAGATATCATTGCGCTAAAATACAAAAGACTACATTTGATGAGGTTCTTTGGTACTTCAATAACTGGATCGTATAATAGGGGCCCAATAAATTTATTATTAATGACACCAAATCCTTCTATATAGAAAAGAACATAATACTGAAGGTTAAGTGCATTAGGACTTAATTCCTGATTTCATTGAGAGGGTTATTATCATGTTGATGTCTAAAACATACATTAAACACAGCTAGATATACCAAGAATATCTTGAGATTTAGAGGTAGACAGTAACAATAGAAACTATCTAACACAGGCCCCTTCTAGTAAGTAGCTAACCAAAAATTCAAGCTCATGTTCCTCAATTCCAAATCCAGCACTTTTTCCTCCAAGTAAAGCTAATCTCTTTAGTTCAGATGTGTTTTGACTCATGGTGATCCTGTTTTAATTATCACTCTGAATAGCCATGTACCACTTCAAGAACCAAGTGCATAACGTAATCAGGATTACCTACAATGCAGTAAAGGAGAAAATGTGCTAGACTTGAGAGTTAGAAAAGAACTGGAACCCTTAGTTATGTGACCACTGGCAAGTCACTTCAACTCTGGGCCTCAGTTTCCTCAACCTACAAAACTATCCCTCTAGTACCTAATTAATTCACCAGATCTTTGTGAAGATCAAATAAAAACAATGCTAGGTAAAGTGATTAGCAAACCTTAAATTGTTACATAAAAGACACAGGAAACAAACAATGCAGAATTCCAACCAAACTTAAATGGCACTAGCTTTATCTACAGAAATCTATAATTCTTTGTATGCAGAGATCTCTACTCCTAACCCCATCACAGAAGCTGGGTAAATAGCTAACTTACTCTGAAATGCATTAATAGAATTTACTCTAAATACAGTATCAAATCTAAGTTCTGAAAGAATCATTCATTGGCAATATTCCCTTCTTTTATTCAGAGTGATTTTAATAATATTCTGAAGGGAAGGAATTACATGGAATTTCGGAACCTGAGAGACAATCATCAATTTCTAGGCCTGGAATAATGAGGTAACTCTGCTAATGTTGAATCCATTATATCCCACAGATTAGTAACTATTTGGATAGACTCTAGAGTAGATTATCTCTGGGGTTCTTTTCTGCCCTAGATCCTACGAGAATCAAAATACTATGAGAGGTTTATTTAGGTCTATATGTGACCAATTCTTTCCCTGAGGGAACAACGATACTTAGCTAACCAGATTTTATGAAAAAGATAAACTGCTCCAAGAGAATCAAAGGGAGGTTCCCTTTATGTAGTCAAATATAGTCTTTCCCTTCTGCTAATGTTTAAATTGTAATCAAAATTTATTACTTCAAAATAACTTATCATGAACAACCAATTACTCTTTCACTTAAAAGTGATAATACTGTAAATCATTAAATACTAGCTATTACTATATCCCCCACACTGCCAGGGATCTAAAATTCCTTTGTATTCTCTTGCCCTCTACTAATTACTGCATCTGATTTACAATTTATACAATTAGCCACCATACTAGTGTATTTAAGATTCAAATCTACTGAAGATCTTAAAGTCAAATCACTCTTTTACAGTTCTCTGAAAATTTTTTATAAAAATTTGTGAAATTATGAAAAAAGAAATAGAAGGGAATAATTTAACATCTTATATTCCTTCACCTAGCCATTCAATTCTACAGTACAGACTTCTTAAATATTGAATTGGACCTCAGATATCTGAAAAGGTACCTCATTTACATAAATTACCTATTAATCATTAATATTAACTATTTCCTTTCAGTATAGACCAAAATGCTGCAGTGGCATTGAGGGGAATAAGGCGAGCACAAAAAGTGAAAGCTTTGTAGTTGAAAATGAAAGTTATTTAACCACATAAGCTGAGAATTTGATAATCAACTTGTAAATAGTCACATTTCCATTTAGCAACACAAGCAGTACCTGAATCTAAATAACTATATTTACTATTATATATTCTTATACTTCTTTTATAAAAACATGATTTGAGGACCTCTGTGGCATAACAGACCCCCCCCCCACTCAATGTGAAAAATTAATGTTAATGAGGGCACCCTGCTTAAAACAAGGCTGTTTCTGTTCATTTTTATTATACTAAAATCCATTCGCTCAGGTGAGAATTGTAATTAAGATATTTCTTTTACCTGGCTAACATACTTATTTGAAACACTACAAACAGAATGCAAACGGAGGATTTTAGTAAGGATGGAAATTGTTGAGTGTGGAGAGTGAAATGTCAGTGTTGCCGGAAAGAGAGAAAAGAAGGTAACTGAATCATTTAAAAAACAACTTACAAAAAAAATAAAAATAAAAATTTCTAAAGGAGGCACAAACAAGCAGGACAGCTTTGAAAGCATTATGTTGAATTTATAATATACTCTAGAAAAAGGAAACAAGCCATATGTACCAGAGATTTGCAATTTCCTATCCAATATCTTTTTTCTTTTACACCTTGTATGTAAAAAAAAAAAAAAAAAAGGTTCTCTCTTTTGTGTGTATATGTTTAAGTGTAAAATTTTAAAAAGAAATTTAAAAAAGAAACTGGTGGATATCACCAAATTGATTGACATGTTGCTCTTTACTCCAACCCACTTCTATAACTGGAGTACAATAAAACCTCCAATATTAATGTAATGCTTATGATTATCAGAATGATCTTATTCACATCTATAAACTGTCATTAAAAGAAGTGTTTAAAATAAACAAAACAAACAGCTTGGTTTGACATCAATTTTAGAATTTTCAAGACGTCCACTAAACAGGAAGTCCTATCTAAAAATGCAAAATACCTTAGATTGCAAACAGGAATGATTTAAAGTTAAAACTCAGAAACCATAATATTTAAATAATTTTTACATGGGGCCAGTAATTCTCAACACCTTATTCTTTTTAAGATGGTAAAGTATCCCCTCTATTTTTTCATCATCATATATAGAAATCTTTATTATCTTCATTATATTAATGAGTATTTCTAGAAATAGAGGACTATAAATCTCTCCCTTTAAACTATATAAAGGTAAACTGATGATTCTGTCAATGTTCTTATATCTATAGGTTTAGCTAAACTTGTTAAATACTTTTGCTGATTATTTGTTAATTTAAAAATAATCTACCACACCTGAAGGAAAAAAAAAACATAACAAGCATACCTTTCACCTTGTCCAAAGTCCTCACCTTCAGGCATTTCAGCCCTTTAAAAAAATAAAGTAGATACCACTACAGCACTCTGTAGCAAGGTAATTATTCCAAATGGTAGACTCTTTTCCACTCTGGAGCTAAATGTGTCAGTAGGAAAACACCCAGCCAGAGTTCTTCCCCCTTAGGAGAAGAGAGCTCCAGGCTCCTCCAGTCAGTGTTTACACACTTCCTGCTGGTCTTGAATGAAGCTCCCAGTCCTGTCTTTGTTATTGGCCCCTTCTATAAATAAACAGGTCAGTCACCTCTTACTCCAAGTACCATGACTGGCAGCTGGGGAGCAAGGGCAGCTCAGCTGCCAAGCATTTCTCTTTAGTCTTGTGAGGAGGCATCACCACCCAGTTATTAACCTTTATTTGGATGACTTCACAGAGGCCTGTTCCTTTTCTTTGCTTTTTTTTCCCCTCAACGTGGCAGGGCACTGAGCCCTAAGAACAGATACACCACAGGTGACCCAAAACTTCAGCACAGACTACCAAATCTCATATCCGTCAAGCTGAAGCAGGGGGTTTGGAAGCAAAAGGTGTTGTAACTATGACAGTATCCAGAAATGTTTGCTCGATGTCACAACCATTCACTTGGCAAAAATGTAGCTGGAATTGATTTTTTCCCCCTTCTTTCTCCAAGAAATGTCATCACTGTACACCAATATTTCTTTAGAGGACAGTGTCAGTCATTTTTCCAAGAAAAAGTCACTACTGCAGTATCAGAACTTGAACTTGCTAACTCAGACAGAGTATGTCCCTGGGTATCTATTTGTAAAATGGTTTCTAGTAAAGCCTTCTCTGATACTGGTAAAGGGCCAAGTTGTGAATCTGAGATATTTTTAAAGCCCATTCCTGGCCCCTCCACTCCCATAACACTTGTTTGTCACAACTTGAGGAACAGAGCAAAACAAATTCAACCTGTATGTTTCAACTTTTATTTACCAAAGAGGAGAAACAGAGAGAATGGCAGATAAGAGAGGATGAGGCAGACAGACAGACAGACACAAGCACACTTTTTTTTTAAAGCTGCTCTGGGAAGATCATAGTTATACTTTTCAACCAAAATAGCACAGGGTCACAGGCTAATAGGTTTGGAGCTACTAAATCACTACTAATTAGAGAAATATAAATTCATGTAAATGTAAGTTAAAACAACTCCGAGGTACAACCCATTAGATTGGCTAACAAGACAGAAAACGAAAATGACAAATGCTGGAGATGTGGAAAAATAGGTGCTAATAGGTGCTGCTGGGGGAGGGATAAAAGTGGTGGCAAAATCTTGAGGGCCAGAAATAAAGCCTAGAGGGGAATGAAGCATGACTGGTCTGGGCCTATACCCAAAATAGAGATTCCCAAAGGAAATCGAAAATGCATGGCAGAAGCACATTGCCAGGTGGATGGTACCAGGTACTCAAAGAAGTTCCAGGGTAGGAGGCTGACTCCTGGGTCCAACCCCCTAAACTGAGCATCCAAATTTATCAAATCCTTTCTTGATGGGCAAATAGATAAAAATACTGCGTATCTCAAATGACTGTTTATGTCTTTAAAGCATATAGTATTTTCTGTTTATTATTATGCTACTGAATTCCTCAAGAGAACCTGCCCATGCATTTTAATGGTCAATGAAGGGTTTCCTACGCTATAGTACAATGCATGAACCATATGTATTGTGATCCTGAGTTACTGAAAGGAAATGCCCTCATTCACCTTTCCTTGAAATTTTAAATCACTTCTGGCCCCCAGGAATTCAATTCAAGAGAGGTGTTGGTAGTAATCTCTGAGGTCTAAAAAAAAAAAAAAGTGGCAAGGAGGAAAAATAAGAGGAGGGAGGCATTATAGCTATTTTCAAGTATTTAAAAAGCTTTCACAGAAAAGAGGGATTTAATGGCTTCTTTATTTTATCCCCAGATGATGGAACTAGGAACAATGACAAGTTATACAGAGATTTTTTAAAAATGTTTTTCTAACAATTAGAGCTATCCCAAAGTGAAATGGGTTGGCTTGGGAGGGTGTGGATTTCCCTCTCACTAGAGGTCTTCAGGGAATGGTCAGGGGATCTCTCATATGAGTTGGACTAGCTTCCCTCAAAGTCTCTGTCCAGTTTTGAGATTTTGTGTTAAATGTCTTTTAAAAACTGGGTACCTGGCCTTTATGGAAATATACAGATATTATAATAATATATTAGTAAAATAATATCATTCCATATTAATATTATATTGTCTATTAATTATATATTATATAGTTAATATATAACTACATAGATATTATATAAATACATATTTATACATCTATGTGCAACAAGCACAAGAGATTATTTTCTCTCCTATTCTTCTAAGCTCTTTTTTCTAAGACAAAGAAGAAAAAAAAATTCAGAATTCTGAAATTTGGCTGAAAGTATAAACAATCTCTATGAAATAGAATTTATAGAATCATGGAATTCGAGTGCTGGAAGGAACTTAAGCAGCCATCTGGTCCAATCTGTACCCAAATGTTATTTTCATTATGTAACACACCTATCAGGTGGACATCCAACCTTGATTTGAAGACCTCTGATGAAGGAAAATCCATTGCTTTCTGAGGCAGCCTGTATAGGAAATTTTTCCTTACAACAAGCTGAGATTAGACTCTCTGCAACTTCCACACATTGTTTCTAGTTCTGTCATCTAAGGCAAAGAAGAGTAAGTCTGACGATCTCTTTTCCATATCACAGTCCTTCAAATACTGAAAATATCCATTATATCCCAGCCAACTACCCAGCCAGTCTTCTCTTCAGCTAAAAATCCCCATTTCCTTCAATCCATTCATCTTCATAGGACATGTTATTATCAATCTTAACACCAAGCTAGGTGCCTGCCTCTGTGCATTCCCGAGCTTATCAATGTCCTTTCCAGAATACTGCATACAGAGTCAAACGTCATACACCAGATGTGATGTTCCCAGAGTGGGTGCTCTTTGTTGGTGAGAATCAGATCTAGATTAGAAGTTCCCCTCTTTGGTTCCTCCAATTTTGAAAGAGGAAACCAAGGAAGAAATTAACACCTACCCTACTTCTGGCCAAGAAAGATCTAGATTTCAGGATAACTGGAATGCCCCATGAAACCCAAATCATGCCTCAGGGGCAAAGATGATCTCAAGATCTGGAATACACCCTAGTGATAATATTGCTCCAGTTGTACCTGTGATGGTCTTCAACCAATTTCTTCCCATCCTGGGATTCTACATATTTTAATATACAGTATTATTCCACTGCCTCCTTTCTAAAATACATTTATGTACCTTTACAGAGATTGTTTTGGCTAGCTCAGATGATATAGTATGGCATCATACTAAGCTTTTAATCTTAAGGTAATAAAGTTCAAACCCCATGTTAAGTACTCATTTCATCACAATAATTAACATATATAGCACTTTAAAGTGTGTGAAGTGCTTCACATACACAATCTCATGTGATACAGCAACGAGTGAGGTAGCTACATCAGATATTATTCCCATAATATGTATAGATGGAGAAACTGAAGCCTTAAAGAGGTGAAGTGATTTGTCCATGATCACACAGCACTGGTAAGTGCTAGAGGCACAGTTCAAACCAGGTCTTGCTGACTACGTCTAGTGCTCTATGACACACCATACTGTCTCTTACTTGATTTTTAGATTTTACTATTTGTCTCACAAAGTTGTTGCAAGGTTGAGCTTTGTTAATTGTAAAGTGCTGTGTAAATCTAAGCTATAAATATTATACAGAGATTCAAAGAACAACCAGTTTGCACAAAACACACTATACAACGTCTGGGAGCAGGAGCATTTTGACTAACATGGTATCTTCTTTCACAAAGAGTTGTAAGGTCTTTAAGATGCTGGCACGACCTTTACCTGGCTATAGTTATCAACATGGTGCTCCTCACTGCTCACACAAACTAGTTTGAGAACCCAATCCTAGACTTAAACACGGGTTGTGTGGATGTGCCTAAATCATTAGTTTATCTCTTCTAATTAGAGATCCTGGGATTAAAAGATGGAAAAGACCTTAGAAATCATCTAATCCAAAATGAGAGGCCACAGAGGCCTACAGAGATGACATAAGCCCAAAGTCATTCAAGTCACAAGTAAAAGAACCAGAATCTAAGACTCTCTCTTCATTCTACCACAAAATGAAAGGTTTATTTCATAATTATGATTTCACTGCCATGGCTACTTATTTATCAGGAACAGTTTGTGGGTGTTAGCTGAATGTTCAGGCCATTTCACAAGCATAAGAGAAGAAAGGGGGGAACCATAACAGTCGTCAGGCTTAAATGTATAAGTAGTTCAGTATTGAGGACAGAATTCAGGACATTTTGGGGAAGTTATAAGAGTCAATTATAAAGGAGAATTTTCTAATAATGAGAATTGTTCAAGAATACAATAGTCTGGATTACAGAGCCCTAAATTTCCTTTAACTGGAAAAGCCTTCAGCTAGGGATGGTCAATCAGCCATTTGTCAGGGACTTTACAAAGAGTTCCTGCATGGGAAAGAAGATTGGATTTGATCCAGTTTAATTCAATTAATAATTCATTAAATGCCTACTATGTACAAGGCTCTGCGCTAAGTGCTAGGGGATACAAAGATGGAAAGCACTACAATCTAATGGGGTAAAGGTGGAGAGACTGAAAGCAAAAAACAAACAAACAAACAAACTACCAAAGGACCACAGCATATAGAGCTGGAAATTATTTAGCGGAACCTGTTCATTTTACAGATAGGGAAAATGAGGTTTCAAAATTTTGACCTCTAAGGTTCCTTTCAATTCCAAAATTCTGTGATTCTATTTTTACTAAATTGAAAGGTTTAATGTACTTACTACTCATAGCTTCACAGGTCAATGACAACAAAAAAGGTTAACGTTTTCTTGTACCACTTACAATTTTATGTTATACAGGTTTTGTGAAACCAGAAATTTGGCTACTATTAAGTGACTCCTACAGTACAATTAGTTTATTTGAAACACTGAGTTACTGAGTCATACTGAGTTATCCCTACTCATGGCTCCTCTGAGTAGTTAGAGCATTCAAGAGAAAATTCCACCCCAAATATTCAAATCCAAACTAGAGCATTTAAGAAAGATCAAGCTCAGACTGACTGAGAGCCCTCAAAAGAGATGAGGTTTGAAGCTGACCCATCCAAGATGATATCCAAGAGATTACCGTTGGACATAGTCTATAACCAGTACAACTTAAAAAGCCTAAAGATTATAGTGAATCCTTCAGGTTTCAGTTAAAATAAGTACATACAGGGAAGTTCCAAAAGTCTCTTAGATTCTTTTCTAAACTGTAAAAACAGACCAAGGTGTTCCACAGTCAATCAATCAGAACCACCTAGTACTGATAGCACCGCACACCCTAGAAGCTCCCAATTCCCACCAATCTGTATGCTAGGAAGAACTTGGCTCAAGATACAAACACCTCATCAGCTACAGGCCTACATTTCCATTCTCATATTCCTTATCTGGTATGGATTATAAGATAAACTAAACTCAACTCCTAACTTTATGTCCCAATGGTGAACAGGGAAATAATAAAACTGTTTTGCTTGTGGGGTCTCCCTGCCCCAGGGCTAAACTCTTACTTGGTTTTAATTGATCCAGAATAACAAGAGTATTGAAGAACTCTGAGAATAAGACATGCACTTCCCTCTCACAAACTGGAAATTTAACCCCAACTGAACACTGAAGAGAACTTTCTAAATCCTAAACATAACAGTGTAACTATTTAATAAGGTTACCCTGTCACCAAGAAGTGACTCAGCATTGAGAAGAATCTGGCTTTTAACATACAATGTCTGTTTTCCTTGGGATTTGTTTTACAGCTGACACATTTATTAACTGAAATGATGCCAAGTATTTCCTTAGGACATCAGATAAGCACAAGCTGTGTGTCAATGACTATCTGAGACAAGGGTCTGGATTTCATTCCACCACTCCAGGTCTTATACACGAACAAGCAAGGGATATTATAAATTTAAAGCATGAATATTAGGATAGCCAAACCACCAATACATATTTACTGAGAAACTCATTCCATAAACTCCATCCTAAGTTGCTGCAAGGGGAAGGAAGGGTAGAAAAATACTAAAAGGGGGCTGTTGTCAAAAAGGAGTACTCTTGAGACTATCTGCCTGGCTTGGCCATTTCTATTCCACAAATCCATATCTAAGAGATAAGTATGTATAATATTAAATCATTTTTCAAATGAGAGCTAGCTATGATGCTATTTTAGTACTTTTAAAAATAATGATTAGGGTTTTTAATTTTATTGATTTTATAACAGGGCCAGGGGTCAGGATTGACCAGTTTTTTCAAAGCTTGAGTGATTCCCTTCTGTGGCAGAGAACATACATTCCCAAGAAGGAGAGACGAGAAGTCTCTGCCTCTCTTTGACATTCTCCTTTTCACACATCTGGCATCCTCAGGGATAGGCCTACATGAAAGACGAGGGGAGCCCAAATCATCTCATCTCAGTTTCTACTCCACTCGTTCCCTTTGGGCTGTACTCTATGTGAAACTGAGATGCTTTGCTTTAATACAGAGGGAAAAAGTGACTTCTTAGCCATATAAACTTGAGCTGGCAAATTAGCATGGATTATGAAAGGCAGCCTTGTCCAAACCAGCTCCTATTGGGAGGTTAACTTCTATTTTATATTGCTATGAAGAACACAGGTGTAGTTTATTTTTCTAAGATTCTATATGATATGACATATAGATATACATATAGCATGTATGTATACGTGTATGTGTGTATGTGACTTTTTGGTCATATTGGTACTTCATTTTCCAAGAACATGTATGATAAAATAATCTCCTGGATTTACTAATCTATGTTGCTAATAGAAATAATGTGGAAATATATATCATTCTTTTTCCTTCTCTTAGAATTTCTGAACTATATAGTCTCTGTTTCATTTCATTTTCATATTAAATTGATGCTTATATTTTAATTAGTTGTGACAGTCATGAAGGTAGACCAACATTGCTATCTGAACATGTTATTATATACCATTGTAATGAACACAGAGTATTAAGAATCTTTGCCGTCTTCAAGTATTGGGGGAGGAAAGGGTTAAGATTAAATTTAATAATGAATTCACATTGGCTACACTTAGGACTTTTAAAGGTAGTCAAAACTCCATCATTATAAAAATGCTGAGATGACTCTGTGTGTCTGGGAGAAAGTCAGTGGCTTGTTGATAAAAATAGGTCAATTTTAAAATTCAAGTGTTTTCCTACCTTTCCATCTCTTCTATTCAGAACGATCAAATAACATACCAAATAAAAACAGAAATCTGACTTCTGCCTAAGTTTTGGACACTTCTGTGATAAGTGTTAAATATAGATCAAATCTTCACTCTTACATGTGATAACTTTCACACACATACACACTCTCATATGCCATTCACCAGGTATAAACACAGAATAAGAGAGCTGGAAGTGATCTCTTATGCCACCTAAGTTTTATCTCCATCTTACAGATGCAGAAACGCAGGCGCACTTTAAGAGATGAAGTTGTTTCTGTCTATCTGGCATGTAAACAAATTACCTTTTTTGACCTCTTGCCCTGTGAATTTGCCCACATGAAAACACAAATATCTATATCAGGAACAAACAGACTTTTCTTTCCCACCTTCTCCATCCTTTCATTTCACCCCATTACAGACTTTAATGCTCAGATTCCTTGTCTGGGGTCGGACACTGTAAACAGAGGATGAAAACAACACACTTCCACATCAGGATGTCATCCAGCAGCTAGGAAACAAGCCAGAAAGAATCAAGCAGGGCACAGAATTGGGAGGTGCAGCAAAATCCCTACTGGATAGTAAAGAGAGAATAATTCTGAATAAGAGACAGTTGAAAGGACTCAGGCTTTGATTTCTGCTCAACAAAATGAAGATGTTCATGTGTGTCTGTCTTTCTGTGACCCCATTTGGGACTTTCTTGGCAAAGACACTAGACAGGTTTGTCATCTGCTTCTCCAGCTCATTTTACAGATAAATGAGGCAAACTGGGTTAAGTGACTTGCCCAGGGTCACATAGCTAGTAAGCATCTGAGGTCATACTGAATTCAGGTCTTCCTGACTCCAAGTCTGGTACTCTATCCACTGTGCCACCTAGCTGCCAGTGTGAACACAGGTAGAGGCTAAAAACTTAAGGGAGAGGGGCACTAGAGCCTGGGGAAGCCCCTTTCTAAAGATCAATTAATTTCACAAGGCAGAGAATTTGTAGGAAATGTATCATCATAATCCAGGTGGGCCCTATTTGAATGCCACCTCTGGAGAGGTGTAAAGTTTCATAATTGTTTTATGTTGCATCTTCCTGACACTGGACCGATCTCCACATATATACACACACACACATATATATACATAAATATACATGTACACATGTATATGTACACATATGCACATACATATACACAGTGTGTGTACAAATATAAAATATATATTTATACATACACCCATAAATTCAGTAAAAACTACTAGAATGTTGCTAACTGATACAGTCTTTACTTCAAATTTCTGACAATAAGCCATTCTCCCTGAAAGATCTTTTTCTTTGGAATCTCTTACATCCTGAGTGAGTTTAAAACAAGAAAGCAGAGACGGATGTAATTTCATGTGCAGGTATGTTGAATGGAGGCATAAAGGATAGAAATTGGAGGCCAATCTGTATGGAAGCAGATGGATGCTGAGTAGGGGAGCTACCAGAACTAAAACCAAAAGCCGGCGTCAGAAAGCAGCTGGAAAGTCAGTGGAGGTGGATCTTGATTGATATGGATAGTAATAATAAAATCATTTCATTAATAATTATTTAAATATTTAACAAAATATATGAAAATACATTTTGGATAATATGGATAAAATTGTATTTTAAAACTAAGTCATTACGTGGTCTGTAAGGTTCCTTATGAACAGACTAGTGGCCCTCATTTCTGTTTGATTTTGACACCACTGACCAAGGCCCTAAATCCTCCTCCCTCCTCTCCCAGTACACCATCAGCTGTTTCCGTTTCTTCACAACCTTGACCCTATGGTTCGTCCACACACTAATCATTTATGGTGGGTCAATTTCAATTATTCACCTCTTTTTCCTAAGTGAAATCATGAAGAGCAAGTCCACTACACATTATTAATCTAATTTCAACTGTAGTGTCCTCACTACAGCACAGAAATCTGTTTATTTGCCTCTTGTTGACTCCCAACTGTATTTACAATGAATCTTTCCTCTCTCCCCAATTCTCCAACTCTACCCATATTGCACTCTCTCTTAGGAGATGATCTCCCCTTTTACTTTGCTGAAAAGGCTGAGAAAATCCAGCATGACTTTCTGGATCATCTACCTGCCTCACCCCAAAACTACTGACATATTCACCAATCCTTTCCTTCCTTTGCTTAATTCATTCTAGTTATCAGATATTTATTTATTAAGCACACTTTTCAAAGGTCAATTAACAAGTCACTGCCTTCGTGAGGTCTTTCCTAACCCTTTCCCAACAGCTAATGCCACTTTATGTGTACATGCATATATATATTATATATATATATATATATACACATAGCCATGTATTTATACATGTGTATATGAATCACACAAAATTTGCATTAGTACATGTTCTTTCCAGGGGCAGAATGAAAGTGCCTAGAGGTAAGAGGCTATTTTATTTTCTCTTTAGCTCTTAAGAACTATATCTTGCACAAAGTGGGAGCTTTCCTTCAGTCAATAAGCATTAATTAAGGACTATGTAACACGAATTGTGCAAGGTACTTGGGACACAAAGATTAAAAAAAAAGTCTCTACATTCATGGAATCTACATTTCACTATGAATATATGAATAATACAGGACATACATATAAACCCATATAATATAGCTTTAACTATTAGGTGCTGTTACTTTTCAGGGGATATAATTTGGCATCCTTGGTGTGTACAAATATTTCTTATAAAAATTACTGTATATATTCTCTCGGATTAAATAAATATGCCTACTTACCCTATGTACTCAACCAAAAATAGCTTGATTGAAAGTCATAGTGATTAATGACTTATAGCAGATGGGTTAAATGGTTATGCTCCCATACCTTCCCTCCACACACAAAAAAAACTTTTCAAAATATGAATTTTAAAATATGAAAATAAAATCATTAAGAATGTAAAAATCTTGTCCAAGATAGAGAAAAGAACCTACAGTGGTGTTTTCTAGAACTCAACCTTATCCGCCAAAGGAATGGGAGCAGTTTTTTTTTTGTTTTTTTTATTGCATTTGGCTTAATCTTTGGAAAAGGTTGCAGGCTTTAATTAGCAACCTGATTCTTTGCAGTTAGGATAAATATTGTGTTGCTATGACTCAAATCTGCCTGTGCCATGTAGGTCATCATCTCATAATATCAGTCCCTTATCATATCATGTGCAAATCAAACTAACAGCACTAGGTGCTAATATGGAAATTCAACTATCAAACCATTGTTTTCTTATATCAAAATGGATCTAATAAAACTATCTAAGCAAAAGATACACAGATCCAGCTGACAGGTCCAATTCTTATATAGACTGTTATAATTTCATTTTCAATCATATATTTTAAAAACTTTTAAGAACTTAGATAAGAGTTATTTCAAAATATAACTTCAACTGTATTAATCTACCAATTATATTAATACTTTTCATGTAAAGCCATGGCAGAGAGACAGCATAGCATAGTGGATGTAGAGGTAGCCTCAGATCCTTTATTTAAGTCCTGTACTTGACACATATTAATTAGGAAGTCGATTAGCCTCTCAGTGATTCAGGCAATTCTCTAAGACTATAAACTGCAGAGAAAGCACTGACTTTTTTTCTATACAGGAAGTTTTCTTATGCAGGAGTTTCCTAAATCAGTGAAACCACAGGTCTATCTATCCCTATCCCTAATGTAAGTTGAAATGTCTGAGAAAATTTGCAACAAGTATCTCTAATCAAGGTTTCATTTCTCAAATATATAGAGAACTGAGTCAATTTTATAAAAATACAAGTCATTCTCCAGTTGATAAATGGTCAAAGGATATGAACAAACGGTTGTCAGACAAAGAAATCAAAGCTAACTATGGTCATATGAAAAAATGCTCTAAATCATTATTGATTAGAGAAATGCAAATTAAAATAACTCTAAGGTACCACCCCACATCTATCAGAGTGGTTAATATGACAAAAAGAAAAAAATGTTAGATGTTGGAGGTGATGTGGAAAAATTAGGACACTAATGCATTGTTGGTGGTTGGAACTGATACAACCTTTCTGGAGACCAATTTAAAGCTATGGCCAAGGAGCTGTTAAACTTTGCATCTTTGACCCAGCAATATTACAAATAGGCTTATAAACACAGAGATCAAAGAAAAAAAAGTACTTATATATACAAAAAATATTTACACTGGTTCTTTTTTTGTGATGGTAGAAAATTGGAACTCAAAGGGATGCCCATCAATTGAGGAATGACTAAATAAGTTGTGATATATGATTGTAATGGAATATTATTGTGCTATAAGAAATGACAATCAGGATGATTTTAGGAAAACCTGGAAAGACTTACCATGAACTGATGCATATTAAAGTGAACAAAAACAGGTGAACGTTTTACACGGCAGCAGCAACATTTTTTGATGAAGAACTGTGAATGAAATTGCTGAGAATAGCAACGCAATGATCGAAGACAACCCTACAGGACTCATGATGAAGCACACTATCGACTTCCAGAGAAGGAACTGATATTGATTGAATGAAGACTGAAGTATGCTATTTTTCACTTTCACTTTTTTCATTCATTCAAGTCTTCTTGCACAAAATTATGGAAATGTTTTACGTTATTGCATATGTATAACCTATATCTGATTGCTTACCATCTCAGGGAGGGGGGAAGGATGGAAATTGTAAATAAAAATGCTTTTTAAAAATTTTTTGAAAAGATAATTTCTTGCCTCAGAGATTTTCACCATTAAAAAAAAACACTTAATTATTTCAAGACCTCACAGAAATCAAAAGGAATTCTCTCCCCCAAACCAAAGGATTAAGATTTTATTTTTAAATACAGGATTATATCTAATGAGACAACAAGAGTGGTGCTATAGATCAAGGGCCTGACTTAATATAAAGACTATCTGGGGGAGGGGTGGAGCCAAGATGGTGGAGGAAAGATAAGAACTCACCTGAACTCTCCCAAATTTCCAAAAAACTTTAAATAATGCCACGAATTGAATACCAGAGTAGCAGAACCAGCAAAAGGTTGGGGTGAAACAATTTTCCAGCCCAAAACAACTTAGGAGGTTGGCAGGAAAGGTCTGACTTACCTGGGTGGGGACTGGGCCCAAAACAAATTAAAATAACTCCAAAGTATGGCCTCATACCTATCAGACTGGTTAATATGACAGAAAAGGAAAATAAGAACTCTTGGAGGGGATGTGAAAAATTGTACTGTTGGTGGAGTTGTGAATTGATCCAACTAAATTACTTGCTTTTGGAAGAAGATAGGTAAGGAGGAAGAAAGGGAATTTAGAAATTCGAAATTGAAAAAATAAATGTTAAAAATTGTTTTTACTTGTAATTGAGAAAAAATAATTAAAAACATTTGGATTTAGGTTCTGTCTTTGACACATATTAGCTGTGTGACTGGGAACAAATCACTTAACATATCTCACTGTTTCAGGCAATTCTATAAAGGAGGGAGGCAATAAACATGAGTAATGCCTCCATGTGCCAGGCACTGTGCTAAGCACTTTATAAGTATTATCTTTTTAAATTCTCACAACCACCCCGAGAGATATATGCTATTATTATTCCCATTTTACAGTTGTGGAAATTGAAGTAAATAGAAGTTAAGTGACTTTCCCAGGGCCACAAAGTCAGTCTGAGGCCAAAACTGAACTCAGATCTTAATGACTCCAGGCTCAGTTCTCTATTCACTCCACTCATCGATATGCTTCTGACATAAATTTACAATGATAAACTGCAGACAATTGTCATTCTACATGAATAAAGTGAGTATCCATTGTGGGAATTTCCTTCATCAATGGAATCACAGGTATGGACAAAAAAGGGAGGGGTTGGGAGGAACACAACACTGTACACATTCAGATAAGCCAAGAAATTGAGTATTGCATAGGTCTGTGCTTACCTCATTCACTAAAGCACTACACTGATAGAAATTCCAGGTTTAGAGTAACTATCTAGGTTTGACCTCCTATGAGAGTGCTGTAAGGCCTGGAGTAGAGTTCAGAGAACCTGTGTCAGACCCTGCATCCAGGTAGAATAGGGCCGACACAAGTATCTTGGACAAGGGTAACAGGAAAAGAGGAGTAAGAGATACAGAATGGAATAGATGGGACGGAAAGAACAGCAAAGAGAACGAATGCATTAGAACAGAAATAAACCATGAAACCTTAAAATGATGTGCAAGAAATGAGCATCCTGAAAATTAGAATGGGTCAAACAGAAAAAGACTTAATGAGAAAAGAAATATTCAAATAAAGTCCACTTGACCAAATTGCCCTTTATTACATGAGGCCTGAAGAGAGAGAGGTTTTACCTCATTAGAAAATGTGAAATTCATTTGTGTGGGGATTGTAACCAAATGATGAATTTTAAAACCTAATAAAATCAATAAGCATTTAATGTTTTCTAACTCTGTTAGGAGTTGCTAAGAAAGAAATGAAGGAGTCTTGATCTCAGAAGTCTTATATTCCATCAGGCAAGACAATATGGACATAATGAAGTCTATACACATATATATGTATGTGCAAATAAATACCATGCAAATTTTGGCAGAGAACATTAGAAGCTGGGGGGTGGGGTGGGGAGGGAATCAAGAAAGGGCTTATGTAGATGTCCCTTGAGCAAATTTGAAGGAAACTAGAAATTCTAAAAGGTGGAGTTTCATGTGGGACAGGCATGAGGGACAAATGTAGAGACAAGGGGATGGAGAGCCATGTGTGAAGAAAAGCAAGACTGGATCACAGAGTGCAAGAGGAGTGATCTATAACAAAACTGCTAAGGTAGGTAACGGGACAGGATGAAAAGGGTTTTACAATCAAAACAAGTTTCATTTGTTCTTAAAGGAAGTAGAAAGCAAATGGAGTTTACTGAGTAGGTTACTGATGTGATCAGACCTGCACTTAAAAAGGAAATCCTTTTGGCATCTCTGAGAAGAAGTGTTTAAGATGGGTTAATTCAGGAAGAGATACCCATTGGGAGGCTACAATAACAGAGAGGTGATGAGGGCCTGCACTTGGGCAGTGGCCATGCAAATATCAACGACACCAAAGCAAGAGATACTGTGGAAAGAACAAAAGGCAAAATTTGGTGACTTGTTGGGTATTTGGGGTAAAGAAAAGTGAGATGTCAGAAATGACACCAAGACTGTGAATCTGGAAGGATATTAGTGCCTTTGGTGGAAAGCAGGAGCATTTGGAAGATGGTGGGATTCAGGGTAAAGATAAAAACTTGCTTTTGGATATGTTTGCATTTGAAATGTCTTTGGAAACATTTAGTTTGGAGATATTTAGTCCATGGGTAGTTGTAGGGGCAGCTAGGTGATACAGTGAATAGAGCACTGGGCTTGGAATAGAGAAGACTCATCTTCAAGAGTTCAAATCTAGCCTCAGACACTAGCTGTGTGACACTGTGCAAGTCACCTAACCCTATATGCCTCAGTTTCCTCACCTGTAAAATGAGATGAAGAAGATAATAGCAAACCACTCCAGTATCTTTCCCAAGAAAGTCCCAAAATGTCATCATGAAGAGCTGGACACAACTGAAATGACTGAACAAGTTTTAACTATGGGACTGGAACTTGAAAGACTAGGGCTGGATACAGCAATCTGAGAGTTCTCTGTATAGTAATGACAATTAAACTCATTAGAGGAAAATAAGAGAGTCCAGGGAGAGGGCCTTGGGGTACAGCCACTGTTAGGGGGTGTGTGATGATGAATCAAAGGAGATATGTGAAATGGAGTAGTTAGGTAGCATAACAGTCCTGTAAATGACTATTACTCCAAATAGTTCTGTTGTCTAAGGATTGTTATCATATAACGCTGCTGGTCCCTTCAGATCAGGAATTGGCAGGTATCAAACTTCCCCATGCCCTGCCTAGAGGGCCCTGAGAGTTTCTAATTTTTCCCCTTTCCCAGGTATGTCAGTGAGCAAACTAAATTTTGCTTTTAGTCTGTAAAGGATAAGCTTCTATTATCACTGAATAACAGCAGTTCTTGAGCCCCGAAAAGATCTCTAATATGACTATTTCAGGCCAGTCACTGGAGCTTGATTTCACTCCCTTGTTACTTCCGAAGAGTTATTTTCATTCTTAAAGGTTAAAATATTTATGTACATTAAAATAATTTCTACCTGCCATCTTGTTATTAAAATGTCAAAATGAAGGGGCTGCTTACATATGTTATAAAATGTATATAGTTACATATAACTGTAGCACCTAGTACAATTCCATGGGCATTTAATTGAACTTTATTAGTTAGTAAACACAATGTAATGGTCACTATCTTCCTAGAATTCAAGGGACAAACATAAATACTGAAATAAATAAATAAAACAAACACAAATATTGAGAGAGGGAGAGGGAGAGGAAGAGAGAGGGAGAGAGAGGGAGAGGGGGGGAGAGGGGGACAGAGAGAGAGAGGGAGAGAGAGAGAGAGAGAGAGAGAGAGAGAGAGAGAGAGAGAGAGAGAGAGAGAGAGAGAGAGAGAGAGAGAGAGAGAGAGAGTATTTATTTACAGAACTTAATACAGGCAACAGTGCTTTCCAAGATTTTTCAGGAGAGGGCTAATAATGATAGCCTCAGAACCCCAAGTCTCCTAGAGTACTTCAAGGCATCAAATACAGTCTAGGTAATAAACACAGCAGAGCTTTTGGATTTAGAAGCGGTCTTTTCAATATGACACATTTTATTTCCCATACAGTCCTATGGAATAACAAAAAAAGGGAAAGGCAAAGTGTAAAGGAGGGAAGGGGAAACCTTTACCATGTTGAAAAGGGGCCAAAGGAAATAAGCAGTTATTTTTCTTATACACTCACGTGCTCTGTTAGGAAACCAGCCAGGGAATTCCTCAGAATTCAGTGACTAATCAGATGATGTGCTGGGAAACACACCCCTGAATGTCATCATGGTCCAGACATCTGCACTGAACATCCAGAAATAAGCTGTCACTAAAGGGACTCGTGCCCTCTGCAAATAATTTCCAGAACATGTTTTGTAATCTAATACTGGGACTGTGTGAGCCAGATAAAAAAGTAAAGGTCAAAAACTAAGCACGCTTCTAGTAGTACTCAGCTCATCTGCTACTTCAAACACCCTCATGCCCATCAGAGACCCTGTCTCCCATTCCATTCCCCTGTACACATACTGGTACACATGGCAACACTGCACCTGTCTTCATTATCATGAGCCTAAATTTCAAAGTTACTTCTAATCAACAAGAAAGCAAAATAATGAAATTTTGGCAGCTATTTCCTAACATAACCTTTTGTTTGCAAGAACAGAAATAGGATAGTAGACAGCTAATGAAAAGGAATGTTCATTAGTTTCCTGATAAACCTTTAAAAATTTCTCGTTCGTGAAACTGTCAAAAATCTCAGTGATTTGTACATTTGTAGGTTGGCGAGGCACTGAATATTAGATATAATGTGTAAACCCAGACTATTTCACCTTATTAAACCATATTTCAGCATGAATGCTCATATGCATTTGCTCACACTATTACTCAGGTTTGAAATATCAGTTTCCTTTCCCAAAACTATAATGTTCAAGCTCCAACTAAAATACCATTTCCTATGTGAAGTTTTCCCAGTTCTCCTGGAAAGAAATAAGCTCTCATTCTCCTCTGAACTCTAACAGTATGATGTTTGTACCTTTCTCATACATACATCTCATTATTTGATATTACAGTTATTTGGAAACTGTGAATAAAATTCACCTTGGATAGTTAACCACATTATGGTCTATGTCAACTTACACATATACAACTTACACATATAAAAATGTCTTTACTAAATTTAAAATTAGTTGTAGTTTTAAATATGGTTGTGCAAATAATCGCTACAGGAATACCAACTTCAGAAAGTTCAGAAAAAAAATTTGTTCAGGAGGTAGGGAAGGGAGGGAGGCAGGAAGGGATTTCCGTGGAAGGAGGGAGCCAGCACACCAGGACACATGGGGGCCTCAGACAGAGAAATAAGAGCAGGAAGAAGGACACTGGTGACAGACTTCCTGTAAAATGGAGCAGGACACTCAGGTGGCTGGCTGGAATAAGACAAAGGTCTTATCTCTCCCTCTCTGTATCCAAGGTCTCAAGCCAAGTCCCCATCTGGTAGCAGCTGTACTAGCAGTCTCTCCAAAAGTCCATTCTTCTGCTTTCACTTGGAGGCTTTTTTTAGTTTTGGGGGGGATGTGGCATGGTAGAGGTAGGAGGCCATAGACTATCTAAGTCTAGGGCTGGAGAAGGAGGGGGAGAATGAGAGTGCACACAGTACTGTGAAATAAAGTAAATCCTACCTCTCAATGTCCCTCAGGTCTATACAACTAGGCCCTGAGAACATGTTTAGTTTAGTTTAGTAAACTGTTGAATGATATTTTACATCAAGCATATGAAGATCTCTCCCCAAAATCACAAATTTTAAGTAGTTTAACAATAATCCTGAATTTCATTATTTTAAATTCTGTTCTACTGTTTGCTTACATATAATACCTGACTGCTAAAAATTATTTTAAAGTTATTCCTAGTAAACTCTACGGAGGCACAACCTCCTTCATTTTTCTCCTTGCGATCCCAGGACCTAATGCAGCGCCTGACACAGAGCTCACACTTAAATGTTTAAGGGCTTCAATGAAAATTCAGTATAAGTCACAATTTAAATGTGGTTTCAGAAAGCAAACAATATCAGGGTTTCCTGACACAGTTTATGGGTTTTTCTCCTATGCTTACTTCTCCCACTAATTAAGTGAGACTTCGGTTTTAATTTCTTACCAAGGATTAGCTTCAGAGAACTTGCCAATTTGCTGTGAGGAAAATCAACTGTCTTCATTATAACATAATTACTCTCTTCTTCATAGAAGAGTCACATCCATAACAGTAAGAGAACATAAAACAAAGACCTCTATCCAAATGAATGACATTGCTAAAGCCTGATTCTATGAATAATTTGCAAATTAATCTACCTGTAGAATGAAGGTACTCTTATCTTTTGCAGAGATGGAGTTGAATTCTACATATAATTCAGTGCTAATACATGTCATCTGGAAGGGAGTTAAAAAATAGCTTTAATCTCAAACTGATATAGCACCTAATTTTTTTTTTGGCTAATTAGGAAATTCATACAAACCCTAGGATTGTGTTTTTGTTTTTTGGGAGAAATGAATCAGCATTTATACAGCAATATGTGTCAGGCACTGTGTCCAAGTGATTTTTATAACTATTATTTTATTTGATCTTCATAATAACCCTGCAAGGAAGACACTATTATTATACCCATTCTACAGTGAAGGAAACTGAGGCAAACAGAGGTTAAATGACTTGCCCAAGTTTTCACACCTAATAAGAATCTGAGCTCAGGTCTAGGCTCACTATTCTATGCAATGCACCATTAGCTGCTTATACTTATATAGTATCTGACTACTGAAAATAATTTGAAAATTATTCCCGTTATTTACATACCATGGAAGAGTCCTTTCAGTCTGGACCATAATGCTAATTAACACATAATATACAACTTTGCCTGTATACATGTTTCTCTGAGAACTTGGGCAAACACTTTGCTTTACTGTGGTCATGCCAAATTTAGGGAAAAGGACGTATGAATGAGGCTCAAGAAGGTAAGATCTAATATTCCTAGTCAAAGAAAAAATTGATTCTGTTCCCTTAAATAAGAGTTTTATTGACCTTCTGTCAATAAACTAAGTTGAAAACTCTAGAGGCCAAATTTACTGAGATACTTTAGGCAAACCAAAACTGTGGTAACACTGCAGTTGCTTAAATGGAGTCAAATGAAGGATGTAAAAAAAAGCCTCTTTCAGCCAAGCAGTAACCAGATATAGTCCCAGAAAGCAATGTGCAAAGAGTGGAAAACCTGTTAATATTTCCAATATTCTGTTTATTTGTCCCCAGTCTCTAAGGAGCTCTCTTTTCAATCAATTAGCATGTCAGTAAATACGCAGGAAGCAAGGCCACTCTCCATACAGTTATAAAAATGATTTTCCTCAAGCACAGATATGACCATGTTACTCCAGCAGCTGTTACTTGTAAGATCAAATATGCAATCCTCCATTTTGCTTTTAAAGCCCTTTACCATATAGCCTCTTCCTACTTTCCCATCTTTTTAAACTTTTCTCCTCTCCACACACTCTACGTTCCAATGAAATTAGCCTTTTTGCTATTCCTTACACATCACACTTCATGTTATTCATTAGCTGTCTTTTTATGTCTGGAATGCTTTCTCTCCCTCACCTCCTCAATTTTCGGGTCTGCTAAAATTCAACTCAAATTTCACCTCCTGCAGAACGCCTTTCTCACCTCTCACCTCCTCTCTTTTCTTTCCCCACTGCCAACATCTTCCCTTTGGAATTCTCTTCCATTCATATTGTATATACCTTATATGTACAGTTTTTTGCTTTTCTACCACATTAGAACGTGATCCCCTTTAGGACAGGGACAATGTTCTTGCTCTTCTTTATAATCCCAGGGCATGACACACAATAAACACTTACCAAACTTACAGACTTCATGATGAAGAGATGGAGACTTTTGGTTGGCTGCAGGACTGGAACAAGGGTGTATTCAAAAGCTACTAATTAGCCAAAGCAGCCTCCTTCTCTTGCCTGGCTATATTTGTGTGAGGAAGCAAGACTTGCCTTAAGGTAAGGGTATCTTCCCCAGGGCCTCTGCTAACATATGACCCTGATGTTGCTTCTTTCTTAGTTGTATCTGGTCTTTCTTGTTTTTAGATGAAATATTTAAGATGACTACAAGCTTTTAAGTTTTGAAAGGTGAGAATAGTAAGTGCAGAAGTCTAGAAGTTCAAGTTCATTCTAAAATTTTTGGAGGTCAAGAATAGAAGAGATAGCATCTAAGAACCTGAAGAGTGACCTACTTGACCCAGACCAGTGGTAGAAGAAGCAGGAGCTGATCCCTCAGCCATGCCACATTCAGAAGCAAACTTTCTGGGCAAATACTTTGTAAAAACTGCTTTGAGTTCACTCCTCCCAGGGGCTAAGGTGGCAGAAGGTAGAGAATATAAGCCCTTGTTTGAGGAAGGGGGAGGGATGTTAGGGGGAGGGCATAGCAGGAAGGATGCTTTGTAATTTCTGTTTTTGCTGTATCTTCAAGGTAAATATCATTTTGTAAAAAGCAATTTTAAAAATTAGGAGTTTTTTTGGTTAAATAATACTGAGGGACCAATCACTGGAAGCTAATACCAGAGAAAACACCAGAAAGGGGGTTTGACCTGACTGCATTAAGGAATTGAGAGAACGAAATAACATTGTGAATATTGGGGAGACAGGATTTATCCCTTTCTGAAACCTTATTCTCTACTACAGCAAGCCAGCATCTGAAAGATATGGTTGATAATGAGATTGAATTAACTTTCTCCTTAATCTTATTCAGACCTCACATAGGTAGGGAAGTCCATTGTGTTTTACTCAGGTCTGGGTTGGAATAAATTCTTTGTTTAAACTGCCCAAGTCTGGAAGTGGTTTGGAAGTAAATGACACAATCAAAGTCACATCCCTCAGTCCCTCATTAGCATAGGTCTACCTATTCATTCATTCTCATTAACTGTTAACCAATCAGAGTGATTGCCACCCTCAGGAATACCCACTCTTCCAAGGGCATATAAGTGTTCAGTGGGTTCTATAAGAGGTCTTTGGCATTTGAGAGTTTCATGGACCCCTTATATTAATTATATGCTAGCATGATTAATTAAAATGAGTAATTACCCAGAAACTATGCCTCTTGAACTTTTTAAATGTCACAGAATGAACCCAAACTCTTCAGGGTACCCTTAGAACACTCAGGAGAGATCTTGCTCAGAGACTGACATCTATAAAAATGAGAAGTGGAATGAGGATTCCTAAAAGTATAAAAGGGCTGCATGTGAGGCCATGTTCTGCATTGGTAGAGGGAGTTTCCACACTTGGCAGTTCTTCATACTAATGAAATGGCAGGTCTCTTCCCTTTCTCCTAACTTCAGATAAAAGAGCTTTTGAAAAATGGAATATGGTTTTTACCCCAATCACAATCCAAAGCTAAGAAAACCGTCTCACTGAAACAATGAAATTCAGTAACATCTTCAAGCAGCAATGGAGCACCTTAATTCTCAATATTTAAGAAGATGTTTCCATAAAAGGTATATGGCAACAAGAAAACCAAGATTTTGGACTCCAGTCAAGTTCAATTCTTTGAAATTCAGACCCCTGATAACAAGGTTGTTTGTGCTTACCAACAAGAATGGATAGAATCCTGTTACAAGGCTACATTCCGATACCTGGAGTAAGGCCCAGGGAATGCCAATCAGGTGATTGCTTATCTGCTGGAAGGGATCTCCAGTGCAATGCTCCATTTCATAATCAGTTCTTTTGATCAACATATACATTAGGGCACTAGGGAAGTGAGTTCAGATTGAACTTGAATACCAATTACCTCATAACATACAGCTGTGTATGTTTGCACTCACATGTGTTCGTGCACTCATGTGTGTGGCATCTGATAACTCAGGGAACAAATAGCTTGGTATCCCAGGCTTGTGCCAAATTTTAGGGAAAGGATATATGGGAGAGAGAAAGGGGTATGCTAATAAATGTTTAACAACTAGCTTTCCATTTTAAAAAAATTACATGGGATACACAATTTTAAGTTTAACTTTAACTATTAAAATTTTCTCTTTTCTATTCAATAAATAGATGTTATTAAGAACAAGACAGATGTGCTTAATTATACTAAAATTTTAAAAAATTCTTTATAACAAAAACAAAACAAAAATCACAGATTAGAAGAAATATTTAAGATAAACAAGACAGCTACAAAGTCTTGATATATGCAATATGTCTCTATTTTATCATAAAGTTGAAGATTTAGACAGGGAAGAACCTGAGAGGTTACCTAAGCCAACCCCTTTATTTTATATATAAGGGAAATGATATCTGCTGTGATATCTGCTGAAGTTAAATAAATGACTTGCCAAAGATCATATAGCAATTCTGAAAATGCAGTCTTTGGGCTTTCTTGTGGGCAACATATCTGATGAAAAGGAATCTTCCATCTAGCCGAGAAGTGAGGAGATACAAAGACAGAATACTGAATATAATGTCAGGCCACATCACTCAATGGATTTTTTTTCCCTTAACTGCTTTTCTTTGTCTTAACAAATAGTTCAATTCCCAGGCTTTCGGGAAGATGGAAGAAATATGGATGACAATCGAAATCCACAAAGAAAAATATTAAAAAGAGAACTGTGAAAATCAAGGAGAAATAGAAGACATTCATTAAAGTAAAGTAATTCAAAAAGCAAATTATAGGAGTATGACCTAAAAAATTAGGAAAACAGTGTAAAGTATTAGCTTAGTGATTTACTCAGTGACCTTAAATGCAGAAAAAGTTAACCACACATTTTGGAGAATGGAAAAACTTTTATAAGCTTTTAGTATTTTTTGAGCCCAAAAGTAAAATGCTTCAAAAATACTTTACAATTTGAAGATCACATGTATTAAGTGTGTAAATACAGTCCCCAGCACTACAGTACCTGGCACATAGTCGGTATTTAATAAATGTCTGTTGAATGACTGATGATACTTTTGGATAATAAAATGCCACCTGATTGAGTTAACTGCTGGATGTTACCACAAGGCTCTGTAAGCAGAAAAGAGGCATCTATTTAGAGAAAAATTATCAAAAAATACAAAGAGACAGCCTTTGTACTATTGTAAGTCGAGAAAGAAGCAATTATTGATAGTACCCTAAACATATCATCTTACAGGTAGGGGATCTGAAAAATCATATTAACCACCTGAGAAACTAGGCAGTTAAGGACAAATTATGATTTTGAGTATATCATAATTAAAGCTTTTTGAAGAAAACCCAATCAACTACTTAGTCAAAAAGTACTTATTAAATGCTTACTACATGCCAGACACTGTGCTAAGCCCTTGGAAGTCTAATATAATCAGCCCTGCTAAAACACTTGTTTTAAAAACAAAAATCTATTTCAGTAGAACTGATATATTAGGAAACAACTTGGGCAAAACTGAGTATCAAGTATGCTTACGTGCCATTTGATCCAGGAGAATTCAGAAAATTGTACCTTCATAAACAATATCACACAAGCTGCAACCCTTCCAATACCCACTTTCAAAATCAAAATCAAGCTTCAGGTCTTTTTCAAGGTAAATCCTACATTTGTTATATTAACCTCCAGTGCAGTAGGAGCTATAGAGAGACTGGTCTAAACGCACTCCACCAACCCACCACCTGTTCACAGCAATAGCAGAGGCCCTGACTTTGCCATCCCAGGCCTCATGAGAACTGGGAGGCAGGCTAAGAAGCAGCCCAACACTGCAGGTGCCACCACTATTGATTTTAGTATTTATGCATTTAATCATTTAACATATGTAAAACGATGGTACCATTTTTTATTAAGTTCCTTTACACACACACACACACATATATATATATATATACACATATAACTGATAATGTTTTTGAGTGTTGTATCCCTAACCCCATTTTTTCCCATAAGGCTTGTGACTTTTACTATGCAATTCTGCATAGTTTGGTGAATTTTAGCAACACATATGTACATATTCAGCAGAACTGACTGTTGTTGAGTCACTCAGTTGTGTCTGATTCTTCATGACCTTGTGTACCACATTGAATATGAAGGATTTTCTTGGAAAAGATACTGGAGTGGGTTTGCCATGTCCTTCTTCAGTGGATTAAGTCAAACAAAGGTTAAGTGACTTGTTCAAAGTTACACAGTTAGTGTCCGAGGCAGGATTTGAACTCATGTCTTCCTGACTCCATGCCTAATGGTCTATCCACTGAGCTATCTATAGATGCCTGTAGAACTGACTGTACAAGTAGAAAGAAAAAAAGCTAGAAAAACAGTCCCTGGGCTCAAGTAGCTTACATCTTTGCACTCTACTGAGGTTGGTTGGTTGTTGTCCTTCGTTCTTGAGGAGGACCAAAATGGCAACACCATGATAAAGTCATTTCAGTGTGTCCGACGGTGGCTGATCAGACCAATATGAGCTCAGAATGCTCTACCACAGGTTGGGCACAGACAGTCCATGTGAACATTTGGGGTGGTTACTCCAAATTTGGGCATCCTACATTTCCTTTGAACTGTTTCAATTCTGTTTTGCTCATAGAGCACAGCACCTTTTCTGATGTGGGCATGCCATGCTGAGTGGTCCTATGCCATGTCCCATGATCAAATCCAAAGTTCCTGAGAGAGACCTTGAGAATGTCCTTGTATCACTTCTGATTATCATGTAGTCATCTGCCCCATGAGAGATCTCCATAAAATAGGCTTTTTGGCAAGTGTACATTTTGCATTCAAGCAATGTAGCCAGTCCATCATTGTTGCACTCTTTGAAACATAGTTTGAACGCTTGGCAGTTTAGTTCAAGTAAGGACCTCAGTGTCTGGTACCTTATTCTGCCAAGTGATCTTCAGAATCTTCCTAAGACAGTTCAAATGGAAGCAATTCATTTTCCTGGCATGGTGCTAGTAGACTGTCCATGTTTCACAGGTACAACAATGAGGTCAACACAACAACTCTGTAGACCTTCAGTTTGACAGTTAGTCTAATACCTCTTCTCTCCCAAACTTTTCTTCGGAGTCTCCCAAACACTGAGCTACCTTTGGCAATGCATGCATCAACCTCATTGTCAATGTGCACATCCCTGGAAAGTACACTACCAAGGTAAGTGAACTTATCCACAGCATTCAAAACTTCTCCATTTGTTAAAACCAATGGTTCCACATACATATGGCGTGCTGGTGGCTGAGGGAGCACCTGTGTTTCCTTGGTGTTAATTATTAGGCCAAAATTAGCACAGGCAACAGAGAATTGATCCATACTTTGCTACATCTCAGCTTCAGAAACTGCACTGAGTGCGCAATCATCTGCAAGCAGAAAATCATGCACCAGCACTCCCTCCACTTTGGTCTTGGCTTGTAGCCTTTTCAAAATGAAGAATTTACTCTCAGTATGGCAGCTGACCTTGATGCCATATTCATCCTCATTAAAAGCATTTGACAATATGGCTGAAAACATCATGTTAAAAAGCATGGGAGCAAGCACACAGCCCTATTTCACTCCACTGGTGACTGGAAAGGCATAAGAGCTTTGTCCATTATCCAGAACCTGGGCAAACATGCCATCATGAAACTGATATACAATGCTGATGAACTGGGCAACCAAATTTTGACATAATTTTCCATAAGCCCTCATGACTAACAGTGTGAAAGGCCTCGGTCAGATCTACAAATATTGTGTATAGACCTCTGTTCTGCTCCTGGCATTTCTCCTGGAGTTGTTGGGCAGCAAACACCGTATCGACTCTTCCTCGGTCCTTTCTGAAGCCACACTGGCTCTCAGGTATGTGACCATCTTCCAAGTGAAGGATCAGCCTATGAAGGAGGACTCTAGCAAGGATCTTGCCAGCAGTGACTAAGAGACCCCCTCTGATTATAGAGATAGACAATGGAGGCATCCTTGAACTCCTGGGGGATAACCTCCTCTTGCCATATAATTTGGAAAATATCAGTCAGCTTTTGTATGTGCCATGGCCCCCCTACCTTGTAAATCTCAGCTGGAACAGAATCAGCACCAGGTGCTCTGCCATATGAAAGGAGCCTACTGGCCCTCAAAACCTCTTCTTCAGTTGGAAAAAAAAATGAAGGCAGGACTGTTGCTCCTCTATCAAAGTACCAGGTTATAACAGGCCTCAACTTTTGGATATTAAAAAAAACAGGAAGATTTTCTTTAATTACCTATCATTCCACGACCACATCTTCCTTCTCCCCTTCCTTCTCCCCCACTCCCTCCACTTTCACTCATCTTTAATGCTACCATTTTCTGGAGTCAGAATAGCATTGCTATTCTGTGGGTCAGAACAGGATTACACAAAGGTTACAATGTTCATACTTCAAAGTATGATCCAACCAATCAAATCCAGTTTTGATGATGCTGTTTTTTTCCTCTTAAATCCTTGTGAAATGGGCTATCATTCCTCTGGCAGAGGGAACAAGGATGAAATTTCTAAAGGATCGTTATCAAGCTGCATTCAGGAAGCTTCAAGAAAGCCTACATAATAGAGTTCATTCAGCATCGTGATATTTCTAACACCTGTCTGGCATCTGAAGTCCAACTACTCCAGTTCCAACAGGAGGGTACATGATGCAAGTCTACTGACCAGTTTTCAAGAAAGCTAAAGAACACTGATTCAAAGCAGGTTTTATTCGTAACACTACTCCACCCTTACCATGTGTGAAAGTCACAACGTGCCACTGTCTTTCTACTAACCTAGGTGAAAAGAGAGAGGGTTAATAACCTAACACTTTAAAAGTTATTTTATTAATGTCAAATGAAACAGCAAATTCAGGAAGTTCATACATAACATGCAAGCCCAGCATGGGAAATGTTTTGTTAAGAAAAGCATGAATTTTTTAATCAACACATAGACATATATAAGAACATCTTGGTAATGAACTGAAGATTTTGTCTTTTCATCAGCCAGATGATATATGAATTAAACATTATTGTTTACCTAGTGCATTTATTATTAATTGCAGAGTATAAAATCGGAGAGATGAACTGTTGAACAAAATACATCAGTCCCAAAATCGTACTTTCAATTTGCGTAACAAGGTATCTCAGAATTTTTAAAAAAGACACACAAATGATAAAAACAGTATAGCAGGTGTTAAAACACAAAACTTTTAATCCAAGTAAATAGTCCAAACAGACGCATGTCACAATTATGTCGAAATTCTGACCTTTTTTGCATCTTGACTGGCACAACACTTCTCCCTATTTGCACAAGGCTCAACTGCTACCTAATGATCCCCCTGAATCTAAAGGAGAGAAAGCTACAAGCACTCAAAAAATTAATTAAAGTTACTGCTAAGTAGCTAGCAATCATAGTCAAGAACACACAAGAAACTGTGTGAGGAGACTAAAAGCAAGAAAGGAAAAAAACGCAAAACAGATTTTTAAAAACAGGAACAATTTTGGAAAAAATTCAGCAAGCCAATCTCAATATCTCAACAATTATTTCCATATAGTTTCCAAAAATATCAATTTTAAGACCATCAAAAGACTATGACATAATGAATTTTAAAATCATATCTTCATGAAAAGCTACTCTAACAATCAGGACAATCTAACTTCCTCTTAGATTTAAGTGACAAATGTGATAAAGCAGATTACTTAAAACAATGGTCAAACTTACTTTAACTTTATTAAGATATTTGCTTTCACAATGGAACCAAAACTAGGAAAATATGGTTTAGAGTAATGTTTCTCTTTTTAAATTGAAATTATGAAATCCATGCTTATGTAAACTAGGAACTTTTTTTTCTCTAACAAATAGAAGACTTGGAATCAGGAGAGCTAGGGTCAAACCCCAGATCTGTCATTATAGGGTTTTCTTTTTAATTATATAAGGTTTTCTTTCATTTTTTAAAATAAATATCTTTACTGACATTTCCAAATTTTTTTATTCTGGACCTAACACCAAATCGGATAGATATTTCCATATAAAAAGCAAACCTTGAGAATTACTAAAGCTGAAAATCTGTTTTAGGTACAGCTTGTTTTTATTTATCAACATATAATATATTCAATATTATTTTCAAAGCTTTTCTTATTCTTGCCTCGCACCTCATCCCTAACCAAACTTCCTTCTGTTTTCTTTGGTAAACTTTTAAAGATGCTTCAATGACCTTTTTTTCTTCTTCTTTTTTTTATTTTTGGTAGCTTAATTGCTACCCTTCTTTTACTTCTCAATACCCCTACTGAAAGAAAAACAAAACCCTGGTATCAAATATGCAAGTTCCAGAAAAACAAATCCCCATATTGGTCACATACATCTCATTCTGCTCTGAGAGACTGTCATCACCCTCTCTTTCAGGAGCTGGGTAGCATGGTTCATCCTCAGTCCTCTGCAACTATGATTGATCATGGCAACAATCAGAGTTCTTACGTCTTTTGTAGTTGCTTTTCTTTACAATGTTATAATTGTATATAGTGTTCTTCTGGTTCTTGCTTACTTTACTATGTATAGCAGTTCATACAAGCATTTTCAGGTTTGTCTGAAACCATCCCTTTCAGTATTTCTTAAGGTGCAAAGCATTTCATGTTCATATCACAGTTATTTGTTTTAGCTATACCCTAAGTGATGAACCCCCTCCCTTAATTTCCAGTTCTTTGTGACTACAAAAAGAACTACAAATATGTTTGTCTATATGGGTCCTTTTCTTCTTTCTTTGATCTCTTTAGGATATGTAACTGAGCAATTTACATCTCAGTCTTACCTGTAAAATGTAGATAATGCTTAAACCACCCATCACATAGACCTATTTTGTAGATAATTAACTAAAGGGTCTTAATGTTGGGTTCAAACTTTGCTATTTCTCCTGAGGGGGTGTTCCTCATCCTACTAGTCACCCAATTTTAAAATCCTGGTTTTCCTCAACTTTTCACTCCTTGATCCCACATATCCAATTAGCTGACAAGTCTTACCACTTTTTCCTCTGCAAACATTTATCACATCTTACCACTCCCCTCCAGTGAGATGAGCATCACCCCTGACTTTAAGCCTTTATCATTGCAGTGTTCTCCTTATTTGCCCTCCTTCTTCAAGTTTCTCCCTTTCTCCAGTCTATCCTTCACAGTCCTCCTGAAGTGATATCCACAGACCTGGCCCATATACTGCTCCAGGCTTGAAAAGCTCCTATGGCTCCCAGATGACTAGAATGAAATACAAACTCTTCCACCTGGCAAGCTCCTTTGCTGGCCCCATCCTCCCTTTCTAGGCTTATTACACATTGCTTATCTTCCCACATTGTACATTCCAGTCTAAATAGCATGCTTCCTATTCCTTGTACATGGCGTTCATTCCATCTCCTGTCTCCATGCTTTTGTAATGGACTGCCTCCCCACCTCTACCTCTGAGAACCCGTCTTCAAGCTCAGCTCAAATGTGCCTCTTACACAAGGCCCCTTCCAACCTTACTTTCCCACTGAAAGTACTTGGTGCTTACTCGATAAATACTTTTCAAATACATAAACTTTTTAAGAAGAAAAAATTTTAAAAAATACCTATTATTTCCCCTGATAGAACATAAATTCTTTGGAGGGCAGGTACTGTTTTATTTTTTCTTTGTAAACACATTATCTAACACAGTGTCAAACAAACAGTAGGTGCTTCATAAATTCTTACTGATATAGAACAAGTAATTATAGCTGAAAGAAGTAAAGGCTGAGGAGATAGGGCAGCTAGCTATTCTCTTTGTTCGGTGGGGAGAATATAGAACACGTCAGAAGAAATTCAGATTAGAATAGAATTATAATAATGGTAATAAAGATTAAAAATAATAATAGCTAACATTTATATAGCACTTACTATGTGTAAAGCACTGTGCTAAGCACTCTATTATTACTGTCCCATTTGATAATCACAGCACTGCGAGGTAGGTTTTATCATTATCTCCATTTTATAAATAAGGAAACTGAAACAAAGGTTAAGTAACTTGCTCAAGGTCTCACGGATAGTAAGTGTCTGAGGTCATATTTGAACTTGGGGTGTTCCGGATCCCAAGCCCAATACTTTATCCATTTCACCATTTGACTGCCCCACTATTAAAAAGAACTTTTAAGTCTAGGGATTAAAAGATGCTAAAACTAACTCTCTAAAGGAAAACTACAATTTGATCTCCACAGACTGTTATAATTAGATAGCTATCTTTTTATAAGAATTTCGGTAGGATTCAGTGTAGAGCAGAGGTGTAGAACAGACTACAAAACCTCTGAGTGAAAATGTAATTATGAAATGTTTAACAAAATAAGTAAAAACAACAACCAGTACAACACAGATAATGTTCATTTGTGTTTTGCAGCCTGCACAGATCTTCTATTTGATACTATAGGTACATAGGACTGAGTTACCTATAATTCCATTCCAGTCTTCTCATAATCTATTTCTGTGAAGTCCATCAATCTAATGTCTTGTTTTCTACTTTCATTATTATCAATACAATTTGGAATCCTACATACACTCCTGATTTTCACTGTTCTAGTATCAAACATCCAAGGGTCTTGCCAAATATGCAAATAACTAACCATGGAAGGGGTGGTTTGACCACAAAACCCTCTGGAATTTGTAGCTCTTCCCAATATGGGAAGAAAGGAAACTGAGATCAGCCCCTAAAATGGGAGTCTGGAGTTTTGACAGAAGGTAAAAGCCTATCCAACTGTGGAGGACAGACATGAGGAGAGAAGGGCAGTGGACAGCAGCCAAACAGCTGTGGGAGCCAGTGACCAGGACACTTTCAGCTTCCTTTTTAAAATCCTGAGAGGTAACCTCTGCATAAACCAGTGGAGAGGTGTGTGGCTATGGATTTGTTTGTTCTGAGGGATCTGGTGCTCATTACAGTAAAAGAAGTGATGAAGGAAAACATGATAGGAGGAAAGGAAAGGGTGGTCCTACTACATTTGCCGGACTTTTTATTAATTTATAAACATGTGAATGATCTTGTCATTAAGTTGCCTGGTGTCTTTTGTTCTACAACAAGAGAGTGTGGGGGAGCAATGGCAATTGCCCTCTCTATCTTGGGGCACAGCATGAGCCAAGGCTATGTTCAGGTAGGGAACTGACACACTATAGGCTATGAGATATACATAGAGAACATGGTTAAAATGGACAGTGAAGGGCATTATGAGACTACATGTATGTGTAAAGGAAGCAGGAAACGCAATCACACATGGAAGAGGTATAAGGAAAGTCTCTTGCTCCCCAGTTTAAAGCATGTACAGGTATTCTGTAGTTGGTTGCTGTCTCCTAACCATGTGATGAGGACAGAGACTGCTGACTGGCTGGGTAGCCAGCACTGAGGCACATTCTAAAGGTACCAGTTGCCCAGAGCCTGACCCTTGGGTTGGTCTTTTTTTCCTGCTGGGCTGCATTCTAGTTAGTCAATAGTGTAAAAGGAGAAGCCTCACTCAGGGCCTCCCCATTTGAGCCTGACATGTGGGCTGTGAATACAGGTCTCTGTTCTCTGCCTCTTTGCATTTACTCTTTCCTATTTTAGGTGACGGAGATTAGGAATGGCCATGATCTTATGAACTTTGAAAGGTCACAGAGTGAGCCACTAAGAGGTCTGAAAGTGGAGACCATGCCAGGATATGCTGGAAGCCTGATGATGGGACATCCAGCCCAAGTGACCTGGCTGATATCCCAGCAACAACAGAGATGGAGACTCATCTACCCATTGGCAAGTGAACTTGGTTGGAGGAATGCTCTGCAGAGTTGTCTTGAGTCTTTCTTGTCCACTCTCCCC
This sequence comes from Notamacropus eugenii, assembly GCF_028372415.1. Lineage (NCBI taxonomy): Eukaryota > Metazoa > Chordata > Mammalia > Diprotodontia > Macropodidae > Notamacropus > Notamacropus eugenii. The sequence continues at coordinate 368,734,655 of NC_092875.1, forward strand.
AGGGACAGAGGATAATATAAGGGACAGTGTTTCATTAGGTGTTGGGGGAAACAATCCTACTTCTTGTCTATATATCTTTGCAGTAAATATTTCTTCATAAAAGCTAACTGATAGGCACTAGAGAACATAAAGTAGGGGGAACACATTAGTATGGGGGCTCAAGACAATGACATTACAGAAATCCAACATGCATGAGGAAACTGAGGCCAAGAGAAAGAAATCGACTTCCTCAAAATCACACAGGTTACATAGCAGAGCCAGGATTCAGACCCAGATCATCTGACTCCAACACTCTTTCCCCTACACCACAGTGTCTCGGGAAAAGAAAGACAGCTGTTTTCTCTCTAGATGGAAAAACTGTGGCATTAAACTCAGAAGACCCAGATATGTCTAAGTCCTGGTTCTACTACTTACTGACTATGGTGACTCTGAAGGAATCCTCCTACCTCTCTGAATTTCTGTTTTCCCAAATGTAAAATGAGAAGGTGGAAGTGGATAGTTTTGAAGATTCCTTCAAGCTTTGAAATGCTATGGTTTTATTCGAGTTTAGCTGGCATTATCCAGAGGATGCCACTTTCCCTAACTCAGGATTCTTAATTTAGTAGCTTCCTTCTAATGATGAAAGATTGAATCCCACTATTACAACAGTCACTAATAAGACACAATTTCTTTCTTTCCAGTACAATGAATTTTTGGTTTTGGAAGGTTTTCAATCACTTGCCTGAAAGTCAAGATAAACTTATAAAGTTAATCCATAACTTTGAGTGGGCCTTCAATGAAACACTTATAAATTTCAAAAAAGTAGACCACTACTACTTCTTTATTCCATCCCGTCATGTAACCAGACATGGCTGAAATAAATTAAATGACTACATGTTATAAGAAGAATGGGCAGTTTTTTATTCTATTTAACTTAATATCTTTATTTGTGACCAATCATGTAGTCTTGCTCCAAGTCAAAAAGACCTGAAAACCAAACTATTTCTTCATTTAGCAAAGTCTCCATTTCTTTAATGGAAACTATTCATACAAACAATACCATTGTAATGTTGTGATGCAAGTGAGTGTCCTTTTAACTGCCATCTCTCTAGCCTCCTAACAATTATGCAAATTCATCAGCAAGATGCATGTTTTTCCTGAGATCAGCCCCTGAAATGAGAGTCTGGAGTTTTGATAGAAGGCAAAAGTCTATCCAACTGTGGAGGACAGACATGAGGAAAGAGGAGGAGAGAAGGGCAGTGGACAGCAGCGGAACAGCTGCGAAAACCAGTGACCAGGACACCTGCAGCTTCATTTTTCAAAACCCTGAGAAGTAACCTCTGCATAAACCAGCAGAGAGGTATGTGACCATGAGTTCTAAAAAATACTTCTTTTAAAATATGCAACTTATTCAAAATGATCAATTAAATCTAACTCAACACTTATGAAGTACTTAGTATGTGTGAAATACTATATCACACAGAGGTTAAGATAGGAAGTTTAAATAGTATAGAAGAGTCCTTGGTCTTACAGAATTGGTAATAATAATTATAGGTATTTATTATTGTATTATTTATAGTGCCTTAAGGTTTGCAAAACACTTACATGTGTAATCTCATTTGATCCTACAACAGCTCTGGTAGGAGGTGCTACTCTTAGACTTGTTTTATAGTCAAAGAAACCAGAGCTGATGAACGTTAGGTGCCTTGCTTGGTGCACATAGCGAGGAAATGTCTGAGGCAGACTTAAAATCCAAGTCTTCCAGACTCAAAGTTCAATCCTTTATCCAGCAGATATAGACAAGTAACCATAGCAGACAATAAACTTTAAGGTTTACTTTGTAAAGTGCTTTCCTTACAAACAATTCTGTAAAATGGGAAATGCACATTATCACTACTATTGCTTTACAGATAAGGACACTAAGTTTTAGAGAAGTTACAAGACCTGCTCAGGGTATAACTAATAACAATAACAGCTAACAAAAGGTACAACAAGAATTCAGACCTATGTCTCCTGATTACAAGCCTGTTTTTCCTCTCAACTATGGCATGTGATCACATATAAAAGAGGTACAAACACTGACTTGTGACTGGGAATATTTTGGATAATTACCCAAGGAAATTAAGTAGTTCTATTTTTACAAGTAAACCAATAAACTAGCATTTATTAAGCTTCTATTATAAGTGACTGCTGACTGCTAGCTGTTGAAAACTGCATCATGCAACTTTAAAAATTATTATTGTAATAACCACAATACTACAAGTCAATTTCAAAAGGAAAATGCCTTAAAATGTTTTTCAGGTGGGAAATGAAAATACTACTTTGGTTGTAAGAAATATTACTTGACATCTAACACTTGCCATCTGTACTCTGAAGATATTAATATTGAAAGTCCTTCTTGTGCTGTAAATGACATGCGGAGACTGAGTGTTATGGTTTAAAAATACTCTCTAAGATGACAAGCCAAATGACTGTAGGATTATAAGTTCTCTCTCCCAGTTGTTCAGGTATTAAAAATGGCAGCAAGTAAGAATAGCTCTCAAAAAAGTCATAAACAGCATACTTGCAATTGAAGGCAGTACAACATGTAATTTTTTCCCTGCTAGTCTCCTAAACAACCTTGTGATCTGTTTGTTTCCTTTCCTCCTTTATTCTCCCTCCACCTCCTTCATCAATCAAAAAGTGAAGGTCACACTCATGGACTCCTCTTTAAAGCAGTAATGTGTGTCAGTACTGCCTAGTCTGTGACCGACGAGGATCACACTTTTCCAGGAGACATTTAGACATTTGGTTTAGTTGCTTCAATTCTTTCCATTTTTCAAGAAGACAGGTCAGTTCAAAGACAAGAGCAGTGCCATCTAAATGCCAAATCATATCTTCCCATCTTCCCACCCCCACTTCCCCATTACTAACCCCCTCTACTTCCATGGCTAAGGAACTAAAATAGGCTTTTTGCCATATTCAAAAAGACCCTAGGAAATTCTGGGCAGTTTTTTTCTGTCTGGCTCCCTGCCAGGTTTCTCTGGCCACACCTCTCAGGACATGGCAAAAGGCAGATCACACAAATCAATGTCTAAAAATTCCTTTTTTCCTCATTTCCTCCCACCCCAGCCCAGCCCCTCCAGTGACCTGACATCATGAAGAGACTAGTCTCCTAAACAGTAATGTAGCCCTTAGGTTAACATCGTTCCATGCTTATTCCTTTCAAATTCAGGTTGGTCTGCCCATCTCAAAAAAAACCAAAACAAAACACAAAAGCAAAGGGTAGTTTATGTCAGCTATTTTCTCTGTAACCTCTACAACATGGAATCCACTGCACTACTGGAGGTGAATTTTTAAAGATTTCCAATAACCCCCATCTTGTAAAATCTAGGAGTTGTTTCTCATTCCTAATCCTCTTTGATTTCCCTAACGTGTTATTGTTGGTGGTGGACTTGGAGTCTGGAAGTCTAAGGTTAAAGTACTTCTAACAGTAGCAATGTAACCCTAGGCAAGTCACTCTGCCTCTCTGATCCTCAATTTCATCATGTATAGAATGGGGGTGATAATACTTAATTAGTAACAAGAATATATATAATATGTGTGCGTGTGTGTGTGCTAACACTAAAGTTTTAGCTTCCATATTATTTTCAAGGTTTTTTCTCCCACCCATCTTCCAACTCCTGTTCCCTTCTCTACATACCTTAATTGCAGCTATTGCCAGGACTCTCTTCACATTCTTTATCTTGGTGAACTAACTTCATTAATCACTGCCAAATTTACATATCTATTTTACCTTTTATCTGAGCTCCAATTTCACATTTTCCCTTAGTATCACTTCAAATTCAAAATGGCTAAAGAGAATTTAGCATGTTCACCCCCGAAGTAGATTTCACTTTCAATGTTTCTATCAATATTAATGCCATTCTTAGCTATTCCAGCGTTAACGCTACTGATTCAGCATTGGCTTCTTCCCATTTCTCATATCCTCCTCATGTTCAACTAGTTACCAAGTATGTTTAATCTTCTGTTCAAAATGTGTCTAAACTTAAACCCCTTCCTCTATTGCCGGTCACCACTACAGTCCAGACATTCCTCACTTCACATCCACAGTAATGCAATAGTTTCCCAACAGGTGTCTCTGCTTCTAATCCATTCTGTCACTAGACTTTCCTTCAAATGATCCATATATTTGACTATTCCCTTCAATAATGCAGACTGCGACCCATCCAGACCTCCTCATTCTATGTAACTGTTGTTCATGTACTCCCATAAATACTCCATGAAAGATCCATTCAGTAGATTGGAGGCCTTCCTCTAGGTCTTTTAAAGTTACACTGGTACCAGTGCAGCACCTGGGCTGTCCATCTCTCATCTCTCATTCTTGTTACATGATTGAGAAGTATTTTTACCCCATACTATAGATATTACAGAACACTTAACTAAAAAATATAAGGCCAGCTTCAGCCTATTCAATGTGAGATGAATTATTCTGAATTGCTGAAAAAATTAAAATACTGTAGAAAAAGTAAAAGAAGTATCTAATTTTCCTTTTTTCTCCTACTCTAGAATTGATTTAACTCAGTTTTCAACACTAGCTGTAACCCTCTTGGAGCCCATGGCCCATAATTTCCCAGGAAATTATGAGTCAAAAGGGAAATGAAAAGATGAGTAACATCACATTCTCCCATGATAGCCAATCATGAGACTTGCCTCCAACACAATTACACTTATCTACTAATGTTCTCCTACTTCCACCCCCCCCCATCCACCACAGCTCACTAAAATAGCTGTAGCTGCAAACAACAATAAATTGGACAAAAGCTCTCCCTCCTGCCCCAATACATAGACTTCCTGAATCCCAGATCACCTCATGATTATAGCAGGTGTCCCTTGAAAGACAAGCTCTGTGTTCTGGAAGAGTGATCAGTGAATATGTTCTGTGACCTACTCTCCCACCTTTATGTTTCAAGTGGGACAAGTGAGTCACATAGGATAGGTCAATGTGGATAAGTTGTGATATACAGTAACAGATCTCCTTACGTTATCTTTCCCCCAAAACCTACCACTTTCCCAAACTTCCTTCTTACAGTCAAAGATATTATCATTTTTCAAGCACCCAAGTTCATAACCTCAGTGTCATCTCATTCCTCACTCTCCTTTCACCCCCTTATCTAATGAATTGTCATATCTTGTTTTTCTACCTCCATCTGTACCTTTCTTTCTTCCCACAAAGCCACCACCCTAGTTCAGGCCTTCATTATCCCTCACCAAGACTAAAGAAATAGTCTCCTAATTAGGCTCCCTGCTTCCACTGTCCTCTCTCCAATCTATCCTCTGTACAGTTGCCAGAGTAAAACTGTCCTTAAGCTTAGGTCTGACCGTGTCACTCTCCTATTCAATAAATGGTTCTATTGAATCTAGAATAAAATATTTCATTTGATCTCCTTTATTTAGTTACTACTGAGTATGTGTTATAATGTTGCTATTTATTAGTTCAGTAGTATACACATGCAATTTATAAGTAAACAAAACATACATATATTGACCATACATCTCAAAATGTTTTTTATCAATGGGGTCAAAAATGTTGGATCCCAGCATTCTCATCTGTAAGGTCAGGGAAGGGAGAAACATTTTCTTTGTTCAGTACATTTTGAAGCTTTCTACAAGGCAAAGCACATAAGGATTCCGTTAATTAAAAGCAGATATTCTACAAGAGTTACACTGAGGTTGTTCTATGAAGAAGGAAAGTCATTTGATAATACCTCCCTTTAACATTTTTCAAGTTAAAACGATCTCTTTCACATTTTATGACATTAAACTCTGGATTTCCAATGAAATTTTTGCATGATTATTTCTTCTGCATCTACCACATACATCCCCTACTCAGTACCTGAAACTATATTAATGGGATAGCAGGCAATCAATAAGTATCTATTAAATGAAAGAATGAAGAGCTAATTAACAGCAACTCTCCCCAGAGGAAATAAGCACTGTTTTCCTACTAAACAATTCCACTAATTAAGGAGAGGTCAAGCTACACTATCCCACTACTCATGGAAAGAACACTGGTTCTGGAATAAAAGGACCTGGGCTCAATCACGTCTTTGACATTACCTATGTGATCATCACCTATGGGCAAATCACTTCACAGAGCACAATTTCTTGTAGCTCAAGGATACAGTAAGTAGGGTCCCAGTTCTAGAGTCAGGAAGATATGAGTTCAAATATGGTCTCAGACACTAACTGTGTGCCCTTGAGCAAGTCACTTAACCTCTGCCTGCCTCAGTTTCCTCAACTGTAAAATGAGTACAGTAATAGCACCCACCTCCCGTGGCAACTGGGAAGATCCAATGAGATAATATTGTAAAGTGCTTGGCATAGCGCTTGGTCCATAGTAAGTACTATATAAATGTTAGATATCATTATCATGTACAAACTGAGGACAGCTGGCCTGGTTCCTTCCAATTGCAGATTTGGGCTCCTAGGCTCTACCTCAGAAACACGTTGTAAGGAAAGTGCATTACAATGCATAAACATTCTGAATGAACCTAAACTGCCACTCCTATAGCAGTAGCCAGTAGCTTTTTTTTTTTTTTTTTTTTTTGCTATTTCACCATTTCAAAGTGAAACAAATTTGGGGGGTTTACGATTTACTACTGAATGAGAAGTCTGGCTTTGCAGATAGAGAGTTGAGCTCAGAGTTAGGAAGATCTGAGTTTAATTCCACCAGTGAAAAATACTAGCTATGGGACCCTGGAAATATCTCTATGACAATAAATTGCAGAGGAGGTGTTAATTTGTTTTCCTCCCTCAAGAATTCCTTGCTTTCTTATACCTGCAATCCCAGGTCTCATACAAGAGAAAAAAAAATGATGCACTGTTAATTTAATTATTAAAAAAAGGGATTTTATCCTTCAAAGGTCAAGAAAACAACAAAAAAGGTTGCTCTTCTGGACCTGATTCCTCACATCAAGGAGGAAAATGTAGTCAAAGAAGAAATGACAACTCAAGGGAGGAAGGGAACACACCATCTTAAAAGGAAGAAGGGGTGTTGTCTGGAGAGAATGAATGCCATTGGCCAATTTGGAGGTTTAAAAGACATGCAGAGAAGAAGAAGGTACGTGGCTGGGGATGAATATATAGGAGGGATAGAATACTATCAAAATCTCAGAAATACTAAAGTCTGGAAGAACCTGAGATTTGCACAGAATGCCCAAGACAATAAAAAGGGCTCTTTATCCAGCTTTATTGGTCAAAATATCAAAGTGACATTATCATTGCTTGGTGTAGATGGGATGAGAAAATGTAGGAGAAGAAGCACCACAAGTATGTTGTTTAATACTCTAATGAGCAAATGTATTCAGAAATATAATCATAAGAATTTATGATGAATGGAAATTGATTTAAAGACCAGATCAATCAACCAAAAACACTTATTTACTAAGTGCCACCTAGGGTGGCAGAGTGCATAGAATGCTAAACCTTGTTTCCTTCCCTTTCCCTACCAGAACCAAGTACTGTGCTAGGTGCTGAGAATACAAAGTCCCTGAATTTAAAGAGCTTACAGTCTATCAAGGAGGGTAAGATACAATTATATAATTGTATACAGAATAAATAATCAACCAACCAGCACCTGTTAAGCACTCATGATGTGCAGGGGACTACTGTGTCACCACATTTGGTGAAAAAGCAAAAACAGACCCTCCTCTCAAGAAGCTTCTGTTCTAATGGGGGAACACCACACAGAAATAGGTACTTTTGAGATACAAAGAGTAGATGAAATGGAACTGTAGAGGGGAAGTAAGCAGCTGGGGAAGGGAGGGGGCAGGAAAGGACTCCTGCAGAAGGCAGGGTTTCATGTGGATCTTGAAGCCAGGAGGCAGAAGTGTGGAGTGGGGAGATTTCCTGCCATGCAGACAGAGAAGGAAGATGAAGTTTAACTACTGTGCAAGGAAAAGAAAATAGATGACCACAAAGCACATGGAGGGGACTTACATGTAAAAAGACTGAAATGCAAAATAAATACAAGGTATTTTTGAGCAAGAGGGCATTAGCAGATTAAGGAATCAGGAAATGTTTTATGCAGGATGAAGGATATAAGCTGAGTTTTTGAAGAAGGTGTTCTATGAGGCAGAAGGAAGGAGGGTGTATACAGGGGACAGCCAGTATAAAGCAAAGGAAACAGAAGATGGGAGCATTGTGTAAAAGGAAACACAAGAAGACCAGTTTGACTAGACTGAAACTTGTGGAAAGAGAAATAATATATAACTAGTAAGGCTGGAAAGGTAGGTTGGGACAGGTTAGAAAAGCCTTTAAAGTCCAAATAGAAAAGTTAATATTTTATCCTAAAAGTATACAGAGTTTATTAAGCAGGGGGGGTGAAATTAGAAGATCTGCTTCAGGGAAATCACTTTATCAACTATGTGGAGGAAAGATTAGAGACTAAGACAGGAAGACCAATTAGGAGGCTATTACAATAGTTCAGGTGAGAAGTAGTGAGAGGGGGATGGATGTGAGATAAGTTGTGTAATACCTATCTGTCAACCGACTGAGTATGTAATATAAGGTATAAGGGTGAGGGTGGTGAAGTAAATCAATGAAGTTCTTTCACATAAATAAATGATAAGATGCTCAGTCGTGCAATTAAGATCAATCTGAGGCTTTAGACTAACTGCTAAACTCTAACTGCTCAAGAAAGTGTTGAGAACAACTGAAGAAACTTGGCCAGGTCCTAAGGGTTGTCTATAAATTATTCAAACTAGTTAGAACCATTCATTCTGAAGCTTAGGGAAAGTGTGGTGATTGAGTAAACCCAAGAAACTACTGGGGAGGAGGAAGGATGATTAAGGAAAGAATGTAGCTTCAGTTTTAGCTTTGGCCTCTTTCCCACTCTACAACCATACTCTGGCCCAAGGAAGCCCTTCTGAAATTCAAAGGATGTAGAGTAGGAGTATATGGGACTTCCCATATTCCCAGCAGTGCCCTCGCAGCATCCCCCAGATCAGCTGACAGCAGTATCTGCACTGGGATACAAGGTCAGATTGAATGTAGATTCATGGCTCTACCAGGAGCCCAGAAAAGAAAATGCAAGGAACTTCTTGAGCACCTTTATGAATAAGAAAAATAGATTTCCAACAACCAAGAGCTGTGAGTCACCTCTTTGCCATATGTTCTCTTTAAGCTTAGGCTGCTTTACCCTATGTACTTGTGAGAAAATATGTCACAGACTTTGGAGTGGAAATTTTATATCAACCATTCTTGTACCAAATGTAGTAAACCCCACTTTCTAAAAACTACTTAAGGCTGTATGACTAAAATAATTATCAGCTGACAATCTTAACAATCATGCCAGTGGGGGCTTGAGCTGATGGCAGAAGAGAATCATCCCCAAATCCCTTGAAATGCCCCTAGAACACTGAAGGGTGGATGCAACCTGGCTCTGGGACCCAAGACTCATCTGTTAAGAGTTGGAAAATGGCTTCTCAGAGCTTCAAAGGGCTACAAAGGTACAGTGAGAAGTCAAGGGTAATGCTAAGGTTGTGAACCTGAAAAGATGGTAGTATACAAATACTCAATATAATGGAAGTCATGTAACCATTGCAACTCAAATATTCCCCTTCTCTTTGCATACAGGACTATCCAAACTAGAAGCATATCAATAAATCACAAATTGTCACTTGGTGATTTCTTATGAATGCCCATTTAATTGTAAATGCACTAATTGTACAAGTGCTTGCTCTCTCACATTTTTGTTATTTCAGTTCTATTTCCCATTCTCAACTCCCCATGGAAAACAAAAATGTGAGTGAGTGAGTGAGTGAGTGAGTGTGTGTGTGTGTGTGTGTGTGTGTGTGTGTGTGTGTGTGAATAAGGATGGGTTTTAGAATACTGACCATGCCATGGCCAATAGAGAGCAGGACTTAAAAATCGGAAAGACTTTGGTTTTAAGTCTCACCTCTGCAAATATTTGGCTGTGCGACCCTGGGCAAGTCACTTAATGACTCAGTGCCCCAGGCAATACTCTAATGTCATAAGTTGCAAAGAAGGCACTGATTTTCATTGGCAGAAAAAGTCTCTCATCCAGAGTTTTTCCTCTACATTGATCAAAGCTCTTCATAACCTAACTCTTTCCTACCTTCCCAGTCTTCTTATACTTTACTCTCCAGTGTATACTCTTTAATTCAGTGACACTGGCCAGCTGCAAGTTCCACAAACAAGACGCTCCATTTCCTGGCGCAGGACATTTTCTCTGGCTATCCTCCATTCCTAGAACGCTCTCCAGTTCAGACTACTAACCTTCCTGGCTTCCTTCAAAACCCAACTAAAATCCTACTTCTACAGGAAGCCTTCCCTAACACCTCTTGATTCTAGTGCCTTCCCTCTGTTAATTACTTCCTATTCATCTTGTACATGGGCTTGCTTTGTATATATTCGTATGCTCTCTCCTCCCTTAGATTGTAAGCTACTTGGAGACTGTCTTTGGCCTCTTCCAGTACGCCCCATGCTTAAGCATGGTGCCTGGCACATAGTGCTTAATAAATATTTACTGACTGAAAAACAAAATGTCTATTTTAATTCCATCATTATTTAGAGTAGAAATTTTGCTTGTATATTATCTCTCTCCAGTTTGCTACTGGGATAGACAACAACATAGGACTAAGGTGAAAGTGAACCTTGGGTTCTAAAAGATTATGTCAGTGAAGCACAGGTTCTTTTCACCCAGCTGAAATGGTTTACAGATCTGGTGACAGACTGTCATCTGAGGAACAGGCCAGTAAAGTTCAGAGATACTTATTATAAGAAAGTCAGCCACCAGGAAAGGAACTTTTCTGGGCACAGCAACACATGAAACTGACCACTACAGCACACACAATGGATTGGCCATCTTCCGTGTCCAGGGAAGGAGTGCCCACAGGGATAAAATTACTGAAGTACAGGATGGTAACGTATCTCCCCACCCCCAATTCACACATTTCTTTATGTCCTCCTTCTAGCTGGGCCAGAAATGTAGAGGTGGTGTGCTCAGAAGGCTCAGAGAAGGACGAGAAGAAATGGAAATGATTGTTAAAGCCTTTCTTGGATCATCTGTCCCACAAGGGGTTAAAGAAGATATCTCTCCCCCCCCCTTTGTCTCTCCCTCTTCTTTTCTCTCCCTCCCTCCCTCTCCTCCTCTCTTTCAAGTTCTTTCCAGTTTTATCAAGTATACTACTCTATTATTTTACAGCCTATAAGACACAATTTTAGTGGTATGCAGGATCTTACTTATTCTGGATGAGACTGCATTGGAAATCCTCAGTTACATTTAGAGCATATTCAGGAATAAAGCATAAGGGAGGAGTTCAGGTATCATGGGTTCCAAACCCAGTTTCACCACTAAGGCTCCAAATTATCTTAGCTAATCACTTCACATTAATATTTTTCCTTATGTCTGCCTGTAAAATGGCAATTCTGCACACCAAACAGGAATGATGATAAGATGATTTATGTTAGAAAGCAGGCTAAGGACAGGAATCATTCGCCCATTTTCTCCGGGCACAAGCAGAGGAATTAGCTTATCTGTAGCAGAAACTATAGCAGTTTGTTTTTTATTTGAAAAGCAATTTGCTATTACAGCTATTTCGAACTGCATCATTAAAGATGATTATTATTTCTTCAGCAGCCAGATCTTAAAGGGATTTGTTTAGAAGGTTTTTGCAACTGTTAGGGTCAAAACAGAAAGAAGGCTGACATTCATGGAGGTAGAACAATGCAGCAGAAAGATTATTAGATTTAAATTTAGAGGATCTGGTTTCAAATCCCACCTCTGCCACTTACTTTGTGACCTAACCTCTCTAGGCCCCAGGGCTCTCACCTGTAAAATATGGGGGTTGGTCTAGATGACTTCAAAAGTCCCTTTCAGCTTTAAACCTATGATTTTACATATTTTTAAAAGTCCAATAAATGTCACTGGTAATTTCTTAAAAGGGATTCTTTTTTAGAGAGTTTTACTTAGAATTTATGTTGTGATATTTAAAAAAAAACAGTTATATAGCTTCCTTTCTCCTGAGTTGGAAGCAAATGAAGCAGCACATATGGTTTATTTTGATGAATAAATCTGATCTGCAAATACTGATTTCCAATTAGATATGTGATCTAAATATAGGCACCCAAGTGCCAGTTTCCGTTCCTAGGTATCTAATCAACAGACATTTTCTTCTTCATTGAACCTATGGCCACTATGCCAAGTTCCAACAATGCAAAATTTCCTTTTTACCCTATTATTCCACTTAAAGGCCAACTGAAATAACTGGTTTAACATAAGAACATGAGCTTTCAAAACATCCAGTTTTGCAACCAAAATAAAGCCTCATTAAATTTGGCCTTCACAATCACTCAGCATAGACAACTTACCTTTGCCATATTAATGAGGAAATGGAACATGTTAAATAAATAGTGTAAGAAGAAAGCTTCTGAAGTAGTTGAAATATTTGTAGAACACTGTAATTGTATTGCCAACTGAAACTAAGCACTGCTTAAGTTAGTGCTTTGATATTTTAATTATAAATTATTCTTACTAGTCATACTCATAAATCAGGCCTTCTAATATAATATACTTGGTCAACTTAGTTTAGTTCATTTATGTAAATAGCTGTAAATTATACAATTCCACAATCTCTGAGGAATCAAAATTTCAGGTTACTCAAAGGGCAATGGAGAGAACTATGTTAAGGCAAAAGTAGTTTACAGCATATTATCACCTTTGAATTGGATGAATCAAGCAGGTAAAAGAGAGCCTCAATAAGATGTATAGCTAGAAAAAGGAACCAGCACTCATGTAGACGCAAAGCTTGGTAAATTAAGTGGTACAGCAGATAGCACACCAAGCCTGAAGTCAGGAAAACCTGAGTTCAAATTTGACTTTAGATACTTACAAGTGTGACATTCAACAAGTCACTTAACCTATTTGCCTCAGTTTCCTCATCTGTAAAATAAGAATAATAGCACCTCTTTTCTAGGGTTGTTGTGAGGATCAAATGAGATAATTATAAAGAGTTTACCACAGTGCCTGGCACATAATACGCTCTATATAAATATTATTATGTTATTATGACAGGTAGATGGTACTCATGAAACACTGGTATGTGTGCAATGTTAGGAAAACTAAAGCAGGGACCTGACAGACTGCAGAAATCCCTATGGAAGATTTATGAGAGGGCATGGACAGAAGTCATATAACATGAGAATGTGGAAGGGTACAACAGAGAGTAACCTTCATTGATACTATCACAAAGCCCTTGAAGAATGTATGTGAAAATAATAAAGTTGCAATTTTCTATAGTTATGTTCACTCTTGGGGGAGGGAGGCTGGTCTGACTTATAAACTATAATTTTATTGTAGTCCAAAAGGCCATTTGAGGCTGTCACATTTAGAGTTGTATTTTTTTGCTAGTTTCTGGTGTAGCTACTTGACACCCAAGGCAACCTCATCTGTACTGTATTCATTTAATTATGTAACGAAACAGTAGCACTAAAAAGAAGGGGAAGGAGGCTACAGAGATGATGTCAATCTAGGTTAATAATACCAGAGTACTCAGGGGGACTAGAAAATAATATTTAAAATAACAGTAACTATAAAGAAGCTCATCGCAAAACAAATGAATAGCATACCTTTCAGAATCTTTGAATGCTAACTATCTAGAGGAGAGGAGTAGGATTGTTGGCAAATTAAGTCTGGAAGTGATTCCATGTACTGAAAAGGCCTGGTTCTGAATCTTGGATCTGTCATTTACTATGTGGCCTGAAGCTCAGTGGCCTGGGCATCACTGTACTTGTTCATAAAATGAAATGTCTAGATTAAAGACAATTTAACATTTAAATCCCTACTACATACAAGGTTCAGGTGCCTAAGTACACTGTGTAATACAAAGACAAGGATGGAAGAGTTCCTCGGTCAATGAGCTTACATTCTCCTGGGATCAATACAGAATGTAAACAAATACAAATACAAGACAATTCAAACTGGGAAACCAGCAAAGGTTTCACAGGGAGTGGCACCAAAGAGTAGTCTTGAAGAAACAATTCTAAGAGGTAGTAACAAAGAAAGAGAACATTCCAGGTATGAAGGATGGCCTCTTAAAAATATGATGGCAGGAGGGAGAAAGCTGAATTAGACACTAGTCCGTAATAAAATTTTGTAGGAACAAAGCATGATCCTATGTGTGAATGAGATTAATGTAAAATAAGGCTAAAAAAGAATTACAGCTGTATTCTGGAAGTCCTTAATTATCAGAATGGAGGATAATCCAACAAAAGAGACTAAGGAGAGGTCAGACAAGTAGGAGAAAAACTAGGAGAGGAGCCCAAGCAGATTAGAATACCTGTGAGTGGTTCATTGATGCTACTGAGATATGATCATGGTGGATAACTGAGAAAAGGTCACAAAACTGATCAGTTAAGTGATGCGTGGTAATTATGAACACAGCATTTTCAGTAGAATGGTATGGTCCAGAGCCAGACTGCAAGTTTCATGATTTCTCAGGTTCCTTCTAGCTCTAACATCCTGTGCAATCTACTTGAAATGAGTAGCATTTTAGACTTCAGAATTTGTTGAATTTGTTATACTACCAAACATGTGAGATCCATCACTAATAAAGAAATTTGCTAATACACAATCATATAATTATAGAGATGGAAAAGACCTTATAAATCACCTAATTTAATACCTATCTCAAAGTATAAATAAATTCTAGGGCTTATTTTTCCTCCTTCCCCCCCCCCCACCAAAGTCAAAAAATTTACATTAGAAACATAATTTCTGTTGACCAGAATGTGCACTTTGAATTCAGAAAGTAGTGTCTTTCTTTAGGATGAATCCTTTTAAGGTACTAATTTGACTTTCTTCATTCAAAACTTGACATAAAAAAAAATCCTTACTTTGAAGGATTCAGCTTGCTTGCCTACAATTTACAAAATCTTCTGATGGGGCTTTTAAAAAGTTCTTCAAAATTCAAATAATGAATTCTGTATCTACTCAACTGAAAGCAAAGGAGAAAAAGTTAGTTCTTTACTTTGTAACTAAAAAACGAATGTTTAAAATGACAAATGTTGTCCTGCTTCCTCATTTCTAGCTGATGTAATTTGCAAAGTAAAGTGAAAAAAAATTTTTTGAAGATTAAAATCAGGATATACGTAGGATTGTCAGAAATCTCCCAACTAAATCTCATGAAGCTGTTGCTTGAGCTCTTGCTGTCACCATCCAGGTCCAGTCAATGAAAAATGTCCAATTATCTCTTAGGGAGAGAAAAAAGTACTACAAGTTGCCATTGTATGATATCAAATGAACTACATAATTACATATTCAAACAATTTTGGAAAATGAATAAAAGATTTGTTCTGATTTTCATTAAGATTCTCTGACCTTAAGAGTAACTCTGATCACAGTCTATACTAGGCATTTTCCAACAGTTATTTAAGACAAAGATAATCTTATTTTAAATGTTTTCTTCCAGCATAATTTGAATCAATTAAAGAATAATTTTGCAGGGAAAAACAAGTCTTTTCATCTAACATAATGTATTCTTCAAAATGAAGGATTGTCTCCCAAACTACCCTTTGTTTAGTTATTTCATATATATTCATGTTTTTCACTTTATGCTGTATATACTTACATGCATACTTCTTGTTTCGAGGGGAACATAAGCTCCTTTCAATGAGAGACTTTCATTCTTTGTACTTGTATTCTCAGCACGTGGCACACATTAGGCATTTAATAAATACTTGTCAACTGATTGATTTCATTTTAAAAATATATTCAGTTCTAGAGCACTATAGCTCCAAATGAAAATTGTCATAGTAAATAGGATTTTAAACATTTTTGCCTCAGTCTTAATACAGTAACCAATAATATCACTTTATCATGAAGGCATACAATTTGACAAGGCAAAAAACTGTGTTTTCCGCAGCATTTGAAAAATACTTACACTAAGTTAATACTTTTATACTCTAAGAATACTTACACCAAGAGATTTAAAGCACAAGTTCTAAGCACTGCTGACCCTAATTTTCTTCAGTGCCTCACTCACTGGACAACAAGGATTAACTCGCATTTAATGCCTTACTCCTTTGCATTATAAACCCCTTTAAGTCTTTGAAATTATTTACACTGTACCCGTCCCAGGATGTGTGTATATATACACGAGGCAGATATATTTTTGGAGGCAGGGATTTTTTAAAAAGCAACTGGGAAGAAGCTGAAAGTAAAGAGGAAAGAAATGCCCACTGATGCTCAGGGTTTTCTCTCCCCCCACTCCTCCCCCCCCAGTGACCTCCATACTGGCACTTAAGAAACTAAAGACTCATTTTTCCCATTGTGATGCAGACTTTTGATACTAGAGGTCTAGGTAACATGATAGGAGTTTTGTCTCCACGGCTTAGGACTCAGTGTGGTCATGCCCTCCCTTCCAGAGCCTGGGAAGACCTGATACTGTTCAATAAATAACAGCAGCCAAGTCTTCATCTCTCAGTGATCTGCATGGCAAACTGCAATGGCAACCCAAACACCAAAACACAGCACCTTTGGTGTCATCTGACGAGTGAGTCTGACACCCCCTTCTTCTGCCTAGAACATAACACCAAGAGGCAGACGTAAAGGACTTGAGGGATAGAAGTCAGGAACACGGGAGGATGTCTCCTGGGATGATAACTGTGCTTGAAAGATTTACAGCTATCTTGGTATCAAGTTGTTTTTCTATTTTAAGTGAATGATGATTACTCTCATTATACAATGAAGACATGCAATTAATCCTAAACGGTCTAAAAAGGAAGAGATTCAGTTAGCTGGGACCCACGAGCATTAACACGAGCAAACTGAACCCAGGCTTTAAAGTCCTAAAGGTAATCAGAGGAGACTACACAACATTTCTATTTCAGCCAGCATATTTATCTGTATAGTTTTTGTGTGAATCACAAGCACAGGAATTAGAAGTTTCCATTTCCCAGATCAGGAACTATGCAGATTTTGTAACTACAAACGACAGGC
Source organism: Notamacropus eugenii (assembly GCF_028372415.1). Classification (NCBI taxonomy): domain Eukaryota; kingdom Metazoa; phylum Chordata; class Mammalia; order Diprotodontia; family Macropodidae; genus Notamacropus; species Notamacropus eugenii. The sequence goes on from NC_092875.1 coordinate 368,751,636, forward strand.
GTAGTTATGTTCCCATGGAAATTATTCTCATGTTTAATTACACAAAGCTATAATGATCCCAGGGTACAAACTGAAGGTACCCAAGGAATTGAAGTTTCTTTAGAGTAGGAAATGCTTCATTCTTTGTACTTGTATCCATAAGTACCTGGCACAGAGTAGATGCTTAATAAATACCTGTTGGTTGTTGCTGACTGGATGTATTTCATGTTAGAAGTTTGATCATAAAGTCTCCTCTTCCATTTAAGGCTGAGATAAGGCTCAGGATTGGAGGTTTATAGCCCAAGGATATCTTACTCCATTTCCTGAAATATACCCAAACTATGATGATGATTTTTAAGAAGCTTACAAAGGCAAAAATATGCCATTCTCCCCGAGAAGAACAATGATTTTTATTCCTCATCAGAGGAATAAATTAATAAATAAATGGATGAATGAATGAATCAATAAATCAGAGAGAACTAAGTCCATAAGATACTAGCTTGTTAAAAGTTCTAATGAAGTGATCAAGACTCACTTCCAGATGACTCTGGAGAGGGTGACCCTGTTCATATTGTACTATGCCATTTAAACAGGTCAGTTTGATGTGGCCTGGATGCAGCTGAGGGAAAAGCAAATATGGCCAGGACGCTGCTGCCATAAAAAGGATGCTATTTTAGTCAGAGGCTTTGTGTGAGAAGCTTATTCACTGACACATTGGAGCTGTTTCATCTATGTTAGCTCACATTCCATACCCCCTCCCCCCCCAGGTTTTAGTCTACAGCTCCAACCTGAGCTCCATGACTTGCACTTAATCCTCTCAATCTAGCGACCACAGTAAACTCATTTTTTGGCTTAAGAGCAAAATTACATTCTGATTACCCTTTTAGTTTACCACTTGAACCACATTCTTTTTCTCTAGAGATATTCTCTACCTCAGGATGCATTAATTGCCTGAACCATGGCTCCCGTCTCCTATAGTGTGCAGAAACCTGAAATGACAGAAGTCCCAGGATTCCCTGATCTTGGTATGCCATTAGAAAGCCAACCTTTGGTCAGAAAATGGTGAACTCATTCTCTGTGAACCAAACTTTGGATCACTGGAATTTCTATTTAAAACTCCAAACAGCTTAGCAATAACTTTCATATACCAAACTTTTTAATACCACATTTATATTTGGGATTCTAGCATTCTGTGCTAAAGCTAAGAAACTGTATCACTGTCTGAGAAAAAAACTTTCACTCATAAAAATAAAACCAAAAATAATGGCAATGATAAAATCATGACTGGGAGAAGGGGTGTTCTTAACCTAACGTTAAGGGAGAAAAATATGACCAAGGTACAAACAATTTTAAAACTAGATGTTTTATCATTTTTTGTATGCATTGAGAATTTTAATCCAAATCATTCACACTAATCTTATATTCAAAGAAAAAATAATCTTACTGACATTCAACAGCTGTTATGTACAGACACTAAAAGAAAGAATCTGTGTGAAACTAAGCCGCCTAAAGAAACCTTAAAATTAGCATTATAGCTTGGCTCTAAAGGCAGACCACTTTGGATAAGACCACTCTAGCCTGCTGTGTTTGCTGCCTATCATTCATAAAAATAGGTCAGGCAGAGCAGTACTCAGCACACATATGAGAACCAAGTTCACATTACACTAATTTTCCAAGCATAAAGATCACTTCTATGAGTGCATTCCATATATAAAAGTTATCAGTATTTCTAACAACATAATCAAAAAGTATTTCAATGACTTTAACATACTCTAACAAATTTCTTGTTATCATTTTATAAAAGACTAAATCTTTCAGAAAATTATAATTAGTATAGCTATAATAACAATAAACTATATTATATACTTTATTATGCAACTATATTATATACTTTTAAAAGAAAATTTTCGGATTTCTACAAAAAATCGTATGTACACACGCTATGTTTATGCATATATAAACACTTATTTTCTATAAATATATTATAAATCACAAATGTAAATACATCTTGAAAGACTTTGCTCTATTAATTTCCAACACAGTAAATGATAGACATACAAAATATGAAATAAAACCCTGGGATGGCAATCCACTTACATTTAAAACTTTGAAAGTTGAATGAATGGTCCAAAACTTTATCTCTATCTTTTTCATGAGATTAATATTGACTAAATATGTCAACCTTAACTCCCCAGGAGACCTCTACTGAAACATGGCCCAGCTCAAATGAGGCCATAATTGGGGAAACCTTGATTGTTCAAAGACAGGCTTCCCTGTTGAGCCTAAGAGAGATTCCAATTATGACCAAGTCAGTGGGTGATTTCTGAGAGGCAAACAATGAAGAACTAAGATGCCTAAAAATGCTTATCTCACATAGCACACAAGGCATATAAAATAGACTTTATGCATCTATGACACTTCTCTTGCATTTTATCATATCCCTAAAAGAAGGGACAAAACTTTAGAAAATTAAATGCATATCTACCACAAAATGTCAGAAGTTAGGTATTATGCATAAAGGAAAAATACTATATTATAAAGGAAGAAGAATGAGTGTCTCAATTTTATCACTGAGGAGTTTTATGATAACAAAACAAAACTTAAAATTCTCATAACAAAAATTAATACGAAAAGAGAGAGACCTAAGGGACATAGTTATATGTATTAAGTACTTTGAGAATCATTCAATTAGATAGCATTACAGATGTTAAAATTTTGTGAGTTCAAATGAATTTTAGAGCTGGACAGTACCCTATCTATTCTATTCCAAGGGGTAATGAAAATTATAATTTGTTCATAATCAATGAAAGCAGAAGTTTGGGAATTTTCTGGAAGTCTAGAAAAAGAAGAGTTAGAAAGTAAGAATTTGTTAGTGTCTCCAATTTCATTCTGGTGTGACCTGGCAGCAGAAAGAAGTCACCTGGTTTGTCGGGCATGAATGTTCCTATAATAATATAAATAGTATGTCTATCATGGCCTGAGGATGTACATTATCCTTTAAGATCATTCAACTCCCTTATCATATTAATTTGATTTTCTAAGAAGACCGTCTAGCAAGAAAGACAACAATCTAGCAGTCAATACAAGCACTCAAATTCTCATGGGAGGACTATTTATCAAAATAAATTAATAAACCAGTATTCCAATTCATACATTACTCTCTTGTAAGTTTGGTTATTATGAATCAGTTATCTTGGAGTCTGATCATTTCTACGTGAACTGACAAAATCAAGTACGTGAATATGCAAAACTGAGAACCAGACCTTGTTGATCCACAGATAACTCATGGTGTTGATATTCCATGAATCCACTACCTCCTAATTACAATAAGATCAATCACTTTATTAATTTTTTTCTTTCTAGAGTCATAAGTATATGGCTCATTTATATAATTAAAAGAACAAAAGTTCCACTACAAAAGAAGTTTTAGAATATTTTTCTCTACTTTTTTTTTAACTTTATGCAATTAAAATGACTGGGCTGCTTAAAAAAAAAAAGATTGGCCTAAGGCTTAGGAGTATCTCAAAAAGTATCCCTTTTTGGATACTAAGAGAAGAAAGAAAGGAAAAGAAGGAAGGAAGATTCAGCATGATAACTTGTTTCCATTGCCATTCTTAGCTCCTTTCTTGCCAACATCATTCAACAAACTCTCCTTCTATGAGATACTATCAAATCACGGTGCCAAGATCTTCATTTTCATTGCTTATCTACCATCCCTAGGGTCATTCTCCCACCTTCCTCAATAACATCAGCACCAAACTCAGTGTCTTCCTCTCCATCAGACGCATTCTAATTATCTCTAATCATCCTTGGTAACTTCAATAATATGTTATATAATTCTTGTGTTATCCTGTCCTCCTAGTTCATGCTCTAAGACCTCAGGAAGGATCTGAGAAAGGCAGTGGAAGCAAGTATCATGCTGAATGCAAGATGACTTTCCAAAAGTGGTACTTGACCTCTAGACCTCACCACACCACCCGAAATCGTTCTGCCTTCAAGAACATGAAATCTGTTATGAGAGGGAAGTTCAATCTCTTGCCCTTGCACCTCTCACAATGACTAAACAGTCCTTAAACAGGTGTTCACCTTTATTGCAAACCTCTGCCATCACAGCTCATTCCTTATTTTTGTCATCTATTTCAACATAGCTATTGAAACATTTTCTCCCCCATTAGAATGTGACCTCCTTAAAGGGGCTCTTCTTACCTCTCTTTTATCTCCTGTACTTAGCACAAAACCTGGCACATAATAAGGACAAAGTACATGACTATGATGGACTCTTGAATCCCCTATCTCTTTCTTTTTTGCTGTTCCTGTCTTACAACCTTCTACGCCTGGGTCCCTTTAATCATCTCATTTCCTTTTTCTACTAATGCTCTCCCCTTCTTTGCAGAGGACAAGGTCCTCCTTGTCAAGGATAACTACTATATTTGTGCCCTCTGGGACCTGGATCCATTAATCATTCCCTCTCTCTTTTCTATCTTCAATCTTTCTAAGCTGACTCCTCTGCCTGGTAACTATAAATATGTCCTTTAGGCATCTGTGTATACATACACACATACATATATATATGTATACACACACATGAATATTTACATATGCCTTTGTATGTATAAATATGCATATATACATATATAAGTAAATTCTAAATTCTCATATATATTAGAGATATGGAAAGATATACATATATGTAGACGGATGGACCTTTCCTTGATCCTACATCTCTTCAAGGTTTTTGTTTTATAAAATGCCATAGTCAAAAACTGAATCATGTAGTAGTCAGCTTATAGATGATGAACCCATCCATACTTAAGTTTAGACTGATTCATGGATAAGTATAGATTGTATCCTTGGAACTAGAGTCAAAAGACTTCTGACATGGTAGAACTTGGTCGGACTTACACAAACTATCATCCTATAATTTCTCATCCTTTTCACTGCTAAACTTCTAGAAATAATATTTTTCATTCAGTTTCCACTTCCTTATCACACACTCATTAATCAAACCTTTGTAATCTGGTTTCCATTCCTCGCATTTCAAATGAAACTGCCCTCTTCCAAATTACCAATAGTATCTCAATCATTAAATCTCATGTTCTTTTCTCAGTCTCCATGCTCCACGACCTTACGGTAACTTTCAAGTGCCTATTTCTTCTCGGTTCCCTCTCTTGATTTTCCTCCTGTCTCTATTACTACTTCTGTGAAGGTTCTGTTGCCTTCTCATCACCCCCTAAACATGGGTGTCCTCTCAAGGCTCTGTCTTCAGCCTTATTCTTTTCTCTCTATGTATTCTCTCTCATTGTGATCTCATCCATGCACATGGTTTCATTCAGAGCCTCCACACAGATGGCTCCCAAATATATGCAGAAATCTAGAGTACTACATCTCCCAATTAGATGCCCCACTAGCCCCTCAAACTCCACATATGTAACTGAACTTATCTTTTCCCACTAAACTTGCTCTTCTTCCCAGGTTCCCTATTTCTGCTGATGGCACACCACTATCCTTTTTTCAGTCAACCACGTTCAAAACTTCAGAATCATCTTGGACTCTTCCAAAGCCGTCCCTGCCCCCAACATCTCATCAGTTGCCAATTCTGTCAACTTCTTTTATACTCTCTCTTGAATGTCACTTTATCTGTACTCACACCATTGTCATCCCATTCCAGGCCCTCATCGCCTCTTGCTGACACTGCTGGGGCAGTCCCCTAAATAATCTCCTAGCTATTCAGTCTCTCTTTTCTCTGATCCATCCTTCACATAACTGGCAAAATAATCTCCCTAAAGTAAAGGTATGAACATATGAATACCCTAATCAAAAACCTTCAGAGGCTTCTTATCACCAGTAAGATAAAATATAAACACCTTAGCCTGGCGTTGATGACCCTTTAAGAAACAGGCTCTCAAGCTAACTTTCCAACCTGATTAGACAAATTCCCTTTATGTAACCCATGTTCCAGGCAAATGGGGTTTTGATCCCTATATCTCACCTTGATATCCTGTCTGTATTTACCACACCGCTAATTTGCTGACTTCATGATCTCCTTAGGTTCACCATTTGGCAAGATGAAATCAACTCAAACTCCAGCTGCCTAAATATTCCCTGCCCCTGGAGCTCCTCTCCCTCTGACTGCAGAGGGTAGAGAATGGACACTGGATGGCTCCTCCCAAATCTTTCACTACTGAAGGGTAGCACCCAGAGAATTCTCTTCAGTTACCATCAGGCTACTTTCCTTCATCATCTCCAGAAACTCACCATTCTGCAAGATGAAATCAACTCAGAAACTAACTCCCACCTCCTTAGATCATTTCCCACTCTAGATGCATGACTTTATCAGGACCCCCAAAATCCCCCTACCCACTTTTCAGCTTTTTTCATGAATTATCTCCCCCATTAGATTGTGAACTATCTGAGGACAAGAACTATCAACATTTCTTTGTATCCTCAGCATTTAGCACCATTCCTGGCACATGAAAGGCATATAAATGTTTACTGACTCTCTGATTCTCCATGTACTGCTACAGCAGGTCACCTCTGTAGCCCATCATCCCCAACCCCTTGCCTAGAACACATTCCCTCATCTGTACAAGCCTGCTGAAATTCTCTGCCTTCAAAGTCCAACTTCTCCCTGATATCCCTAACTAAAAGTTCTTTCTCCCTCCTCAAATTTTCCCAGGACACTTAATCTAGATTCTTCCTTTGCCCCTAGGTGGTACAGTGAATAGAGCACTAGATTTGGAATTAGAAAGAACTCTCTTCAAATCCTTCTTCATATACTCACTAGCTATGTGACCCTGGGCCCTTAAAAAATTTAAACTTTCACAGTCTTAGTTTCCTAATCTGTGAAATGGGGATAATAATAATACCTATTTCCAACCTTATGAGGATCAAGTAGATAACATACATAAAAGTGCTTTGCATGATATACATGCTGGCTATTATTATTACCTTCGGTGTATATATATATTTACATATTACGTATGTGTTGCATCCCTCACCACAAAAGTTTCTAGATTTTTTTTCATTTTTCATCTTTATACTCCAGAGCCTAGTGCAATACTTTGCACACAGTATTCAATAAAAGACAACTGAATTGAAGAAGTGCTTATGCCTTGGGTTTTGCCAAACATTTTATTATAACTAAAGAGACTGGGTATAAGTGCATTTAAAAGTATTACTTGATAATTTATTCAATACAAATCAATTTAAGTACACAAATACAGCTTACAAATATTAAAATGCATCCTAAAACTCAAGATAAGCCTCTTTTCATGTCTATTAGCTGTATTTATGCCATTGTTAAATCAGAAATCCATGTCCTATGTGCCAAAACACATTTTACATTCATGTTCTTTTTCAATTACACATCTCATTCTAACATCATTCCTAGTAAATTTTCTGTTAAGTTTTATCTACTGCTAAAATACAATTGAAGTTGATGTAAAAATTAGAATTTGACTCAATTTTCAGTTTAAAAAACAAGTGATAATAAAAATCATGTTTAATTTTTACAGGCAATATTTCCACATGCATTTCTTTCATTATAAAGTTCTACTGGAGTACAACTGGAATAATGTGCTTTAATTTCTTTTGGAATTGAACATGGGAGCATGACAGTAAAATTCTAACAAATTATTAAAATTGTTAAAACAATTAAGCAAAACTGATAGTGACCTCATCTGAAGATGCATGCAACATTTCACATTTGCAGCACTCCTCTGCCTCTCTATTTTTTTAAAAAAACAGAAATCTATTTCCTCTTACTCTCCCTACATCAATGGAAAAAGAAAAACAAATTTATTTTAACAAATACACACATTAAAAAACCAAATTCCCTCATGTCAAATTCCCTACATGTCTCATTCTGTACACTAAATCTATCACCCCTCTATAATGGATGGCCTTTTCTCTTCCAGTTATTATCCCTTAATTTTTTTCCTTCTAATATTTTTTTCAGTATCCCCTTTCAAAGACTTAAGATTTATTTTGTTTATGACTAATCCCTCCATGAACGTACCCTCCCTCTTATATTTCTCTTTCCTTTCTTTTTGTCCAGTCTATATCCCTGCTGAGCTGAATGTATTTCTACACTAAACTCCGGTAAATGTATGTATTCTTCCCTCTCTTGATAAATGCAAGTGAGGCTGCTCCTCTATCCTCCCTACCAAGTTTGTATATGGCTCTACTTGCAAAATCCAAATGTGTGTCTTTCATAAATTCCCCCATCTTTTCTCCCATTTTCTCTTTAATCTTTCCTCCCCCCTGCCTTATTCTTTTCTTTTTTTTTAACAGCATCTTCAAAATAAAACAAAACTATTTATAAGTCTTTCATCTCACTTGATCTCTATGACCCCTTGTGACATTAGGATTCCAAATGAAGCCTTTTAACATCCCTTCCTCCATCGGAATGTTAACAGTTCATGTTATAAAGTCCCTTCTGATTATTCACTTGTAATAACCTTTTTTACTTTTGCAAAAACATAACAAATGAAACAACACAACAGAAAATTATTTTCTATTACACCAAAAGAGGTAGGAGTGCTGTGAAATATGCTTGTCATCCCTGAGAGATTCCAAATTGCACCTCTTCATTCTTACATCACTGAATGTAATTATAATTCTTTTAAAAAGAGTACTCCCAGAAAAAGAAATGCTCTAAACTTCTTTCTAGGAAAGTATTAAAATAAAAATGATCAGAGATATGATTTATTGAGGTGAAATATACATCTGTTTGATCCCTCATCAAACACTGTCCTCCCCCTGCATCCTGCATTACTCAGAGACACTTAGAAACAGATTTTTCTCACAAAGCCAGTTATCATGTGCAGTAGTAACTGGCAAACCATGAGGAAGAGTTTGGAAGCAACTATAAGGTACTGCCTCTTTCATATACGGGAATTTGGGTTGCTGAAGGGGTAATTTTCTATCTGTTCTTAGAAGTCTGTTTCTCTCAACATTTTAAAAGAAAGTGATGGCTCTCTGGAAGAGGGGAAGGAGGAGGGATACATGAGGAATGTAAGTAACTGTAAAAACAAAAGAGTATCACTAAAAATATTTTTTCAAAAAAAAAGCAAAACATTTATCTGAAAGACTGGATTTCCTTTTTAAGTCGATAATAAACCACTTTTTCTGCCCCTTTTAGCAACTAAAATGTCCACATATATGACAGGCTGGTACCTTACACTTAGTCTCAAACTATTTCTCATGGTTTGTTAGTGGTAGTGATAGGTCAGAAATGAATGGGAAAAGAAACTGGAGGCTGAAGAGAAAACATTTTCTTCATTTTTCAAATGAATATTCTTGCACTAAATCCAAAACTGCAATTTAACTAAAAAAAAAAACCAAACTAATGAAATCTGGTGGGCCCTCTCAATTTGGAAAACATACACTGCTATGAAATTTTAGATGATAGTATCTTAATTATGATATGTGAGTTTCACAATATCCACTTTGACTTAATTCTAAGTAACATACATATATTTATGTCCATGTAAGTATACTATATTCAATTTTCTGTACCTAAGTAACATTCAACTTTAATGTAAGTATTTATTAAATACCTATGACACACAAGGCATTGTGTGAGTTTGGAGAAACCACAGCAAAAGTGAAACAGTTGCTGGTCTAAAGCAACTTACATCTTACTGAGTAAAATTAACGTCATTTTGCATAAATGACTAATAAATTTAAAAGAGTCCTCAAAATAAATCCATGGTCAGAAATTACTGTATGAGGTGCTGAAAATGCTTATACCATATTAAGACTACTACTCATTTCTATACTTTCCCATTTTTCCCAGTTTCCCTCATTCAGATACATTCAGGAAAGAAAAGAAATATTTCTTTCCCTGAATAATTCCACCCTATTCTTTCTTATATGAATAAATACATAACGATATGCTATTATTTATGTATTTAAATGTAAATAAAACTATCTCCAGGACACACGCTTTAAGCCATTTTGCTTTATTTGGCCTCAGTAGCACACTGTTCTAGCTGAATTAGCCAAGTTAAGCAACACAGCTAACCAATACAGACCATTTTTCCAGGAAGAAGATCAAGGCTCTACAAAACACCACTACCGAAAGGCTTCAAGATGCAATCTACTTTTCAGAACAATCTTCATAATAATTTTGTTCCAAATCAACCGTGCTATGTTGTTAGACCACTCCATTTTTGGACAATGTCACAGAAGCTGGTTCCTTGCTACTGAGACCCTGAATTGCGTAGGGAGAAGAGGTACCATGATAGAGGCTTGTACCTCCCCTAGAGTTCATGCCTGAAAATTAACTATCATATTAGACAGATTAAAAAGGAAATCCCCTACCTTTCACTGAGGCTCCTCCATAATTGTGCACCTGAAATAAAAAGTACAACAGAAAACTCAAATCAACTACTTTTCCTTACCAATGTTTTCTTCTAAATAATTTCCAAACAACTTGAAATTAAATAATCTTCCAAACAACTTAAAATTTAAAACCAAAAAGTTTTCCATTATAAACTTGTGAGATAGTACCAGTTAGAGAACAAAATACTTACCTTCACTTGCTCCTTTGCTCACTGTTTCATACTGAAAGTTTAAAATTATCTTAGGAAAATCTAATAATTTTTAATATTCTTAATAATCATTTTTAGAGGAGAAACTAACATGAATAATTATAAAATACGGCAGAGGAAGGGCCAAAGAGGAACAAAGATAAATTTTTTATGCTTTAAAAGGTCTTCAGATTTGTGATTATGAACCAGAGTATCTTATTAAAAATAAGTGTTTCTTAGATTCAAGCAAAGAAGTATTAGTTATTGAATTTTAATCTGACTTAAATGTCTCATTTAGGTCCTACTCAAAACCATTCATTCAAAACCAAACAAGACTCCAAAGTCAAGTCGGCTGTATAGACAGTCTGCCAGATATTTAGACAGCTAGGCAAAAGTCTTTCTTCAACAAGAGGAGAAGACTGGGAAATAACCAACATCACAAGAATTAATAAGGTTTCTTTCTCTTTTCTCAAGAAGCAGAAATACCATTTTCAGATCTGCACAATGCTGGTTCCTAGTAACACAGAAGGCAATTTAATTTGCATCTCCCTAATAAAATAGATTCTAGGTTCATTTATTTTTTTCTTCAGAATTTAAGACATCCGCACTATTAGGTCTGAAGGAACAGGCTCTTTGCAGGTTATTTTACTGAAATCTTCAAGTCGACCTATGACATGAAAATCTGTGAATATACAGCAAAGTGAGTAAACTGACCTACTAAAGTGAAATTGGTTATTAACTCAAGAAGGGAACTTGGGAGTGGTTCCCTAAAGATCCAAACCCAAAAGGCCAGGAAAATGTTGCGTATTTGTGGGAAAACAGCAATCAAGAAAGATATGAAAAGCAAAAATAAAACATTAAAAAGAAAACAAAACTCCGTGGAAAACAACTATGCATTTGCACTTAGAGGATCCTTGCACATCTAGACATACATAACTGAGCTGAATATCAGCTAACAGAGCCAAAGGGAAGGAAGTTACCTATCAGGGCAGATTCTAAAAATCAGGACACATACCTTGAAATGGAAACCAAAAAGGAATTATGGACAAAATACATCATATCAAGAAGATATGACTAAAACTGTACAGGTGTTTATCAAATTCTAGAATGCCAACCCTTAAAGGTAGACTCCGAAGCTTGAAAGGAACAGAGCACAAATAAAAGGAAGGCCTACTTCATACAACAGATGGTGAGACAATGGAATTCACCAATATCAGAACTGGCCCATAACCACTAATCAAAAGATTGACCTGTCAGAGCACAAAGTGTATATAACTTTATTCCTCTTTGGTCCCACCTCTACCACAATTTCAAACTATTCAAGTTACTTTCTCATTTGAAAATTTTATTGTAAGAACATAAAAAATTTGCTTAATTAAAAAAAAACACATCATTAGCTCTCAGCAGTTAATCTAGAATACAGCCATAGTTGCAAAATACAGCTCTCAGCAGATAATCAGGAACATAGCCATATACGCAAAATATATGGGCAGATATATAACAGAAGATAAAAATTTAGAAATGAGGTTTTTTTTTTTAGAAAATTAAAACATTAACTCAATCTGTGAACTTCTTTAATGCTAATTCATGACCCCAAGGAGGTGGAGAATAAAAACAGAAAATATAGATCTAACAGAGATTTGCCTAAATGAATGGGTGACAGAAGCCTAATCTTTGAAGACAACATCAGCTGCAGCAGCATTATAAATGCAGATATCTATATAGAGCCTTCTGGTTACAAATTGATTTACAGTCAGGGGCACTGCTGGGCTCTTCAGAGTTGACTGTTAAATTTTCAGGGTGAGCATTTACATCTCAGAAATTGGCATATGCCAATTAGGGCTTGATTTACTGTTTTGTTGATTTTGAGGCTTAAAAAAATGATGGATAAAATGTTATTAATGCAGATTAAATTTAATGTGAAGAGCCTTTTCAGAGAGCTGCTTATGAGCACATTCTTATTTATAATAGTGTAAGCATTATAACCATTTTACAGATGAGGAAAGGTGTTTAGAGGGATCAAGTGACTTAAGATTTAGAGCTGACAGGGATCTCAGAGATCATTTATTCTAAACTCTCAACCATAGAGATTACGGAAACAGATCTAGAGAGGTTAAGTCATTTGCCCAAAGTCATACATCTAGGAAATGAGGAGAATGCAAATTCCAAGCCAGCTTCAAGGCCAATGCCCTTCTTACTGTACCATGTTGCCTCTATGCCATCAGGGAGAATAGCAATGTACTTCCAACAAACAGCCTTTGGTGCCACGTCAGAGATAGAGGATGGATGGACCACGCAGTAATCATAGGACCAGAAGGTTTGTAGATGGACAGAACCTTAGAGATCTGTTCAATTCCCTCACTTTAGACGTGAGAGAAATGATGCTCAGAGAGATTAAAACCCTTGTCCAAGGTAAGGCAGGTAGTAAAACAATAGGGATGCAAATGTAGGGCCTCTGACTGCAAACACAGTGTTCTTTCAACCATACCAGAGACCGAAATCAATTTTAATATTTAAGTTGGAGACCTTACCCCAATAATTTTCCAATTTTACTATAATGAAGAAAATGTCCCAAGCCAAAGCCTTTACTAATTATTAACTAAAGGTATTTAAATAAGCAAAAAAGTGCACACACAGCTCTCTTCCCAGGATAACCCTGTATCCATATTTCAAAGCTGGCTGGCTCATTTACAAATTGTCAAGTAAGGACTCCCCTGAGTACAAAGTTTGAATCAGGATTTTAAAATATTAAGTTAAAAAATACATTTTAATATTTAGCTAAGCAGTACCTGGTTCAATTTATTAAAGCAATTTTCCATAGTTTTACTTTTTCTAACTTACTATTAATGCATTTTCACTAGCTAGATTATTCTTGTACTTTTTCTTTTAAAACTCGATAAATGATCATTTCTTCTACTAAATGCTAAACTGTGATTCAAATGTTCCTCCACATTTGGGCAGAACTGGCTGGTTCATTAGCACAGAGAATAATACATGGGCTACTTTTTTCATATGGGTAAAATATGTATTTAATTGTTATACTCATTAGGAGATCATTCAGGAGAGGAAAAGGTATTAAAAAACAACTGACCTCCCGAACTGCAAAAGTAGTAAATATTAAGTACAGTTAACTTCTTTGCCAGGTTCAACAACATCTAATGGGGCCATCAACTATCAGCAAAACCACAATGGGGTGGGAAAAATAGGTATAGTCTACTAAATTCATGACAGAGAGATAGGAAGGTTAAGTCCTGGAGAAAAATTTCTTGACAATTAAGAGAGTAACTAAATTGGCAGGTTTCCTTACCTTTCATTCTAGATAATACCATATCTTTTATTATCTGCAAAATTACACGCCCAAGTATCATGACTGAAATCAGATGATATACTCTCCAGGGTGTCAGTGCAAGAAACCTAGAATATTAAAAAATGAAGAATCATTATTGTAATTTCAGCTTTGAGCCTTACAGTTTTTCTTTCAATATCATCCCAAAGTCACAACATTACTATTGTGTGACCAGTATTATATACAATATGTCAAAGAAAACCTTGCTTGGTACCAAAATACAAAACCACCCCAAATTTTGTGCTGAATTTTCTATTATAAAATCCTAATTTGGGTGGATAGTTTATCTTAAGTGTAATCCAAATTATAAGCACAATACTGATCAAAATAATAAGCTCCCAATAAATATTCAGTGAGTCAGATATACCAAATTCAGAGAGGATTAGAAAAAGTCCTTAAAACCTTCGTAGTAGCATGGACCCTTCTGACAATCTAATGAGGCCTTATAGATTCCCATTCTCGGAATAATGTTTTTAAATGTATAAAGTAAAATGCAGAGGACTATATAGAAAGAGTAATCAAAATATTTTTTAAAACAAGTTCATGGATCCCAAGTTAAAAATCCTTGGGTTACAAACACACAGCTACAGGGCTCATAGTAGTTGCTAGATACTGGCCCTGATGATTGTTAACACAACCTCCCTCCCGTTTTATCTTTTCCTAGCCAAAGCAATCTCTGATTTTCCCTATTTCTTATCAACTGTTAGGATACATCTAGTAGTGATTTAGAGCTGGTAAAAATCATCTACAGAACAATTTCCTCACTTTACAGAGAAGGAACTTGAGGCTCTAAAAAGTTAAATCATTTGCGTAATATCACATACGAAGAAGAGCAAAGCTGTAATTTAAACCCAGGTCTTCTGACTACAAACTAATTAGATTTTCATTTAGCCTATCACCTCCCTCTTCACTAATCTGACAAATGCTTATGAACTTCATTGCCAAATCTCATGTCCTTTTCTCAATCCCTGTCCTTCTTGACCTCTGAGTATTTGAGACAGCTAACCACCCTTCTGCTACCTGACTGCTCTCTGGAACTTTGTGACACTGTTCCCCCAAGGGTCTCCTTCTCCCTGACCTGATTACTCCTCATTTTCCTTTGCTGGTTCATCACTCATATGATGCCCAATATAATGTACAGTATAATTGTACCACCACCACTCCCGCTCTGTCCTGAGTCCTCTTCTCTTCTCTCTCTATGCTCCCTCAGCTGGTGACCTCATCAGTTTCCATGGGTTTACTTATTTCTACAATCATGCAACCACTACCCTAGTTCAAGCCCTAATCACCTCTCACTGGGGCTATCATAATAACCTTTTAACTGGCCTCTATGAAACCCCCCCTTCAATCCTTCCTCTACAGCATAGATCTGATCATGTCACTCATTTCTCTCCTCAGCAAAGTCCAGTGACTCCCTATTATCTATAAAATCAAAGCCTTTTACCAGCCTTAAAACCCCACACAGCCTGGCCTTAACTTACCTTTAAATTGTTCTCTCCCTAGCCTAACCTTGTGATGTTTCTCACACAAGGACCTCCAATACCCATCTCTAGGAAGCTGCACTAGATGTCCCGCATGCCTGGAATGCACTCCCTCCTCACACCACATCTCAGAAGCCCAAGTCACCTTCAAGATTTAGCTCAACCACCATCTTTACTGCTAAACCCCATTTCTAGTGTCCTCTTTCCCCTCACCTTGTATTTATTTTGTATATATCTAACAAGGTACACGTTGCTTTACTCCAATAGAATGTAAACTCTTGGAAGGCAGAAATTGTTTCACTTTTGTCTTCGTCTTCTCACCTCCACACGTTTATTATATATGTTTGGTGAATGACTGAACTATGCATAAGAAGGCAGCATGGAATAGTAAAGAGAAACTAGGCCATAGGGTCAGGAAGGTCTGGGATTGAGTCTTGACTCTGACGTATAAGAGCTGCATGATCTTGGCAACGCCCTAAAACTAAAAATTAGCAATGAATTGGTGATCCACATTGGCAAAAGAAGTTTCCTACCCTATAAACACCACAGGCATCTCAAATCTAACAGGTCCAAAAGAGAACTCATCTTTTCCACAAAGTTCACCAATCTTAGAAAAACCCCTATCACTGGGAAAGTCACCAACATCCTTCTAGTCACCCGTTTGTAACATCAGGATTATAGTCAGCTCATCACTAAAGGTTTAGTATCAGAAGACATCTTATAGATCAAGTCCAACCCTCTGATTTTACAGAAGAAACTGAGGTTCAGAGAGCCCCAGGTTCAAAGAAGGTAGGGTACTACATGTTTTGGGGGATAAATATACAAATAACAAATTTCATGGCCTTAAGCAGCTTACAAAAACAGTGTAACACTATGACATACATGTTACTCTAGTAATTCAAAGTGAAAGACAGTGCTTTGGGGAGGGGAAAAGCAGCATGGAGGGAAAAATTTTAATGGGGATGTGGCACATAGAGAGCCCCACTTGGCTTGCTCATTTGATGCAATTCCCAATATAGAGAAGTAGGAAGCAGAAATCCCTAGGAGAGACTGTGAAGCACATGCACATTTTGTAAATGGTTCCAGATGACTAAACATGTGGTCAGAAATTTTTGTTTTTCAACTGGTTGTATAGCCAGAACCATCAAAAATGCTTGAGTCAGCTTTAACTATCTATTTCATTCATTTCTAGGGGAATTCAATGACATTTCTCTCAAGAAACCTAGTAAGTGACCACGTGAGCCTCTCCAGGCCTTCATCCTCACTGAAACCACAGGCCCCAAGAAATGGGCTTTGGTTCTTGGCCTCCATGTGTGTCTTTCTAGGTGAATTGAATGCAGCCTCCTCAACTTTGTGAGTTCAAGGGGTGTATAAGGTACATTGGTGTTTCAGAATTTCAGGACAAGATTTATAGTCAGCACAAAATTGATGCCCTCAGGAACAAGGAGTAATCTTCAGAAGCGACCTTTGGGATCTCAGCCTAGCAGAAAGACTTATTTGGCAGTGAAACCACTTTTGGACAAGAATTTGGTGAGACTGATGCCTTGTAGGAACTGTGCTAAAATGTTAAGTCTATCTGCCAGACCAAAGCAGTATAGGGGAGAATATGCCCTAGAGAAATACAGGGAAATGTCTATACACATTTATAATTACTATATATTTGAAGTAAATAAGCTTTGTAAAATTTACCTACTGTTGGGGATGCCCATCAATTGGGGAATGGCTGAATAAACTATGGTATATGAATGTAATGGAGTACTATTGCACCATAAGAAATGATGAACAAGAAGACTTCGGAAAGGCTGGAAGGACTTATATGATTTGATGCTGAGTGAAAGGAGCAGAACCAGGAGAACTTTGTGCACAGCAACGACCACAGTGTGCGAGAGTTTTTTCTGGTAGACTTGGAATTTCATAATAATTCAAGAACTTATTAAAAAAAAAATCCCAATGGTGGATTTCTAAGGCAAAATGCCTTCCACACTAAGAGAAAGAAATATGGAAGTCATTTGCAGAATGTAGCAGATCATGTTTGTGTGTATGCGTGTTTCTGTGTATCATGTTTTGATTTGTTATATGATTTCTTCCATTTATTTTAGTTCGACTACATAACATGACTATAGTGAAAATGTACTCAATAGGAAAGTATATATAGAACCTATACAGAATTGTATGCGGTCATGGGGGGAAGGGGGATAGTGGGGGCTAGGTGTGGGGGGGATAAAATCTTAATTTTATGGCAGCAATTGTAAACCATTAAAAATAATAAAAAAATAAAAAATAAATAAAAAATAAATGTACCTACTGTTAAGTGGTTAAATGAAATTGTGATGCTACCAGGCTCCCCTAAAAATAAGGGAAATGCAGCCAATGGGGGCTCAAGCTTTTGAACTGGATAAAAGACCCCTAATCTATCTATCTCTTGAGAGATAAAGTAGTCTGCCCCATTCTGGGAGAGGGTCCGGGGTACACATGTCACAAAATGACAAAATCATAGATTTCAAATAGGAAGGGACCTTGGAGATTACCTAGTAAACCTCCACATTTTACAGAGAACTTCAGTGCTTTGCCCAAGGTAACAGCTACGATGAAATGGCACTGAGGTTAAATCTTGAAGACCAATATGAAATAAAAGAGGCTGAGCTGGAGAGGTGAGAAATGCCAGAAGGAATGAAGTATAGCACCAAAGCATAAAAAAAATGAGACAGACTTAAGACACAGTGATTGATCCAGCTGCTCTGGAACTTATGGTACATGAAGGAAAACTAAATAGGTAAGTAGAGACCAAGTAAACACTTTAATCCAATACAACAAATATTTGTGACTTATGCCACTGGACTCAGGTTAAGGCCCTTTAAATCTCAGTTGCAGAGAGTCAACCAACTCCTCCCACTTCTTTAGATCTTATTAGAACAATTTTTCTTGATTACACTGACCTAACCCCATTCGCTGTAAGCTGAACATGCCAATCACGCTGACCTCAGGTCTGGACACTGGCCCTGGTTCGGACTGTTTTCAAGCCTCTGTTCATGACGTTGCTCCTGGACTTCCTTAACCTGTGAGTGAATCCTGGTCCTGTCCCTACCGTACCCTCAGCATTTTCAAAAACCCTTGACTTGGCTTCCTCTTTCTGGATTACATCCCTGTACTGTCCTTTGGCTTCTAAGAACCACATCTCAACATGGACTCTTTCCTAATCTGGGGGAGCTGTTCCAGGAGTGCACCACACTTGTCCCTGGCTCTTAAATGCCCTCCAGTGGCCTATTTGCAACACCATCTTCCTTTGTACCACACAAGATGCTAGATGTTAGAATCAAGGAGCACCTGACTTCATTTCCCTGACTCTTCCGAATAGCATTTTTTTCTTGGTCTAAAGAAAGAAGGAAAAATTACTCTCACTCTTCACAATAAACAGCTCCACTATAATTAGTTTTAAATAGGCCAAATGATGTTACAGAATCACTGACTCCTCAGAGGCTTTTCCTTTTGGGTTCATTCCTCCTATCCTGTCTGAAAGTGCTTATCACAACTATTCATACTTACATGACAGCACTTTGAAGTTTGCAAAGCATTTTCTCTCCATCTCCTCTAAGCAGTAGGAAAAAAACAAACCAACAAACTAGCATGAACTATATACAATGGGGACTAATTCTCAGTGTTAATCTCTACTATGGAAGGGAATCACAATTTCAAAAAGACACATTTAATTTAAACATGCTTTGGGTCACACAGTGTGAAAGTCTAATTCCTGCCTTGATCACCTTAGGATTCACATCATCAGTTCACCTCCTAGCCTACTAGCATAAAGCAATGGAGCCTTTCTCCATAGGCCTCCATTCCCCAGACCTATGCAGACAAGGATGTAAAGCCCAGGAATATACACTCAACTGCCTAAGAGGAAATATAGGAACAGGAATCTACCACCTAGAAATAGCATCTCCAAGACACAGCAAAACCCCTGGCTCACCAGTCTTAACACAGATGACCAACATAAGCAAGTCCCTTGATAAAATGCTTTTTATGTCTTTCAGCCACTCTCCCAATGATGACTGGGAAAAACTGCCCCACCCCACTTCTGTCTTTATCCCTTTAAATTCCTGCTTTCTGCCTTGACAATTCTTTACACTATTGTCTTATTAGGGAAAAGAAGGAAGCAGTGGGGCAAGGCCACCTCTAACTTCTACTGTCCAACACGTTCTGGGTTTTTTGTGGGGGGCACATATGGCTATCCCTATTTCATATGACTTCCTAACACCATATGGGTGCTGACTGCTCTGAACACACTTTCCTTCACTGTGAGGAAGTCACTGAACTCTGGAAAGTGATAGTAGTTAACAAAAACTCATATCTGGTTCTCTACTACATAAAAAAGATTCAAGTTTGAAAATGGTTTATGTCTCTCATTTGAAGACCAATCAAGTTAAATTTTAAAAGGCTCATTAACAAAAAGTCAGCTACCATTTGACATGCTTTAGCCACGGCTTTCACAAATAATAACTACTAAGGTATTATTGTTGTTAAGTCTTTCAGTTGTACCCAACTCTTCATGATTCCATACGGGATTTTCCTGGCAAAGATAGTAGAATGGTTTGTCATTTTCTCCTCCAGTTCATTTTATAAATGAGGAAGCTCAGGCAAACAAAGTTAAACCTGAATTGCCCAGGTTCACACAGCTAGGGAATGTCTAAGGCCATATATGAACTCAGGTTTTCCTGACTCCAGGCCCAACACTCTATCCAATGAACATACAGCTGTCCCTTACTAAAGTATAGAGAGGAGTTCTAATCTCTATCAATGGAGGGTGTATCCATAATTATTAAATCATAGATTCTAGACATATAAGGCACTATGCTAGGCAACAGAGATATAAAGATGTATAACAACATAATCCCTGTCCTCATGAGTTTTCAATCAAGGAATATAGACATATAGACAAATAATCATATACTTTCTTAAAATATATTTTTCCATAATTACATGTCAAAGCGATTTTTTAAAAGTTTTCAGTTTCAAATTCTCTCCCTCTTCTTTCCTCCCCTCCATCTTCCCGGCCCCCCCCCTTCCCTAAGATGGTAAGAAATCAGATATAGGTTATACATATGCAATCATGCGAAGCATTTCCACATCAGTAATTCTGTACAAAAAGACTTAAAAGAATGAAAGTTAAAAAAAAAAACCCAGTATCCCCTTTAATCCAGAAATACCACTGCTAGGTCTCTATTCCAAAGATATCAAAAAAGGGGTGGGGAGAGCCTATTTATACAAAAATATTTTCAGCAGCTCTTTTGGTGGTGGCTAAGAACTGAAAATCAAAGGGATATCTATCAATTGGTGAATAGCTAAGCAAGCTGTGGTATATGATTGTGATAGAACATTACTGTGCTATAAGAAAGGACAAGTTGGATGAGTTCAGAAAAGCCTGGAAAGACTTACATGAACTGACAGAAAGTGAACAGAACCAGAAGAACTTTGTACACAGGAACAGCAATACTGTAGAACAGAGAAGTGTGAATAACTTGGCTATTCTCAGCAATACAATCATCCAAGACAAGCCCAAAGGACTAATGATGAAGCATGCTATCTGCCTCCACAGAAAGACCTGATATTGTTTAAATGACCATATGCTAACTCACATTACAATTAAGTACATAACAGAGGTCTAATGGAAAGATCATGAAATTTAAGAAGAGAGAGATAGATAAAAAGACTTCATGGAAAAGGCAGTACCTGAGCTAGGCCTTGAGGGAAAAGAAAGATTTTGTCAAGGAGCATACTAGAAGTTTTGGGTAGGGATGATGGTGTGTACAAATAAAGAGAGTCAGGGAAAAGCAGGAAAAGAGTGAGGAAGTAGTCTAACTTACTTTAATGTTAACAGAATAGGAAGATCTTCCCCACCCATTAACAGGTCTAACACATGGAGCCTATGGTCACATGGAGCTCAGACTGGGTGGAGCTTGCCCAAGGTGGAGAGAGAGAGGGGAGAAAGCTGTGAGTGGGCAGAGGGAGGAATTTGTCTAGGGGAACTTGTTTTTGTGGGAAGGTCTGACAGAAAGAAGGTTTAAGATGTTGGTGCTCCCTGGATCAGTGATAAATAAACCATCGAATCTTACCTCCTGGTACCAATGATGTTCCAAATAAATATTTTGGTTTTGCCTCTGAGGTAGAGTTTATTATATTTTACAGCTTGACCCTGGAAATACACATGCATATTCAAAGCAGCTGCTACGGGTACCATATTGGTGTTACATTTACAGAGTGAACAAAAAACAGTAATATGAAAAATAAGGCCTAAAAGGCAGGCTGGTGTCAGATTACTGAGAGCTGTAAATATGAAAGGATCTGTATTCTATTTTGCAGACAATGGTGACCACTTGAGTTTTCTGAAAGGGAAAGTGACATAGTCATACTTGTGCCTTAGGATGGTAATTCTAGTAGCGTATAAAGAATACACTGGAAAAGGAGGATAGAAAAAGGGAGATCAATTATGAGGCTACTATAGGGAGTCAAATCTGGAAGAAGTAGACAGTAGTTCCCCCCACCAAACTTCTTCAAGTATTTAAAGAATGCATCAGAGTAAATTCTGATTCAGTACCCAAGAAAAAGTCAGTGAGTCTTTTTTTCCAACCCAGGTCTGTTTAGGAAGACAAAAAAGAGAAGTTTTCAGATACTTGTGACAGGGCTGGCCTGGAGCTCTCTGTCCCTGGAGCATGCCAGCACTGAGGGACTAAGAGAGAGCTGAGACTGGACACCAGGGCAAGACTCACTGGCGCAGGAACATATTCCAGGGGATCCCAGAATTAGATCAGAGTGCAAGAACTATGACCCTGAAGAACTGTTACCCTCCACCCAGTTACTAGCTTTAGATTCAGGGCAGGCTGAGGAGAGGCCTTACACTTATGGGTGCCACAGAGGAATGATCTCAAAGGAGAATGATAGAGGATAAAAATGGGAAACAAAATGAGTTATACTGAAAGAGGTACAAAACTTTACCCAAGAAAATAACTCCCTGAAAATTATAATGGACCAAAAAAGAAATTAATGATTCCATGAAACATCAAGAAATAGCAAAACAAACAAAAACTAAAAGAACAGAGAATGTGCGATATCTCACATTTTCAGAAAAAACAACTTCTGAGGAAAACAAATCAAGAAGAGAGAATTAAAGATTCAATGGAATACCTGAAAGCCATGACCAAAAAAGCTGACATATATTTCAAGAAATCTTAAAAGAAAACTGCCCAGATCCAAAGAGATCATTAAAAAGGGAAAAGGATCCATATGTATAAAAATATAGCAGCTCTTTTTGTGGTGGCAAAGAATTGGAAATTGACAGGATGCCCATCAATTGGGGAATGGCTGAACAAGCTGTGCTATATGAACATAATGGAATATAGACTACTGTGCTATAAGAAATGATGAGCAGGATCATTTCAGAAAAATCTGGAAAGACTTACAGGAACTGATGCTGAATGAAGTGAGCAGAACCAGGAGAACACTGTACACAGTAATTGCAACATGTGTGATAACCAATTAGAATTAGCTCTTTTCAGCAATACGATGATCTAAGATAATTCCAAAAGACTCATTATGAAGAATGTAATCCACATTCAAAGAAAGACCTATGGGGGGGGTCTGAATGCAGAACAAAACATACTAGTTTCTCTTGTTTTTTTTCTCATGATGTTTCCTTTTTGTTCTGATTCTTCTTTCACAACATGCCTAATATGGGAATATGTTTACTATGACTGAATATGTACAGCCTATATTAAATTACCTGCCATCTTGGGGAGGGGGAAGAGCAGGGAGGGAGAAAAAATTGGAAATCAAAATCTCAAAAGATAAGTGAATGTTGAAAAATAAATAAAACTACTTTTAAAAAAAGATGAAGAAAAAAGAAAATTGTCCAGATCACTTGGAACAAAAGGGCAAACAGAAGCTGAAAGAATCCACCATCACCTCCTAAAAGAAACCCTAAAAATGAAAACTCTCAGGAACCTAGACCGTCCAGGTCAAAGAAAAAGTACTGAAAGAAAAAAAAAAGAATTTAAGTACTGAGGAAGTAGTCAGAACCACTCAATATTTAGCAGCTGTCACAACAGAAGTGGAGGGAAGTTAGGGAGGTGAACAGAATTTTAGAAAAGTTAGATATGATTGACCTCTGGAGGAAAATGAAAGGGGATAGAAAGGAATATACCTTTTTCTCAGCAACACATAGCACCTACACAAAAACTGACCATGTACTAGGGCATAAAATCCTCACAATCCAATGCAGAAAGGCAGGAATATTAAATACATCCTTTTACCTCATGACTAATGTGAAAATACGTTTAACATGAATGTGTAAAATAGAGCCCACGTCAGATTGCATAATGTCTTGGGGAGGGGGAAGAAGAGAAAATTTGAAACTCAAAATCTTATGAAAGTGAATGATGAAAACAAAAATAAGTTATTACAAAAAAAAGAAGTGGAGGGTCAGATAGCTGAAGTGATTTGCTTAAAATCATGGTTAATAAAAAGAACATTTAGGATAAAAGTTGGGAATATATAAGAAGGACTTGCTAGCTACAAGGCAAGGAAAGTACAAGACATGGGAAGGCTAAGGGATGAGTCAGGTCAAAGATTGTAATGAATGTTAGCATACCTAACTGTTCAATGCTTCCCCTAAGGATGGCTTCCAGAGCTTGACTATACTGAGTAGGGCTCCTGCTGGCTCTAAGGGGTGCTTCAGGAACAGTATAACCTAGATAGTATAGTATTGTCCTACTATACCCAGCAGTGGAGAGATAGGGGTGGCAGAAGAGGACTGATACTGTTAATTTGTACTAACTGAATTGCAAATATTTCAAAATAGATAACAAAAAAAATATAATTCCAGTTTCAGTCTGTTCGGAGTGAGACAATGTCATCTGAGTTTCTCATAAAATGAAAAGAAAATTATGTCTAATGTGCTTTTTTTTTTTCCTTCTTTGGAATTTATACAACTCACAGAATTAATTTAAATAGAACCCTTAATTTTCAGGACTTTTATAAAATAAATGTTTTCTCTAATCACAGTAGAAAGTACGACTTCATAAAACATAAGGATTTATCAGCTCTGTTATTCGTATAACAGAACCTTGAATTTTACTGACAATTGATTCTATTTTCTTATCAACTCTTGGGAACACTGGCAGTCCCTCATCCAATTTAATACAAGCAAGCCTGACTCAAACAATGCAGTCTTTAGTCTTTGTCAATCAACCATTTATAAAGAACTTTGTAAAACATCTAAAAAAGAATTCTGGGAGGAATTCAGTGTTAAACAGAGCTTCTCTGGGATTTGGACTATTTTGTACTTCTCTCTTAGTTTTTATACTTTCATGTAAGTGCTAAATAATTCATATAAATGGAAGGAAATGACAAAACTGAGGGGGGAAGTCACAAAAATAAGAAGTCTGTATTCTGCACACGAACCTCAAGACCTTGCTTAAAAATAAAGTGGAAGATCTTGTATAACTGACTGCAAAGTGGAAAAAGGTATCAAAATGACCCCATACTTTGACAGAAATTAGAAAATTACCTCAGGTTTGCAGAGAATTATTTTTGGAAATAATACATCTATCAAATTTAATCACTAGACCACCCACATTTTCCAATGCTAACCCCTCATTACCTCCCTCCCCTTCCTGCCACCTTGCCTGCTCAACCCTCTCAATTACTCCCCATGTCAATAGGCTTCAGAGAGAAGTCAAGCATTGTCTACTGCCAAAGACAGTCTAGTTGCCAAAAAATAACACTATCCACGCATATCCAATGAGGGAGGCACTGTTTGAAAGTAGAAAGAAGTACAAGATCAGATAATTACAAGGTATGCTTCAAAGTCATGCATTTTAACATAAAGAGGAGAGAGGAGAAAAGGAAAGAGAAGTCGAGCAGTGAGACAAAAAGAAAGCGAAACCTAGGGAAACAACAAAAAAAAGGAGCCAAGGAAACCAAACTGGGGAAAGGGAAAGAAACAGTTAATTAAAATTCTTACTGATCTACCAACTTATTTAGTTTTCTGGCACTGAAGTATAAGATTATTTTTCAGGCTGTGTGCTAAATAGTACAAATTTAAATAATGCCCCCAAGTCCCCTACTCCACCCAAAGCAAAACTTTACAAATGCCCAACTCCTTACATCCTGCTTACTATCTCATGAGGTTATAAACCCCAAGCACTCCTCTCGTATACCCATAAGAACACTGCAAATGTGAGCAGTGGTGATTTCCATGAACAAATTTCTTCTGTCATTCAGAAATCTTTGTTGTCTGTGAGATGCCCAACACAGCATTCATTTCTAAGAATGTGAAGAAAATGTTGGATAACTAAGGTCCTGTCCTCCAAGTGTTTACAATCTTGTTGGGGAGATAAGACCCTTGCAAATGTGATTTTCCTTACATTACAAAGCAGGCAAATAGCACAGGCAGAGCTGAAAGGTAT
Source organism: Notamacropus eugenii (assembly GCF_028372415.1). Classification (NCBI taxonomy): domain Eukaryota; kingdom Metazoa; phylum Chordata; class Mammalia; order Diprotodontia; family Macropodidae; genus Notamacropus; species Notamacropus eugenii. The sequence goes on from NC_092875.1 coordinate 368,777,437, forward strand.
TTGTTGCTCAGTCATCTTCAGTCATATCCAACTCTTCATGACCTCATTAGGGATTTTCTTGGCAAAGGTACTGGAGTGGTTTGCCATTTTCTTCTCCAGTTCATTTTTGCAAATGAGAAAACTCAGGCAAATAGGGTTAAGCAACTTGCCCAGGGTCACGGAGCTAATAAGTATCTCAGGTGAGATTTTGAACTCAGGTCTTCCTGTCTTCAGGATGGACCTCTACTCAATGCACCACCTATAGAAATTTTTTATTTCAGTATCTCACTTTACTCAGGAAGAAAATATGTACCCCACACCCAAAAATGTACAGAGACAGGCAGATAGGTGGTGCAGTGGACAGAGTGCTAATCCATCCAAATTATCTACCAGACTCCCACATGACCAGCAGCATTAGAGGCATGACCTGCTCAGGCTTGAGAGTTCAGTCATTAACTAGGACATACAAGGAAACTAGGTGACAAATATTAAACAGGACCTCAGCCTCCTTTAGCACCTTGATCTCATGTGATAAAACTACCAGCAAGGGTATGTTAATAGGACAAGAGAGCTTACGTAGAAGAAGACAATGCTGGAAATGGAAATGTCTTTTTACCTAGAAAAAGAAAACACTGTCAATTTAATAATACTAATAGCAGAAGAAGCTTAACAGACTAAAAAATCTTTCAGCTACTCAAACCTGCTTATTCTCAAAGTCATTTTTTCTCCTGCTCCAATGATTATACAATATATCTGTACAGGAAATATCAAAAGATATGATTTACAGAAGCCAGGTTGAAATGTTTCACTTAATAAACTGAACCAATAAAAAAAAATATGAAAGCTGCAGTGTCTGTGAAAGTTATGTAAGAGACTGATTTGATCCAAACAAGAAGGATTTTGTGATGTCTTATGCTAAATTAAAATTATGCTGTACTGGCCCCCATTTAGGGGACATCTATAATCATTCTTGTTAATGCCTTAGCCTGCCTGCGATGGCTACTCATCTGAAGCCCCAAACTAAATGACAAAGGAGTCCGGCGTTTGATCAACATAAATGGGTACAAGACATACGCTGTTGCTGTTCAGTTGTGTCTGACTCTTCATGACCCCATTGGGGATTTTCTTTGCAAAGACATTGCAATGGTTTGCCATTTCCTTCTCCAGCTCATTTTATATATGAGGAAACTGAGGCAAAAAGGGTTAAGTGACTTGCCCAGGGTCACACAGCCAGGATCTAAGGCCAAGTTTGAACTCTGGAAGAAGAGTCTTCCTGACTCCAGGCCCAGAGCTCTATCCATCAAGGTACCTAGCTGCCTACAAGGACCTGTGTACCTTGTTTATAGACATTAAGTTCTGCCTATAGCTATGTATGAATAAGTACATATAATATGAATACATACACACACACACGTTAAGAGATGGTATAGAAGGCAGCTAGGAGGCACACTGGATAGAGCACTGGTCCTGGAGTCAGGAGGACCTGAGTTCAAATTCAGCCTCAGATACTTACTAGCTGTGTGACCCTGGCATGTCACTTAACCCCAATTGCCTCCAAAAAAAAGTGAAGAAGATGGATGGCATAAATATGTAATTTAATCCAGTCCAATCCAACAAGCATGTATATATATGGTGCTCTCAAGGAGTTTAGCATGTTCCACTGGGGCACACAGCACGTAAACAGATAAGGGCATTCATGAGAATCTGAGGAGGAAGAAAGCACTAAAAGTCTAGGAGTTTAGTGAAGGAGGTAGCACGTAGGATGACCCTGAATAGTCTACTAGAGAGTCTACAAGACAGAGATGAGGAGGGATGAACTCCAGACACCGAAGATAAGACTATGCAAAGGAAAGGAGCTAGTAGATGAGATGCCAAATTCAAAGAACAGTTAAGTAGGCTAGTTTTGCTAGAACACTGAACAAATCAATAAATTTTTTAAAAACTTATTAAGTATTTACTATATGCCAAGAATTTTGCTAATAAAGGAGACTAATGTGCAACAAACCTGGAGATGGAGGCCTCACCCAGACTGTAAAGACAGTGAAATGACAAAATGAGCAGTTTGTCCTTCATCCTAGAGATTATAAGAAGGCACTAAAGATTCCTGGGCATAAAGAGGAGAGGCAAGGTCAAGATTGTGCTTGAGATCACTTTGGCAATTACATGGAGCTCTTAGCCTCCTAGTGCAACCTGAACCAGATTTAATGCAACTAGAAAATCATGAACAAAATAAAATATAATAAAATATGGATCATTTTTCAAACTAAGTTGATTTGTAGCCAACAGGAATCCTTATATACTAATCTGTAGGGCACCCATTTCTATTTGAGTTTGACACTGCTGGCATGAAGCAAGGAAAGGAAAGAGCCTGGAAACTGAGTAAAATTAGAAGGCTGTGGCAGTACTTCAATTGAGAGGTGATGAGGGCCTGAGTTAGGGAGAGAAGGTGACAGGTGCAAGAAAAGTGATGAAAGGAGAATCAAGCATAAATGGCAAGTGGTTAGATATAGGGGCTGGGTGAGAATGAAGAATTAGGAGTGACTCACAAGGTGCAAATCTGAGTGACTAGAAAGTTGGCAATCTCAATTGTCTTTTAGTGGCCAAATGTAGCAATTACCAATATTTATTATTTGCAGATGTCTAACACTCAAGGCAGTGTGTAAAACACAAAGCTGGATATAGTCTTTACACAAATAAGGTGCAATGCAAATAATGGACCAATAACAGGCAAGGGGAAGTACAGAAATTTAGTCAACTCCTAGTCACCTACGCCAATAAAAGGAAGCATTGGAATAAATAATTCAGAGATGTGAACAGTCCTCCTGGTGGGATTACTATCAGAGGGTGGGCCATAGCCTTGACTTAGACAGTAGAAGACAGTTTTCAAGATTTGTTCGAAATCACAACTTTACTGTAAATTCAGTTGCTTTTGTAATAGTGTAAACTATCTGTTAATTTCCTTGTCAGGAAAGAATAGTGATAGCCTTCAACATGACGTATACATGAGAAAGTATTACATGCTGAATCTTTGATACTTGGTTCTTAGCATACTCTCTCAAATGACAAAGAGGAAGCACGACAGAGTAAAAAGGATGAATTTTAAGTCAAGTGATCTGAGTTCAAGTCTTGACAATTATTAGTTGTGTGACTAGAAACAAGTTACTCAACCTCTGAGACCTCATTTATTAATCTGCAAAGTCGAGGTATTAATATTTGGACTAGCTATACTACAGGATTACAGTAGGGAAAATACTTATAATACAATATGCAATCTAAGTTATGATTATGACAAAAAACAATTTAATAAAATCATAAAATCTCAAGCGTTAGAAGGATCTTCAAAGGTTATCTGTTCAAGTTAACAAGAACTTACTGAGTGCCTATGTACTGTTCTTTTGCAATGTCTGCCCCTCAAGTATATGTGTATATACATATATAGATGTAGATATACACACACACACATATATATACATATACTTACGCATACATACAACGCTACACACACATACACATATATATATACATTCATACATAAATATATATACATATCTTTCATGCCTGGAATGCTCTCCTCATCTTCACCTCCTGGCTTCCTTCAAATCCCAGCTAAAATCCCACCTTCTACAGGAAGCCTTTCCTAATCCCTCTTAATCCTAGTCTTTATCTTCTGCTGATTTTTATCCAATCTATACTGCATATAACTCTGTCTGTATAAGGTTGGTTTCACGTTGTCTCCCTCACTAGACTGTGAGCTCCCTGAGAGCAGACTTTTACCTTTCCTTGTATGCCCAATGTGTTAGAACAGTGCCCCACACACAGCAGATGCTTAATAAATGCCTAATGATGATCATTAAAGAGAGCACTTGGCTGTGGAGTCAGAGGACCACAAATTACATCTCCTTTATCACTTACATGACCTTGGGCAAATCAATTAACCTCCCTGGCACTCAGTTTCCTCATTCTTATGAGTTCAAATCTGGCCTTAGACCAGACTGTGACCACAGGCAAGTTACTTTAACCCTATTTGCCTCCATTTCCTCAATTGTAAAGTGAGCTGTAGAAGAAAATGGCAAACCATTCCAGTATTTTTGCCAATAAAATCCCAAGTGGAGTCAGGAAGGGTTGGACACAACAAAACAAAAATTATTAAGAATTTTTTCTTTACATGGATCCTAAATTTGTTTCTCTGCATTTCTGCCATCTAGGGATAAACAAAACATATCTGAAGATCATTCTCCTTGTTAAAGTAAAAAGAGAAACATGATTTTTCAGAGCTGTCTTCTTTCTGCCATATGGTGTTATCCCATTTGTTCCAGGTAGAAATTCTACCTACTGTTTGATCTTGCTTTTGCCTCCAACCTACCTTTTAAAGAAAGTCTTCTTCCTATTGTACTTAGCATTCATCAGATTCAGCTCATCTTCTGCTTTAGCATTCTTAATATTCTTAGAGGACTGCATCATTCCTTCTGCATTCACCTTCAGAGATCTACCCTGGCTTGCAAATGCTATATATCTTATAGAAATACTAAATTAGTTGATGAGTTTCCAATACAAGTTCCTTTCCCTTTCTAGAATAATTTGTGCTTCAGTTCTTACAGTTTAGTTTTGAGAGTTCTTGAGCTGACTTTCTCCACAGAAATTTAGGTCATGGAATCATATCTGTCCTTTTTATAAACTGTGAAATAGGCCTTCCCAGAACTTAGGGTATACATCAGACTATGATATAACCACCTCTATTCACAGTTGTTTTCTTTTTCTAAGATGGTGTTGTCATTTCCCACTAAAGTTCCCACTATCCGTACATTAGCAATCATTTTTCTTCTAACTGGTCAGATCAAGTCTAGAACACCAAGTGCACTCTTCATAAGCTGCTGAAGAATGAAATCACTGAATCACCTTAAAAATTAATCAGTTGCCCTATTTTTACTAGAGACCCAGATCCAGTCCAAACATTTGGAAGTCTTTCGTTACCACATCATATCTCCATACCACCTCCATCATTTATTCCTTCTTTCTAGTCAGGTGAAGCATCAGTTTCATAAAAATCAACACAATTGTCACCTGTTTCTTCTTCCACGGATCCTCATCCACATTTCTCCACCATGTTCCCACTTTCTGATTCCTGAATTTCCTCACAAAACTATCTATCTTTTTCGACAAACAAAAAGGAGACAATACTGCATAATGAACAAAGTGATGGACAGGAGATCAGGAAGAACTGGATTAAAATCCTGTTTCACTTACTCACAATCTGACCCTGAGAAAGTCACGTAATCTCTCTCAGCCTTAGCTTTCTCATCTAGAAAATGTAAATGATTACTTTTTACAGTAATTTTTTTCCCTGAATACCTGTGCTTGAAGCTAAATTAGAAGAGGCAGATAGAGTCATTTGTGGAGACTATGAGGGGGTTTCTAGGTACATTCATGGGATTATTTAGGGATTAATGGAACAAGTACTTATTCATGCCTAATTTTCCTTCAAAATGTCTAGACTTCCACTTTGGAATTAGCGAAGAAAAATGACAAAACTGCTCACTATCTTTGACCAAGCAATCCCACTACTAGGCTCATACTACCAAACAGTTACAAGGGGAGTATAAGTACAAATACATACAATGCCTACATCTGTGTGAATGAACACATTAAATGGACAGAATTGGTAGCCTTCTTTTCTTTTAACAAATGGTAATTCTCCAGGACTGTAATTAGTCAACATCACACCTGTAAAATGTTTTGCTATTTGTTGGAAAGAAATATATTTTAAGGTTGGGTGATCTGTAGGTTTAGTTGGGTTTGTCTGCTGTTTACATTACAATCCTCCAACCAAAGAAGGGAAAAAAACTTGAGAGTTTGTTTGTTTGTTTTTTATAAATTTGTATCTCTAGCATTATTTTTAAAATGTTTTTAAAATTTATTTTTATTTAACACTCTTCTTTTTAAATTTTGAGTTCCAAATTGTCTCTCTTCCTTCCTCCCATTCCATCCCACGTTCACTGAGAAGGCAAGCAACAAATCAACTATATATGTGAAATGATTAAAACATTTCTGTATTAGCTGTATTTGTTTTCAAAGCAAGAAAAACTAAGTGAAAAAACTATACTTCAATTTACACTCCAAGTTCATCAGTTCTCTCTCTGGAAGTAGACAGCATTTTTCATCATGAGTCCTTTGGAATTGTCTTGAATCGAAATGTTGATCAGAGTAGTCACTTCTTTCACATTTGATCATCATTACAAATAGTGCTGTTACTGTACAATATGATCTCCTGGTTCTTCTCACTTCACTTTACATCAGTTTATACAGGTCTTGTGTTTTTTGTTTTTCTGAAACCAATCCCCTTATAATTTCCCACAGTACAATGGTATTCCATCAAAATTATATGACACAACTTGTTCAGCAATTTCCCAATTGATGAGCCTCCTCATAAGTTTTCAAGTTTTCCTCATGACAAGAAGAGCTGCCATAAGTATTTTGGGCAGTTAGGTGGCACAATGGATAAAATATCAGGTTTGGAGTCAGAAAGACTCATCTTTCTAAGTTCAAATTCAGCCTCAGGCACTTACTAGCGGTGTGACCCTGTGCAAGTCATTTAACCATGTTTGCTTCAGTCTCTTCATCTGTAAAAAGAGCTGGAGAAGAAAATGACAAGCCACTCTGGTATCTTTGCCAAGAAAATTCCAAATGGGGTCACAAAGAGTCAGACATGACCAAAAAACAACAATAAATATTGTATAATATAGGTCCTTTTCCATTTTTTTAATCTCTCTGGAATACAGACCTAGTAGCGGTATTGTTGGATCAAAGGGTACACACAATTTTACAGCCCTTTGCGTCCAGTTCCAAACTGCTCTGCAAAATGAATGGACTAGTTTTCTACTCCACCAATGATTCGTAAGTGTACCCATTTTTCCTTCATCCCCTCCAGCATTTGTAATGTCTGACAGGTGTGAGGTAATACCTCAGTTATTTTAATTTGCCTTTCTCTAATCAATATTGATTCAGAGCATTTTTATATGACTATAGATAACTCTGATTTCTTCTGAAAACTGCCTGTCTATAACCTTTAACCAATTATCAACTGGGGAATGGCTCTTATTTTTATAAATTTGAGTCAGTTCTATACCCAGTATGTATCTGAGAAATGAGACTTTATCTGAGAAATTTGCTATAGATTATATTACTTCACGGTCTATGGTGGTGGTGTTAAAGTCCTTCTTCAGTCGTGCCCAATACTCTGTGACTCCATTTGGAGTTTTCTTGGCAAAGATACTGCAGTGGTTTGCCATTCCCTCTTCGGCTCATTTTACAGATGAGGAACTGAGTCAGACAGGTTTAAGTGACTTGCCCAGGGTACCATTAAGAAAAATATAGTTTCCCTGATTATCTCTTTTAATTAGGTCTATTTTTACTTTTGCTTCATCTGAGATCATGATTGCTATACCTTCCTTTTAGTTCAGCTGAAGCACATGAGATTCTGCTCCAGTCCTTTATTTTAACTCTGTATGTGTCCTTCTGTTTCAAGTGTGTCTCTTGTAAACAACATATTGTTGGATACTGGTGTCTAATCCATTCTATTACCTGCTTTCATTTTATGGGTAAACTCATTCCATTTACTTTCAGTTAGGATTACTGTACATTTCCCTCCATCTCATTTTCTTCTCTTTCTTCTTTTCTCTCTCTTTTTACCTGTCTTCTCCTCAAAAGTCTATTTTTCTTCTAACCACTGCCTCCCTTAATCTGTCCTCCCTTTTGTCATCCCTCCCATCTTTCTCTTTTCCTCTTCCTCTATTTCCCTATTATGTAAATTACATTTCTATACACAACTGAATGTGCATATATATTCTTCCCTGTTTGAACCAAATCCAATGCAAGTGAGGTTCCAGCATTGCTTGCCCCATCCACCCCCCATTTTCTCCTCCACTGTAAAAGTTCTTCTTTGCATACTCTTTTAATGTGAGAAAAATCTTCCCCATTCTACCTCTGCCTTCCCTTTTCTCCCAGAGCATTCTTCTCTCTCACCCCCTTCATTTTTTCAGAGATCATTCTAACATAATCAACTCATATGCCCTCTGTCTATGCAAACTCCTTTTAACTGTCCTAAAATGATAAAATTCATAAGCATTCTTACATATATCACCTTTCCATATAAGAATGAAAACAGTTTAACTTTATTGAGACCCCTATGTTTAATTATGATGATGATGATGATTAATCTTTCATGTTACCTTTTTACGTTTCTCTTGAATCTTATGTTTAAATGTTAAATTTTCTATTCAGCTCTGTTTTTTTATCAGGAATTCTTGAAAATTCTCTATTTCACTGAATATCCATTTTCCCCTTGAAAGAATATACTCAGGAAGTAGAAAGACGCACATACACACAGCTCCGAACCCACAAAACACAGAACGGCAGAGGGGACTAACCCAGGGCGAATTCTGCACCCAGAGACCACAGAATATTGGAGTGAGGGAGATTTCTGTTCCGGAGAGACCTGCAAACCTCTCGCGGGGGGTCCTTCGCGCCGTGGACTGGGAGCCGGGGCGAGAAGCAGAGAGCAGCCCTACCGCGGCAGCGACAACGTGGGAAGCAGATCCGAGAGGGCTGCGAGACGGGATCTCCAGCGGCCACACGGGTCCCCACCACCCACAGAGGGACCTGCAAACCTCTCGCAAAAGGTCGCGCTGCAGACGCGGAGCCCAGCCTGGACCTGCGGCGGCGGCGGGCCGCGGCTCTGAGAGGCACAGTTCTGAGAGGGATCCGGGGGCAGGATCTTCAGCAGCTGCACGGGCCCCCCCACCAACAGGTGACTGACAGGGGTAGGTGAGAGAGTCTCTTTGGCGGGTTGAGAGGGGAGTGGGGTGCCCCCATAACTCAGGCCCCCCCAGGAGATAGAAGCTGAGAGGCGGCTGCAGACAGGGGCTCCCCAAGCGGGCGGGAGCCTGGATCCATTGTGGAAGGTCTGTGCATAAACCCCCAGAGGGAACTATGCCTGAGAGGCGGCCCTGCCCCTGACCACCTGGACTCAATTCTCGCACTGAATAGCAGCCCTGCCCCCGCCAAAAGCCCTAAGGCGGGAAGGAGCATTTGAATCTCAGTCCCCAAACGCTGGCTGGGAGGACCAGGAGGCGAGGTGGGTGTGAGGAGAACATTCAGAGGTCAGGCCACTAGGTGGAGAATATGCCAAGAAAAGGGAAAAGAAATAAAACTATTGAAGGGTACTTTATCGGAGAGAAAAAAACACTTCCTCCCCTCCTTTCTGATGGGGAGGAACAAGGCTTGCCATCAGGCAAAGACACAGAAATCGAGGATTCTGTGTCCCAGCCCACCCAATGGGCTCGGGCCATGGAAGAGCTCAAGAGGAATTTTGAAAATCAAGTTAGAGAGGTGGAGGAAAGACTGGGAAGGGAAATGAGAGGGATGAGGGAGAAGCATGAAAAACAGATCAGCTCCCTGCTAAAGGAGAACCAAAAAAATCTTGAAGACATTGGCACCTTGAGAACTAGCCTAACTCAGCTGGCAAGGGAGGTGCAAGGGGCCAATGAGGAGAAGAATGCTTTCAAAAGCAGAATTAACCAAATGGAAAAGGAGATTCAAAAGCTCACTGAAGAAAATAGATCTTTCAAATCTAGAATGATACAGATGGACGCTTTGGACTTTTCGAGAAAGACAGATATCTCAGAACATACCGCGCAGATTCGAAAAATGGAAGATAATGTGAAATATCTTATTGGAAAAACAACTGACCTGGAAAATAGAATCAGGAGAGACAATGTAAAAATTCTGGGACTACCTGAAAACCATGATCAAAAGAAGAGCCTAGACATCATCTTCCATGAAATTATCAAGGAAAACTGCCCTGAGATTCTAGAACCAGAAGGCAAAATAAATATTCAAGGAATCCGCAGAACACCACATGAAAGAGATCCAAAAAGAGAAACTCCTAGGAGCATTGTGGCCAAACTCCAGAATTCCCAGGTGAAAGAGAAAATATTGCAAGCAGCTAGAAAGAAACAATTCAAGTATTGTGGAAATACAATCAGGATAGCACAAGATCTGGCACCCTCTACATTGAGGGATCGAAGGGAATGGAATAGGATATTCCAGAAGTCAAAGGAACTAGGACTGAAGCCAAGAATCACCTACCCAGCAAAACTGAGTATAATACTTCAGGAAAAAAAATGGTCTTTCAATGAAATAGAAGACTTTCAAATTTTCCTGATGAAAAGACCAGAACTGGAAAGAAAATTTGACTTTCTAACACAAGAATGAAGAGAACCATGAAAAGGCGAACAGCAAAGAGAAATCATAAGGGACTTACTAAAGTTGAACTGTTTACATTCCTACGTGGAAAGACAATATTTATAACCCTTGAAACATTTCAGTATCTGGGCACTGGGTGGGAGTACACACACACACACACATGCACACATACATAGAGACAGAGTGCACAGAGTGAATTGAAGAGGATGGGATCACATACTAAAAAAAAAAAAAAGAAAAAATGAAATCAAGCAGTGAGAGAGAAATATTGGGAGGAGAAAGGGAGAAGTTATATGGGGCAAATTATCTCTCATAAAAGAGGCAAGCAAAAGACTTATTAGTGGTGGGATAAAGTGGGGAGGCAAGAGAAAAACATGAAAACTCTCAGGAATATTATAGCAAAATTCCAGAACTCCTAGGTCAAAGAGAAAATATTTTTAAACAGCCAAAAAGAAACAATTCATATATTGTGGAACCACAGTCACTATCACTCAAGATTTAATGGCTTCCATGGTAAAGGAACAAAGAGTTTTTGACAAAGGAGTTAGAATTAAAACTAAGAATAATCCGTTCAGCAAAACTGAGTATATTCTTTCACAAGAATAAGTAAGATTATCATGTAAATGCAACTAGATATGTTAGCAAACAACTTTTTATAGATACTCTGCAGAGATTAAAGGTTTAAAAATTTAACTTAGGGTCCATGAATTTTTTTTTAATGTTTTGATAATTATTTCAATATACGTGGTTTCCTTAATAACACTATGTATTTTATTTTATCTAAAAGCATTCTGAGAAGGGGTCCACAGACTTCACCAGATTGTCAAAGGGATCCATACTACCCTAGATTATTTTATATAGCTATCAATCATAAAATGTTTAACTTAATTTTTAAATGTTCTTTAGTATTTCTTAAAATAAACAATAAAAAAAAATTGTAAGCAGGTAAAAATGTGACCTTTGAAAAGGGAACAACAGTGTGATTCCTGGCTTCCTCAGAATGCTGTAACACCACTTTCATTATCTAGAAACTCTTCTTGACCCTAGTGGGGTAGATTCTGTAATACAATAATGAGGCTTTTTCATCTTAGTTCTGATATGAAATGCAGTTTTCTGAGATATAATAATTAAAAAAAACTACCAAGATAAATGATTTCAACAACCCAAGTCTACGCTAGTAAACAATAAGAATAAACTCGAAATTGTGCGAGAGAAAGTTTTCTTAATCTAGGGCCTATGAACATAGATGTGGAAAAAAAATACATCTTTATTTCACCAATTGGTTTTCTTTGTAATACTAAGTAGTTTATTTTATGCATTTAGAAATATTATTCTGATGAGTCCATCATCTTTACCAAGACTACCATGATCCTAAAATAGGTTAAGAATGTCTGTGAGCTAATTTCTTACACTGTAGTTTTGGGGCTGTTTGTTCTCTCTACCACTCCTATTTTTCTTAAAGGGGAATATGACATAGTTAGTACAAACCAATGATAAAGAGATGCTTGCATTTAGACAATAGCATCACCCTTATGCTGCCCATTAATTGACCTCCTCTCACCCCAAAGAAAAGATCATCTTTACACAATAGCTTTATCCAGTCTTTTTTATCTTTGTGTGACTGTAAATTTTATACGTAATGGTAGAAAAACAGTAACAATGTTCTCTAATTAAGCAGAGGAGACAATGTATTCCCTTAGCACAAGGCCTAACTAGGTTCCAACGGAAAACATATGTCTCTCCTGATAATGCCACCAGAGAATTCCAGGACCATATTAAGTCCTCATGCTAGAAAAATGAAGCACACAGTCAAAACAATACAAAAAACGGGAATGAAAGAAAATCTAACAGGAGAATACAATTTCTCATTAAACTCCAAATGAGACAGTCCCAAATTTAAAACCTTTAAAATAATAACAACAGCTTTCAGGGTAGTCTTCTTGAGAAAAGGAGAAAACTACATTTTGTAGACTATTCCTACATGCACCATTGTCCACATTTTTGCATGAGGGGAAATGATGCCATACACACAATCTCCCTCCACTCTCCCAGGACACTTTCTTGCCTTTAAATCCCCAAAGGAGTTTGTAATTCTCCTATGGTTGTGCCATTATGCCTTCCAATCTAGTTGTCTATGAACTATTCTCATTCTATCTACTAGGCAGAAACCTCCTGGAGAGCAGGTTCAGTACATTTCTCATTTTTTACATTTCCCATAGTACCTAAGAATGGTAGAGTGCCTTCAAGAGCTGGCTTTGGAATCAGGAAGACCTGAGTGTGAATCCTATCCTCTTATAACTATTGGTTTTGTGACAATGGGTAAATTACTTGATTTTTTAATGCACTAGGTAGCCCTCAAAAACAACAAATGACAGAGGAGTTGCCCATCTGCATTAATGGAGAGCTTCCACAATGTGGGACTTCTAACGCTGATAAAATCATGTCTCTGAAAGGAAAAAACCAACAACCTGAGACAGTAATTTGTATGTAGTAAATACTTAACAAACACTTACTGGTAAATAAAAAAATGAAATCAACCAATGAAGGAATTAACATCATAAATATACAACACAGCAAAACCTATATAAAAATACCAATTATTAAGAAATGTCAATCATTGCCAGTTGCCCAGGTTATTTCATGCTTTGATTTAATAATTACTTGATAAATGGTAAAAGATCTTCACAAAAGTCCGACTCTGAAATCTCATGGAAAATGACTGCCAGCATTGTGGAGAATGAATAAATATGCAAAGCAAATGCAATATGCACACTAAGACTGAGAAGACAAAAATGAAACAACTGCTGTCCTCAAGGGGGGTTATATCCTACAGAGGAGATACAATATCTAGATGGCTAAGTAGAAGGCAAACGGAGGAACAAAACATTAGAGTCTGGATAAATCAGGGAAGACCTCACAGGGAAAAGGTGAGTACTGAAGAAGGGTGAGGGCTATGAAAGGTAAGATTAGTTGAGAGCGCATTCCGGGCATTACAAAAAGCTTGAGCAAATACAGAGGCAGAAGATGAAATCTTGAGTTAAGAGAAAAGCCTGTTCAGTTTGGCTGGAATGCAGAGTACATGAAGAGAAATAATGAGAAAACAGGATAAAAAATGTAGACTGGAGCCAAGCTATAGATGGCCTTAAATGTCACTTTGAAGAATTTATACTTTATCCTAGAAAAAACAGAGAACCTGAGATGGTTTCTGAGCAGTGAAATTACATACTCAGGCCTGTACCTTAGTTAAGAATACTTTAACAGCTGTGTGAAATATGGCTTGGAAAGGCTATGACAATAATACAGGCAAAAGGAGAGGAGAACCAGGGAGAGAGGGAAGGATATGTGATTTAAGAGAATGAGATGGATACTCAAGATTGTGGAGACAGAACTGTCCTGTCAGGAACTGGCACCTGATTGAGGGGTAGAGGTAAAGATATAAGGTGAGGGAAAGAATGAAAGATGACTATGAAGTCATAAACCCAAGTGACTGGAAAGATGAAAGGATCTTCAGTAGAAATGGAGAAGTTTAGAGAAGAAATTTGTTGTTTAGTCATTTCAGTCATGTTGACTCTTCGTGACCCCATTGGGGGTTTTCTTGGCAGAGAGGGTAGGGTGGTTTTGCCATTTTGTTCTCTCATTCATTTTACAGATGAGACAAATAGGGTTAAGTGACTTGCCCACAGTCACACAGTTAGTAATTGTCCACAGACCTATTTGAATCCAAGAAGACGAGTTTGACTCCAGGCCCAGCGCTCTTTCTACCTAGCTGCCCCTTAGAGAAGGCATAGGAAGATATAAGCTGTTTCAGACATAATGTTTCAGATGCCAAAAGGACACCTAGGTAGAGGTATATATACAACAGGAACCTAGAAATGTGGAACTAGGATTCAGGAATAGAAACTAATGCTGCTTATCCAGATTTGAGAATCATCTGTCTATGAGAGTTGATGAGAACACCAAGAAAAGGGAATACAGAGAGAGAAGAATAGAGGGTGTAGGACAAGGCCTTGGGGAACCATGTTGAAGAGGTGGCAGATGGGTGATGATCCAAGCAAAGAAGAAATCTGTGTCAAAGAAAATGAAGAAGGGAAGATTAGATATGAGCAATGGATGGTCAACTGTGTCAAAGGCTAAAGAACAAAAAGATGAGGAAGACTGAAAAAAAGACGTTGGATTTAGTGGCTAAAAAAGCATTACTAACCTTTAAGAGGGCAGTTTCAATGGAGCAGTTGAATTGGAGGCCAGATCACAAGGGGTTGAAAAGTGAATGGGTAGCAACTAGAAGTAGTAAGTGTAGATGACCAAACAATTGGCAATGAAAGGCAAGAGAGATACTGAATGGTAGTTTAAGGCAGAGGTTCTAAACCTAAGAGTCTGTGAACTTAGATGGGAAAAAAAATTATATTTTTATCTTCATTAACCTCTAACAAATGTATTATTTTCAACTACTTTTAAACACCATTTTGAGGAGGGGTCATAGGCTTCAAAAGGCTGCCAACGGAGTATAACACACACACACACACACACACACACACACACACACAAACACACCTACTTTAAAAGGAAGGCAGAGTCAAGTGAAGATTTTTTATGTTTGAAAGAGACACAAGTCCACTATGAAGGCAAATCAAGAAAGAGTTAGTATGATGATGGGTGAAAGGGACAGAGGAAAAAGAGAACATCAGCAAAATACAGACAAAGAAACACACACTAAAACATACAGAGACAAAGCAGTAAAAGAGTCAGACAGTGACACACATTTAGAATTATGAAACAAGCTCCCAAAGAAGAGAGGAGGCAGAGGGAATAATGGCGACAAGGAGAGAAATTTGCAAGGAAAACATTCACCTCTACTTCAAAGACCAAAGCAAAATAGAGAAGACAGATGAAGATGGTGAATACGAAAAAGGATTGAGTTTTGAAGTAAGGGAGATGAGGAACTCACAATGGATGGCCTTGAATTTCTCAGGAAAGTTGAAACCAAAGATTAACTGGTTAGAGAATAGAAGAGTAGGGGTGGTAGTGAAGGCTGAAAGAGAAAATTTGTAACAACCATCCCAGGGAGTATCATAGAACATGAGAGTGGATCAGGGAAGAGGACCGGATTTGTTGTGTATCCAAATGAAATTAGAAAATATGAGTCTGTGGTGCACTTAAACAACACAATTCCATGACTTCCTCCTCCAAGAGACGTCAACAATTTGGAAGGATGGGAAGAAGTAGATGGTTTGGGTGACCAATGGTTGAGCATTGTCAGTGTGTGAATAACAGGAACAAAAGGGGACTGGAAATTATAATCTTGTTTCACAAAACAACAAAAAGCAATGGAAGTGAAGTTGAGGTTATAGAAAACTTAGATTAACCACAAAGTCCTTTCAAAAAACATTTATAGATAAAGTTGGAAAGACAACAAATAGATGCAAAGGGAAAACATCTGTCAACATTTCTCTAGCAAGCTATTTGCACTGTAAGTGATGTTGAAAATCTGCACAATTTGAACCCAAGTCTATGAGACTGAAAGTTTGTTTTTTCACATGTAACATACAAAAATTTGGGTTAGCTTTCAAGAACAGTAGTGATACTCCACTGTATTCAGATCAGTCCATATCCAGAGCATTGTGTTCAGTTCTGGGTGCCACATTTTAGAAACAATAATAAGCTAGAAAACATTCAGAGACCAGAACAGAATGAAAAAGACCTGATCGATAAAAGGGCCATGAGATCATGCCAGGTACTGAATGATCAGTTGAAGAAAATAGGCATTTTTAACCTAGAAAAAAGATTATTTGAGGGAGGCAGACAGAACATGATAGTTTTCTTCAAGGGCTGTCACAAAGAGGTATAACACTTGTTCTGCTGGACCTCAAAGGGAAGAACAAGGAATAATCTGTAGAAGTAGCAGAGACAAAGATTTAGGCTTCATGCTAGGAAAAACTAACAATCAGAATTTGTTAGGATAGCAGTCTTGGAATGTTGTGTGTTTCCCCTTCACCAGGAGTATTCAAGTAAATGTTGGATGACCACTTGATAGGTAGAAGTGGACCTCTGGCCAGGTGTGGGATGTACTAGAGGGCTACCTCTAAGGTACCTTGTGTTGGGATTGGAAGCTCAATTCCGTGTGGACGGTCTCGGGCGGGTAAAAGTGGGACTTCTAAATCTTAGAGTCTTACGAGGCCCTCCATGAACAGCGGGGTTCGAGAAGGTCAGACTGAGCTAGCTCGGCTAGCTCGGGTATTTCCGCCTCTCCCCGGGAGATACGTGATGGGTGGAGTCTCCCTGCCCTCGAGATGGTCCCGGATTGGAGCACACCTAGTTACCTAACAGCACGGTATTGAGATGCAAACTGTGCGGCTGAAGGTTAAGTAGGATTGAGGAAGCCTGAAAGCTCTCTTAGCACGTGAGGAGCCAAGAGGACAGTAGGCTCCGCTTTTCTTCTTTCCTCTCTCCCCTCCCCCTCTCTCCCCGCTTGTACTTCTACTTCCAATCCCTTAAGCTTAGCCTCCTTAGGAAATCTCCCCCTCTTCCTCCTAAGGAAGACCTCCCTGCACTTGTAACCCAGACCCTGTAATAAAGCTCAACCCCTGTTCGACTCTGGAACGTCCTTTCTCTCATACGTTTATCCGGTTTGGCCAACCGAAGACCTGGGACAGGTAAGAAAGACTCGGGTAGCCCAATACAGGCCTCTAGGCCTGGCACCTTGTGTACTAAATTCCATTAAGTCTTTACTTCACCCTCAAAATAGGAGCTGTTCAGCAAATATAAAATAAAATAATGCAAGGAGAATAAATCACATGGGTTGAGAAAAACCATAACATGCCAGCATTTTTCATTACAGAACTCAAAACAAAATTATTGATAGGGTCTATAAAATCTTATGTCTCAGTGCCTAGGAAAAACAGGCTTCCTTTTCCCTCTTCACAATGACCCCATAACATAAACTGTGGGGTCGCCCTGGGCAATCTCCAAGAACAGAATCCGAAATGGTCATATTTAGGTCACAGCCATCAAATCATATCACATATTTGATGGTCACAGCCATCAAAACAGGTCCTACTCCAGGCACACAAAAACTCTCAGTCCAAAAAATTTTCATATGAGTAGGCCAATACCAATTCATCCTAACTTCTGCCATTCCAAATTTAAAGTAGTCCCACAAGGAACCGATTTTAGTCCAATTTCACTGCATTCCCCCTAGAATGGATCTGAACTTTCAGATGAGGGATTCTGTAATGTACACTTCTAGTAGTCTGGCAAAGGATATGTACCACTTCTCAAAATCATGTTTTTTAAATATATAAAATTATACATATATGGGACATTAAATGTATTGAAATTCAGTCATCAAAATGTTTTAAAAACAAGGTCATGGACTGTAGGCTAAGAACTCCTGAAATGAACAGTGCCCAGAATCATTCCTCCAGACTTTTCAATCGCGAATGTCTGGTAAGGTATTTTCAACAGCTAAGTCCCAAATAAGTCTTTCCAGCCATTTCTCCTATTCTCATCTCCCAAGGTATTCCTTAGGGAGTTCAGAACTACCCAGGTGAGGTTTAGAGCCTGAGATCAGCAAAGCCCAATTTCAGAAACTATAACCCCATTATATGCTTTTATTTTTCCCTATTGCGTATAATTTGTGATCTACATTAAAAAATGCCCTTCAGATGTTAAAAATAAGAACCAAATCTATTCTGACACTGATAAATACTGCATTTAACTAAATTATTCACAACCCAGACACACATTACTGAATAATTTCATGCAAACTATTAACTTAAATTTTAAGATTATACTATGCAATACTTGGGTGGAGAGCTTTCCAGACCCAGCACCGGAAGAGAGAAAGGAGTTTATTTGTTTTTCTTAACTTTGCTTACAGAAGATAAAAAGGTCATGAACCAAACAATTATAAGTTATTACTTCTTAAAAATTATTCTCTGAATAAATGGATTAAAAGTTTATTCAATTCACCTTGATTTTTTAAAAATATGCTGAGTTTCTCTTTTATAAAAATTTGTTACAAAGCATTTCCATAAAAGTTTGTCAGGACTAATTTTTCATTTTCCTTACCAATTCATAATGGGCTAAATCTTAAACTAACACTTCTTCATATGCATTATAACAATTCTTCCTTAGGGGATCACATGACTGCACATGTATAACCTATATCAAATTGCTTGCCATCTCAGGGAAGGAGGAGAGAGAGAAGGGAGAGAGTTTGGAACTCAAAATTTTAAAAAAAAACTTATATTTTAAAAATTTTCACATGTAATTTAAAAATATTAAAAATTTAAAAAACAAATCAAACTCCCTTTCAACTGTAAAAACAAAACAAAAATGTGTAGGGAATCATAAAAATGCCATGATTTGCCAAACTATGTCAATTTCAAAAAGTAAAGAGGCAGCATAGGCACTGGAATCTAATTTACACCACATAAATATCTATGTAGAATTATTATGCAGTGTTTCAAACTACACATTAGAAATTTAAATGGAGAGATGTGGTCTAGTGGAGCAGAGGAACATGAAGATACGAAGTTCTATTTCTGAACTGTAACCTCACTGGGAGGCTTTCGGCAAGATCTTTGTTTATCATCTAAGGGAAAGACTCATATTTAATTCATTCGTTGAGCATTTATTGAGTGCCTACTGGCAAAATATATTAAACTGTGGGGAATACCAAAAGGAGTAAGGTAGTCTCTTCCTTTACGGAGTTCATACTTCAATAGCAAAGATAAGATGCAAACACAAATAATTCTAACAGAAGGCAGAAGATGAAAGAATGACCAGAGAGGTATGGATCAGAAGGTTATATAAGTCCCAAAAGGGAAATACAGAACTGCTTAAATATGATGTCTTTACAATGAGAAAAGTATTTGGTTTGAGGTACTTGAAATCTGAATCTCAAGTAATTCATTTATTTATTTTTTTCCCTTCTAGAGCACTATTTCCTATTCCAAATTATACTATGGACTGACATGATATCTAAATTCTCCCTACTAGCTATGGGGATTGGCTGGGATCAAGAGCTAGTAATCTATTAATAAATGCTTGTTAACCTGAATCAAATTCAACAGGAAGCAGGAAGTAGATGGTTAGTGACTACTAACATAAATACGAATCACCTCTGGTTTCAAGTAGCTTTCCTTCTATCAGGAGAGGCATGTACACAATTAAGTTTACACAAAGGAAATACAATATAATGGGGAGATAGTATGTACTAGCAAAGTTTTTTTTTTGGGGGGGGGGGGGTCTGTTAATCAATCAAGGAGCATTTCTTAAGAGCTTACTATGTACCAGGCACTGGGCTAGGCCTTAGGAATAGAAATCCAAACAATAAAATAATCCGTACTCTCAAGGATCTCAGAGAAAAATTGCTTGTGTAGAAAGCGACACAAGTTGAGTTTTGAAGGTGGTATAGATATCTAAGTGACACAGGAGAAAAGGGAGTACATTCCAGACAAGAGAGAAAAACAGCCTGTGCAAAAACATGGAGATGAGATAAAATGTTGTGTGAGGAGTCAGTTTTAAGTGAATACATTTTGGAAATAAGGTCTTTTGGTTATTAAAAAATTTTTCACATCAGTAAGACAGTGGGTGATAGAGTCACTAGAGTATTAGATTTGGAGTCAGAAAGACCTGAGTTCAAATCCAGTCCCAGTCACTTAGGAGTTGTGTGATCCAGGGCAAGTCAACTAACCTCTCTCCACCTCAGTATCTTCATCTGTAAAATGAAGATGAGAATAGCACCTACCTTGCAAGAGTGTTGTGAGAATTAAGGGAGATAATGTAAAGTGCTTTGTAAACCTTAAAGCACTACACATAAATGCTAGATATTACCATTATAATTTTTTAAAATATATCCAAGGACTGGAATATGGAAAATGCCCATCTTGAAGACAGAGACTACATACATAAGATTATGTGTATAACATCCTCTCCTTTAATCTTACGCTGTAACAGTCTCACTGTCCTACATACAGAATGATCATCACCTGAAAGCAAGGGCGATGATAATTGAGACTGCCAGTAAATTACTTTTTAAAGTAAAATGTTCTACCCTAGTTAAATGTCATACATTGGTAACATTCCTAGATAAAGTAATTTGGCTTTATCTATGAATGCAGTGCCATGTTTAACACCCTCATTCTCATATTTTAACAGAGGTATAAATCTACAATAATAAAAGAATCCATGCTTGAGCAAGTCAGAAGCCATTTGGGTGACTTTCCCCTCAATTCCAACATAGTGGGGTGAGGCACAGAAGGCCCCTTCTGCAGTGTTCTATACCAACGATTCACTACTTCCAGCTGCAACTCTGACATATAAGTGCTGATAAAACATTTGGAAAATGATTGATTTTTTTTGTCAAAATTTGAAATACAGCAGAGACTGGAGAACATTATAAAGACTATACTTTGATGTATTCAAAAAAATACAGAGCAAGTTCACACATTAAAAAGTGTTTCTACGTTGGCATGTCTGTACTATCTAATCACGCAAACTTCAAAAAATGAAGAATTATGCATGAAATCTTCAACCTAAAATAGGACAATGCCAGCTGCAACACGAACTTGAATGCAGTTTTACCTAAACTATGCCAAGACAAAAAAAAATTTGTGATGAAAGTTAGAACAAGAATCAATCTAGTTCAAAATTGTCTAATGTGAGATACACCTAACCTAAAATGCCCACAGTCAAGTGAAGTCATATAGTCTAAAAGTATATCTCAGCCTTTTTTCAAGCCACTGTTCAACACACAGATGAACCTAACTTTCAGTAGCTCCCTACTGTAATTCTGTAAGGTCACTTCCACCCTCAGTCTTCTCATCTGTAAAGAGGGTTGAATTATGATGGCCTCTCCCTTCCAGCTATAAGGTTACAGTGCTGTGATGCCTGAAATCCTATGTATGTGTCCCACGTTAATTAAAAATTGTGTACTATTTTCTAATTAACTCTTGTGTTTTAGTTGTATTTCCCTAATTATCTTACAAGCTCCATGACTGTAAAGTGAGTGAATGATTATAAACTATTCATTCACTCAACAAAGTTATTACTGTTAAGTGTCTACTAATGTACTATAAAGTATGCTAAGGTAAGGGATAGGAGAATCAGAGCACATGTTTTTTTTGCGATATGGTATTGTGAGAGGAGTGCCGCACCTGGAATCAAGAGAGCTGGGCTTGAATCTCCCAGATATGACACTTATCAGCTTGTGTGTATTTGAGCAAATCAGGTCAGCTCTCTGAGCTTCTCATCTGTAAAATGTGGACAATGATAACTGTACTCATCATACCACAGAGTTCTAGGCAGAAAGCACTTTAATAAACAAAGGTGCTACAGAAATGTGAGCTAGTATGATTACTCTCATATTATTATTAGTCCCCACAGTACAGAACACACAGTTATGTACTCAATACTTGCTGATCAACTGTATTGACTGGGAGACCCAAGAGACACCAGGACAAAAGTCAAGGACAGACCAACAACAGATGAGGGGGAACTACAAATTACTTTCAAGGCAGAAGGAACCCATCACTCAACATAATCTGACTATGAAATACTCTAGGGAAACTACATTTTGTTACCTGGGTATAATATTTTAATAATCTAATATTGTTACATGGGTATAATACGTAATCATTGTTTTAGGTTGCTCACTCAAACGATCGCTCAATTTGATTCTTCTATGTACTTACTTGTTACATTTCAAAGAGATTTTTCTAATTCTCACTCCAAGTTGCCTAAAAACCATGGGCAATGATCATCATGCTCCAGTCATATGGCAGATGGGCAAGAGCAGCCAACCGAGGCAGAGAAAACCAGCTTTCCCCAGCTAATGCAACATCTGGATTCATTAATAAAAGTGTAAGTGTCTAGGACAAGGAAGATAACAGTTCCACTGAACAGTTGGAACATTTGAAGGGCTGAGTTCAATTCAGTTCACCATGTAGGAACACTGAAAATTCTCAGTACAAACAAGGGAGAATGAAAGGACCTGGAAAGCATGTCACGTAAGGAATGACTGAAGGAATTTAAAATTGTTAAGACACAGTGGGACATCATGACTATCTTCAGATATCAGAAGGTTGATCATACAGAGGCAGGAGTGGATTTTCTGTGCAGTTAAATTTGATCACAGGGCTAGAGATTTAAAACTGGAAGAGATCTCAGAAGTCATCAGTCCATCTCCCTTATTTTAAAGATTAGGAAATGGAGGCCTAGAAAGCTTCAACAATTTGTCCAGTTATATAAGAAGTAGAGAGATAATTGGGTCTTGAACCCAGATCTTCAGATTCCTTTGAGCCAGAAGCTCTGGATTTTGCATATGATATTCCTGGGAGTTTTCATCTTGGAGTTTCTTTCAGGAGGTGACCAGTGGATTCTTTCTGTTTTCACTTTGCCCTCTTGTTCTAGTAAGTCTGGACAGTTCTGGGTTTTTTTCATGACTTCTTGAAATATGATATCCAGTCTCTTGTTTTATTCATGTAATCTATCCTTAAATTAGCTCTTGATGTGTTTCAATTGTTTTTGATAAAAGATAACTTTACATTTCCTTTTATTTGGTTCAACCTTTTAACTTTCTTATTGTCTTATAAAGTCATTAACTCTGACTATTACAATTTTCAAGGAGTTTGTTACTTGGAGGTATTGTACCTTTTGTACTAAGCTGTTCATTCTTTTTCCAAGCCCTACTTCTCATTTTTTTTCAAGTCCTATTTCTCATTTTTTTTTCCAAGGCTCAGTAGGGTGCTGTTCTTAGATCTTTATTGGAGTTGTTAGGGGGGAGTCAGTGAGGGAGTTAAAGCGGGGCTGTACTGCTTCCTCCTACTTATCCATCATGGCTGGTCTCCAAGGTCCTAGGATCCCAAATCCAATACTCCTTCCAGGATGTTACGTTGCCTCCAAAAGATAGAATTAGTAAGGCAGATTTGAACTCAGTAGAAAAAAGCATTCAATATATTCAAAAGTAGAACGAATTGCCTCATGAGGTAGTGACTCCACAGTCATTAATAATGCTTACAAAGTTTCTGACCACCAGTCAAGAATGTTGTAAATGTGACTAAGTACAGAATAGGAAGCTGGATGAATGTTGTTCTAAGACACTTTTCAACTTCAAGCGTCTATAATCCTGACTAATTTAGCATCTTAAAAATACACAATGACAGAGAACTACCTGAGTGACAGCAATGAAAGGGAGACCCTAGTTCTAATGACCAATTTAGTTATCTAAGAGGAGTCATTTTTTTTACATATATTTAGGTTTCCTCATAAGCACAAGGATAATATTACACTGCAAACTCTTGAGTCTGAGGAAACATTCACTTAGAAGAAATTGGCCTATACAAAACCTTTTCTTCTGCATTATTTTTTGGAACCGTTCACTACTTGAACATGTCAAATCAAAAGGCCACAAAAGTAAGTCTACCTAGTAGGACATTATACTTTAGGATTATGGCCAGAAATAAGACTAACACATATTCTACAGGAATTCAAAAGGCATTCATCAATACCAGTTGTATAAGAATAATACATGATCAGGATTAGTGTTTTTAATCAAAACGATATGAATCCAAATATAAATTAATTTTGAATCCAAATATAAATTGGTTTTGAATCCAAATAAATGTTTATTATCTTTTCACAGAAAGAGTAAGGACACAGAATTGAGGTTGGGAGGAGAGGAGGAAGAGGGAAAAGCAGAACCTTAGATGACAAGATGTAAGGGCATTTGAAGTGATGCATACACACACACACACATATACATACACACACACACAGATGGACGTTTAAAATAAGTTACTGCCATTAACAACAAAGGGTGGACTTATTCTAACCATAGAGTTCTTGATGTAACAAACAGATGGAAAGAACTAAACACTAAGAAGTTGGGAAAAATGGGTCAAAAATACAAGAGACCAAGGCATAGGAAAAAAAAAAAGAAATTGCAACTATTTCAGAATTTGAAGAACAGAAATATTTTTTCTGTCAAATGAAATTCACGCATGTATAGTTAAAAAGAAGTAAAAAACAAGTAAGTCCCCCAATCAAAAACAAAAGGTTCATCTGAGCAGAGTGCTGAAAATAACTTTTTCATCTGATTCATTTAAAAGTTAGATCTAGAAATGAAAACAGAAATTGTGTAGCAGAACAGATGAAGAGATTAAGACCCAGAGAGATAAGGTACTTGGTCCAAGGTTACTCATCAAGCTAGTAACTTGGAGAATTAGGGGTAGCTAGGTGGTGCAGTGGATAGAGCACCAGTGTAGGAGTCAGGAGGACCTGAGTTCCAATCTCACCTCAGACACTTGACACTCACTAGCTGTGTGACCTGGGGCAAGTCACTTAATCCCAACTGCCTCATCCTGGGTCATCTCCAGTCATCCTGATGAATATTTTTGGTCACTGGATTCAGATGGTTCTGGAGGAGAAGTGAGGCTAGTGACCTGCACAGCCCTCCCTCACTCAAAACAAAGTCAAGTGCAAGTCATGTCATCATTTCTCTGATGGCATGGTCTTCTTTGGCAACAAAGGACTGAACACACACAACTTAGGATCTTGATACTACATGTCTCTCTGTCCATTTCTTGAATCTGGAAAATTTAGGATTATTGAATGACAGGAAGTATGTTTGTAAAGTATCAAATGTATTGCCTTATAACTTCATTCAGGAGGCAGAATGTGATGCCATTTTCAATGGATAACTAGCATCTTTCACTCAAGTCTTCCTATAATGCCTCACCACAGTGCAGAGGTGTCCCAAGGTTATTCCAGGAGAACACAAGACCTCAGGTTCTACCAAGTTGGAAAAGCTTGGAATGTTGTCCTTACAATATTGTCTGTATTACCGTTGTCTGAGGACTGGGTCAGCTAGGTGCAGAGGTCATTTTCAGAAGGCTGGCCAATAGATAATGATGACTTTTTTCTTCAGTAGCAACTCATTCTATCTACTAAGGTGTGAAGAGGGGGTAACAACTGTCATTAATGAAGAGTCAAATCAAATCCACTAAGTATTGGGAATTTTATTCATAATACATTTTGTCTCTTCTGTAACAAAAAAGA
Organism: Notamacropus eugenii; assembly: GCF_028372415.1. Taxonomy (NCBI): domain Eukaryota; kingdom Metazoa; phylum Chordata; class Mammalia; order Diprotodontia; family Macropodidae; genus Notamacropus; species Notamacropus eugenii. The sequence goes on from NC_092875.1 coordinate 368,802,736, forward strand.
CTGAAGTAGATTGTGCGAAATGTTCCTAATAAACCTGGAATAATACTATGGTTGTACCTACAATTATGGCTAGCATTTATATAAACAATTTTAGGTTTGCAAAGTCCACTGCTTTGATTGATCCTCACAACAACCCTACGAGTTAATACTATTTTTATCTCCATTTTTACATAGGAGTAAACTGAAGCTCAACGTTAAATGACTTGCCAGAATCACACAGCGACTAAGTATCTAAGTCAGGATCTCAGATCTTCCTGACTCCAAAGACAGCACTATATTCAGTATTCCATACCTAGCTTATCGAATAACATTTTTTCTTAATCTAACAATGACAACAGTAGGTAAACATCAGACACTGACAGAGAAAAGGAAAATCTAGGAACACAAAGGACTTATGACATTACCAAGAGGACAGCTCATTTTGCCTGAGACACGGGGATCTATCAGTTTCTATTTACAGAAAAATCTCCTTGGCTTTCATGAATATCTAGGAAATGGTAGTGTGCTTTGATAAACACACTGATAAACTTGAAAGCTAATTAGGTGCCATGTACTCCGCACTATTCTGTATACATCTGGAGTACTATGCTCAGCTGGGATGACCCACTTTCTGAGGGGCACTGACAAACTGAAGGAGGGGCAGAGGAGTATCATTAAGAAAAATCATGTCCCATGCAGAAGAGCTGCAGGAACTGGGGGGGGTGCAGCTCTGAGAAGACTTTTCAAAGCCAAAGGTTCCTCCTAGGGAATGGAAGGGCCACGCCCTTAGTTATAACGTGGCATTTATTATAACAAGAAATGTTCATTCTGGGTTATGGGCTGTTGTTATGGCAGGAATTCTCTAGACAGCAGATGATGGTCGTGGCGGGAGTTTATGCTGGCAATTAAGATGACAAAGCACTTCTATCGATTAAAGAGCTAGGTCCTTCATCTGGGTGTTTGAAGATGGCCACTCTGGAATTAATCAAGCCTGCTGAACAACCTTCACCAGACCATGCCCGCCTTTTCCACTCTGTTTTTCAATGTAAAATCCTCCCTATTCTGGACCGTGGAAGGCTGCTCATCTACCTGTTTGCCTGCTCTGTCTGCATTTTCTCATCAGGGAGCAAATCCGGCAGACCGGGTCCCAAGGGGGGAAAACCAATCACCCAGTGGCGCCTCGGCGCATCAGGACCGCGGCAGCACCGAACGCGTCCCGCAGTCCGCCTGGGTGTACCTGCTGTGACCGCAGGCAGGGACGCAAGCTCCCGCACGCTGGTGCACGCCCTCACGGACAGGACAAGGAAAGACTCGTACGTTTCCCAAGGTGTTCCCAAGCGTGCGGGGCACCGACCGAGAGCGGGTGCGGGCTTAGCCGCAGGTCCGCAGGCCAGTTAAGGGGAGGCACCTCTGCGCAGGGCAGCGCTTACTAGGGGAAAGCTAGGCAGCAGGGAGGGCCGGGAGCCGCCCCCTCCCACTTCCCCGGTGCCGCACCTGGCGCAGGTGAGCCGCCCCCCCCCCACCCCCGGTCCCCGGTCCCCGGTCCCCGGCCCGGGCGCGCTCACCAGAACAGCAGGTTGGCGCAGACAAAGCCCAGCAGGCTGCGGAGGGGCCTCCGCCAGCTCAGCGCCTCCCCGACGCAGCCGCTCAGCAGCAGCGCGGGCTCGCCCAGCAGCCAGGTCACCGCGGCGGCCGCTTCGGCTCCGGCCGCCGCCTGCGCGCTGTCCTCCCGGGCCGGGGGCGCCCCGGCCGCCGCCCCCCGCCCGGTGTCCGCCGCCGCCGCGGCCGCAGCCTCCTCCTCCTCCTCGGCTGCCCGCGCGCAGCATCCTCCCTCCCGCTCCTCCTCCCGGGCTCCCAGACTCGCCATCTTCAGTTTCCACTAGTGCCTTCTGGGGCCCGGAGGGGACGGCGGAGCCCTGCGGTCCGCGGGGTGGTCGCGACGGTGGGAGCGGTGCCGGTGTTGCTGCCGCTGTCGCTGCTGGCCTCCGCCTCGGCTCCGACGCTCCCCGGGGCCGACGGGGGAGGAGTGTGGGTGGATGCGGCGCGCTGGGCGGCCGGGGGCCGAGGAGGCGGGCGCGAGACTGGCCCGAGGCTGCGGCGGGGGCTGCGGGCGGCGGCCGCGCACCGAAGTGCTGAGGGAGGGGGGCGGCCTGTGACGTCACAGAGCCGGGCTGGCCCCCGGCGCTGGCGGAGCCGGGCCGGGCCGCAGCCGTCTGGCCCACCCGAGCCGGCCGCTGGGGTGGGCAGGAAGTGGGTGTGGCCAGGTTAGCCTGCGCCCCGCGGGGAGAGGTGCAGGCGGCGGACAGACGGTGCGGGAGTGGCGAGCGTGCGCGCGTCCTCTCCGGGGTAGCTGTGAATGCGGGGCCGCAGCTTTGGGTTTGGGAGGCGGCGGCGGGGGGACTTCCCGGGAAAGTTGGCGGTGGGTGCGCCCCAAAGTGCGAGGGAAAACCCCAGGCCTCCCTTCCCCGGCCCCGTAGTGAGTCTACAGTTTCTGTTCTGAGGCCGGTAACCTGAAAGGCAACAATGTAACCTGGAGAAAAGTCAGGGGGCGCTGGCCTCGGGTTAGGCAGGCTCGTGGAGGACATCCATTTGTCAGACTGGGACCCTGGCCCAAAAGACGTCCGACCGGCCGCTGGCCACCCTGCTTCCTCCGCTGGGCAGCAGGTGAGAAGCGTGGCAGCCAGATCTAGGGCAGGAGGGTGAGGGAGCAGCCAGGTGTCTGCCGGGGATTACTGGCCCGACTGCACCTTCCTGGGCCTGGACTTTCCTCCGCTGTTCCAGGGTGGGTAAGATAGAATGATTAAGACACCAAGAGATACACTTACCTTTGTCAAAGGCGCAGGACCTGTTACTTCACTGGTGAAGAAACTTCCTGGGCCAGGGAAGGCTGGCACCTTCCCAACAAGTGACAGTCCTAGAAAGTTACCTGGATCACGGAGAAGTGAAGTGACTGCCGAAGCTGGACTCGGACCCCGGCCTTCCTGGTTCCATCCATTAGACCTCGCTGCTGTCACAGAGATCAGATTAATGGCAGAGGTTGGAACATCTCCTCGAAATCCCAATTCCTCCCACCCCCAATTGTGGGATGTGACCCAACTTTTGAATGGAAGTTGAGAGAGAATGGCATTCTGGGTTCACCAGGTAGACCTTTTCTTTTCCCATTCCTCTCCATTTCCTTCTCGATTTATTTATGAGATCCAAAGAGAGAACTTCCCCAAACTAGAGAGCAGATGGAAGCAATCGCTTCAGGTCATTGGTTTGGTCGATCTTACGCTATTGCAATCAGACCTTTGGGGAGTTCAACAAATTCCATTTAATACGCTTTGTTTGTGCTAGACACTTGGGATGTAAAGATGACCACAAACAGTCCCTCTCCTCAAGGTTCTTACATTCTGTTGGGGGAAACAGCATAAGTGAGACAGATGACTCAATGGCAGGGGATAATACTCATTTGGAGGATTGATTTACCTGTTAAAAATCAATATTGCCTTATAGTCATACTTCATCTATTAACTTGAGATTTTTTCTTTTATTGTTATTGATGTCATTTGGTTATACATCCTATCTATTTGTACCTCTTCATTCAGTCATCCCTTGTAAAAAAGATCTTAAAAAGAATTTCATTTTTATTCTTTGTTGTAAGGGCTATAGATTGCTTTGTAGGAAAGGGATATATTCAGAAATGAAGGCCATGTAAAAACAAAACATAGCAATAACATTGAAAATAAAAGGAGGAAAGCAATTCAGCAAAAATTAGCCTATTGACCGTATCTGAGAATATTTGTAATATTCTGTACCCATAGTCCTTCAATAATGCAATAAAGGGGGGAAAGTGAATCATCATTTTAACTACACGATTCAGTTTCACTTTTTCTTTCCACTGACATTTTTTATGGTTCCATTGACTCCAACTCTTTTTGATCCTGTGGACCATACTATCCATGGGGTTTTCTTGGCAAAAATACTGAAGTCGTTTGCCATTTCCTTTTTCAGTGGATTAAGGCAAACAAAGATTAATCAATTTGCCCTGGGTTCCACAGGTAGTAAGTGTCTGGAGCCATAGTTGAACTCAGACCCCTGACTGCAGGCCTAGTGCTCTATCTGCTGAGACATCTAGCTCCCCCAAACATCATTATAGTCACTATGTATATTGTTTTCCTCATTTTGCTTATTTTATTCTGCATGAATTCTTATGTTTTCACATTCCTCTCCGAAGTCTTCATAATTCTCATTTTACCTTAGAGTACAGTAATACTTAGTCCCTTTCCCCATTCAATGGATACCTTTTGTTTTCAAATCTTTATTTCTCAGGTCTTGTTTAGGACTTGCTATTGTCTATTTCAGAGTAGTCACCTTGGGAGGCTTACTCCAAAGCTGCTGATTTTAATCAAAGCCTTCTTGGAATTCCTCTCAGAAAAAACCTTCAGAACTACTTCACATAGTTTTGAGTGTCCTTATGGTGGCAAATCTCCACTGAAAGTGGATCTGATTTTTGGAAAAAGCCCAAAGCCATTTAGAGTCAAGTTTAGTATAAGGTCATAAGATCACTGATTTAGAGTTGGTTAAAGACCTTATGAGTCATCCAGCCTGTTCATTTTACAGATGAAGAAACTGAGCCAGTGATTTGCCCAAGGCTCCACAGGTAGTAAATAGCAAAGCTGTGTGTTAAACAAACAACAAGCATTTATTTACACACGCTATGTGTGATGCAATTAGGGTCATCTTTTGTGTTTCTTTTGTTTTTAAGTTTGACTATAAAATGCCAAGACTGATTTGGTTTTGTGGCTCATGAACTGTTGGCTGAATGTTTCAAAAAAAAAAAAAAAGATGAAAGTACTTAATGCTTCAAACATACTTGGAAAATGTTTGGATAAAAAAAAAGATTAAAAACCTGATTTAATAACAACACTACCCTTCAAAGCCTGCTTTAATAAATCTTCCCAGAACACTGTTGTCAACATGTATTCTATCCACAGACATTCTGAGTTAGTCTAAAATAGTGTCCTGTAAGCCAATTATCTTTCTCCTCCAAACATCTTGTCCAACTCAGATTTACCAATTGTGACCCAGAATCAGAAATGAGGGGAAAAGTAGCCATAGACAGAACATAATAGTCATTTTTTAAAAATCAGCATTCTATTGAACCCTGCAAGAGTATGTACATACACACACACCAGCCCCTACCAGTTTGGAGAGCTGCTACTGCTAAAGGATTTTTAACAGTGCTATTGTCCTAATTATAACATGCTGATTTCCCCTCCTTCCAAAAACTCCCTTCAGTCTACATGTTTTATAACTTATTCTTTCCCATCTAGGCTGCTCATGGTCATCTCCTTAACCTGATTTTTGCCTATATGAAAAGGTTGGGCATGAGTAGGGGGTAAGCACAATGTAGTTTGCTCTGACCCCAAATCCCTAGGGCTGATCAAGGGACCCAAACACCATCTACCACCCCATTCCACCCCAAAGGCAGCCAAACCAGTTTGCCAGTCATATTTGATGAACATTGCCTAACTCTACTAGTGACTCTCAGAACTACATAGGCTGCTGATTCCTAGGCAAAAATACTGCCCTCGACTATTCAATGAGGCACATGTTTATAATTTTAGCAGAGTATTAGACCACTAAGATGAGATTAAATCCTGCACTGTACAATATAGAAAAGACCACTTTATTTTTAGAGCTATAAAAACTATATATCATTAATTTTGTTCAGAAAATTTATCACCATAGTCATAAAACTTGATGTTGAGGGGGCTTAAATTAACAAATACTCCACTGGAATATCTCAATGATATGGGTATTCCTTCCAACTCATCCACACTTGCCTCTTCTGTCCAGTTTGTACTCTGATTTTTTGGTTGTTGTTGTTACTGGGTTGTTTTTTCAGTTGTGTCCGACTCTTCATGACCCCATTTGGGGTTTGCTTGGCAAAGATCTTGGAATGGTTTGTCATTTCCTTCACTTCATTATACAGATGAGGAAACTGGCAGACAGGGTTAGGTGACTTGCCCAGAATCACACAGCCAGTAAATGTGTGAGGCCAGATGTGAACTCATGAAAGATGAGTCTTTCTGACTCCAAGCCCACCATTCCATCCACTGCATCACCCAGCTGCCCACACTGATTTATGGCCTCCAATAAATTCAACACAAGGGCCAATCCAAAGTGCTGGAGCACATGAGCACGTTATTTATCCTTCATTGTACCTAACATCCCCAGCTCTTTTTTTCAGATTTGTGGTCTAAATATGAGTCTCCTGTGTTTATGCAGTTGGGTTTTTAACTGAAGCGTTTTGTCATTTTTCAAGTTCCCATTAGGATCATAGATTTAGATTTGCCTCATTAATCCAGCTTGTTGGATCCTGACCTTCTCATCCATCTGTTAACAAACAAGCAACCAGCTATCCCTTCTAGCTTTTCATTATATGAAAATTTGATAACTTTTCATACATTCCTCTATCAGTTATTAATTAAAGTGTTAAATGGAACTGACTCATAAAAAGATCATCAGGGCATCCCAGTAAAGACCCCCTTCCATGATGACATCAGTATGCCTTTAGTATAGTCATCCAACCATGTTTAAGTCCACCCAATTGTCCTATTAGCAATTGTAGCTTGTCCAAGGACTCACAGCTAATTAGTATTAGAAATAGGGCACAGACCCAAACTAAGACCACTTTTTTCCCACTGCTCCAAGCTGAAAAGTATTGGACTATTTTTCCTTAATATTAACTAAAATTATTTTTTTAATGTCGTTCCATCCTGGTGTAGAAGTAGTCCTGGTTTCCCAGATCATGCCAATAAAATTCAAACTATGATGTCTTATCGCGATAAAAATGTTTCAGATAAGATCAGTGTATATGTTTGTTGTCCAAGCACCAGGAAATCTAAATGAGTTCTATAGAAGGCAGACTTAACAAGTCATGAAGGGTGAAGTGGCAGGGGGGAGATAGAGAGATGAGGAGATGGTAAGGGAGGGGAGAGAGAGAGAGAGAGAGAGAGAGAGAGAGAGAGGAAATAAGGGAAGGGAGGGAGGGAAGAAGGGAGGTTAGTTGGTTGTCCTTCATTCTCAGAGTACAAAAATGACATCACTATGTTGGAGTCAAGGTACAGTCTGTCTGACTGGCTGATCAGACCAATATGAGTTTGGAAGGCTGTACAATAGATTGGGCACAAATAGTCCATATGAATATTTGGAATAAAGATGTCTCTAAATTTGCTCATTTCACATTTCTTTTGAACACTTCTGCTTCCTCATAGAGGACAATGCCTTCTTTGATGTGGGCAAGCCCTGCTGGGTAGTCCTTTGCCAATGTCTCCCATGTTACCCAATCAATTCCAGAGTTCTTCAGAGAGACCTTGAGTGTCCTTGTATCATTTCTGACCACCATATGAATGCCTGCCTCGTGGGAGTTGTCTGTAGAATAGTCTTTTAGGCAAATGTATGTATGGCATTCAAACAACATGGCCGACCCATCCAAGTTGTGCTCTTTGCAGTAGAGTTTGAATGTTTGGTAGTTTGGCTTGAGAGAGGACCTCAGTGTTTGGTACCTTATCTTGCCAGGTGATCTTCAAAATCTTCATAAGACAATTAAAATGGTAGTGATTCAGTTTCCTGGCATGGCACTGAGAGACTGTCCAGGTTTCACAGGCATACAACAAAGAGGTCAACACAGCAGCTCTGTAGACCTTCAGTTTGGTAGGCAGTCTATTACTCTTCTCTCCCAAACTTTCCTTTGGAGCATCCCAAACACTGAGTTAGCTCTGGCAATGTGTTCATCAACCTTATCATCTTTGTGTACATCCCTGGAAAATGTATTGCCCAGGTAAGTGAACTTATCCATAGCATTCAGATTTTCTCCATTTATTGTAACTGATGGTTCTACAGATGGATGGTATGGTACTGGCTGGTAGAGAATCTGTGTTTATTTGGTGCTAATGATTGGGCCAAAGTTATCCCAAGTGACAGAGAATCAACCCATACCTTGTTGCATCTCAGCTTCAGAGGCTGCATTGAGTGCACGATCACCTGTGAATGAAAAAATCATGTATCAACTCTCCCTCCCCTTTAGTCTTGGCTTGTAGCCTTTTCAAGTTAAATAAGTAACCATTAGTGTGGTAGCTGACCTTGATGCCGTTTTGTCCTTTGAAGGTGTTAAATAAGTAACCATTAGTGTGGTAGCTGACCTTGATGCCGTTTTTGTCCTTTGAAGGTATCTGGCAACATTGCTGAAAACATCATGCTAAAAAGCATAGGAACAATAACACATCCTTGCTTCACTCCATTGGTGACTGGAAAAGCTTGAGAGCATCATCTATTATCCAGAATCTGAGTAAGCACATCATCATAGAATTGACACAGAATACTTATGAATTTCTCCAGATAACCAGATTTTTGACATAATTTTTCACAAGCCCTCATAACTGACGGTATAGAAAGCTTTCAGACTGACAAACATTGTGTACAGACCTCTGTTCTGCTCCTGGCATTTCTCCTGGAGTTATTGGGCAGCAGATGCCACATCAGCTGTTCCTCGGCCCTTCCTGAAGCCACATTGGCTCTCAGGTACATGACCATCTTCCAGGTGAAGAATCAGCCTATTAAAGAGGACTCCGCAATGAATAAATAGAGACCACCATCCCCTTTTCCCCTGTAACTGTCAGAGGACAATCTATTTCTTTTACCTTTATATAGCTGGGCAATGGAGGCATCCTCACAATCCTGGGAGATAACCTCCTCTTGCCATATAACTTGGAAAATTTCAGTCAGCTTTTGTATGAGCAGTGGACCCCCTGCCTCGTAAATCTCAGCTGGAGTAGAATCAGCACCAGGCACTTTGCCACTGGAGAGGAGCCTAATGGCATCCAAAATCTCTTCTTCATCTGGAAATTCAACTAAAGAGGGATTGACTTCAACTTGAGGTATATGTTCAATGACTTTAGCACTGATTAATGATAGTCTGTTGAGAACACTATGGAAGTGTTCAGCCCATCTCTCCAGGATCATGTTCTTATCACTAATCAATGTGGCTCCATCAGCACTGAGTAATTGAGATGCACACACTAGGTCTTTGCCTCATAAATAGCCTTTAGGGCATCATAAAAGCACTTTGAATTGGTACTGTCAGTGTAAAACTGATTTGCTTCTACCTTCTTACTGAGTCAAGAATCCTGCATCCCTCTAAGCTTCACTTTAGTTTTGATAGAGTTAAACACTGCTTTCTTAGAGATGGATGAACTATCCTGGTGGCAAACCCTGTGGAGTTTCTGTTTTTCATTTAGCAGCATCCAAATTTCCCCATCATTTTTGTTGACCTAATCTTGATGTTTGCAAGCTTTCTGGTCTGGATGAGTAAATGCAGTGCTATCCACCAAAACTCTGAAAGCTACCCACTCCTTTTCTGTTCCAGTGTTGCCAACCACGTGTTGGCTCAGCATTTCCTCCAAGTTAGAAGTGAATTGTTCTCTGGGAGAAGTGCTCTAATCTGTTGACAATAAGTCTTCTGGTAGTGATTTTGTTGCCACTTTTGTTGAAAGTGAATTTTTAGCAGTGAGAGGATGTCTACGATTGGTCCAGCACTTTGTGCCACACATTGATCTTGTCACTCTCACATCCTGTCTATCTCTTCTCCTTGCAATGGCATAGTCTATTAAATACCAACGTTTGCTGCAAGAGTGCATCCATAAAGTTTTATTCCATTTAGGTAAATAGAAGAGAGTGTTAGTGATGAGAAGGTCATGAGATTCACAAGCCTTCAGTAGTAAGTGACCATTACTGATGTTGTTTCCAACTCCATGTCTGGTATAGTCTATGCCTACTCTTGCATTATTAAAGTCCCCCAGAATTATAAGCTTGTTCTCTTTTGGCACATTGATGAAGACAATCTCCAGGTCTTCATAAAAACTTTCCTTTCACTTCATCAGGGTTCCTCACGGTAGGAGCATATGCATTGAAGTGGTATGTCACTTGTCTTCAAGTGACAATTGCGTTGTCATGAGTCTGTTGTTCACTCCTTTCGGTAGGCATACAAGCTTGCTGACTAGATTAATTTTGATTGCAAAACCTACACCAGCTTCACTCTGGAAAAGTGTGTATCCAGTTCTGATTCTGGTAAGCTGGTCTTCATTTGCCAACCCTTTTTCATTCAGGGTGCCATTTTGATGTAATAGCTGCTGAGTTCTCTTGCAACAAGAGCTGTTCATCTTTCAGTTCTACTGGATTTTTATGTACCAGTGGTGAATAGGATCATCTTTGCAAAAGTTTTTCTACATTTGTTTTTCATTTTGACTGCAGGATCCCCACCTCCCAAGGGAAATAGGCTAAGGTTGAGTAAAGTAGACAATTTTTAGAGCACCCATTTCTAGCCCCTTTCTCACACCAGGAAGTGAGCAGTGCAGTCCTTAAACAAGGCTGCTCAGATACCCGGGGGCTGCCAAATCCCACTGCTGCTTTGAAGGAATATTTCATATCTCTTGAATAAAGTAAGTTCACTCTGTCCTTTTGGTGACCTCTCAAGGAACATAACATGCACGAGTTGGCCATGCCTTAATGTTTTGGGAACTAGCCACTCCTGGAACACATAGATAATACTTGGAGGATCTGGCTAGTCCTCCCAGTATATGATTAATTAGCTTATATCTTGTGGCCCCCGTATGATATGTCCTTGATGAACAAACACCTGCATTCCCATGGCCATGTGCCTGACCAGCTTGGAACACTGTGTGGAGCCATTGGCAAAAAGCCTTCTTTGTCTAGGTCCCTATAAAGTCCCCCCGCCTAGTGTAAGTCCTCGGAATCTCACCCATGGAGAGGACGCTCTGCCTGGGACCTCTTTGCTCCCAGTTTGGACCCTGAACGCTGTATCCCGGGATTCCCCAGCTGATGAAATTCAGGTGTTTGTGCTCCTCGAATTGGTGATGTTTTTCTATTTCCTCATATCTATATTAATATTGCTATAATTATATTAGTATTAGGCTATATTAATTATTTCTGCTGTAGCTCTAAACTGTTCATGCATTTGCCTTTTCTGTAAATCAATAAAATATCCAGCTTCTTCTTCTCAAATGTGTCTTATTGTAGGTGCGAATCTGAACCATAAATTTCCTTAATCATACATAATTGGATGAATCCGAACCCCTTTTGAAATCACAATACATGCTTCTAGTGAGAAGACAACCTTATGGCCTAGACTGCCTATGTGCAGGGTTGTGATTAGAGCTCTCAGCGTATTCATACGTGTTGCTTTGTCACTTGCCTGTTGCCACAGGACTTTGAGAAATGGAAAAATGGGATGACTGATGTCTCTTGATTTGCACATAAATTAGGCTTAAGTGAGGCAAAGCTACATAAAAGTCACTCTGTCTTTCAGAGTCATCAGAATCCAGTAGCAAGACAAAGGGATGGCTAGGATACAGAGGGTGACCTTGGTGTCTTCAGTGTCTAACCAAGCCCCTAAGTGCTCCACAGCAACTGCTTCATCCACCTTCATGGTCATTGGAACAAATTGTTCTCATCCAGCTATTCTGCTGGGGGAAATCTTCACATGCTTGGGGTAGATACCCCCTAATACACTGAAGGGTTTGAGACCCCTCAGTTATCCTTAACCTGGTTTAGCCCGGTTTACCAGAGTGTGGCTGATACATATGCTACACCTCTTCACCTTGAAGCCACAGGTGAGAGTTCGGTGAATCAGGTAGACCCCAGAGGTGGAAAGTAGCCCTGAAAGGGCTTCAGTATCCTTCACACCAGAGATACTAGTCTTCCCTGAGCACATCTTGCACCTCTTTGAGGCAAACAGGGTTAAGTGACTTGCCAAGGGTCACGTACCTAGTAATTGTCTCAGGCTGGATTTGAACCCAAGAAGATGAGCCTTCCAACTCCAGTCTCAGTGCACCACCTAACTGCCCAGGAAAGGGAGGAAAGGAAGAAGGAAAGAAGGAAGGAGGGAGGTAGGGAAGGAAGTAAAGAAGAAAAAAGGCAGGAAGAGTAGGAAGAGAAGGAAAAAGCAAAAAAGGAGAGAAGGGAAGGAAGAAAAAGGAGGGGAGAAAGGAAAAAGGAGGGGAGAAAGAAAGAAGCAAAGCTTTCTTCGTGCACACTTTGTACAAAATATTGTGTAAGCACCAGGGAATGAAAAAAGAAACACAAGATAGTCCCTAATCTCAAGGAACTTACATTCTAGTGGGGGAGATAACATATATGCTGTTTCAGATGGGAAGGGAAGGAAACAAGCATTTATTAAGTGCTCACTGTGTGCCAGGCACTGGACAAAACTCTCTACAGTTATCTCATTTGGTCCTCACCATAACCCTGGGAGGTAGCTGCAGTTACTGTCCTCATTTTAGAGTTGAGGAAACTGAGGCAGATTGAGGTGAAGTGACTTGCCCAGAGTCATACAGCTAGTGAATTTTGGAAGCCACATTTGAACTCCTATCTTCTCTGACTCCGGGCCTGCCACTTTAGCCACTGTACCTCCTAACTGCCTGTGAGGCCCAATGGTCCTTAGAGTTTCTTCCACAAACTAGATGGTATATGCATCTTCTTTAGTGTCATTTCCATTGATAAAACCATATTCATTTTTGAGGTAGAGCCATTGGACAGCAAAAAGACTTTTGCAGTGACAACTTTGTTTTATGTGTCTTCAGTAGCTATGGCCCCTGAGGGTTTTGATCTGTATCAGTGCTAAGGAATCATTCCCACTTATGAAACCATAGGTCAAAGTGAAAGTGTAGACCAAGCAACTTTTAATACAACTATAAGATAGTAAAGTGATAAAGTGATTTTAATCCAACCCTTCATTTTAAGGGTGAGGAAACTGAGACTCAAAGTTGAATAATTAGTTTCAGAGCCTGAACAAGGAATCTGGTTTAATGCTCTTCATTCATTCATACTATGTATCTTTTTGGGGGAGGGGGTGAAGGGAAGGGGGAGAAGGGAGAAAGTGGTGAGGCAATCAGGGTTGACTTACCCAGGGTCACATGGCTAGTAAGTGTCAAGTGTCTGAGGCCACATTTGAACTCAGGTCCTGCTGACTGCAGTGCTGGTGCTCTCTTCACTGTACCAACCTAACTGCCTCTATACCATATATCTTAAGAACAAACTATTATTAATTATATGATTTAATCTTTTGTGTAGTGCCTCATTTAATATCTGTAGTAACCTTATATTAGTTGCTAAACATCATCTTACAATTGAAGGATGTGTGGCAGAATGTACAAATTATGAGTACACTAAATGGATTAGTAACATATGTTTAAGAGTCTTTTTCCTTCTTTAAGCATATTTCTGCATGTTAGTTAGGCCTCTCCTTCTGAACTCTACTGCTATTACCATCATGAAAGCTGTTGTCAGCACACAGACAGAAAACCTAAGCTCATTAGTGTAACTTGCAAGTTGTTATCTCTTCTTTAATGATAGCATATCCCACTATCATAAATGTTTTTCATTTTAAATTACTCCAGAATATCTGGTACCAGAATTCTTTTTTTTTTTTTAAACATAGCAGGATGGATATGTCTGGGTGTGTCGTCTTTACCTCTGACTTCTCATAATTACCGACCGAACAAAATCACACTATAGTAACAGAAGGCACCCTATTACAACTAGGACAGTGCTGCTAGGTATTTGTCTTTGATTATCTTTTTAACTCTAGAAAAGCTTATTCAGTGCTGAGACACAATGTTAAAAATAATAATTATCATAGTTATAATAGAGACTATTCTCAGGTCACAGGAAAGAAGCATATACTGCTGTCCCATTAAGTGGTTCACTGCTCAGGGGGCCCTGACCAATCAATCAATTAATCACTCCATCAGTAATCATTTGACCTATATACCTTTTCCTCCCCTTCATGGCTGAACTCCTAGAATTTATACTCCTCCACTTCCTCTCTTCTTACTGTCTTCCAAATCCTTAGCAATCTAGCTTTCACCCAACATCATTCAGATGCAACTGTTCTCTACCAGGGATCTTTTCATTTCTAAGTCTAATGGCCTTTTCTCAGTTTTCATCCTTCTTGACCTCTCTGGAGCATTTGATACTATAAGGTGATTACACCTTATTTTCTCCTCTCTAGGTTTTTATGACATTTCATTCTTCTGGTTCTCCTGCTACCTGTCTGACCCCTCTCTGTCTTTAGTGATGGTTTTTTATCCATGTAATGCTCTCAAATCATGGGTATCTCCCAAGTCTATTATCTCTTTTTCTTTTTATTCTGTGTTTTCTCTCTTGGTGATCTTACTTGTTCCATGGATTCAATTATCATGTCCGTATAGAAGATTCCCAGAGCCATATATCCATTCAAGTGGTTCTCCTAAGCTAAAAGCTTCTATCACCAATTGCCTTTTTTCTCAAATTAGATATCTCATAGGTATCTCAAAGTTAACACATCTGAAACAGAATTCATTATCTTTCCTCCAAACCCACCCCTCTTCTGAATTTCCCTACTATTGTTGCAGGTAACACCATCATCTTGATTACCAGGCTCATCATCTTTGTGTGGTACTCATTACTCCCCCTACACACATATCCAAACCATTGCTAAGTCTTGTTATTTCTACCTTTCCAACATTTCTCATTTATGTCCTTGTGCGCATGCAGACACACACACATACACATATGCATATATCCATACATCCTTACATCCTTGCTCGGTCTCTCATCATTTCTTGCCTGAACTATGCCCTAGCTCTAATTGGTCTCCTTGCCTCAAGTTGCTCCTTACTCCAAGGCTTCCTCCACTCAGCTGCCAAAGTGATTTTTCTCAGCTGTGTTTGACAATGTTCGCCCCTATTCAGTAAACTCTACCAGCTCTACGTTATCTTCTGAGATCAAATAGGTGCTCTTTTGTCATTTATAGCTCTTTATAATCTATGGAAGTTGTTTGCCATTTCCTTCTCCAGTTCATTTTTACAGATGAGGAAGCTGAGGCAAACAGGGTTAAATGACTTGCCCAGGGACCAATTTAAATTGTCTTGGGAAGATTCTGAAGATCACCTGGCAGGATGAGATACCGGACACTGAGGTCCTTTCTTGAACTAAAGTGCTAAGCATTCAAACTGTACTGCAGAGAGTGGCAACTATGATGGGCTAGCCATGTTGTTTGAATGCCAAACATATGTTTGCCTAAAAGAGAGTTTTGTGGAGAGCTCTCACAAGGCAAGCTCTCACATGGTGGTCAGAAAAAGTGATACAAGTACACTCTCAAGGTCTCTTTTAAGAACTTTGGAATTGATTGTGTGACATGGGAGACACTGACACAGGACCGCTCAACATGACCTACCCATATCAGAAAAGGTGCTGTGCTCTATAAATGAGCAAAGCAGAATTGAAATAACTCAAAAGAAACATGATTTATACAAATTTAGAGTATCCACCTCAAATATTCACATGGACTTTTTGTGCCTGACCTGTGGTAAAGCATTCCAAGCTTGTATTGGTCTGATCAGCCACAGTCATTTGCATTATAACACGACTCAACTATATATATAGGAAGGAAGCAAAGTTTCTAAAGGGAGGGACAGTGACAAGGAGTAATAAAGAGTTTCCCTGGAATTAACAATGAACAACCTAGCTAAGGTAGATTATCAAAATGTAAGAGCTCTAAGATATCAAGAAAGGGATAGATTCAGGGAAGCAAAAGACTTGTATAAATTGATGCACCGTGAAGGGGAGGAACCATGAAAACAATTTATACAATGACTACCACGTTGTAACAAGGAACAGCTTTGGAGAACTTAACTGTTCAGTCAATCAGTCAAGGGGTACTTTATTAGATGTTTATTATGTGCCAGGGAGTTTGGGAGGTAGGGCACCAGCGGTATAGAAGTCCAGGACTGAGCTGCCTAGTATACCAAGAGAGTGACTCTATGAGGCAGAGGTAAAAAGAGTACATTCCAGGCATGAGGAATGGCCAGTGCAAAGGAAGGCCTGGAATGCTGTGTGGACAGAGAGGTCAGTATGACTGGATTTCAGAATGTGGAAGGGAAGTGATGTCTAAAGATCAGTTTAAGGGAGATTGTAAAGGGCTTTAAAAATTAAGCAGAAGAGTTTGTATTTTATCCCAGAAACAGCAGGAAACCACTGATGTTGGCTGAGTAGGAGAGACATATGGTCATGACTGCACCTAAGGAAAATGACTTTGATGACTGTTTTAGGATGGCCCAGAGTGGGGAGAAATTTGAGTTGGGGAGACCAATTAGAAAGCTGTTGTGGTAACCTAGGCAGAAGGTGATGAGAGTCTGAAACAAGCAACAGCAAACTCTCCAGGATCCATTACTCTGATGTTTCCTATTTTTCTCTTTTGAAGCCATTTTAGCTTAGAAAATTTGTTTGATGTCAAGCTTTTCATATACTTTATATTCCCATAGCCCTGTATATCGCAGGTGCTCATTCAATACCCTTTTGATTTATTGAGATACTAAATTATTGTAATTACTATTAATAAGTTTTAATTTATAATGATAAATATGCATTTAAACTATATAATTTTGTGTTTTAAACATCTATTATTAACACATTATATAAATAATTGCTATTATTATAATTTAGTAATAAGTTACTAAATTATTGGAATACTAATTTGCTATATGTTGAAAAATCCAAGTAAAATGCCAAAGGAAATGCAAATGTCAACGTATATTTTAATGAAGTGTCAGTATTCAAATAGTTGCACAAGGAAATTATTCCAAGCATGTCACCAAAAAGGATAGTCTGCCACCTGAACTGTCCCTGATACCTGGCTGTACTGTAATGAGGCATACTTAAATAATTATTAGTCATAGCAAAGTTTTGAGGGGTTTATACTCATCTTTTGAAGATTCACGTATAACAAGTTCTGTCAGTAGTCTGGATCTTGGGAATTTGGACCTGCATTTGAACTTGGGGCAGATGAAAGAAAGTATCTTACTGGCGCATTTTCAATCATCTAGCACTCAGCTCTTCTCTGTTATTTCCCAGGCTCTCTGCAGGGTTACTTATCAGAAATTATCAGTCACTTGCTGGGCTAGCTCTTATCCTACTATTATTCCCTCTGTTTATCAATCAGTCAGCAAGAAGTTATTATATTTCAGCTATTGGACTAGATGCCAGGGATGGACAATCTCTGACCACAAGGTGCAGCAATCAGTCACCATTGAAGTAAAAAAAAAAATACACCAGTACTTGGGTTAAAATTCCCCAGTACTGGTAGTTCCTGTGGACACATTTCATAATGAAGCCTTCTTCCAACATAGAAGGTGGGGGACTATGGGTGTGAATGGTATATTCACTGCCAGAATGTGGTCACTATGGGGTTCACTTTTGTTTAGCTGCTTTTCTTTCTAAGTTCATTGGCTGGAGATGGGCATAGGAGAAAATATGTGGAAGTGACTGTGGTATAAAAACAAAAGGAACCAGCACTACTTATTTTTTAAGTAAATTAAAAATAAAAAGAAACATTACCTGACTCATTGTGGAAGCACTAACCTTTAAAGGGATTTTAGTGGTGCCTTCAAGTTCTAGATCTCTGATCTTTTGATTTTAAGGGAACTAAGACAAGTATAGAATACCAAGATCATTGTCATCAAAGGACATGAACCCCTCTTCTCTCCACTCTCACCTGTAAAATGAGTGGAGGTGGATTAGTTGACTCCAATATCTGTTCCAACTCTAATCTATAATTACATTATCAGACAATTTTCAAAATAATACTCACAAACTATGAACAGCCACATGGAAAGATCTAATTTCATCACATGCTGTGTCCTGGGCTGACTTCTTTCTGCTTGCTCGAAGACAGAAATCATACTTGGTCCCAGACTGAACTGTTCTGGATTACAAGGGACATTGGATTGCACATCTCCTGTGTGTAGGAGAGAGAGAAGCTTGTGCCTGCCCATCCATCTATCCCCTGACCTGGCATACCTGAAGGGGATGGGAGAGAAACATCATACCTACCATCACCTTCCAGCCTTCATATTCTGCCTGAGCTTCCTAACATCCTGAGAGGACTCTACCTAGAGGCACAAATCTTAGCAATGTTAATAGCCCATCACCTGAATTCATTCATCAGTGATGAACAAATTCCCAACTAGTCATATCCTCCCCAACCCAGCGATTTTGACCTCCTTGTGTTATTCAAAACCTGTTCTCTATCCTTCACTGCCCACTCCCTTATTTCTATCCCTCACAACCCAACACCTCCAGTGTCCCATTCAGAAGCCACCTGCTTTCACTGGGCTCTGTGAAAGGCAGAAAAAGAAACAAGAGAACACAACCAAAATATTCATGGCAACACTTTTTGTGGTAACAGAAGACTGGGAACAAAGTAGATGCTTATTGGTTATGAAAAGACTAAACAATTGTGGTCCTTGAACATAAGGGAATATTAATGTGTTACATGAAATAACAAACATACACTGAGAATTTTAGCACAATGCCTGGCACATAGTGGATGTCTAATAAATATTGATTGAATGATAAAGAAGTATGGGAAGACATAACAGCTGATGCAGAGGTAAGAAAGTAGGAACTAGGAAAACACTACACACAAAGAATAAAAGAATGTAAATGGAAAACATTAAAAATCTTAGCGATTTGTTTGTAATTATAATGACCCCAGAGAAGAGTTGAGAAAACTTCCTTATTTCATTGCTGAGGCGGAGATTCTATGTATAGAATGTTATATGATCTATCATACGTGCTCAACATATTGATTAGTTTCATGGAACTGCTTTTTTTGTCTTTTGGGTTTCTTTAAACATACTTTGTTACAATCAATGCCTTGCTGGTAAGGGGATAGGAGTGATATACTCAGAAATGCATATGATGTAAAAACAAAAAGTCAATTAAAATAAGATTTCAAAACAAAACTGAAAAAGAAACACTCAAGCCTTTTCTGGGAACTTTGGCTTGCCCTGAAAAGTCACTTTGCCAGACTAGAGGATATCCTCTTATACAGATGATTTCTTCTGCTCCTGTTCCAGTCATCTGTAGGGTCTCCCAACATATTTCTGTTTCAGTAGTTCTGGTCACACACTCCAGTTGCATGTACTGAAAGCTATGAAGGAGCTCTCTCTACCTTAGAAAATGTTTCTCATCCCCTCATTTCTTCTGCTTAAGTACTTGGTCTGTTCATATAGTACCAGCTGGTTGCCAGACTTACCTCAAGTGCGAGCTATTTCTCCATAAGTTCCTAAGAGAATGATGGCCCTCAGGCTTCTGACCTTTCTCCTAAATCAACAAAGGACAAGAAAGGAAAGGAAAGGAAGATCCTAGAAGTAACTACAGTACCATCTACAGGCCAAATTCGAAATACTAAATGGTATGTTACTTATTCCTAAGGGCTTCAAATTTAAAAAAAAAAAATGCTATGCTAACAAATGGCGATTTTATTAAACTGGTGTTAAACAATATATACTTTTCAATCAAGGAGTATAGGACAAAAATTCATAATTTTTCATGCAATCTTTTCTTTAAATTTTGAAATGTTTGTGTTTGTTGCAAAGTTCATAATTAAAAATAAGAGGAAACATTTAAAAGATTCTAGGAAAAGTAGGTTTTGATTTATTGGACTCAATTCTATGCTGCTGCAAAACTTGCTTTTCAAATGTATTATGTTCTGTTTGTTGCAAGGGTTTTTCTTTTTTCTCCAAATGTGGGGTTGGGGATGGAGGGAGAAAAAATAGGTTTTTGTTTATTGAAAAAACAAAATGAAATCAAAACCAAAACTTTTTTTTACTACACTCTAGCAGCCACACTGTACCTCCGCTCTCCTGTCTTCCACCTCAAAAGGGGGTCTTGTAGACACAGAGCTAAGTATTAAGCAGTTATTTAGAATGCTAAGCTCACACTAGGATAGATAACTATCTGTACGATATATAAAAGCAAGAATTGTCCCTCTGTCGTTGATGTGGTAAGACTCTTGTTCATATCTCATGTGCCTTTTTTAGTCTTTATATTTTAAAGAGATGTGAGAAAACTAGGCAGAGTGGCATACTAACAGAAAAAATAATTAAAGTGATGGAAAATAAGCAATTTTCTTGGAAAAGACAGGTAGCCTATACTGTACAAAACATTAATAGTAACTTTTTTGTTATAGTAAAGAACTGGAAATTAAATAAGTACTCATCAGCTGGAGAATGGTTAAATAAATTTTAGTATATGAATGTAATGGGATGGTAGGTAATATAATAAGACAATTTCTTATTGCCCCATAAGAAATTACAAAAGTCCTTTTAGAGAAACCCAGGAAGATTTTTTTTTTTATAAACTGATAAAGAGTGAAATGGGAAAAACCAAGGATGACAATTAGTGACAACCACATTGTAAAGAAAAAGAACTTTGAAAGACTTAAGAATGCTGATCAGTCATGACTGGCGAGAAACATGGTAGCAACAGCAATCAGGCTTAAGTGACAGTGGGCTAGTAAGTGCCTGAGGTCAAATTTGAACTTGGGTCCTCCTGACTTGAGGACTGATGCTCTATCCCCTGTACCACCTAACTGCACCCTTAAAACTTTTCTTCCAGGTACAGAAGGTTGAAGAGACAGAAATCTGAACTGTTAACAAGGAAGCTGGCTACACCTTCTCTTTGATCAAAGTTGAGGGAAAGAAGGTCAACAGGTGTGTGCTAGCGTCTGTTGTTAGTCCACACTTTCAGCTCCCTAAAATTTCCCTGGTTCACCTCATAGCTCCAATCACCACTGTCCTAGAATAAAAGGTTCCATAGGGAAGGGAGGGCATGTTTCTCAAACACCTTAACTCGACCCTTTCCCCCCCTCCACCTACTCCAACCATGTGGCTCAAAGAGATAGATTCTATCTCTTACTCAGCATCCTATTTCAATGCCAAGTTCAAATATCATATCTCCTGAGACTTTTGGGTAAAACTCTGATGGCTGTAATAGGCCTCTTCCTCTAACATCCTGAAACCCCGTGACAATATTATTTATTATCCACTACAGAGTATTTTTTCTAAGCTCTGTAGTTGTTATTATTATTGTTTAGTTATTTTTAGTTGTGTCCGAATCTTCTTGACCTTTTGGGGGTTTCCTTGGCAAAGATACTGGAGTGGTTTGCCATTTCCTCCTTCGGCTCCTTTTACAGGTGAGGAAACTAAAGCAAACAGGGTAAGTGACTTGCCCAGGGTCACACTGCTAGTATGTCTGAGACTGGATTTGAGCTCAGGTCTTCCTGACTCCAGGGCAAGTATTCTATTCACTAAAAAACAGAATCCATATCCTCAAGGAGTTTATATTCTAATAGGAGAAGACAAAAATATAGACAATTATACAAGTGAATTACAGTCATAAAACAAAGTGCTATGAAAATTCTGAAGGAAAACAGATTGTGGCATATGAATACCTGGATGAATTATGAAGCAGAGTGAAGGGAGCAGAACCAGGAGAACCACATACATGATCACCACAGTGATGTAAAGGAAAACAGCTTTGAAAGACTTCAGAACTCTGATTGATGCAGTGACCAGTAGGACTTCAGAAGACAGGATAAAATATGTTTCCTATTTCCTGGCAAAGAAGCAATGGGCTGGAAATCAGAAAGAAATCTGTGTTTACAGACAGTGCATTGATTTGTTTTGTTTGACTATATTTATTAGTTAGAAGAAAGAGCTTCTTTTGGGAGATAAGGAAAGTTGGGAGGCATGAGAGTGTTGCAAAAGAAGAAAAAAGGGGAAAGAGCATTAATGATACATTAAAAAAAAACAGGAGAGAAGAAAGCTCAAAAAGAGCTGGGGTGGGCTATGCCTAATTCAGACTGTCTGGTGCTCCAGAGCCTCAGTTGGAAGGCCATCTATCAGTTAACAAAAGGTTTACTTATCCTTAGCATGGAAAGGTTACTCAGCAATTATACAACGCTGGTTTAGATAGATGTGATACCCCTCATCTCCATATGGAAATTTCTGGTCAGGGGGATGTGTTGGATGTAATAACTCATACAATTGTGGGGCATCCACCAAATCCTAAAAGCAACGACTCTTCGTGGGCTAGTCTCTAAATCCCCAGGTAATTGCCAAGCTGCCTCAAGAACTTAACCTTTAGCCACCCCTGGACCAGAGAAATGTCAAGAGTAGCTTCCCTAATTTTTGGGGGGACAGAATTATTCTAGCCTACATGGTGGTACTATTGTACCAACCAGGCAAGCAGCAGTGGTAGGGATAAAGGCAAGAGTAAGAACCTAGTTCAAACTTGAGGTAGAGACTCTGGAGAATTTTAGAGTTAGAGGAAGGAGAGAAATGAATCCAAAAGGAGGCAAGTAATGCTTTTAAAAGCACTTCACAGGGATGTAGTGAGTCAGTGTCAGAAAAGTGCTTTGAACTTGTTGAAAGGAAGGCCCACAAAATACACCCTGTTGTTATCCTCACAAAGAAATAATGAGCTTCTTTGACTTTAATGGAACTGGAAAACTGAGTTCTAGAGGCTAATAAAGCTACAGCTGTCTGAGGATAAGTTACCAGGCCCATCCAATCACCCTTTTCATGCACACAACTTGTAGCATTAACCCACTTTTTTCTTAAGCTTCATATTGTACTTTGACTTCTTTTAGGAGGGGATTAGTTTACTATTCTAGTGCCTGACAGTCTAAACATATATAACACACACATACACATATAAGTATGTAACATATATTATATACTTACCTCCTTGTGTGAGTTTAAATGGGCCATTATAGAAGACCTATTGCCTTTTATATTACTGGTCTGTCTGGTTCTTTTGCAAAACCCCCTCTAAGTACCATAATTGCTATTAAGAACTAGGATAATTTTAAAATGTTTAAAAGGGTAATCTGTATATAGTGCAAACAGTATACATATACAATATATAGTATACATATATCATATGTACACACATATACTCATATATATATATATGCTATGTGCATAAAAATTATATAAGGATATACACATATAAGAATATTTTCTCATTACTTCTGCCTAATTTTTTCCCTGAAAAGGGTAGTCTGTGTATCTTTATATAGATAGGTAGCTAACTATATAGAGATATAGTAGATATTGATATCTAAATCTTCAGAGATTACCTTTCTCCAAAAAGAACAATTGTCCTAGTTCCTAATAGCACTTATGGTACTTAGAGGGGGTTTAGAAAAGTGTCAGATAGACCAGTAACCCAAAAAGCAATAGCTCTTCTATTATGGCCTGTTTTAACTCACACAGTGGGAGGCTCAGGCCTAAAACCTAGCGGCTGGGACAAGAGATGGGGAGGGGGCAGAGAGTAGGGAAAAGGAGGTAAGGGCAGAAGTTTCTGTCTGTCAGTGAGTAGAGGGGTTATTTGTACACCAAAGGCTTCAGGCCACTTCAGGAGGAGGAAAGGGCATTAGTCATGATCCTCTGGAGAAGCTCGCCTAGCTCTTGGAGAGACACTGTGGTACAGTGGAGTCAGAGGACCTGAGTTCATATGCCAGCTCTGCTACTTCATGTGTAAATTCATTGGAATTCAGTTTTCTCATCTTTAAAATGAGTCAGTTGGGCTAGATGACTTCTAATGTCTGTTCTAGCTCTTAATTTATCATCCTATAACTTGGCAAACCTAGCTTCTCTATCACTTGTTCTAGTTGGTACCATATACGTGAGCTTCAGTTGCCTTCAGCCCGCAAGACTCACTGAGGCAGGTGAGAATTATTTATAATATGACCCATGGCCAAGGTCTCCTCTAAGGATTCTGGGCTTACATGACCTCGGTCAAATCCTGGAGGCCCGTATCCTGAAGGTGAGTTTCTTTCATTGGCTTTTTGCCTATACCCTGGAGATCTCCAAAATTAAATTCAGATAAACCTTGTTTTTATGTTTTCCCACATGTAGGGAATAGGATATCCATTTCCCACATAGGCAATTACCATAAAACTAATTTTCCTAAAGCACAGGTCTGACCATGTTAACCCCTTCAATGGCTCTTTATTATATTAATAAATATAAGCTCCCCTGTCTGACATTTGAAACTCTTCACCATGTGATTCCTTCCTGTAGTTCTGGTTTAACCCCCATCCCCAACATATTTCTCCCTTCCATGCACTTTATAGTCCATCTGTATTCTCACCCCTTGCTGCTTCTCATACAGGATGCTCCATCTCCCATCTCCTTGCCTTTGCATTCACCCTCTGTCCTCTATGCCTGGAATGCTCTCTTATGTCTGCCTCATAGACAATCTGGCTTCCTTTTAGATTCAGCTCAAATGCCATCTCCTTTCTAAGGCTTTTCTCAGTCTCCTCCTCCCTGCTTTTCTCCCCCTCTTAGACTCCCCTCACCCCTCCCCCAACCCTGGGCTACTGGTACCTTCCCATCTAAGACTGACTTCTGTCTCCTCTGTATTTATCTTGCATGTATCAATTTATGTGTATATGGTCTCTCCCATTAGAATTGAAAGCTTCTTCAGGTCAGAAACCATTTTTGCTTATTCTCTGTATTTCCAGCAATAAGCACAATTTCTAGCACATAGTAAGAGTTTAATAAATGCTCACTGATTCATTGATAGGATATTTGTTTATGGGATATAATCAAATTGGTTATCAATTTAAAATAAAGGATGTCCTATAATCAATAAGACTGGTTATGAGAATCCTTTGTTTTACCTATGACAGCACAGAAGCCCATGAAGAAATACAGGAATAGTAAGCATTCAACCTGTTGGACTTTGTCCAGAAGGTAACAATGTTTTTGTGAAACTTATTCACTTTACACCTGCTCTATTTGGGTAACTCATAGCAATGTCATGGAGGGTTGGCTTCCCATGTCATGGTTTTAGTTCCTTAGTTTTAATTTTTTTTTTAACAAGGAGGCTATATTCCCTCTCTAGATTACATACTATTGAGAAAATCTTTTCCCTTTAGGACGCTAGAGTAAAACTACCAAACTTAGTTACTCTTAATGTCTTGGGAATGCTAGAACTTGGGAATTCTTTAACTCAGCCACCAAAAAGGTAACCTAGCAGGCTGGAAACATCCATTCTCAAGATCACTAGTCTCTGATCTGTCCTTGGAAAAAAGAAATAAAATGGCAGAAGTGGGCACCCAGCAAGTAAGAATCCAGGAACTCCCCTATCAGGCTCACCTGGGCAATCATGGATTAATTACTATGTGTTTTTCCTGAAAGTCTCCATTCCCATTACCTTTCGATAAGGGAATGAAGAAATACCCTCTGTATTTCATTCTCAAAGTCAAAGAAAAATACAACTGAAAAAGGGATAAGTATTTTATAACTTGATTTATATCAGCTCTCAAAATATGAATTGTGAACTATTAACAACCATATGAAAGAATGGTTCCAAATCATCAATAATGAGAAATACAAATCAAAATAACTCCGAGTTTCATTTTTTTGCTCAACAAATTGGCAAGAATGACAAAATATGAAGAAATTGTAGAAAGATGGGCCCAATAAAATACTAGTGATGGAGCTGTAAATTGTTTCAGTTATTTTGGAAAGCCACTTGGAATTTTGAAAACAAAGTTCCTAAAATGTCCACACCTTCCACTTCAATATTCCACCGCTACTCACATACCTCAAAAGGGTCAACGACAAAAAGAAGGGCCCCCACAGACATAAAAACATGGCAGTGCTTTTTGTAGGAGGAAAGAACTAGAAACAAAGAAGCTTGCTGGCCAAGATACCAAACAGAAAGAAAGCCATAAGGAAGTAGGTGACCCTTGCCTATGCTTTTGTGAAGAAATAAGAGGCAAAGAAAAATGGTCAATCCTTTGAGAAGTTCTCCAAGAGCTATGGCCTTGGTGAAGACATTCAGACTAAAAAGGACTTAATCTGCTTTGTCAAAAGCCCTCAGTACATCAGACTGCAATAGCTATTTGAAAGTGCCATCAGCAGTTAACCAGTTCAACCAGGGTTTGTTTGTTAGTTTTATATTTTTAATCATTAGACAATTAGTCAACTGTTCGACAAGCAGAGACCTGAAACAAGTGAAGGAAAGAAACCAAAGTTGTTCTCTTAGACTGAGTCAAAAGCTTCAGACTAGGAGGGTAGGCCTACCAAGAGACCATCTGTCTTCAGTCTTCTTTATTGTTCCTACCTTGGTGGAAAACAAGAAAGCTCAGTTGGCAGTGAATGCATATGGTGTGGATCTCATGGAGCTGGTGTTCTTTCTACCTGCCTTGTACCAAAAAATGAGGACTCCTTACTGTATTATCAAAGGAAAGGCCAGATTGGGTAGTTTGATTCACAAAAAGACAGCATAGACAAGTTAATCCTGAAGACAAAGGAGCCCTGGCTAAGCTGGTAAAAGCTATCAAGACCAAATAACATAGGATGAAAAAAAGAGGATCAATTAGAAGAATTATCCCCCTGTCATTTTATTGCCAGGAGTTTACTTCTGAGCAGCTAGATTCTTTTGTTGGAGATTTTAAGGGACTAGGATAGAAGATGAGGTTAGTTGAACCTACAGCACAGATTGATAGATACCATCTCTTTTAAATGATGGGTAATTTGTTTCCATGGGAAGAAAAGATACTTGAAAATTGTTATTTTATAGGACAGCCTAAGAAAAAGTTGGATATTTTCTCAAATCTCATTTCCCTTCTCTTTATTTATGCTCTGAAATTTACCTGATTTTGCCAAGTATCAATTATAACTCTCTTGGTCAACTACAAAAGATTATTCAAGGTCTGAAATTGACATCTACATTTTTACTTAGTGGCTCTATTGAGTTTTCACATAATCTTGCAAATATCTGCTTTATCTCCTATAACTAGCCCATCAATATGAAGTGTTAGAACTTGGAAAAAAAAATAACATAGGATGAGACCCATCATCCTCATTGGGGTAGCAATCCTGGTTCCAAAGGCAGTGGCTCATATTGCCAAGCTAGAAAAGATAAAAGCTAAAGAACTTGCAATCAAACTGGGTTAAATGTGTCAGCTTGATTTTTCCCTACATAAAAATGGAAATTCCAACAACAAAAAAGAAATGATGAATAGAGAGGAAAGACTTATAGTAATTGATGTAAAATGAAGGAAGGAGAGCTAGGAAAACAATATCACAATGACAATAAAAATGTACACGAAAGCACAAAACAATTGAAGCTAAGTTCTTCAAAAATGTAATGCCCAAGCTTGGCTCAAAGAAGAGACATAAAAGGCTCTATGAGCGTGGGAGACCATGAGTGCAGAACATAGCATGTGATGTCAAACTCCTTTTAGTATGTTGATTAGTTTTGCTAAACAGTTTTTATTTCTCCTTTTTTTCTTTTTTACTATAAGACCCTCTTAGAAGGGGGAGGGAAGCAAGATGTATTGAGAAATGCAGATATCATTAAAAATATAACAATACAATGTATTTTTATAAAGTTGATTAGGGGATTCATTGATCAGGGGCTTTTCTAGTCCCCCTTAGAATATTTTTTGCAGGGAGGCAGTTGGGGTTAAGTGACTTTTCCAGGGTCACACAGCTAGTAAATATCAGAGGCCAGAGTTGAATTCAGGTCCTCCTGACTCCAGTGCCGGTGCTGTATCCACTGTGCCACCTAGCTGCCCTACGATAGCTTTTATAGGTGATGGAAGATTCCTACTGATATGGTTAATCTCCCATCTCCAATATTAAGAGCAGGGAGATGCTAAGTATTTGGCAGTGGAGGTGAGGGGCCCGGGAATCAATCAAGGAGTTTAAGCGTGGAGTATTGACACTTCCAATCAATGGCAGGGTGGTAGAGTTAAGCAGGAAAAAGGGCTTGGCAAGAGTCTATAGTAGAGACAGCCTATGTTCAGTGAGCGTCATCTCCTGGGTTAAGTCTATCAAAACAAAATTTGTTTAGATGCTAAGACTCTACACAATATTTCAGTGAATGTCTGTGCTGGGCTTATTCACTGCCAAGGTTAGGCTGACACAGCACTGGCAAGCAGAGCACATCCATGTTTCTGAGAGACAGTAGTTAAAAAGACACCAGGACATAAATTATCTGTTTATTGTGCTCCCCCTGCTCGCCTGTCCCCCCAGGTCCAGTTTTCAATAGCCGGATGAGTGATTCACTAGGTAACAAGCTGTGTGGAGGAAGGAAGGAACTGTAGCTAAAAAATCCTGAATTGCTAAGGAACTTTGGGAAAGATAAGATTTTCATGCTGGATCCCTGAGAGTGGTGCTCTGATCTTGGAAAAGGGTCAGATTATAAAATTTAAAAAATAAGAGGAATATAGGATGGGGAATGCCAAGTCAGCATAATGGGAGGAGTAAAGGGGCAGGGGAGAGGAGCAGGGCTCCACAAATTACTATCAGGCTGCAAGTAAGGCTAGTGAAATCATCATGCATGTGTAGGTCGCATTGCAATTTCTGAACAGCTAAATTATAGACCTGTCACGATTCATCCCTAGAGCAAAATTACTAGAGGGCTGCCTAGTGAAAGACAAATCCAGGATGGTTAGTGGAACCTCATTCAGTAAAGGAGGAAGATTGCAGCAGCTTCCCGGGCTCCGTAGCCAAAGGATGAACGTTGTTTACTGTAGACCTAGAGCCAAAATGTAACTGTCCAATACAACTACTGAAGTTTTAGGGGTGGGATCAATTTCCACAAGGCAGGATAACCAAGGGAGCATCTTACTAGATCCTGATTTGTGTGAATAACAAATCCCATGAGGTGGTCCCATTATTTGAATTCATGCTATTTAAAGCTAAAATTTTATGTAAAATATATAACAATTGGTTCTAGCCTACTGGAAATATGTAATAAAATTTTAAATAAGTATTTTTATCTTTGAATAATACAATCTAACAGAAAAGGATAGTAAAATGTATATTTGATTCAAGGTTATTACAAATTAGTAGATTAGAGAAAAATGTAAAAAAAATTACTAAATAATGTTATAGTTGTTTAAAATATTTTAATCCTGTAGGCTGAACTGTATTCTCTTTCTTTAAATCTTCATACATTTGCTGGAAAATGCAAAGAGTTTTATCCAAATCTTAGAGAATTTGCATGCTTTGTTTGATGTTAAGAGTTAGCATCCATACTATTTTGCTTTACAATTTTCACAGCTCAAAAGATAACTTCAAATTATTTGAAAACAGACTCCTTCATTTATATATCATCAACCTTTTTAAGCACTTGTTCATCTAAATGAAGATCATTTCTTTTGTCAATTCTTTTGAGTGCAAATCTAGCAATTCTGGGACATAGTAATTTTCTATTTATTCAAAACCAGAATTTCTTCTTTTTTAATTTAAAATTTTTTTAGCTATTTCTTCTAAGTCTGTTTGGGAGACAGAAAGCCTTCAAAATTACCATTTGTACTATCTGCATTCTCAACTGTATTGGCTGCCTCTTTGACAATTTTGACATTAATGCAATTGAACTTCAATTTTTAAAGCAATTGAGCCAAATAGCTTGTAGTAAGTTTCTTCACTATCCACTTGATTTTCATTTTCTTTCACTGCCTTAAATAAACTTAAAGCTTTTGTCTGAATCGATGCTATGACAAGAGGAATGTGTTTTTGATTGGGTCTTCAATCCATTTTGAGTAAAAGACACTCCATTTTTGCGATTGTAATACTCCCTTCTGTTCCTGGTATTTGCAAATCACAAAAAGCTATACAACACTGCCTTTCTCTTCTTTTTGTTTTCTACTTTGTATGATATAAAAATCAAAATATATGTGCTTATGCATTTGTTTTATATGTTTTATAATATTCTGTATCGTAGTTTTAGGCATTCTGATACATCATCTTTTGGGGAGTTACCATGATCTCATTCATGCAATTCAATTACATCAAATTTTTATTCTAATGTAATTTTTATACTGACAATGTTTCAACATGAAGAATTCTTCTTTTTGTTAATTGTGTTAATGATTCTGATTTTAAGAAATTAATGCAACTATTGGCAATATAGTACACAACTTGGCCACACATGATAATAGTCAAGTATAGATTGAAAACACAATGGTGTGTTAAAACCCTCAACTTACTGAACACATCACATGAATTGAATTGTTTCACATTAAACTTTATAATTTCATAATTCGTACTAAATTGAATTTGGCATTATTTGAACTTGCATTAACCTTGGTGTATTCCCCAGTTGATAAATGGTCAAAGGATATGAACAGGCAGTTTTCAGAGGAAGAAATTAAAGCTATCCACAGTCATATGAAAAATGCTCTAAATCACTGTTGATTAGAGAGATGCAAATCAAAACAACTCTGAGGTTCCACATCACACCTATCAGGTTGGCTAACATGACAAAACGGGAAGATGATAAATGTTGGAGAGGGTGTGGGAAGAGTTGGAACACTAATTTATTGGTGGTGGAGCTGTGAGCTGATCTAATCATTCTGGGGAGCAATTTGGAACTATGCTCAAAGGGCTACAAAAATGTGCATACCCTTTGCCCTAGCAATACTGCTTCTAGGACTGTATACCCAAGAGATCATAAGAATGGGAGAGGGTCCCACATGGACAAAAATATTTATAGCAACCCTCTTTGTGGTTATCAAAAGCTGGAAATTAAAGGGATGCCCATCAATTGGAGAATGGCTGAATAAATTATGGTATATGAATGTAATGGAATACTATTGTGCTATAAGAAATGATGAGCAGGAAGACCTCAGAGAGGCCTGGAAAGACTTATATGATCTGATGCTGAGCAAAAGGAGCAGAACTAGGAGAACTTTGTGCACAGCAGAGACCACAGTGTGCAAGAGTTTTTTCTGGTAGACTTGGAACTTCATTGAAATGCAAGGACCTAAAAAAATTCCCAGTGGTCTTTTAAGGCAAAATGCCTTCCATAACCAGAGAAAGAACTTAGGAATTCAATTGCAGAATGTAGCAGATCATTTTCTTTTGTTTTATGTTTTGGTTTGTTATATGATTTCTCCCATTCACTTTAATTCTTCTACACAATATGACTATAGTGAAAACGGATTTAATAGGAATATATGCATAGAACCTATATAAAATTGTATGCCATCTCGGGGAGGGAGGGGAAACAACAATCTAAGTTATATGGTAGTGATTGTGGACCACTGAAAATAAATAAAATTCATATAAAAAAAAAACAAACCTTGGTGTAGCTATACTAGGTAACCTCTGACCTAGAAGATACAGAGGGATGCAGAATCAGAGCTAGGACTAAGTGCTCAAGGAAGGCAGTCTAAGCTACAGTGAATAGAGAGGCTCAGTGGAGGATTTAAAAGAAAAAAATTTTGAACAGATCTCTGATTTCAGCTGTGTAGGGAACTCTATATAGAGAAATTCCCTGTATTGAGGAAGAGTAGTGCCTACTCTGCATTAAATAGAAGCAGAGAGTTTATAGTCATTATGTGCCATTGGCAGGCTTTCTTTTTCTATCCAGTTCTTCCTGACTGAAGCAGTCTAGGGCGCCTCTCATCATAGGCTCTTAATTCTTTTGTTAAATGTGCATAATTTTAGTGCCAGAAAATTCTACTCCATGGCACATATTTATTTTGAGACGTCATACCCCATGTTACAGTGAAAGGCTCCAGTGGATGTGGCAGTGCAATGTCTAGACCTTAAACAAATAAAAGTCACATCAACATCTTATCTTTTGCTGTCCCTGCTGTCTTTTGATAGAAAGGCTTGCTTCTGTGGAGTTGGATTCCCTTTGAATGAGATTATGGCCTATGCCAAAGCTTCAGCTTTCAAAGGAAACCTACTTCAGATCCCATGGGAGCTACTACTACCCTCTGGATCAACAATTTGGAAACTGTCTACAACGAGTTACCGGGAGCCTGTTGTGCACCCCCAGACTGAAGGCTAGAACTTTCCTCAGTTTACTTCTTGCATTTCTCAGTTTGATCTGCCATGTTCTTAGTAAGTGATATTCTTGGAATCATATTAATCCTTGAAAATTAATGATCATAACTATTGGCATTTGCCATGGACATTAAAATTGTTTTAATGTGTAGCTGGGGGCATTCCTTTATAAAAAAAATACATTTAATCATTAACTGCTAAATGACATTGCAAATAAAAAAAATCAGCACAAACATGTATATATGTTTATTTTTGCAGGAACTAAGAAAATGCTCATGGATATTTTCAGAGTGATTTTGGTGACAAGGGTTTTGCCTACTTTTCTATTTATTCTCAGTCTCCTTTGCAGGATGATCATTTGTGTCCCAGCCCCCTAAGTGTGGGCATCCTTTTAGGTGGTTGAACTAGGCTTTCTTCTCTACTCCCTTTATCTTACACAGTGATCAACTATGTTCTAAGTTGATGACTCCCAACTACATATATGCCCCTCACCTCTTTACCTCTCTGTCTGTTGGACATCACTTGACTAACCCATAGGCTTGTAAAATCAACACATTCAAAGCAGAATTACTATCTTTTCCCCTAAACTTGCTCTTTTTTTCTACATTCCCTATTTCTGTGGAGGGTAACCACTACCTTTCTGGTTACCCAGGTTTCTAAGAAAGGTCATTCTTGATTATTCCGTCCCCTATTTGATGATTTGCCAGTTTAGAGATTTTACCTTAACAGGTCTCAAATTTGCCCTCTTCTTCCACTTGTATCACAAGCACCATAATTCAAGGCCTCCTTAACTCTCCCCTGGACTGTTTACAATAGGAACCTAATTGGTCTCCCCGGCTCCAAGCTGTTCCCTTAACAACCCATCCTCTAGACAGCTACCAAATTGGTACTCCTAAAGCCTAGGTTTGCCCATACCATTCACTCCCCTCCTCAGATAGCTTCAGTGGCTCCTGAGGTAAAATACAATCTCTTATTTTAGCAAGGAGAGCCCTTCACTATCTGTATGTAAACTACCTTGGTAGGCCTATTGCCTGTTAACTTCTTTTACACACTTTATATTGCAGATAAATTGGCCTGATCGCTGTACCTCCTATACAACATCCCATTTCTCATCTCTGTGCTTCTGCCTGTGCTATCCTCCATTCCTGAAATGCAACCCTTTATTTCTGCCTTGCAAAATCCTTCAAAGCTCAAGTGCTACCTTCTGCTAAGTCCTTTCTGATTACCCCAGTTGTTAGTGCTGACTATTCCTCCTCCCCTTCCCATGAAATCACTGTGCATTTATTTTGTCTTGATTTAACTGGGTACATGTTGTTTTCCCCCAGCAAAATGCAAGTCCCTTGAGAACAAAGCCTGTAATTTTTATCTTGCTATTGTCAAAACCTAGAAGACAGTAGCTACTTAATAAATGTTCACTTGCATCAGATAAAAATCAATTTCCTTTGAATCTGAAATGCAGCTTTTTTTCCAATAGGCTTTTCAAAGCAAATATTAAATATACTGATGTCCTTGTTAATGTCCATCAACCAATTAGTGTCCAGGGAGGCGGTATGGTAAATGAGCAGCTGCATTAAGGAACAGAGCTCTGAGGGGGCAAGGTATGGTTAAAAAGTGGATATTAGCCAGTCATTAAGCAAGCATATCCTGTCACTGACTATAGGCTCTCTTCAGCCTTGTATATATGTGTACGTAATATAATATACAACATAGTAAGTGATTCTTTTGGTCCTGTTTACTATATCTATATATATATATATGTATACATACTACATACTGTATCTACATCTATGTACTATCTATGTATATACATGTACATATATGTACGCAGATACGTATTTGTAACTACATTTGCTATATAGTTAACAATAGTGTAGCTAACTGTAATTATATACTATAGTACTATACTACAGTTAACTCTACACCTACACACACACACACACATACACACACACACGTGTGCACAGACATGCACACACAGGAGCAGCTAGATGGTACAGTGGATAGAGTATAGGGCCTGGAATTGGAAAGCTTCATCTCCCTGAGTTCAAATCTGACCTCAGATACTTACTGTGTGACCCTAGGCAAGTCACTTAATCGTGTTTGCCTCAGTTTCTTCATCTGTAAAATGAGCTGGAAAAGAAAATGGCAAACCACTCCATTATCTCTGCCAAGGAAACTTCCAAAAGGGATCAGAGTTGGACATAACTGAAAACGACACGTGTGCTACATACATATTACATACAAGGGTACACACATCAGTATATAACTTGTTTGTATAGTTATTTGCACGTTGTTTCCCTTATCAAGTGCAAAGATGATCTTTTCTCTATATCACTAGCAATTAGGCACACAGCAGGTACTTAATAAATGTTGGACTGACTATACCCATTGGAACCAGACTAAATGTTACTTCTCTTTCTTATCTGGGTTTCATTCCCCTACTTTGCACCTCCTGACTGTCCTTGATGCAGAACTTGGCCATCTCTACTGGGACCTCAGCCCCACCATCTGGTGCCATCCAGGGGGATAGGAAACATGTATGTCTGAGACATACATAGACATAGAAGACATGGCATTCCAGTTGGGATGCTTTGATCAAATTGCTAACCTGGGAATCATTTTCGCATCTGTAGATTGAGGCTATTGAACTAGATGACCTCGAGATCTGTCATTTTTTTTTCTTTGTATATACTGTCTGTAGCACTGTCACAGAAACAGAATGAATGGGCAAGGGTCCCAGGAAATAATGACTTAAAGGAGGGGCGCCCCAAAATATGAAGGTCAAAAGTGCAACTGTCTCCACATTGGAGACTGTTTTTGCTATGCTACCTCCTCATAGATGAGCTCCTTGTGGTACTGAAGTCATTTAATCCCCTGAAACTGAACATACTATGTAGGTACATGTTATTTCCCTCCAATAAGATGTTGTAAAACCCCTGAGGGCTGGGATTGTTTCATTTTTTTGTCTTTTATTGTATATGCCTAATGTACATGATAGGTTTCTCCAAGTGTTAAAGGAAGCTGCTCTATCATGAACACAGAAGTTTTTGAGATATGCAGTAAATGAACACTGAATACAAACACACACCTTTTCCCTCTGCGCATCTGTATTTAACTAACATACTGCTAATTCTTTGTATTTCTTCTGCAGATCAACTAGAATTTCATTCAAAGTAGGGAAGAGGAACAAGGCCACAGGAACTGGTAGTCTGATACATGGTATGCCGTACTTGACACCACGGAGGATTTTACTTAAGAATCACTGCAATTAGGTGTGCTGATGACAAAGACAAGAGATAAAAGATACAGTAAGGTTAACTAGGATCTTTTATTGTCAGACTTTCTTTGAGCAAATATGTAATATTTCTTAAAGGCTGTGGTTTGTCGCAAAGGCTCAAAATGGCTTTCATTTATTCTCTTAATGCACAGATTCACTGCTGTTGATGCAAGTTTGCCTTATATTACAACTTTTCCATATAAAAATAAATGTCCCAAACCAGACAGTTTTCTGGTTATAATTGCAGATTTATTTACAGGTGTTTGTCAAGACCACTATTAAGAACTTGGGATAATGTATTTTTAAAAATTAAAACAACACAATATAATTTCATGCTCCTTTAAAAGATCTCTTCCATTTTACAAGAGTTCGATCTTTTCCCCAATCCCAACAGAGTTGTTTTGTAATCTCTGGCCAGAGTTTTATAAGCTAGTATCTTTTAGAGTAACATATTTAAAACTTTATAAACTAAAGATCCCACATGTATGGCATATGGTATTGAAAACTGCATTTCTGTATGAGGGTAATGTATAAATACAATGCTCTTCTCAGCTACCTATCTGTATATAACACAGCAGATACAGAATGCAGACTTGCTACATGTAAAAGAAAACTGTCAAAATGTGGTTTAGAAATACAGTAAAGACATAGGAAAATCTGGGATTCTGATTTATTAATAAAACTGCCTTATCAAGTAACCATAAAATTGAAACAACTATAACTCTGGACTATTAAAATGTACAGAAGGACTGTTTACACCATTGCACATCATTATTCCCTTTGCTTTGAATGCTCACGAGAAATGAAATAAAATTAGTTTCTATGACATGCATGCCTATGCAAGCACATCTACTCAGAAGAATAAACACAAGTTAAATGTCTGTGAAGAAGGCCGCCAGCAGCACTCCAAGTAGGACAGACGGTTCCGGTTCCCCTCCTTCTCCCTCATCCCCCAGATTCCTCACTGTACCACTAGCAAAGGAAGTCCGGCTGGGAGGTTAGTGCATAGTAGATGGATTAGCTTCCCCTCTTCCATGTTTTCTTAACTCTTCTGGATGGAAAGAAAGGCTTTCTCATCAGGAGCACAGTTAAGGTCAATTAGTGTTGGTTTACAAGGTGAAGGCACTTTTTGCCACCTCAATGGCAGCACACACACACGCACGCACACACATGTACACACACATATTTAAGGCATGTATCATCTAAAAGTAATAAAGCTTTGGAAATTTTGCAGACCATGAAGCTGACAGTTTAATACATGATTTTTAAAGTTGGCATTGGTAAGGACTTGTGGAGAAACCTGCCCTCTGCAAGGGTCTTCTACAATGTCCTGTGTAGCTTTGCTGATGGCTTGAATCAATCAGCACGTCAGAGCTCTTCGAGGCCAGAAGGTGATATGTCCAGATGTGAAAGTCCTGGTGATCAGCCCTGCTTTTCATCGGGAGCTCCCTTGACTTCCATGACTGCTCACAGACCGGGAGGTACTGTAGCGCTTCTTCACAATCATGCTGATATAAGCTTTCATCAATTTGGCCACGTCCACTACCTGTCCAATGAAACAAAGGAAGCCCAGACCAGATGAGTTTTCCATAATGCAGCAACACAACCAACCAACCATCCAAAGATCTCCCCTATCAAATGAACATTCCACTGCTTGTCATTTAACAAGAAACAGCAGGGGGTCGGGCCCAAGGGTTGGAATCACTGAGTCTGACTTAGCTCAGGCTTTGTATGGATTGTGGGAAAATCTTAGTTGCACATCATTAACATCTGTTGTCCTAAGCTAAGATGAAGGGAAAATCATGGTCACGTATGAATCATTCTTCCCACTTACTATCATATGAAACTAACCATTAAACATAAAAATTGAAATAGCAATATTATAGCCCCAATGATATCAAAATACATGGTAAACCATACCTGTTAATGTTAAAATCCCTATTTAGCTGAGCAATCAATTAATGTTCCAAGGACATCAACATACGTGTTTCTTTTTAACTTTCGACACTCTGCTTTAATAATAGTAATAAAAGCACATAGAGAAACAGTGACCCTGTGCAAATCATTTAACTTGAGTGCCCAGACAACTCTGATAAGACAAGTTACAGATAAGGTGGTGACTGTAGAGGGATGTCTACTCCCTGCACCCGTGAAATCATAGTTCCATAGTTTTTACTTTATATGTCTTCTTGTGAACACAATTATAATTTTCTTCTTGTTCTTTGCACTGCTTTCTCTACTCACAAAGTATATACTGAAAGCGATAAACTGTGGTTAACTAATGAGAGCTTAATGTTGCATTTATTTAAGATGAAATACATTTAAATACAATGACCTGGCCAATGCTAACCAAGAATTAATTGTTCCCCTTTTATTTCATCAAGGATGCTCATGATGTTTAACATTTATTGTCATCTCTTACCTCACTGGTTTCGAAAAGCAGTTCCCTCTCATCAACCACAATCTTGTATGTGTTTGCCAGGGGTGCTCCAAAGGACAGGATATGTTCATACTGGAACACCTCGAGAGGCCTGCCCTCTCCACGCTTGTACACAGATACTGCTTCAGCACTGACTCCCAGCCAGAGCTCTTGTGGAAAGCCACCTTCTTTGCACTATTGGAAAAGAGATAACACTATATATATATATATATACACACACACACACACACACGTATATAACTATATATACGTATATATGTTACTGATATAGTAGCATTTATTGAAATACTGTGATTCATTCACATAAGCTTGTTTGTACCACATTCTCTTCGGGGAAACTGAGAAGAGATGTGGTTTACAAGGGATACTGAACTAGCTATTTTGATGATATAGCCAGTTACATAAATTCAGTCAAAACAGCCAGTCAATTCAAAGTACTGACTCAAATGAATTTTTTTGGGGGGAGGGAGGCATGGTGGTGGTGTAAGTTGTGTTTTACTGAATTTAATAGTTATTTCAATTAAAAAAAATTAAAAAATTATTTTGGCAACAAAACTTGATTTGCCAAGATTTCCCCAGTGATCCAGGGAACCAAAACTGCTACTGGAAGGCAGGGCTTCTGGGAGAGTCCACTATTTTAATTAAGTTTTGCCAGAGATATTTGCTTAAAAGATTGTTCCTCAAACATAATGTCTACAGGCTAAAAGCACTGAAGGGCACTTCCCCAAATCATTTTACACTTGGTAGTTTGCCCCTTTCTTGAAATAAAAACTCTAAGCAGATCTAAGTAATATTTGTGCATAATATTTAACATGATGAAAAGCCTTATTCAAATTACCTTGTCATTAATAACCTGCTCAGTTTATAGTTTTAACATCTCTATAACTCCCTTATACAGATGTAAAAAATTAGTTTCCATCTGAAATATACTGGAGATAATGAAGAGTGGATATGCGCTAATGAGAACTGGATGTCCATGACCAGTAAGTTGTGAATACAAATTGGAAAGAGTACTTGAACCAGTAACTCACTTTTATATGCTATTTTTTTAGACTGCAATTAAAAGCTTAATAGTCTTACATGGGATAAGAGGTAATTAGGTAACACATTAATTTACCCTGATGATAAACCAGATGATCTAGGATGTTATTAAGACATTTTAATTCTGAATAACTTACTTTAATAAGATATTAAATGCCACTGAATTAATATTAATGATGAACTACAAGGCTGATGAGAAGAAAAAGAAGTCGAAATATTTAGAGGTAGGGTTTGGTTAAGTTTCTAAATAGTATGAGTACAGTGCAACTACTTGAAACTTCTAAGATGAAAATAATCAAATGTTATTTTAGTAAATATTTCTTCTCTTGTTCCTCATTAATTTGTTAGAAATAAGGAATCTGTTTTTTTTTTACTGAAGAAAAGCTTTTATCCAGATCCACTAAGTGTGTGGCAGACCAAACTCACACATGATTTATTTTAATCCACTCAAGTGTCATCCTTTATTAGTAGAATTTATTCTATTATCTTTGAATTACTCTTATTATGTTTCAAGTCCTTAGCTGCACATGATCCTATTCTATGCTCTCAAATAATCCTCAGTTATCTGTAAGTCTCACCACTCTAGTCCCCTTACCTCCACATCAAAAAGCGTAGACCCATATCCTGGCCACTCTTTAATCAAGGCCATGTATTTGGCCATGGCCTGTTCCTGATTCATTCCCTGTAGTTTTTTCCATTTGTCAATGACACTGGCTCGAGCAGATGAGACTTCTTCTTTAATCCACATATCCAACATTTGTTCTTCAATCTTTTGTCGGTTGACAGACCCCGTCCGGAAGCTTCTTCTCAGCGTTCCCTCTAAGAAGCTAGTACGCCTCTTCTCCATCCTCTCCAAAGGTGAGAAGGTTTTAGTTGACTGTGTAATTCGAGACTTGAGTCTCTGTAAAGGATAGACTTCCTCTAAGGCTGGGACAGCTGTATGCATTGTATAATCTCCCTGAAGGTACTGAAGCCTTAGGGCAGCAAGAACTTGAAGGTTTTCCTCAGGAGCTGGATAATGACCACGGATAACTGCTTCATGAGCCTAAACGGAATAAGAGGGCAACTTAAGAGGCCTTACATTCAACACTGACACATATTTAAGACATCTTTCACTTTATCCATTTGCTTGCTCTACACCAAGCTCTGGAGAACATTACTTTGTTAGCTCCAGAACTCCCTCCCTGGGGACTGTGCTGCTTTAACTGGGAAGCGCCTCTTAGGCCCCACTATATTCAGGATGGCCATCTGTCGTGTCAACAGCATGTAATTCCTCCATCCCTCTAGCTTTTAAACTCTGGAACTGTAATCAAGGTAACACTATCATTTCTACTGGAAATGTGTGTCCACTGAGTATCCTAAGGCTCCACTCACCACCTTCACTGAATTCCTTGACCAAAGCATCTTTCCCTGGACAAAACTTCCTTACACGAGTTGACTTTTCCTGTTAAAATATAAATTCCTTGAGGGCAGAGATCATCTCACATCTGAATTTACTTTGTTATGCTTTGGACTTGCTAAGTGTTTAGTGAGTGTTCCCTTTCATTCAGTTTAGCCACTAGATGGCACAGTGGAACACAGCACTGAGACTGAAGAAGATGTGTTCAAATCCAGCCTCAGATACTTCTGAGCAGTGTGATCTTGGCAAGTCACTTAACCTGTTTGCCTCAGCCTCC
Organism: Notamacropus eugenii; assembly: GCF_028372415.1. Classification (NCBI taxonomy): domain Eukaryota; kingdom Metazoa; phylum Chordata; class Mammalia; order Diprotodontia; family Macropodidae; genus Notamacropus; species Notamacropus eugenii. Next base: position 368,842,867 of record NC_092875.1, read on the forward strand.
TCAATTGTAAAATGGGGACAATAACAGCACCTACATTACAGTGTTGTTGTGAGGATCAAATGAGACTATTTGTAAAGAGCTCAGCATAGTGCCTGGCACATAACAGGATAGAAATGCTTCTTCCCTTCCATTATTCATTTACTGATCAATAGTTTACTACAACTATCCCTCTATATAACAAATTAGCAAGGTTTCCCATTCTTTGCTAGGAAATGAAAACTATCTGAAAACACACACATACACTTTACCTGTTCAAACATAAATGCAAATTCCACACTGTCTTTTGGAACGTTATCTGTGTCCAAGAAACAGTAAAGTTTGAAGTAGAACTTCCAGGGCAGGTCGCCAACCTCTGATGTGGCAGTGAGCCTGCAAATACAAATCATAATACACAGGAGACTCCTTTACTTTGAAGCCTTCTTAATGCTTGTATATTTTTTACATGACAATCATCTCCTGATACACCTTCCTTAGGATCCTCTTTCCTAAAGAAAATTTGTCCAGCAAAACCAGCCAACATAGCAACATGCCATATTGTACTCATGCCTGGCACGTTCAGAATCCATAATGCTCCCTTCACCCCCCACCTTCCAATCCTGCTTTAAGAAGGAGTTTTTCCATTTGCTACTCTCTGGAATCAATATTTGATTTCTTTACTTTTAAATCAGTTTTACATGACTACCATTTCTATTTATGAGACAGATTTTATATATGCACATACAACTAAATGGTTCTGTGGAGAAGATCCCGGTGCTTGGAGTTAGGGAAATCTGCATTCTAACCTGGCCTTGGACACTTCCTAGCTATGTGACCCTGAGTGAGTCTCTGCTTCAGTTTCCTCAAATGTAACATGGGGATCACAATAGTACCAGCCTTTCAGGTTCACTGTGAAGATCAAATGAGATAATATGTGTGAAGTGCTCAACAGCACCAGGCACGTAGTAAGCTCTATGTAAGTGCTTCTTCCCTTCCCCTTCCTACTTCTTTACTTAGTAAGACTCTTGGGACACCCTGCATATGGCTTAGCAGACATTGCCCTCTCATACATTTAAGTTACTATAAGTTAGAACAGAATTTTTGTATTCTGTTAGAAGTTTTCAAAAAAAAAAAATACTTAAAAATTTTAGATAAATATTTCTTGAATATATACTACATATCTATTAGCATTCTGTTAGCTACTGAGTCAACAAAAGGACCAGTTACGTAAAACGGAGAAACTAAGACTATTTCTCCATTTCCTTTTCTTTTCTTCCCAACTTCTTAAAAAACAAAACACCTTAATGATGTGCCTTCGTACTTAAGCAGAGGGTTTGCATTTAGATAGCAGATGGAGTTTACTTGCTCTGAAGAAAGGACTTCTGATAAGTTATGAGTCTGATTCAAAAAACTACAGGTAAGAATATCTAAAATTCAGGTCAGGGAGGAGGGAAATATTAGTCTATTAAACATAGCTTCAAATCTAATTAATACAGAAAAACTAAAAATCAGATAATTACATAAAGAATGCTTAAGAACCAAGAGAAGCATCTGGATTGTAATAGAGAAGGATGTGTGGAAGGGCAAGGGAAGGAGAGGAGAATGGGACATACACGTGAAGACAAACATTTTAGAAGCCAGAAAGGCAGTGAAATGATGACCACCCAAGGACTGTTTCATTTTTGGCCTTTGTATATCCAAGTCCTAGCAATGCCTTGCACAGAGCACCTACTGACAGATGTCCAATTATCAGTCAAGGGAAACGGGAGTATTGACAGGCAGAAAGATTAAATAAAAAGCTATTCAAGGTTGCCTGATGTTCTGAAGGTCCTAAATGCTTACAGATTATTGAGAATTTTAACTGTATTTACTTTATATTTGAATGAGTCAATGTCTATTAAGAGATTAGAAAATTACTAGGCTGATTTAAGTTTCATCCATTCTAGGCCAGGCGTTCATAATCTTTTTCAGAAAGTTTTTAAATGCACAAAATATAACACATAGTATTATAAAGGAAACCAATCATATATTCAAGATATAATTATTCCCCCCATTCACTTTCACAAATCCCCTGAAACCTATCCATGGACATGAGTTTAAGAACTCTTCAGATGTTACTTCTATTAGTGGTTTATAAATTTAATATCTAAATAAACATAAACCAGAGAAGACTATGAAACAATTACTTCTGGAGTATTCCATTTGAGTTGTTTTGTGGGTTGTGGTAATGACAGTATAATTCCTGATTTAATTATTTTTGAACTTTACAAGATGAAGCTTAATGCTTTAGTTAGTTAGCTTCTAATAGAGTCCTTAACTTATAGAATCAAATAGGTAATTGTCAATCACAAGTACATTATTATATAGCCCTTACAAGAGATGTTACACTGTCTATTTGGGATACATTCCAATTCATAAGACTATATCCCTCCCCCCAACTCTTCCTCTATAGATCTTTCATATAAAATATTAAAGGTTGGTTATTAATATAAAATTAATATAAATTAATCATATTAATAAAATAATTATGGAATATATTAGTGTATTATATATTAATATAAATGATTGTTATAATTACATTAATGAAAATTAATATAAAAGTTGGTCATTAATATTGCCCTTTTTAATAGATTTCTATGTACTTTTAAAAGCTTTTATTGCAGTGTGCTTAGGTATATCATAAGAGTTGACTAAATGATAGAAGAAAGTTGGTAGCATTAACATTCCTTGGTTAAGAAAATAACTTCAAAAGATAATATATGGGAAAAATCTGAGTTAATACAAACTGGGAAACTTGCTTATTAGAGAAAAATAAAGAAAGCAGGAAAAAACTGTTATAATGTCTCTTAATAAAAATGTCAGTAAATCAATATTTTCCAAATAAAGGACATTTACCCTCCTATTTACTTTCTATATGATGCAAGTGTAGCTGTGTTTTATTTAATGACTAAGCAAATGGGATACAACCAACGAATCAGAAAAAGTAAGATAACACAGATCACTATACATGCTAGTTCATTTCAGAATCGCTTTTGTGGGACTTTCAGGAGACTTACTTTTCAAATTTGGCTAAGACATCAGCCACTATGGTCCTGCTTTCAATGGCTTTATCAGCAGTCCCATTGTACTCAAAGAGAGCAAACATGTTTCTGCTATCCTCCATGGCCAAACCTCTAATTAATTTTTCAACAACCTGAAACAAAAAAAATTCAGCTCATTAGTGTCTCTGAGTTCTCTAATTTGTTTTTTAATTTTTTGTTATAAGGGATCTTTGCTGGATATGGGAAAGGAGAGAAGCATTTTCAGAAATGAAGTTATTTTTTATTGTTGTTCAGTCGTTCAGTTACGTCTGAATCTTTGTGACCCTCATGGACTACAGCATGCCAGGCTTCCTCCACTCTCTCTCTCCCTAAGTCTGTCCAAGTTCATGCCCACTATTTCCATGACATAATCTCTCCATCTCATTCTCTGGTGTTCCCTTTTCCTTTTGCCTTCAATTTTCCCCAACATCAGGGTCTTTTCCAATGAGCCCAGTCTTCTCATTATGTGGTCAAAGTATTTAAGCTTCAGTGAATAATCTGAATTAATTTCTTCCAAATACTGACTGATTCAATCTCATTGCTGATCAAGGGACTCCCCAAAGTCTTCTCCAGTACATAATTCAAAAGGGTTGATTCTGTGGTGCTCAGATTTCCTTACAGTTCAGCTCTCGTGGTGTTCTCCCACTGTTTGCAAGAAGTGATGGGACCGACTGCAAAGATCTTAGTTTTTTTTGATCTTAAGCTTCAAAGCCAGCTTTTACCCTCTCCTTGTTCACCTTTATCAACAAGTTTCTTAATTATTCTTCACTTTTTACCATCACAGTGGTTTATTTTTTGCATATTTGAGATTGTTGATATTTTCACCTGGCAACCTTAATTTCAGCTTTTGCTTTATCCAGCCTGACATTTCGCATGATATACTCTGCATATAAGTTAAATAAATAAGGTGACAATATAGAGTGTTGGTATATTCCTCTCCCAATCTTAAACCACTCAGTGTTTCTGTTGTTTCTTGACCTGCATACAGTAGACAAGTAAGATGATCTGGTATCCCCATCTCTGAGAACTTGCCACATTTTGTTGTGATCCATATAGCTTTAGTGTAGTCAAGGAAGCAGAAATAGATGTTTTTCTGGAACTCCGCTATCTCCATCATTTAGCAAGTGCTGGCAATTTGGTCTTTGGTTCCTCTGCCTCTTTGAAAAACCAGCCTGCTGCTTCTGGTAATTCTAGGTTCACATACTGTTAAAGCCTAGATTGTAGAATCTTAAGTATAACCTTGCCAGCATGAGAAATTAGTGCAACTGTTTGGTAAACTGGACATTCTTTGGCATTGCCCTTCTTTAGGACTGAGATGTAAACTAATCTTTTCCAATCCATTGGTCACTGTTGAGTTTTCCAAATTTGCTGTGGCACTTCAACGGCTTTTAAACAGCTCAGCTGGAATCCCAACCCCTTCCAATAGCCTTATTGCTAGCACTTGACTTCATTTTCCAGGCTGTCTGGGTCTAGATCAATAACCACACCATCATGGTTATCAGTGATGTTACAACCTTTTATGTATAGCTTTGTGTATTCTTGCCATCTCTTCTACTCCTAAGCCTCTATCATTTTTGTCTTTTATCACGCATTTTTGCATGAATATTGTCTTGATATCTCATTTTCTTCAAGAGATCTCACCTCTGCCATTCTATGTTTTCTTCTATTTCTTTGCACTGCTCATTTAAGACAACTTTCTTATCTCTCCTCGCTGTTCTCTGGAGTTCTCTATTCAGTTGGGTGTATCTATTCCTCCTTCACCTTTCACTTTCGTTCTTTCCTCAGGTACCTGCAAAGCCTCATCACATAGACATATTGCTTCCTCACTCTTCTTTTTCTTTAGAAGTTTTTTGTTGCTGCCTCCTGTACAATATACCCCTGTACTGCTTTTCTCACTCTTTTACTGACTATGAAGTGTACTCCCTTTCTTCTCTTTACCTGCTTCCTAAGTTCTGAAACCATGATCAAACCAATCAAATCAAATCATGAAAAAAGCACATCTATCTATCCCTACTATGGCTTTACTCACTATCCTTGTAACTTTCTAAACCAAAATTCTTCCCTTAGCCATATTCCTGTTACAGAATGTCGTTCCTTAAGGGATGGGACTGTCTCTACGTTTAAATTTGTACCCCCAGTGCTTAGTACGTAATAACAACTTAAACTCTTCCTTCCTCTCTCCCTCCTATCCTTTTTTTCCTTCCCTTCTGAGGCAGCTGGTGGCACAATGAATACAGCACTTGGCCTGGAGTCAGGAAGATTACAAATTCAATGAGAGACTATGGAGGGCTGTCTATTACTTGCTAAATTTATTAACTTTAAGGAGTATTAGGAGTGACTTCAGAAGTTCCTTGCAGAACACTTTCTGTATGCTCAAAACCATCCTGGATTTTATATTGTTTCTATGCTTACTCTAAGAGTAAGTGGAAAATATGTCCATCAGCCCACACATTCTGTAGTTGTGGTCACTGAGATGACAAGCAAATATTTACATTTCTATGCAGATATGACATAATGAAGCTGAGTTACATTCTACAATATATCAGTACTACTTACTTCCTTTAAGATTACAGCAATTCAAATTCTGTAAGCTATTTATTGACCTGGAAGATTAATTTTGAGAACATATTTTGCTAAGAGTTTCAGAGAGACATTCTTTCTGTGTTGTCCTTATAGCTTTCTCCCTCCTTCAGATCTAATAAATATTTTGCTTTTGTGTGCATGTGGCTAACTTCAGGCACTTATTTCTAAATCTGTTTAACTGCCTATTTTCTGTGGATGTATGACAATTTTATATTTTAGAACTACACATGTTACAGTAACACAGTATAACAGGAAAACACCACAGAAGAATGTCTCACCTCTCCAGCTGTGGTATGAGAGTTGATGGTGATCTTGCAGGATCCTCCACCATGGCAATAAACAGTAGATGTCATTTCCTGCCTATTAATCAGGGCTTCTATTTCATCCCGGGAAGGCACAAACTCTCTGCATTTGGTTTTCTTAAGAGATTCATAAACGAAGGCAGCATACTTTTCCATTTCTGTTCCTGGAAACTGCTCTCGTATCCTAGGAGACAAACACTGGCCTTTAATTACAAGTTTTAAGGAAAAATCTTAACAGAAGAATTGGTAGCCTGTGTTCCTGCAGACTCACTAAAGACTGAACAGGTCAAAGGCCCTCTAGAGGCCACCAAAGCCAGCACAGTGACTCAGTGGCACTGGTCACTGTTTGCAGCATATGTCCATTTTATGTGGATTTTAGTTTAAACAAAAGAAAAGCAACCAAATGTTTAAAGGAGCACACTTTTTGCTGCCTGCTCACCTTTGAATCATGACACCCTTTAACACTGAGGCTCTCCTTCAAACACAAACCAAACAACTTTCACCCACATTAATATAAAGTAAAAACATGGATCAGATTTTTCTCTATGGAATATGAAATGCCAATTCATTTTTCTTATTAAGTGTCATAAGTATAGGTTACACTCATTGATATGATGTGTTGTCTCAAGACAGATGTAAGTATAAAAACTATCTCTCTCTGAGACTGTTCTTCTGCAATCTGCATCTTCTCACCCTGAGGCCCTGAACACTCTTAATTCCCTCCAATTGTTTAGGGTTTGACTCACCATCTCAGTGATTTGCCAATCCAAGATACCTCTCCCCTGGCCACCTTCCCTTATATAGGTTATTTCCCCTTATTAGAATGTAAACTCCTTGAGAGATGGACTTATCTTCTTTCTTTTTTTTGGTATTTCATATCCCAGGCACTTAACATGTTGCTTGGCACTGAGTAAGTACTTAATAAACGTGGGTTTGTCTTTTTTTTTTTTTTTTTTTAAAGTTATTCATTCAGGGAATCTCAGAGCCTTGCAAAAGGGAGCTTTTTCCGGGCTTTCCATCTCTTTAAATTCGAATAAATTACTGCATAAATGAAAATGATGCCTGCATTCAACTCTTATCCGGATGGGATCACACGGAGATAAAATGAAAAAGCACCTAATAACACTCTCCCTTTGTTCTCCCCACCACCATTTTAAATAAGACTTTTTCTGCCTTTACCTTTTCAGATGGAACTTTAGATACTTAAGAATCCCACGACTGGGCAGGAAGGTACAGCTCAGGCAAGTCAGAATCTGCCAGCTGTACAGATTCCCAACACTGCCTGGGTGGGGCACTTTGTTGGTCTGTTTGATAAGCTGACAATAGAGCTCATCTCGGAGAGGTCGAAGGTCATGTCCTGTCTGAAGGATGCCTTGAATAATAGGGATAGGATCTGACATAGACTCAAGTTGCTGGAGGGAATTGAATATCTTGATAGCTTCATCTTGAAGAGTTGTATAGCCTTTGTCTTTTAGCACTAGGAAAACAAAACAAAAAATAGGAATAGTTTTTAAAAAAAGTTTTGGGTGAATATATAAATTGAGCAGCAGACAAGTTATGTGGAAGGTGACAATAGGCCAAATAGTTGCAATGAAAAGCATGTTTGGTTTTACAGCTTGGGGTTATGGTTCAAAACCTGTCTCTGTGATTACTACCTGGTGACCTTGGGAAAGACACTTACTTTCTCTAACTCCCAATTTCCTCATATATAAGATGGGAGAATCAGACTAGATGGCCTCTGAAGTCCTCTCTAGCCTCAAATCTATGATCCTGGGTAGATAGGTTAGATTATTTTTTTAGGAAAAGTGATAAGAATAAATATTTCAGGTGGACTTAACCCTTAAAAATGCAGATAAGTAACCTGTGGATTAAATTTAAAAATAAATTATAAGTAAATTATGTATCCAATCTCTGTTACCATATAGCTTTATGTAATTCATCTATTTTTCACAGTTATCATAGGATTGAGAGGTGGAAGAGATCTTAGAGGTCATCTAGTTCAATACCTTCATTTTACAAATACAGAAACTAAGTCCCAGGGAAGATAAATGACTTAACCTAGGTCACACAAATAGGAAATGGCTTATATTTAGTGTTTGGTTCTGTAATGACTTCTTTAATCTCTTATTAATTGTTTTTGTGTGTCTTTTCAGCTCTCAGTTGCCTCAGTCTAGCACTGGGAATCTTAACCTGAGGTTTGTAAACTTATTTTAAAAAATATTTTTAGTAACCGTATTTCAACGTAACTTGTTTCTTCCATAGTTCTGTCTTTTATGCATTTACTAACACTATTCTGAGGAGGAGTTCATAGGCTTCACCAAACTAGCAAAGAGATCTACGACATGAGAAAGGTTAAGAACTCCTGCCAACAGCAAAGACCTCAGTTCTTTTTCCACCTTGTCTTAGCTAACCAGTAAGACAATCTCTGTAAAGAACTATTTAAGAATAAAGCATGAGATAGTATCCCTGCTGCTATTTAGAAGTGAACCTGTCCTCTCCTTTTAGAGTGCTTTCTAAACTACATCAAAAATAAGTATGGTCCTGAGAAAAATCTTCAAATGTCAGGTCAGTTCTAAAGAGTGGACTGGTAAGTTCAACAGAAAGACATTTCTTGTAATACTGTGCCTTATTAGAATAACACCTGGAACAACACAGAAGCTGAATGTGTTGCTATAGCCTGCATCATATGACTTGAGACCTCATGATATTATACTCAATTTAAGATCTGGCTCTAGTTTCTTTTGGATTATCATAATTTCTATTAAGGCAAGTATCATAAACACCTCTGATGCTTAGACATCTAAATGTACATTCCCAGTTTTCTTTCCATTACTAAAACTGGTCTCCGTGCTGTTCCTTGAACAAGGTGCTATTACATTGCCTAACAATGGGGGAGTTTCATTGGAATTCTCTAGACCTGTAATGCTCTCCCCTCCTCTCTTCTGCCTGGTGGTTTCCCTGGCTTCCTTCAAGTCCCAGCTAAAAGCCCACCTTCCCTAGGAAGCTTTTCCTAATCCCTCTGTTGATTATTTTCAATTTGTCCTGTGTATCTCATTTGTACATAGTCTCTCCCATTATCCTGTGAGCTCCTTGATAGCAGGGATTGTTTTTACTTTTTTTTGTATCCCCAGGGCCTGGCACATATTAATCATTTAAGTTAGAGTTAAACATACCGAGAAAATGTCTTTGAACAGTCTATATTTAAGTCTATACTTATACTTACAGTTCAGATTTATGTCCCCATAAGGCAAGGGCAGAAGTGGTGAATGCAATGGGTGATGGGTATAGCGCAGAATGGGGTTTCTCTTGTAAATCTGCTCTACCACATCAGAATTCAGGCAGTTCTCCTTAAAAATGTTTTTAAAAAATTATGAAAATTATTTTCATTTTACTACAAAGAAGTACAATAAAGAATACAATATATGGACTTTTTAAAAAAGAAGACTCATTCATTGCTGAAAAAGTCTTTGAATAATCACAAAATCAGACTTACGAAATTACTGACATTTAAAAGCACAAAGACAGAAATGATTTGGCTTGGAAAATGAATTCCCAATATGAAGATTTTCTGAAGGAATTTAATTTTAATTTAATTCCTTAATTTTAAGTTGTTTCTGTAAAACATTTCTAACCTCATTTCAGGAACCCTTTGAAAAGTGGAATGATACTTGGTAAATAACCATTTAACCAAATTAATGTTTTGTTTTTTTTTTAAATGTAAAGCTTCTTTATTCAAATAAATCTCCCCAAGCTCCTTAATTTTTTAATGAATATTCTCCCAAACTTTCATGTGTGCAGAAAGGCCATCAATAAAAATGGATTCAGCAAAAATATAATTCCCTAAGCAACTAAAAATTGAATCCTATCCCAAATACTATTTCACACTCATGCATTACTTGCTTTCCTTCCTCCTAGAGTATAAAAATATGCTGACAGTCCACTACATAAGTATTTTCACCATGTATTTATGCTGCTACAACACACTGTACCAGAAGCAATGGAAATCCAATTACTTTTACTGCTTCAGTTTTAAGAAGTGGAAAATAATCCAATGAGTCACTCCATCACAGTCAGTTTAATGTTTTTAGGAGACCTTTCTAGTAGTATTCCTTTATCAACTATGTAAAATGGAATAAAAATCATCACTGTTTCTTAAATTTCAGATTTAAAATTCTTTTATTATAAATTTAAGTTTACTGAAGAAAAAGGATAAATGGGGATCAGTATTTAAAATTACTTCGAGATCATTTGACTTTTATTGCTCTTTGTCAAAGACCTTCAAACATAATGACTGCCACTGACATTAGCAAATCACAAATAATATGATTCCTAGTCCATAGATAATTCTACAAAGTTTTACCGAATGCTTCCAAAATTCCTGGCAGTTTGACCACAAAAACCAACCCTTGGACCATTTTATTACTTCAGAGCTGGCCCACAAGAAAGTGAAGTATGAATATAGCAGAAAATTGGAATGAGTGAGTTGATTTAGGAGCTGACAAAGAGGCCAGTCCCAAAGGTTAAGTTTCACTAGGTTCCTGTTAAGCCACTAACTAGCACATCCTCTTTATTTTACTTTTACAAAGCAATTATGCTACCAACTTGTATTTATTTACTATTATTTTCACATCTTCCTTTTAATATTTCCCTGTTTCAAGAAAAAAATAAAAATAGCCCATTATTAAAAACAAAGAAATGTAATTAATGTTCAGCTTTGTTTTAAAAATGGGTTAGCGAATGATTTTATACCCTCCTTCTGTGGCTGAATTTCCACATCTGGGAAACATGGAGAATACTGCTTTCATCCTTCTGACCTCACAAAAATGTTAGGATTTTAGAAGAAAGGCTTGGCTCTCAACAGAACTATGAAAATTCGTTTCTAGCTGAGAGGTCCCAGAGGTACAAAGGGAGTCTTGCAAGTTTTAAGGAACTGTCCATGGCTCAAAAGTTCTGGAGTGAGTTGGGAAGAAATGCTAGTAGTGCTGATACTTCTGATACCCAGGGCTGATATTTCGGAACACAAGTGTAAAAGCTGAAAACAAAAAGCCTTCCAACACCCAGTGTGGACTTCTATCCTTGAGAAGTCCAAAGACTGAGTACCTACAGAACAGCAATGGAAAATTTCACATCATATTAGAGAAGATCTGCTTGGCGGATCTCATACTCTGATATCTCTTTGATATCAACAACCAGTTCAGTCAGTATGACAATATTCAAATTTCCAAGGTACGCCAATTAAAATCTATTTACAGTCTATCTTGTCTAAAGTATATAGACTCTTGGCTGAAAAATGGAAATTCAGATAAAAAATAATTTCATTTTCGTCTTCAATCAATCCACCCCATTCCAATGCTTCTGATCAAAGACCAGTAACTGAGCACCAAGGATAGCTCAGAAGCCTTTGAGTCACTGAAAAATCAGATAGGAACATAAACACAAATCCTGCTGTGTGGTTATCTTACTTTGATATCCTGGATCAGCTGCTGGGTAGGAGTGTCAATTGGAGCTTTGGTCTCAGTCACATTTTGTATGGCACTGGACCACCGGGTGGCCTCATTGAGCAATTTGGTGTACAGTCGGTAACAGTGCTTTCGTCCGTATACAGTGACATTCCAATAGCCTGAAGTAACAGGGAGAACAAAATTACAAACCTCTCTGAACCAGGGAGTCTGTCCTGAGGCAATACTTTTTTGGGAAAGCCATCATCACAAATGTGATGAAGGGCCCTTACTCCTCCCTCTGCAACTGAGGCTGTGACAGTTCTTCCCTTGCTTGGGTTGTTAGAAGTGGGTGATGGACTTTCCCTCCAATTTCTCATTCCTTTCCCTCAGACCCACTTTAATAAATGACTATGCCAGACAAGTCTGTATGGATGGATGCTGCTTAAATCTTTTTCTGCCTCTTCCCTTCCCACTCTCCTTCAAACTGTACTCTTGAATTTATGACAAAAAGAAAAGAAAAAAGATGATCACCAAAATTAAAAATAAATAAAACAAGGAAGTTACCAATCCTCTTCCCCAAACTCAATCTATTAACAATAGAAAAGGTTTCTTCTGGATACACTTATGCACCCTGCTTTTCTATTAGACCAGTTTCACTGACAGCTGAGGCTGTGTTTGCTTCATGCTGTCATGGACCGTTGATTATAATACTATACATTTTTAATGAAGATGAAAGAGTAAACACAAGAACAGAGATGATTAAATCTCACGTGCATCTGTAAGATAATCTGCAGACTCTGCCATGTCAATGATTCCTCCTCCCACTAAAAACTAGAGAATCTACAACCCACTGATCCCTGAAGATAAGCAGCATTGTTGTATACATTAGTTCTGTAGTGGGAAAAAAAAAGAGAACTGCAATTTTGTAATTAAATAAATACTCTTTGGCCATGGCAATGTATGACACTCAAATGTATTCCTTACATAATATAACATGTAAGAAGCTGAATGTACACCGAGCCCCATGCTACCAGTCATGGTATACCTAAAGAAAATCTGCCAAGATTTGCTTCAAAATAGCACACAATCTTTGCATCAATCCGTTAACTTAGAATTAATTACATCTTAGCTACATTACCATCTAGGGACATATATCCCATTAACAGGTATAAGAATTATAACAGGTATAATAATTATACTTATGGGGAATGTTTAGAATTTTCAAATCTCATCCATTTCTTTTCCTGCCCTTATGTGAACTTCAGTGTGAACTTTCCCACAACTCAGACAAATCAAAAAATCATATTTATTTCAAACTTATTTATATATGCATTTTGAATCTTATTTATACTCAAACCTGCAGAAACACAGTCTAAGAAGATGCAAAGGGCAGTAAAGAAACCTCTGGAGACTAGACTGAGCAGAGCCCTTTGAGAACAGAAACACTGTCCCACGGGAGTTTTAATGAGAGGTTAATGTAAATGAACTAGTTACCTGTTTCTTTGAAGATTTTTTCATCAGGTGGGACAACAGAGCAGAGGCTATTCAGGACCAGGGTGCCCAGTTTCAGAGCATTCTTCTCTGAGCTTTTGTAATAATCCAAGGAGTTGTGTGTTAGAACAAACCAACGCTTCTTCAGTTTGAGTGAAGACACCTTGGGGCTGTTTTTTACCTCCTTGTGTAACCATCCTTAGGAGAAAAACATTATTATGTAGTGAGAATTAAAGGCCGTTACAATCATACAAAGTATACTAAGTACAAGGAAGGTGATATTCACACATATGGTCACATTCCTGTTTTATGGTTTAAAATTACTTTTGTACTTTCTTTTACTAAGATAACTTTTAAAAGACATAATGAGTATCAAATTAACTTTTAAACAGTGTCACATCAAAACATTATCAAAGAATACTCTTACAATGCAGATGGTGCTTTGGGAAATATTTTTGCAATCCATGATCATTACCTCTCACGATAAATTCTTGCCCCTCAACCCGGGTATCTCCTTTTGACCTCTGCAGCAAAGTTATCCAGTGGTGCATCTCCTCTGGGGTGTCAGCATTGCAGTGAAGGACCCGGTTAGCAGTGATGATCACAAATGAATTAGGCCTGTGCTCAGGCAAAAGAAAGTGGAAAAATCTATTAGCTCAACTGTCAACATAACCTTTGTTTGAACCATAACTAAAATGACTCTTTCCTGGCTTACTAATCATAGGTATAAACATTACTGGGCTATTTGTATTTTATATTAAAAGAAACACTGCTCACTTTTGGAGCATTTATTTTAAGCTTGATTAACCTTTACACTTAGAGCAACACATTCTGAAGGTTCTGGGAAGGGAAAACATTCTTTTAATGCAAAATTTTCCAAATGAAAGCCTGGCTAGTTCTGGGAAAGCTAAATAAAGTGACTTTTGGGGGGGAAATGATGATTTTTCCAAAGTCAACTTTTTCTCTGCCTCTATTAGTTTATATTATTATGAATTAGTAATGTAACAGGAAAAAGTTAAGAAGTGAAATGTCTTGGTATCTTTTCAAAGCATTCTGCCAGGTATATTTCATGTTAGCATTGGGATGGAGGCCAGAAAGAGGGGACACAGTGACAGACTGTATGTTTCTCTTGTCCTTTTCTGTTCTGGAATATTTTAGGCCTGTATTACTACTGACAGCTTTAGAATCTGTTCATTATGCCAGCAAATGGGTCTGGATTCAAGTAGTTTATATATTTTCAGAAAGAATAAAGTTATTGCTTTAAAGACATTAATGTCCAAAGAAGTAGAAAATGAGATGCTGTGTTGTGTATACCCTTATCACACTCCATTACTCCTACATTACTGTAATATACAATCTATCACACTGCTTTTTATTACTCTTGATTTCCTTGTGCAGGATTAGTATCTTAATGGCAAAATGTAGCTCCAAAAAGGAAAGAAATAATATTTCCAAATTTTTGAAGTGAAGAAATATGAATAAGAGAATTAATTGCAGAATACAATTTGTAATACAAAATTGTTTTAATTATCTGGATTAGTATTCAAATAATAAAATACTTTGCTCAAATAAACCCCCTAAATGGTTAAAATAATTGACTGAAACTTCCCTAGTAAAGAGTCTCAGTGCACCTAGTGTTTGTTGGAACTTAGTGAATATCTGTTGAATAAATGACATATTATAGATTCTTATAAATCGATATTTTATATAAATTTATATTTATTATTTATCATGCATTTATATAATATATATTTATATAATAAATATATTATATATTTATATAATAAATATATATTTATGATATGTTATTTATAATATATTATATTTATATATATTATAGAAGTCTTATAAATTCAATTTAGTTTTTATGGAGTATTGGGGACTATCCTAGGTCCCTTCCTTTAATTACAATCTAATTAGGAAGCTAAGATTTCTAGATGTCAAACAAACCTATAATGTTTTTTAAAAGCAGAGTAAATCCTGTGTTACAATATAATAAATGCTACAAAGTTTAAAAAAGGGGGAGAAATGTGAGCCGGACAGTGAGGATGATTTCATGAAAGGATGAAACTACTAGAATGTAAAGTCCCATGAGGGAAGATCTATCTTATTTCAGGCTTGGTACCTCCCCAGTGTTAAACACTATGCTCAGAACATCACTTAACATGTACTTAATAAATGTTGACTGGAAATTCAGTGTTGTATAGAGGATAGAGTGGAATTCAAAGCCCGGAAAACTTGGGTTGAAGTCCGGTGTTCAAGACACATACTGGCTAGGTGACTGAGCAAGTCAATTTCTCAGAGCTCATGATAACACTCTAAGGGAACAAGCTGAAGAGAAGGTGTCATTGCTGGTGGAGGGAGTTTCTTCACTCCTGAGCTCCCTATCCTGAATGTGACCTGAGGACAGATAAAAGGAGATAGGAGTGGGGGAACATCCTACAATGAGCAAACATACAGAACTGCTGAGAAAACTGTGAGATGGGTGGCCTGGGCATAAGGATTTCATTGGGGAGTGGTGAGTGGGAGATGAGGCTGGATGGGGAGAGGAAGCCCACATTCTGAAGGGCACCATGTTGCCAGTCCTCACACCTCAAAGAGGGTATTCCAAAGTAATTCTTAAATTCCTCTAAAAATATCTTGGTTGCTAAGAAATTACAAAATAAATTCCAATTCATTTTCCTACAGATATGTTCTTAGAAAAAATAAATTCCATTTCATCTTATTTTATTTAATAGTTTTATTTCCTGGAATTTTATCTATGTACCCTAAAAGAATGTAAAAATCTACAAAGTATCTCCCCTAAAGAGCACTTCAGAGTTGATCCCAATTACACAAAGGTTATATATTCCAAACAAACTTTTTCTTTTAAGGGGACTAGAAGAATAGTGACGCTAATGTCCTGCTTTATAAAAACCTCATTATTTGTTCATAAAATGTTTTTAAAAACTTATTGTCTAAGACCAGGGTGGATGGAAAGGTGGGTCAGGGAAATTTCAAGCAGTATTTCTTCCACAGTGGTTTTCAGTGATTTATAAATCCAAACTCAATTTTACTCATGCCCAAATGGAGATTATTTTGCTTGCACTACATTGAAAATCTCTAAAAAGTTAATTGCTCCTTCCCTAGAGTTTCCTATGAACCACAGAAGATACTGCCTAATGACACAAGACAGCAGTACTATGCAGTGGGTAGAGCAGTGGCCTTGAGGCAGAAGGTCTGAGTTTCGAGTTTTAGTTCAATGTGACAATGGACAAGCCAGAGCATCTTTGAGCCTCAGTTTCCTCACCCAAAGAACAGAGATGGAAATATTTATGCTCTTGCTCTCACAAGGTTATTGTGAGGAACATGTTTTCCAAACTTGGAAACTCAAAAGAAGGGCAGCATGCTATTATTCTGGACTCCATGAAAATATGCTTTAGATCCTTCCATTTTCAAGCAAGTCACATATATTGTATAATGACCCTGATAGTATTTCATCATTGAGTGAAAAGAAAAACTGGTCATATATGGAAAAAACTAAGACAGTAAAAAGCAAAGTATATTTTCAAGTTTATTAAGCTATGAAAATAAGGTTTAAAAAAAGTAATAGTTGAAATTACCTATCTGGGTTGTCAGATGCACACACAGAATCAATCAATCCCACATCCAAAGTGCCCTGGCAAGGGAGTATGAGAGAGGGAATTAGTCAGGAAAACATTAAAATACCTACACACAATAGTTTGTATATTTGAAGTCATATGGCTCTTAGCAAAAAATTTAGAAAGAGTCCCCATTACCCTTTGTTAACTGAAAAATAAAATGATCTCCCACTCAAGAGGCATTTCCATCTTCAGAAATCAGGTATAACCTCTGTCTAGTACTAGACTCAGAGTGCAAGTTCTCTTCCCCAGGGAAAGAAATTCTAAAACTTTTAGAAGCTCATCCTTGCAGTCTAATCATGGTGATGTAGGGGCACTTCCTGATTAGCTTAAACTGCATGCCTCCTTTGTGAATAGTCAAAAATAATGGCTAATAGGTTAGCACTGATTTCAGGAATAAGGATAAAAGTCTAAGTCCAGCCTCCCTGAAGAAAAAATGGTTATATGTTTTTCAAGTTCATTCTGTCTTTTTTTCTTTTTGCATAGGTTCTTCTGGCCATTGCTTCTACTTACTACCTGCTAAAGTTACAAGTCAATCATTAAAATAATGATAAAACAGTTTTACCATTGGTGTGTCATGCTATCAGCCCTCCATGTTCATTAAGTAAAAGATACTGTTCTGGTTTTCTTGTCTTTCCTCCCTAGTCTCCTCAGCCTATGCTAGCTGTTAAGTAAAGCTTTCACTCACCACGGCATTTTGCGGATTTGCCTGCTCATCATGCATTTCCCGAATCTCCTGGTCTGTGGATGCATGGACTTGACTCAGCACACTGAACCAGTGACTGTAAGAAGGAAAGAGTAGGTGTCATTTTTTTTAAAAGAAAGGTCAAATTCTGAATTTATAAAAAGGGCTGATCACAACCTTTTGGAAGGGACCTCTGATTTCTACTTGGTTATGTTACACAGAAAATCACAAGAAGCTTGTTCAGGAGCAGTTAAAAATATAGTATCAAGTGCTTTTAGGCCCCTTATAGCAACAACTGCAGAAGGCTAAGAGATTCCCCCCACCCTGCCTATAACAGATTATTCAATATAGCAGGAAATAATACACTTACAGAAAAAAAATAAACATGATGACCCTACATAATTAGTAAACTTGGTAAAACATTTGCTAGTCATTCCACTGAAAACTTTTTTTAATCAAATACATTTACTGCATTGTTTTCTTTGAAAATAAGTATAAAAAGAACTGGCAAAATAAAAGAATATTTGTATAATATGTAAGGAAGGAATGGAGAAGGTGGCCATCTTTTAAATGTTCAGAAATAGTACCTCGGCATAGCTAATTTAGCAAAATTGTATCACACATACTCCCAGGCCATGAGTTACCGTCATAGGATAAGTTTCTAGTCAAGTGAGTCAAACAAACTGTTTTCCAATCTACAGTTACTGAGTTAGTCAGCACATTCCCTCATATCATTGTCACACAAAAGTTCCTTAGATCAGGTTCAATTTTAAAATGTTTTTCCACTTAAATTATCATCAAAAGTAAAAAAATAAAAGGAGTACAAGCCTTTCCTTCTGCCCTTTTATAGTACAGTGAAAAGGAAAAAAGCATCTGAACTAAGTGAATAATTATTTTTGAGTGCCATTCAATTAGTTTGTGCCATTAGGTAAGAGAATGTGGGTGGCTAGTGGGAACTATCTGTTGTGTCAAAACTAAAGGTGTCAGTATATTAAAAACAAACCAAAAAATGGATCTAAGGACAGGGACCCTCTTCCAAAGCATTATCTAGTTTAATGGGGGGTGGAGTAGAAGGAAGGGAGAAGAAATTGTAGGGAAGGAGAAGGGCAAAAAGAAAAGATATGACAAAAAAGCCAACAAAGGCGCAGTGCCACCCAAGTGATGCAGACTGTCAAATGCTAAAAAAGTTTAAGGGAGTATTATATTTCTTCCTGGGAGATAAACTCATATATGTATGTAAAAATATCAACATTCTATAAATGAGAAATACTAGCTATATACACACACAAAGGTACAAAATGTAAGAATCTTTATTGATATTTCCTAAAGGAAAGATACATTACTAGGAGCATAAAGTCTCAAAAGACATAAGCTCTTAACAGTAATTAGCTCAATGAATTCCTGAGCTGAGAGACAAAATTTCCAAGTAACTGATTTACAATGCTCCAAATGCTTCTACATGTGTAGGAAAGCCCATGTACATTTCAGCTTTAAGCAACAAGATGAATATTTTCAAATATTTCAGATGACAAGGGAACGTATTGTTCTTTCATAGTCTTTAGACAAGACACTGTTCAAATTACCCACATTTCTTCCTCCTAATCAAATATAATTTGGGACTTGAAAAGTGCTGAACAACAACTATTCTATACACTGGTCAGTGGAAGAAAGGAAGCACTTGGATGACATATCCACAAGGTTAAATTTAGCCGATTCAGTATGGTACAAAGCAAACAAGGGAGAGCTGCCAAGGGTAGGGGCTATAATTCCGCTGAGAAGTTGTGGTCATTTCTGTTATCCACAAGAAACCCACATGCAGTCTCCAGGGCCATGAAATGGAATTACAGGGCCATCATTCCAAGTTTGTTTGCTTTTCTATTTTATGTATAATTTATGGATCTAACTTGAAGTTAGAGTCTATTCCCATGGGAAGATTTTTTTTCTTTGCTGTCTTTCCCCTTATTGCTGCTGCCACGGTGCTATGTCAACTCAAGATTTTTTTAACAGGGCGAGTGGTAGGGTGAGGCCCTGAGAACTTGTCACACTTACTGAAATCATTTTCAAGTTAAGGGAAGAAAAAATGTAGGCCAGGGGACATTGTACTTAGGAATTATAAGCATAGCATTTTTGGACCTTTACTATCTAGGACCATACTTGTTTCTAATGCAAGTCAGGAAACAGGATGAAAGGACAGGACAATTCACTTCTAAATAGCAGTAATCATACTGCCTTATTCTTTGTTTTTAGAAAGCCTTTATTTTGAAATGTTCAAAGCCCTATCATAGAGATTATCTTGCTGGTTAAGTAGGAAAAGGTAGATGAAGAACTGAAGTCTTTGAGGATGGCAGGAGTATTTTTGTGTCATGGACCTCTTTGGCAGTCTGGTCAAGCCTGTGGACCTCCAACTCATGTTTTAAAATGCACAAAATAAAAATAAAAGACATTGTATTACTAAGGAAACCAATTATTGTGAAATACAGTTATAAAAAATATAAGGAAAAACCAAGTTCCTGGTCTCCAAGTTGACCCCTGTGGCATGTGCTAAGTCAGTCAGTAGTAGAGTCTAGACTTCAGTCTTTCAAAAGTGCCTACTAAAAGTCTAAGTGGGAAAGTTTCTACTACTGTGGTCCCTGTACTACATTACAAACAACACCCTCCTTTTTCATCTCTTCTATACTGCTACATTAACATGAAAACAAGATGCTAGAATTCCCCATATTTATCATAATTTATATGTACTGTGTAAGTTAAATGTCCTTTTACAGTAATCTTTATCTTCCCCCATTTGGAAGCAAATCAAAGCTGCCCCCTGGCTGCATACCAAGATACAGAGGGGGTAGAGACTGCTTTCCGGCATGCCTCTGCCCAACCAGGGTTTTTCCAGACATGAAAATTCATGTCTTTTATCTTAAGTGTTCATTTTCCTTAAATCCAGTTAAATACTGACCCAACAAAACACTTTTATATGACCATTAGAAAAAGCAATCTATACGATATCAATGATTTCAAATAAACAGGGATTTCATAGAAACAAAGCAATAATTCATACTCTCACCTGGCATCTTCTGGGGATTCAGCAATCAGATGGAATACTCTGTCAGCCATAATAATGTCTATTCCATTCTCTTTGCTGGTGTTATCTATGATCTCTCTGAAATAAACAATGTAATTGGTTTTAAACGAGGAGCACTGCAATCCTAGTAATATTTAATAAAAGGTAATCTAGGAAATAAGTTGGAAATGACAATTTCAAGAGAGATTTTCTGTTTAATCATGCTTATTTCTGTTGTCTTAGAAATAAAAATGACAAATCCACAATTCATATTTGGCTATATGCAAGGCTAATTTTCAGGTACCAATTTGTTTCTAATACAGTAGGAAAAAGACATATATAATCACACTCTGCTCTTATGGAAGGGGCAGGTGATGTTGTTGAGGATTTGGGGCTGGGATAAGGCAGAACAATTTTTATACTGTCTTAAGAAGACTCCCTACCAAAGAACACAATATTACTCCATGTTTAATAAGGACATACACCTTAGCAAGAGGTGTCAAGGTAAGTGGTGGTAATAGCGGTAGTAACAATAGCCACAATAATAGTTAACATTATATAGCCCTTTAAGGCTTATAAAATATATGATCTTATTTAATCTTTATAACAACCCTGTGAGGTATTGTCTACTATTAACATTTTACAGATGGACTTGCCCAAGGTCACAAACCTAGTAAGGTCTGAGGCAGGACTCAAGCCTGGGTTTTGTTCCAAATTCAGCTGTCTAGTTACAATGCCTTGCTGCTTCAGGGTAGAACTGGGACAATGCAACATCATTCTGGTGGCCCAGGAGACAAAATCAGTCACAGCCAGATCCTAAGCAGAACTGGGAAGATGGTGTAAATTGTCTCTGGTTTCTTTCCATCTCTCCTTCCAGTGACTACTTCCTTGGTTACTTAGGTTTCCCTCAAGTGGAGAAGCTTTTTTCTAGCCCTGCTCATTCTCTGCTGAAACACTTAGCTTTTCTATACCTCATTCCTTAGGACCCAGCTCTCTATTTGACAAGTTGATAATTAACATGATCATGATAAAAAACAAAACAAACAACCTGAAGAATTAATAGATACTGGTTACTCTACCTAGGTAAACATGCATGCATTTCAATAGGGGCTTTCTGGAAGCAATGACTTTTTCTGAAGGAGTAGCTTTAATGGTGGGAACTTTCAGATACCACAGAAGGCTATGAGAAGAGATATTTTCTTTTAAGTAGCCTGAATCTTGCTGTACCCCAGGCAACCTACTCTGAATAAAACTAGAGTTTATTACATGGTTCTAAAGGAAAATCATGCCTCCCTCTGTAAAACGTTTTCTTGGGAAGCATCCTTTGTAGTAGAAATAGGGGGTCCAGTTCTTTCCCTTTCAGAGAGAAAAGTAGATGGTGATAGAACAAGGTGGTGAGGGAGTCAAAGGACCTCTCTGATCTCATATGGGAAGCAGAGGAAGAAAATGGATTTATTCTGAAAACATCTCCAGGTTGTCAAGTTCCCCCTCAATTTAGCAATTAGCAGTCTGGCTTTTGGCAGTCAGGAGACTGAAAGTTATAAGCTGAAGGGGGAAATTGTTAAAAGGAACCTTGACCAACAGTTCCACTTATTCACACCATTATTTCTGAGTGCAACTAATTGTTCTTCCAATTGGCTAATTATAGTCCAATTGGCTAGCCTTTGTCTTTTAAATGAGAGCCAAATGGCTAATTGTGACTACAAAAGGGCTATTAAATATAGTTATTCACAGATGATATCTTCTTTCCATGGCAATCCATGGAAGTATAATCTGCTAATAAGAACAGCAGGGGCCCTTACATAAAGATCTAGTTCACTGCACTAAGTTCAGTTTCAAAACATCATTCCCAAGTTTCCAAGGGAATAAATTTTATAAGACTTGGAAGAATATTAAAAATCAGAATCACAAACATGTCAGAGAACGCTTTGGTTATTACTATTTACTTGATGCCTAGCATGTACAAATGGCTAAGAACTTAGAAAAAAAGAATAAAAGACTGTACTCATATTAATAATGGCTTACATAATTTAGCAACGGTTCATGAAAAAAGTAGGTTCAATAACATACTTGGCCGTCCGGACTTCAATTGTGCCTTTTAACTTCTCCTCACTGTCATTTTCAAAGTACATCAGTTTAGACTGCCGGAGAACAAACCAGCGCTTCTTCCAGTTCCTCCTGGAGAGTG
Source organism: Notamacropus eugenii (assembly GCF_028372415.1). Lineage (NCBI taxonomy): Eukaryota > Metazoa > Chordata > Mammalia > Diprotodontia > Macropodidae > Notamacropus > Notamacropus eugenii. The sequence goes on from NC_092875.1 coordinate 368,865,306, forward strand.
TGGATGACCCGCCACCTTTCTTGTGCAGCCAGCCTTGTTTAAGGGCCTCTTGCTTGGAACGGAACCACAAAAAGGTCTCATCCTTGAGGACACACCATCGACGTTTCCATGAGTTCATTAAACCACCTGTTCCCCGAAAGGGCCACAGATAAGTTAAGAAAAAAATAGAGTAAAATAAACTTGGATTGTAAACACACTAGGTTGTGCTTTAAAAATAATAAGAGGTTCCTGTTTCAGTTCAAGTTTTTTTTTTTAAATCATATACATAACTCTTGCTAAACAAACCTGTGGTGAATCAAATAATAGCATAGGGATGGTCAATCACAAAACGGTATTTAGTTCAACTTCAGGTATATAACCAGAGATTAAGATTTCTGGGGAACTCAAACTGTTCTGTTATATGTTAGTCTGTACAGTGGGGCCTCTGGAGTCTCTCTTCAAGTGATGATGATGATGAGATTCAGTCCTTTTCAATTGTGTCTAACTCATTAAGGGTTTTTTTGGCAAAGATACTGGAGTGGTTTGTCATTTCTTTCTCCAGCTCATTTTATAGATGTGGAAATGGAGGCAAACAAGGTCAAGTTACTTATCTAGGGTCTAACAGCCTGGTAGTAAGGTTTGTGGCTAGTTTTGAACTCAGAAAGATGAGTCTTTCTCGACTCCAGGTCCAGCATTCCATCCATTGCACCACCTAGCTGTCCTATGTTTCTAGCTATACACACAGCATAATGTGAAAGAGGAGTGGAATTGTGTCAGAGAAGCTATGCCAATTATACTGTATCTGTGGATAATTATATTGAAGAAAAATCTTTATAGGCTACATGGATTTGTGCATTAGTTCATGCTTAATGTAAATCTCCACAGATTTAATGGATTGTCCCCAGAAAAATAGTTTTAAAAATGTTTTTCCAATGCCCTCTCTGCTTTCTTCTTAAAAGAATTTACTTTCTGAGGAAGATGGAATCAAGGTTGAAATTTAGTAAAAATCTCTTATATAAACAAAACATACAACTGTAAATCTGTCTATCTTTGAAAAAGGACAAATATTACCCTCAGAAAATTCTTCTAATTTGTTAGGTAAATGACTTACATTGCAAAACACAGCTTTTAGCAAAATCCAAGGGCAGACTTAGTTGGTATTGGTGCTAATTATAACTCAATTATTTTTTGTCTAGTTGGGAATAAAATATGGAGCTAAGATAAATTAGCTGAAACTTCTTTCAAATTTGTATTTACATAGCAATTTAAGATTTGTAAAGCCCTTTGCATACATAATGTTTTATTTTTTGCCTCTTTATCCAAAGTGCCTAGCATAGGGCAAGAACTTAAAAAAGGCTTGTTTAACTTAAATCAGTAACACAAAAATATTGTGACTCTATCCTAAAGAGATACTTCTCTCTCAGTCCTATAGATTCTTCAAGCAGCAACATGGGTAACAGCTTTATGGCCAGCTTTCTTGATTGATCTGATTGAATGCATTGAAGAACACATACCATTTGGAAAGTGTAAGAGAGGCATATTTGAATTCCTGGTACTGAACTGGTCTTCAAAATGAATGAAAATAAAATATATTCCCTTCTTTCTCATTAAAAACTTTTTTAAGATTCATGAAATGTTAAGATTAAAATGTAAAATATAAAACTTAGAATTATAATGTTACTAACCTTTGGATTTCCCTGTTACTAATTAACTACTGGTTTGCTCACTGTAACACAGACAAATAGCCATTTTTAATCTCTTTAATACCCTTTTTTCCCCATTTATTTATTTATTTAACTTTTTTTTAACATTCATTTTCACAGAATTTTGGGTTCCAAATTTTCTCTCCCCTTATCCCCTCCCCCCACCCCAAAACACCGAGCATTCCAATTGCCCCCATCACCAATCTGCTCTCTCCTCTATCATCCCTCTCTGCCCTTGTCTCCATCCTCTCCTCTGTCCTGTAGGGCCAAATAACTTTCTAAACCCCTTTACCTGTATTTCTTATTTCCTAGTGGCAAGAACAGTACTCGACAGTTGTTCCTAAAACTTTGAGTTCCAACTTCTTTTCCTCCCTCCCTCCCCACCCCCTCCCTTTGGAAGGCAAGCAATTCAATATAGGCCAAATCTGTGTAGTTTTGCAAATGACTTCCATAATAGTCATGTTGTTAATACCCTTTTTTTTGAAAAAAAATAAATAAATAAAAATAAAGAGAATTCCACATTGGAGGAGGGGAAGGAAGAGTATCTCCCAGTTGTTTTGGGGTGACAACTACGGGCAGATGCTGCTCAAATAAAGAACCATGACAAACTGACTAAAATGGCAACTAAACCAAAAGCATTTTGTGCTTGCCTAAAACAGGAATCTATGAATGTGCCAAGCTAGAGAATTGTTTCCTACCAAAAACAAATCAGTGGTATTGGAAATAAATATCAAATTCATTTCTACTTGTGGAATGACTAGAGATTTCTCAAAAGTAGATCTAGAAACAGTTGCATTAAGACTAATAATAAAATCCATCATTTTATTAACACAGGTTATTCTGATCTAACATAAAATTTAAAATGGTTAATATAACTTCCTTCTAAGTGGAATATAAATTAACTTTTAGATTAGTAACACTAACTTATCAGCTCTTCCTATGATGTTAATGTGTTTTCCATCTCTGGGCCTAATTCTTTCTTCCTTGATACTTACATGTCCATGGAATTTGACCAATCTCTCATAAAACAAAGGGGAAGCTGTCGTTTTCCTAATTGCACACATGTTCAATAGGTCATGCTGCTGATAAAATTAAGTGACAGAAGAGGATAAAACTGAAGCACTCTGGTTCCGTAATCAGCTGTTTCTCTAAAACCTTTCTTTCCTGCATCTCTCTTTTAAGAATCAAGGCAACTACAACACTATCACTTTGCTTCACTGTGAAAGAAGATCAGATTTCCAAGCGTTCTTCTCTGGATCACTGTTACCCAGTCTTCCCTAAGTCGAGTGTCAACGCTTTCTTTATCTTGCCTTTTCTCTACTTTCAATTATTTTATCCTGACTAAACATAATGCAGTACAAATCATTACATTCATGAGACGTCTAGTCTCATTAACAAACACATAAAAGTGGCATACTATGTATTCTCAAGGCCATGCTGACTCCATTTGGTATAGCAGGAAAACTCAGAACCATAACTAGAGAATCTTCATGTGTTTTTTAGGATGTTACAGAGCCCTGACAAGGATTTTCTAGGCTTGCTATAATACTGTTAGACATTTTAATTATGGTTGTTCTTCAGGTGTTGGTTGCTTAGCTGAGCTTCCCAGTTTTTTTCATTCTGGGACACAGCTCTAAAGTTCTGAACTTCTCATGACATGATACACAGACTGGGAGGGATAAGAGGTAACTCCTTGAATCAAATCTGCTAGGGGGTTGGTTATGCCCATGCTGTGTGATGGGGTGAAGAGAGGAATGACAGACTTTGAAGTGACAGAAGGGACAGCTAAAATGAAAGTAAATATAGGAAACGTAATCAAAGAAAAGAATTAAAAAGAGAGAGAGCAAAGAATAGGGAAGAGGCAGATGAAGGACAAAGGAGGAAAGTGGATAGTACAAACACAGAGAAAAACGATGAAGGGGGAGAGATGAAAAAAGAAGCAAAAGACAAGGAAAGAGCAACAATAAAGAGTAAAGAGGAGAAAAAAGAGGGAAAAAAGAAAGAAGAAAAACAGAAAGAAGAACAAAATCAACAGTGAATGGGAAAGGAGAAAAAGGAGAATAGAGAATGAGAGAAAAATAAGAAGTACAGAAAATGAGTGGAGGAAAGAGAACAGACAGACAAGAGAAATTAATACACAAGGAGTTTTCTTTTAAAAGAATGACTAAATACTTTAAAACATTATTGCCTTGACTGGAAAATGAGACTGATACAGGACCAATTCTTCTGCAATGTAACCTCACTTTTACCTTTAAGGGCAGCTAGGTAACCGGGGAAAGAGCACCAGGCCTGGAGTCACAAAGACTCATCTTCCTGAGTTCAAATTTGGCCTTAAGACATGTGCTAGCTGTGTGACTCTGGGAAGTCACTTAACCCTGTTTGCCTCAGTTTCCTCATCTGTCAAATGAGCTGGAGAAGGAAATGGCAAACCACTCCAGTATCTTTGCCAAGAAAACCCCAAAGAGTGTCACAAAGAGTTAGATGTGACTGAAATGACTGAACAATTTGTCTTTTAATTTGATGACAGTTTCATTATAATACAGTTCCTAAGAGCCATACTCTTATTGGGCCTAAGTCTAAGATTGCTTTCCATATGGTCTCTTCTTCCTAGTTCATTTAAAGTCTTCTCATCCAGGCTCCATGCCCCACCCCTGCCTCCCACTGAGTCTATGGATATTGCAAGGAGTTCACCTGCTTCTGATTGTACACCTTTCCAAAAGGATTTTAGACATGGTCCACTTTTCTGTTCTACCTCTATTTACTTAAGAGAGAAAAGAGAATGCTGGTGATCACTGCAAATGCAATTCAGTGAACAGTCAAGGTAAAGTATGAGCATATAACTTGACAGTTCCTTAATAGTGAACACACACAACTGTAAAAGCATCTTCAGTAACAAAAATCCCACCAGGACACCACAAAGGCTGACTGATATGGGGTGTGGCAAGCCATTTAAGTAATCAGGGTGTGTGTGCCCTTGCTACTACCCACAGCTGCCACACCCATCTCTGTTCTTTCTCTGTCCAACGGTGAGAGAAAGGAAAATGCTAAATCAATGCACCTGGCCTCCATAAAATATAGTCTCGTGTGTGTGTGTGTGTGTGTGTGTGTGTGTGTGTGTGTGTGTGTGTCTCCCCTCACCCCCTTCTCAGACACAGAAAGAAATCATATTGTCTGATTATCTCCATTGTAACACTGCACAGTCAAAAGGATTCTGAGTTCTTTTATTATCAATCCATGCCTCTATCCAAAACCACAGAATCTGTGTGATATTGAAACATACCTTTCATGTACAAAAAGCTGTGGAAATATGGCAGGCTGACACAGCTATACACTGAGTCTCTTCTATAAGACAGTTCATCATCTGTATCAAATCTGGAATCAAAGTCTTCTTCACTGTCTTCAAACTGTATAAAAAGAAAGAAAATATAAAAAATCTAACATAAAAGTATTCAGTGAACAAATTAATGATAGTGTGCACCATGCAGCGGCCAACTTTTTTTTGACAGTGATCAGTGTCCAGATATAATATAGGGGCAAGGTGTTTATAACAAGGTTAAATGCACATCAACATTCTGAATTCAAGTAACTTGTTGAACTATTCTAGAAGGTACAAATTGATTTCACATAATTCAGAGGATGTTTATTTTAATATAAACACAACAAAACCTTGCTGTTTAAAGAATAAAATGGTAACCAAATTTTTTAAAAGTTAACTTATCTTAAGTTACTATGCTAAAAACATTTAAAGATATTTAAGAGATGAATGTATTTATTACATATATTACATGCAATAAGATGTAAGAGGGACTTAATGCATGAACTGGAGAATAAGGTTAGAACTGAGAAGGCTGGGAGTGAATTCATATAATTAACTAATATAATTAAGAAAACAATTTGACAAAACAGTAAGAATTATAATAGTTACAATCCATTTTGCATATTTTTAACACTATTAGAAATAATATTCAATTGAGTGAAATGTGAAGCAACTCTCCCAAACTTTTCCCAATATGCTGTTGGCAATTCTGGTGCTGGGTGAAGGCATCTCATCTCCCAACCTACAACAAAAGCCACAGCTGACATTGCTCAAGCTCCAAGTAAACATATCCCAGTTTTTATTAGGCTCCAGGCAAAATTCAATTCTGGGTGTGTATCTAGCCACACACAGAAGGCATTATCAAAGGCTTCTATTTGCTAATGAAAATCCTCTGAAAATTAAAGGCTTTAAGATCTTTTTATTACTGGGTAAATAATGGATTCTGTATATTTTGTATTATTCAACCTAAAGAAGTTGGCGCATGTGGGTTGAGACAGTAGAAATTTTCAAAATGTGTTTAGCAGTTACAAAAACAACAGTATGTACTTACTGAGGACTGTGCTCCCTCAGAACTAAAACGATACGCTCCAGAGCTGTTGTATGTGCCCACTGAACAGCGATAGTCAGGGGACCACTGGCTACTGTGAGAGTTGGAGAAAGTCACACTGCTGCCCGAAGTGAGAGCCCCATCTTCATAATCATCCTGGTCATAGTCATAATCGCCATCTGGGGAAATAAGGTCTCCAGAGTTCTGGGGCATGCAGTAGGTAGACTCCCCACTGGATGAGTTGTGTAGACTAGCAGAGTCATGGACAGAGGGTGTCAAAAGCACAGTGCTGTCAGCGCTAGGGCTTGTAGGCACCACTGTGTCATTCATGTAGGGATCCTCCTCTGAGGAGTCATCACTGGTCCGAATGCCACTGGTTCTCTGATCAGAATGGCCATGCTCACTTGGGTTGGGAGAATCCTTAAAGGCATCATCATCAGCCTCAAAACCCTCATCCACCTCCTCCTCAGGGTAAGGCTGGCTGAAGTTGAAATTGGGCTTTTCCCCACAAGCATCACTCGTCAATTCACTGAGCTCTGCGGAAAAGCCACTGCCCACAGAAAGGGACCTCTCGATATTTCTGACACATTCATCGATCTCATCGAAGTTCAGGGACTCCAGGAACTCCTGGGCTGCTCGGCAGGCTTCATCTTCAAGCCTCCTGAGCTCCTGGTCCCGGAGCTCCTGCAGTCTTTGCAAGGAAGACTCTGTCAAGGACAGCTCCTGCCTCTCCTTCACACGCTGTAGATCCTGTATCTCCTTCTCCAGGCGTAAGATCTCCTCCACTTGCTTGTTTTCCTTCTGCTTTTCCATGTCCTGTTTCAGTTGCTCTTCTCTCTGACGGGCTTCAAGCTCTGCCAGTCTCCTTGCCTCTTCAGCCTGTTCAGAAAAGAAATGCAAGACTTCAGGATGTTTCAATATACACCTGCAATGAGGTGCCATCACATTACATCATATGCAGTAAGGACCTAAACTGAAAAGTTTCACTGGAATGTGGAAATTAAATTCATAATGAGAAACTCAAATGCACAAAGCTTTTCCTCGTTGAAACAAAAAACAAAAAAACAAAAAACCAAGGCCATCAGTAGGAAATTCCCACATGACATTTTTTAGAGTTCACTTTTTTCTAGTTGTCTGATTTGAATTCCAAGGGACAATCTAATTCAGCACACATCAATTAGGCGCTTACTCTGTCTCTGTTCAAGGCTCCCAGAATACAAAGATGCATGATATAATCCCTGTCTCCAAAGAACTTAACAGTCCAGCAGGGACAAGGTGAAAAATGAACAAATAGCTAATATAAATTATAATAATATAAGTAAGCAAAGGAACAGAGTGGTCAGGACAGATTTGGGTGAGGAGAGAGAATTTATGTCTGGTAGGAATCAGACTGGGCTTTTTAAGTGTTTAGTGAACTGAATTCCTTGAATAGAGGGGGCAGGTTTCTAAACCTCCCTATTATTATCAAGGGCACCACCATCCTCCCAGTCCCCCTGGATTGTAAAGTCAGTTCATGTTTGATTCCTCATTCTCTCTGGATACCACCATCCCCATTTTCAATCTGCCACCAAAGGCAGATAATGTCACTTTGGGATCTCTCATATATGTCTCTTGAATAAGCCCCCCTTTCTCCTGACATTGCCAAGATTCTGTTGTGGGTGCTCATTTCTTACACCTAGACTTTTACAACAGCCTGATGGTGGGGTCTGCGTGTCCCAAGTCTCTCCTCACTCCAGACCACCTTACCCTCAATGTCAAAGTGATTTTTCTAAAGCACGGATTTGACCATGTCACCTTCCTACTCAATATTAACATCAGGGGATCCACATCACCTCCAGGATCAAATGTAAAATTCTGTTTGGTGTTCAAAGCCTTCAAAACCTGTCCTTTTCCCCGTTCAGTCTTGAACAAAACACTCCATCTCTTAGCTCGAGGACATTTTTACTGATTGTCCTCCATGCTTGGAATGTTCTTCTTCCTCATCTACATCTTCTGGTGTTCCTGGTTTGTTTTAAGTCTCAGCTAAAATCCCACCACTATATAAAGCCTGTCCCAGTCCCTTTGCTGATTACCGCTATTTATCCTGCATGCAGCTTATTTGTATATCATTACTTGTATGCCGTTTCTCCCATTAGATTATGAGCTCATCAAGAACAGAGGCTCTTTGCTTTCCTTTGTATCCCCCCAGGCTTTAGTACAGTGAGAGCACATGGCAGGCACTTAATAAATGCTTACTGACCGCACAATACATCCTGGAAGGTATGTAACATATCCTTGGAAGAAAGGAAGAGAAGGGCGGTAGGGGTGTTTTAAGGATAGAATAGTCTAGGAATGGAAGATTATTCATAAAAGAAAGGAGGAAAAAGAAAAGGTAAGACTAAAGAACAGAGGCATGTCTATTCTGGCTATGCACACTGCCTTAAATGCTAGATAATAATCTAAAGCAAGCAATAGGGAGTTATTGAAGATTTCTGTTCAGATATACAATGTGTTAAGACCTGCATTTGGGAAGAATAATCCAGAGCTGGTGCAAAGAATAGACTGGAAACAGGATAGACTGGAGACGAGGGGATTAGGCAGAGATTATTACAACACTCTAGGTAATGAGGGCCTTACTTAACTAGGATCACAGAAGTGGAATTAGAAAGGAGTGGGGAAATGGAAGATGTAGAAGCAAGAGTATTTGGCAATAATTTTTATGGTAGAAGAAATGAGTATAAGTGACCCCAACATTTGAAGTCTAAGGGATGTGAGGATAATGGTGGTACCATAAACAAAAATACAGAAGTGAAAAGAAGGGCATTTTGGAGAATAATAATGACCTCAGTGTTAAACATGGTACATTTTAAAACAATTCAATGGGCGAGCTGTTAGGAGTGAGAAGAAAAAAGAACAAATAGAGAAGCCAAGTTATCAAACCATTCTTTACCTTTTGGGCAAGAAGCTCAGCTTCTTGTCTCTTCCTTTCTCTTTCCCTAAAAAATTAAGAAAAGAATGTGAACATGATAAAATATTACACCTTATTAAGAGACAATTAGGGACAGCTAGGTAGTGCAGTGGCTAGTGCTAAGGCCCTGGAGTCAGAAAGACCTGAGTTCAAATCTGGTAGGGTGACTAGTTGTGTGACCCTGGCCAAGTCACTGAAATGAGTCCCCCGTATCCCACTTATTTTCCAATGGCAATTTGCTAAATATAGGCAGAAACTTTAAAAGAATGAAGGTTATAGCTTCTCTCTTGAAATATATTTATTCTACCTAGAGATAAGAACAAGAAACACAGCAAAATGAATATAAAGCTAGCATGCAAGTCAGGGAAGACCTAAGAGTTCAAGATCTGACTCTCACTCAGACTAACTGTGATCAGGGGTCACCTTCTCCCACTCTTGTAGGCCCAGAATCACTCTAGGTTACTGACTGCGGCCAGCTTCAGTGCGGGAAGCTCCCTCCATCAAGAATACTATGCTTGGAGAAAATTACAGAAATTGATTCCACCCCTACCAAAAATAAATAAAAGTGGGCATAACACTCCAAGGTAATACTAAGTTTCCTCTGTGTCTAGGAATTTACATACTGCATCGGAGAGGAATGATTTATTACTGTTGTTTTTAAAAGGATTTGAAACATTCACTACTGCCTGCTACAAAGGATGTTCAGAAGGAAATCTAAAACATAATTTTCAGTTAATTCCAAGTACTAGAGCACACAGCACCTTTCTTGTTCCTCCTTTTTCCTCTTCTCTTCTAGCATTTGTTTGTAAACTCGGCGAGCAATCTGGCCCCTCCGTTGTTTCTGGAGTACTACAGCAGCTCTTTTCAGGCCCAAGAATCTTCTCCTCATGAGGAAGGCTCTGTAGTTCTTTTGTATTATAACTATATGATAAAGGACCTTTCTGTACTGTTTCCTGAAGGAAGAACAACCATCATGGTAAAGAGGGTCAAATGAGTCATGGAAACAGAGGTTCATTCCTAGATAATCATTTGCTTTTTGATTTCAGGGCAGCAAAAAAAGAGAAGAAGCACCTAGCTTTATAACAATCCATCTATTTTGGTGATGCTTTCTCCACCACCCCTCTACTTTCATTGAGAGTACAAGGTCCATTTTGTGAGGAAACTAGTATTGTCTTGACAAAATAAATGCACGCTACCTAGTGCTACACTTTTTATGGCCCCAAGAAGAAGATACTCTTAGAAATGAAAGGAAGTTTGATCTATCTCTTGCTTCTATAAAAGAAATTAGCACAGCAGGACAGCTTTGTCCTATAGAATGGGGAATGCATGGTGTTTCGTCTGACATATTGTTCTGTATGTGTGTATAGAACTAATATCCACATGAAAAGAAATGGCCTCATTATGCAAACTACTCCTGCACAGGCTTCTATTGCATTACTGAGAAAATACAAAGTAAACAGATGGGGTTGTACTATCAGGACTCCAGTCCATAATACATGAAATTAAAACATTTCAGCATTGTCCCTTCATGTCATTTTTCTCTTTTTTAATGTCAGTGATGGGTCCTTCTTCCTTGTTTTTGTAAAGACTGAGATTGCATAACAGCAATGGATGGAATGATTGAGGTTTGGGAGTGGGAGACGGCAGCAAGAACCAATTTCATTTTGCTCAACTCTTCCTTTCAGAGTTCCAAAGTCATTTTAAACTAAACTCACATAATCTTAGATTATACAACAAAAGCATGTCTTATGTATTATGGTTAACAGGTTACACACCGTGCCAGATAGCCAAGGACGTGAGCACGGATCACCATGGCTGCCTGGAAGACCTCCTCTTCCCGCTGTTTCTCCAATTTCTGTTCCAAGGACTCTCGAAGGAAGACCTGCTCAGAGAAAATTCAGATGTCAGGACTTCTTAAAGACCAAATTGCCAAGAAAACAGGTTTTACATTCAAGGAATAACTTGGCATTAGAGAATAGAACCTACGGGCAATGGAATGAGTTATATTTTGGTCCCACATATAGAATATGAAATTTCTGAATCATTAGTAACAAGCAAAAGATAGATTTGTTTATGGAACAAAAAGGAAATTCAATGGCAATGATTTTCTCACTGAAGCCAAATGTCTCTATGTTCAGCCAAACATTTGTTTTGAGGTTGGTCCATTCATTAATGATTATTAAATGATAATGGCTAGCTCCAGTTACCTCACTGCATTTATTATTCTGGGAACATGCATTCACATAATGATTTCACATTAAGAATTTAATCCTAGAAAAGAGACTTTTGGAGTGAAGGCCAAAGTGGTTTATGAATTCCTGATAAATATTTAAAATAGAGAAAGCATTTTTAATACATCATACTCACTGAGAAGACTCCTGAAGAAAATTCCTATGTGTGTTGCCTACTCTTTGGGGACAAGAACACAAATCCTTCATTCACAATAGGTATTATGTCTTCTTGCCAAATAAAAATAATACCCTTTAACTGGCAGGAGAAGAGACTGAACATCATGGATAGTCTGGTGTAAATTTTATATTATAAATCCTAACTTTTAAAAAGAAGTACAAATATTATGGCTGCAAATGAATGTCATTTTCCACTTCATTTTTCCCCTCAGAATTAAGACATAATTAAGAAGTCTTCTATGTCTCTCCTAAAAGAAGAGGAGAAATCTATCCTTACATTTTTGACTTGAGTCAATTTTTTGCCTGTAGAAAATTTTTTTTGTTGAATTCTAAACTTCCTCACACATGATCTTAATTTTAGTGCCTCCTATGAGTCATAGAGTGAGGAATTGGCTTTAAGACACATTTTCTCACTCCTTTCAACAGCATCCAGGTAAAAATACAAATAAACCTCAAAAATCACATCAAGAGCCAGCTTCCCTAATTTTTCTCCTGGAACTCTAAAAATTGCATACTGTATGAGAGACATAATACTCATACATAAGAAAGTTATTTCATTTCATACATAAATGCATTAAATGCCGAGGATATTTTTGTGAAAGACACAGATGACAAAACTACAAGTATAAAAATTGGGTCTGTTTGGGTGTTTCCCCAAATACCTATCTTTTTATATCACAATTATAGACCAAAATCAGGTTTCATAAAAATGTGACAGCATGTAAATTTATTTTTTTGGTCAATATACTATTGAAGGGAAGGGAAGGTACCCAGTCCCTGAATCTTTAGGACTGCCCTCCACTGCTCTTTGTTCTGGAAGTTGTTTAAAAGAAAAATAACAAAGTACATCCTTTCAGGAGGGCATAATTTAAATCTAAGTATGCACACCAGTGAACTTCAGCTTTGTTAAGCGAGAAGATAACAATCAGGTCAGTTTACTTCCCTTTAAGTAGCCATCATGCACTATCAGAAAAAACTCTTCCCCTGGACTTCTCTTTCATTTAAAAAATTTTTTTAAAAGTACAAAAAAACTTGTAAAGAAAGTTGCTTTTTATCTCATCTGTCCTACAGTTTACAGGAAAAGAATATTTGCCATATGCACCCTTGAAAATTAGAACTGAAAACAAGAAATAAAAAAATCTGTGGAGGAAAAAGGATTATCCCCATTAAGGACCTATTTGCCATGGTTCTGATTTCAACAGGTTTTCTTTTTTATATTTTCTTTTTTTAGTAAAAATAAAACAAAAACTTAAAAAAAAATGAAATTAAGTTTTATATATAAGACTTAACATTGAGTTAACATAACTCTATAGAGAGAATTTTAAGTTGATAGACCAGACATTTCCAAAGTCCTACCTCAAATTGGGATAATGTTATACTTACTCGCCATGAGAATCAAAGCAAAGCAATCTAAAGATATGTGTTTCCCCACAATCCCCAAAGAGATATCAAATGTACTCAACTTAGACGATGAACAAATTAATTTTTTTCTATCATTTTGGTCAAACAGCTTGGGTTCCTCTGGATTAGTTGGTTATGGGTACAATAATTCCTCCATTAACAAAGAGGATGGTTGCTCCAAATTGCTACCAGAGGCATAACCATCATAGTAAGCCAAAGGATATAGAGCTGCAAGAAACCTAAGAGAATCCCACCCCCTCATTTTACAGATGAGTAACTGAGGCTCAGAAAGGTGAAGAGACTTTTCAAGGTCATATACAGACCTTATAGAGCAGAATAGGAAACAAAACCAAAGTTCTCTTACTGAAAAGGTATGTATTTCTACAAGAAAACAAAAACGATAGAAGTAAAAAAGCAAAGCAAAACCAAACCCCAAACACTAAGCATATGACCAGGATGTGAGGATCTTGACTTGTGTTCAAAACAGGGAGGCAGAAGAGAATGGAAAATCTTGAAGGATTAGGTAGACTTTGGATAAATGATCCAAAAAGAAATTTCAATAGACTAGAATTATAGGCCAAATCTAATAAAGATAAAGCTTGATAAAGATAAATGTAAAGTCCTATATTTGTGCTCAAAAAGCCAAAGTCAAAAGTAGAAAGATGGGGATGGTGTACCCTAGGTAACAGTTTGTATAAAAAAAGATCAAAGGGTTCTTTCAGACTGCAAACTATGTGAAAAAAAACAACAACTGTATCAAACTGCAGTATTAAAAGGCAACCCCTAATCTAGTGGCTCCATTTAAAAAAAGAGGTAGTGTCTGGAATAGGGGCGGGGAATCTGAAGCCTCTATGGCTCTCTAGGTCCTCAAGTGTGGTCCTCTGACTGAATCCAAACTTCATAGAACAAATCCCCGTAATAAAAGTTATTTGTTCTGTAAAGCTTGGAATCAGTCAAAAGGCTGCACCTAAGAACCTAGAAGGCCACATGTGGCCTCAAGGCTTCAGATTCCCCACACCTGGTCCAGAACAAAGCAGGTGACCACCCTACTAACCTCAGCCTCCATTAGACCAAAAACAGAATATTTCACTCAGTGTGAAAGACGATACATCTTAGGAAAGAAGTGGAGAAACCAGAGTACATCCACCATTCAGAAGAGGGTGATCTGGATGATGAAGGGACTAGAAAATGTATGAAAAGAGGATCATCTGAAGAAAATGGTTATGTTTAACCTGGAGGAGATTTAGGTGGGACATGTATGACAGCCACAGTCTTTGAAGGGCTTTTACACAGAAGAGATAGAAGGCTTCTTTTACTTGTTCCCAAGAGGGAAGAACTAGGAATGGGAAGAAGCAGCAGAAATTATTTAGATTTAATGTGATGAAAACTTCCAAATAAACAAAGCTGTCCAGAAATTTTTCCCATCCCTTCTCTCCTGAGCACCAGTTTCACATTTCCAATTGCTTTTGGACATTTAATACTAATGTCCCAGAAGAACCTCAAATTTCTTATGTCCCAAAATGGAACTTATCATTTTCCTTCATACCAATCCCCTCTTCTGACCTTCATTCAATCAATCTAATAAACTTTTATTAAGCACCTACTATGTGCCATGGACTCTCCTAAGTGCTAGAAATACAAATATGAAAAAAAAGACAACCCTTTCTCTCAATAACACACAAAAGGAAGCTGGAAAGTGAAGAAGGTGGGGAGTGGTGCAGGACTGGGAGGTACCTGAGGCCACGGCTGGAAAAGTCAGAAAAGCCCCAGAGTAGTGCAGCCAGGTGAGAAATGAGGACATGTCTGAACTGAGCTTCCTCCTTAAATGGAGGGTTTGGAGTTCACTGCACCATCTTCAGATGTGCTGATTGCCCCCTATCTTCTTAAACACCCCAGTTCATAATCTTGGTGATATCCTTGATCGGTCCCCTATCCACGTATCCAATAAGTTGTAAATCTTGTCATTTCTATATGCACAAAGTACCTGTTATTCTTTCTGCTCACATAGTCAAGAGCTTAATTCAGGCCCTCATTACTTCTTACCTCTTTCACTGCAGTAGTCTACACTGGGTATTCCTGTCTCACAACTATTCCCTCTTCAATCCATCTTCCACATGAATGCCAAAGGGCTTTTTCTGAAGTACACCTCTGACCATGTCAACCCTCCCCCAGTTCATTAAATTCCAAGGTTTCTATTCCAGGGTTTCTCTACTGCCTCTAGAATCAAATATCCAATTCTTTGGCATTTAAAGGTCTTCATGACCATTTCCTTCCTACTTCTCCAGCACTCATGCATTGCTCCCTATTAAGCTCTTCAGACCAGCACACTGGCCTCCTTGCTGTGCCCCATAAACTCCTCCTTGTTTCTGCCTCTACAACTGACTCTTCTGTAGCCTTAAGGGCTAGGGTCGACTCCTCTAGTCTAGGTTACTTCTAGAAGGCAGAGAGCTTCAGTAGAAAGAGAACTGGATTAAGAACCAGGAAAACTGGGTTCAAGTCTTGCTTCTGCCCCTAATTCCATTCCAGAGAAATAAATTTTTACCTTTTTGTCCTCTGTTTCCATACTTGTTAAAGAAGTAGCATGAGATGATCTCTGAGATCCCTTTGGTGACACCAGTTTTGTAGGAAAATAAATGCTTCTTTTATTTCTTGGGAAAATAGCAATCTGGCAAATCAGGTGGGAAAGGATCTATTTTTTTTTTTTTATTTTAGAAGGTATGGTTGGGGCAGTGGAGAAAGAAAAGAATAAAGTTGATAACAGATTTCTAAATGGTCACTTTGTCTGTTTCCTCATCCATAAAATTATGATGTTGGACTATATGATCTGAAGTCCCTTTCTAGTTCTAAATCTACTTAACTACCTATAAAGTCACTATGAAACACTCTGGGAAGAATCATTTAAAAACTATAAAATGGAAGCTATTATTTTAAACTCACTTGTTTTACCCAACCAACTTCTCTCACCACTCCCCAATATAAGCCCAACTGTTCCCTCTAAGTAGTCTTCTCTATTATACCCAAAACACAATTCACTCTTCCCTCCCTCTGTGACTTTGCCAATATTATTCTCCTACTTTCTCTTTGAGTTCTACCAAATTATGCATCTGTCATAATCTAGCCATAAGAACTACTTTGTTTATATGAATTTTCCTGATTTACCATACCAAACAATGGCCTTTTTCTTAGCCTGAATTTCTTAAAACTGTATAATCTCTGTAAGGCTATTAATACTTGCCTAAGTCTTGTCTCTATAAGGAGTTTATAAGCTTCTCAAGGCCAAGCAAAGACTATGACCAATACTGGGTTTTGTTCCTTAATACTTTGTTCAGATGATTAATAAATGCCTTCCATTAATTGCTTGTGTCAGCCAAACTACAGATGTAATATTTCTTTCTGAAAAAGTGACCTGGGAACTCACTTAGGTAATAGCAATCTGCAAATAATATATGTAAGTTAGGGTTTTTTGTCTTTTTATGACTCCCAGTTTGAATTATTTAGCCACTTATTGCTATCTAATCCTTTTACGCCAATTGTAGCTAAGGGGATTCTTTGTCTTTGAGCATATTAAGCTCATATTAGTGCATTCATTCATTCAGATTAGTGCTTACTTGACACAATGAGAACACAGAACCACTCAGTTTGAAGTATATGAAGAGTTATGAGGAAACAGATTAGAAAAATAAAAAATACACTAAGAGAAGAGGACGAAGACCTGGGGTTATCTTTGATTTGATTTCTATATAGCCTGTATATGCCTATATACATCTTTTCCACTAGGATATAAGCCCCTTGAGGACAGGGACTATTCTGTTTTTATAACAAACAAAATGTGATAGTTCTAATAGTCCATATCTTATCTTTTTCTTCTTTTGGCAACAGGGACAAGGCTGGAGCATGCAAAGACATGGTATCTGAGGGATAGTGTTGTCAGGGAGATTGGGGGAAAAAATGGAAAATGAAAGCTACTGAAAACAAACTTTTACAACTCCAAATCTTCTTTGAATTGGCCCAGTTTACATTCAGTTGTTGTCA
This sequence comes from Notamacropus eugenii, assembly GCF_028372415.1. NCBI lineage: Eukaryota > Metazoa > Chordata > Mammalia > Diprotodontia > Macropodidae > Notamacropus > Notamacropus eugenii. Next base: position 368,882,140 of record NC_092875.1, read on the forward strand.
ACAAAGAAGAGCGGTCATGGCTATTTTTGTCCTCTACATATACATAGCTCATCAGAAATCATGTTGTATGGCAATCCCAACACTGCTTTGCACAGTGAGTCATTTTTTACTTAACAATATAGACTCAATCATGGAATAATTTCAATTTCCAGAGTATTCACTAATTGATGTATCGTAGTATCTACAAAGACTCAGCCATTGTTTGATGCTATAATTCAAATCAATTTTTTGGCAGACATGAAACATTGCAACTCTTGGTATATTCATAATGGTTTCAAAGGCCCATCATGACTTAATAAATATAACTTTTATGGGTTGTTTATCTTCTGAGACAAAAATAAGTAGTTGAAAGGCTTCTGAACCTCTGCAGGATCAGATAAGTTTCAAAATGGACAATGTAAGCAAATTCACATTAGTAGGTCAACTGAATTTACCTAAGTACCACAAACCATCTCTTTACTAGTGTTCCTCTAGTATAGAGTTGCATCTAGTAGTACTTAGTTTACAGATACAGAAATGAAAATGCTTGATAAAATAAAATGACACAATTTCTTAAGAAATTTTCTATGCAAAAGGCATTGGGTTTTTTTAAATGGCCTTTAATGAAAACATCCAGTTGAACAAACATTAATCAGCATTACCTCAGGCAGAACACTAGGCTGGATGATGGGAAAGATACATAGGTTAGACAAGATACAGTATCTGTCCTCATGGAGCTTAAGACCATGGATCTAGAGAAAAGTATACTGGAATATTCATGGACTTTAGTGGAATATATATTTTGAAGATGTGAAAGAGATATGGTAACTATAGCCATATAATAAGCATGCAAGAATAATCACAGTAATTCTTACCTTAGTCTTTCCAAGCTGCCACTCACTGTTGGTATCATCATAGTGATGAAGAAGGACAGCGCACTTTCCTTTGACATCTTCAGGAAGACTCAGATTTCTCATCAGTACTTTATACCTGTGAGGCACATTCCCTATTTAGTTGTGTAATGAATTTCCCTTAACTTTTTGTTCTCTAAAACCTCCTGTAAATAATAGGATACAATGTACCTCAACGGTCTAACAGAACCCTTACCTTTTACAAAAATCCTGAAAGGGTCTTCGGATAGGAAACCCAGCTTTTCTTATTCTCACAGTCTCCAGCATCCCAGAATATTTCAGTTGGTTAAGCACTAATGCTTGATCAAACTGATCCGGCATCTAAAGAGAAATGAGGAAACTTTAAATAAGGTACTACTAGAATATTTTTAAAAGTATTTTTCCTCCAGAACCTCAGAGAGATATCAGGACACCATCTTTTGGTATCTGCAACCTAATATTAATCTTTGTCACTACAGACAAGGAAACTGTAGCCCAATGGGATCATCTGTCTTCTGTGCCCAGGGTCACAGTAGTGATCAGTGGGGAGGTTAGAAAGAGGAAAAAGGACATTAAAGTATTTCTCAATTTCCGGCCCGTTAACCAACCTACCTATTAATTTCAAGTTAATTACAGTTATCTATATAGAGAGTATGAGAAGAAAGTAACATGTTTATGTAATTAAAGGCATAAGAAATCAAGTCAAAAGACTTACAATTAAAAAAAAAGAATTTCCCCTCATCTTTCCAGTTACTAAAACACATCCTAAATTCTGACCAAATAATATTTCTTTAGCATGAAGCAGATGAGGCAGGCAAGCTAAGTGCCACACTTACAGTGTCTTAGCCACTGGTTTTGTCTAATCAGCCTTTCCCTTTCATTTCATTGGTATCTTGCCATCTTAGTAAACTCTTTATAAAGAGGGCTATGGGGTGGCCCATAAACAGCTTTAAAAGTATGAAAAATACAGAAAAGGTTCATTCTCTGTTCCTAAAGAGAAAATCTGTTTAGTTTATCAGCCAGTCAACACAAAGCTAGACTTAAAACTACTTATACATACAACTTTTCCAAAGGCAAAGATAATAAAAAAATGAGTCGATGTTTCAGATGAAAAAATACAAGTTCTTCAACTAGTAGAATGTTACATTTCAAAGAAGTCCTTGTCTTGCAAAACCAAAAAGAAAAACAGTCTATTTTAAGAAGAGTAGTCATCTGGGCCCCACAGTTTTTACTCTAAATTATTTAAAATAGGCTTAGCCAATGGAAGAAAGAGCTAGAAACATAATTATTATCTTATAACTTAGGAGTCTAAATAGATCTCCCTAATAGTTGTTTTTTTAAAAAATCTTATTTTGTAATACCAAATATCACACATCAAATCATATCTAACAAACTATCTTGTTCTTAAGATTACTATGAAATGCTTAACTGATTAGATATATCTAATGTTTTCATTAGAAAATTTAATGTGACCAGAAAGTTATTTATATAGAAAAATCATACTGCCTATTTACCGAAATAAAAATTATTTATCTCAAGAATAGCACAGCTTTTAAAATAAATTGATGGATCAAGTATAAGTAAGGCTAGCCCATTTTATTAACTTTAAATTCAAACAAACCTTTCAAAAAAGTAAAGATAATAAACCTGATATTCAAATTCTTTAGAATAAACTGTCTTGGGCTTGGAAAGACTCTATACCTGACTCATACCAGGAAAAAAAGCTCACCATTCACTAATTTTCTCTTTTCTTCCATTCTGCTTTTCCTTGCTTAACAGTCAAAAGGAGTTCTGCAATTACTTAGCTGCAGAACTGTGAAAACAAACTTAAACAAACTACTCTCACCAACTTCATATATAAAGCTCAGAACCACCATCTTACCTTCTCCTAGGTAGTCGCTACCGCCTTCTGTTTGGCTCTCCAGCCAAAATTCATATGGAAAACAACAGCTACACACTGACCTTTTCCCCAGGGCTAAAGACACTGAACAATAATGAACACCATTCCTGTGCTTTAAAAAGTGCTCAGTCACCATGGCAACCCCTCCCTTTCTGGGGATAATTAGTGTGGTGTGGTTGTAGGATTTGATACAGGACAGAGAGATTCTGCTACCAAACACTATGGCTACTTCCAATCTCCCATTGAGACTGTGTTTCTGTCCCCTTTCACAATAATTTTACCAGAGAAGTGAGGAGAAGGGTCTGTAGGTTGATTGTCACTGTGGGCAACATACATTATAATCATGGCAGAAATATTCCATTTCTAATAGCAGTGTTCTTTCTAATCTCAACTTTTTCCCCCCAGTGAACTTAATGTTGAAAGAAAACACAGTTGGAGCCAGAACAAGGAGCAACTTAAAAGCACTTGGTCTTTCAAAACTTCTCAGCTGTGCTTTGGTCTTGACTGGTAACTAGTTTTTTTCAGAACAGGAGGTTCAACTAAAGAAAAGTCTCCAGCAGAGAGCAAACATGGAGTTTTAGATGGGGACAAATGGGTTAGGTTTTGGAGGGGATGGCTGCAGGGAAAGCAGATATTCACTAGCTTCAAGTTTCAAGTGTATATAACAAATATCCTTTAGTGCTGATTTCCACCCTCTCTGGATTGTCTGGTATCCTGAATTTCAAGTCACCCGGGGCTTTCAACCAGATAGACTGCAAAAATATATATGAAGCTCACAGGCATTAAACAGCAAACCAAATCCTAATTTTAGGTTCCCTCGGGTGACTTGGGCCTAAGAAGTCTTTTTTCCCCCTGGTCTTCTTATGAAGGACTTGATTTCAGTCAAATTTCCATTAGATAAAGTACTGCCCATTTATTAGCACTATGCTTTATAAATAAAGCAAAGCTTAATGTGTATTATCTACACCATTTTCTCACTTCCATGAACAAGATTCAAATTCTGTGATTTAAATGAAAATGCTTCACTCAAATTGCTGTTTGCTTTGAAATTTTATCTCTATACATATTAACTCAATAAGTCAGAGGAATTCATTTAAGTCTTACATAAGACATATCCTTATCACTATGCAAAATCCACTGTGAAGCAAATAAGAATAAGAAATATTGCATTTAGTAAGGAAAACTGCTACCTGTACCTTGTATGTGTCAAATTTAGGGGGAGTGGAGGAAGTGGAATTAACTATGACTGAGAAACTAACCTTACTATGAAATAATACTTTTGTTTCCTAATAATATACACTCAATTCCAAATACATTCTCATGTGAAAGGCTAGCCATTCTGGAAAAAATTATTCCAAAGATACCAGCTCCTAAGCCTAAGCTTTTCTAAGTCTTTAAAAACAAAGTTTCATTAAGAAAAGTGCCTTCTCCATTAACTGGCTGAAAAATGTCTTCCAATGTCTACATTTTTCCCTCTGGCTCTAACACAGGAACTATTAGACATCTTCAAGGGAGCTACCCCTATCCAGCTTCAGCTCTATCAGGGCGGTTATTAAATATTATCAGATGAACCCTGTGCTTTAAATGGTTTTTAGCCCTGCTCATTAAGGAGGCTATGTCATTTTCTTGACATTCAAAGCACTGGGCAGAATAATTAGGCCAGTAAGGAGGACATCCCATACTCACAGGACATACCTTCCATGTGCTCCAGACAAGGGGCACTTAGGGGTCTTGAATCACTTGTGGAAAGGAGGCAGAAATGAAACCTCTCTTTGCTCTGGCCTCAGGGGAAAGGGGGGAGGAAGAGGAGAGCCTTGGGGGAGAGACAGTGGAAGAAGAGAATGGTCACATGACTCCCAGGGAGGCAAGGAGAAAGCACAGGGTTCAAACCCTATGCTTCTCTACACTAAATAAGGCCGTCAAGCTGAGCAAACAAGCAATCAATTCACAAACACTCATGTACTGCCTACTGTGTGCCAGGCATAGGGTACACAGAAGCAGGGAGTGAAGCAACATCTAGGTTCAAGGAACTCATCAGGGGTGGGGTTGGTGAGCAAGAAAACCAGTACCTCTAAAAATACAGATGGCCTAAATAAAGGGAATGAATACAACTATATATAAAGGAGTTAAATATAAGGTAGTCTGGAAAGAAGGGCACCAGTAGTTGGAAGAAATCAGGAAGGTCTTCCTGCATAAGATGGTGCACCTTAAGTGTGATCTTGGCGGTTCCTAAAACCCTTTCAAGGAGTCCTAGAAATCAAATTATGAATACAGCTAAATGGTACCCTTTAAGTCTCAACTAAAATCCCACTTTCTACTAGAAGCTTTCCCTAAACCCTTTTAATTACATTATCTTCCCTCTTTTAATTATTTCCTATTTATCTTGTATAGAATTTGCCTTGTGAATGTATGTATGTATACACACACACACACACACACATGTTTGCTTACATATTATCTTCCCCTATTAGATTATAAGCTACTTGGGGACAACGACCACCTTTCATCTGTTTTTGTATTCCTAGTGCTTAACAGACTTCCTGGGACATACAAGGTGCTTAATTAATATTTACTGAATTGAATTATTGAATAGTATTGTGCAGTGGATTGAACACTAGGCCTGGATTAAGGAAAACCTGAGTTCAAATTCAGCTGCAGATGGTTATTATGTGTATGGTCCTGGGCAAGTCATTTAACTCTCTCTTTGCTTCAATTTCTTCATCTGCAAAATAAGGATGAGAGTAATAGCACCTATTTCCCCAGGCTGCTGTGAGGACCAAAATGATAAACTATCTGTAAAGTGCTTAGCACAGTGCTTTGCAGATGAGTCCTTAAAAAATGGTTGCTCCCCTCCTTCCTACCAAGAGGGTATTTTCCTATTAAAATACTATTCCCTATATATCTGCCCAAGGCTGGAGTTTGTTTATAAACTTTAACCAAAACAATATATCACAACAGATTGAATATAGAAGAAAATCCAGACATTAAAGATATTTACAAAAATATTTAAAACAATGCCACATGTATTTTGGTCTTGAAAAATTTGTTTTTTATAAAAGTGTTATTTTATTAACAGGTAATGGTTATATTGTTATAAACAAATACATATTTCTAAAATATTAATAACTATTTTATTTTCTAATGATAAATACATATATAGTACACTGCAGTCTTCAATATTTTTAAATATAATTGATCTTATAATATAAAGGGGTCCTGAGGACTAAAAAGTTGGAAAACTGCAGGCTTAAAGGAAAGGGGACTCTATGAAGTGGAAGGAAGGAGGCAGTGTATTCCAGGCATGGGGGATGGCTAATACAGGGGCAAACAGAGTGTGATCCTGAGGGTCCCTAAAGGGTGATGAAGTGTTTTAAGTGAGGAACAGAAAAGGACTGATGTCCAGTGAGGCTGGAAAGATAGACTTGGGGCAGTTTTATAGGGCATTAAAAGTTAAAATGAGGAATTTATATTTTATTGTGAGGTAATAAGTCACTGGAGTTTAACTGAGAAGGAGAGACATATAGACAAATCTTTACTTATGGAAAAATCGCTTAGATTTCTCTATGTAGAATGGACTACAGTGAGAAGAAAACTGAGGCAGGGAGACCAATTAGGAGGCTGATGCAGTAATTTAGAAAAGAGAAGGGTCTGTGGTTTGCTTGGTTGGGTTGGGTTTTTTTTTGGTGGAAAGGAGTCAAATAGTGTCATGACAGTAGAAACGACACAATGCGGCAACTGCCTGGATATGAAGGATGAGGACAGCGAGGAGTCAAAACTAATCCTGAGGAAATAGACTTGACTTACTGGCGAGATGATGGTACCTTTGGCAGAAATAGGAAAATTTGGAAGAGGAGAGGGTTTGGGAATGGGGGTGGGGAAGGAAGATAACGAATTCAATTTTGGACATTAAGATTCAGTGTTATCTGATGGTGACAATAGATAGCGGGCCGAGCATGTGTATACACTGCTGAATATGCTTATGACTCTTTTTTGCTTACACAGACCAGAGGAATACAAATGGAAATTTCAAACTACGTCTAACAAACAGAAAAACTTTACATCTCTAACTGCCAATCCAGTCTGAAGAACCTTACCGCTGCAGCTCTTACCTCTGATACTGAGAACCTGTGGATCTTTAGCAAGTCACTTAATCTCTCTAGGCCTCAGTTTACTTACCTGAAAAAAGTCTGGGGCCAGACTAGATGGCCTTACAGGTCCCTTCCAAAGTCCACATCTATAATCCTATTATGTCCATAAATTTAAAAAAATAGCATTATTAACATATTGGGCTCTGGTTTTTTTCATTCCTGGTTCCAAGGTGAGATATTTCATTAAATATTTCTGCTGTAATTATAAGTCTGGTAATTTACAGTGTTTTTGAAGGTTAAACTCATCTCTAAATTCATCACCATGATGCTAACTTGAGCTTGGCTGACACTTGAACTTGTTTCCCTTCGTCCCTCCACTGTGAGCCCCTACTCCCCTGTTTTTCTGCCTCCTTTCCTGTTGCCTCTCTCCATTAGACTGTGTGCTCTTTGAAGGCAGAGGCTGTCTTTCTTTTTATTAATTAGCACTTAGTGGGTACTTAATAATACAATGTTTATTGGATTAGACTGAAGTTCTTAGATTAGAGATCTTAGAGGTCTCTTATTTGCTCTAAGAGTTCTTAGATAAGAACTTAGGAAAGTTCTTCAAATATTAAGTCTTATGTTTCACACTAGGGAGCAAATTTCAGCATAGATAAATGCTGTCATTAGAAGAAGTTAGTTTACTATTAACTGATAAAAGAGAAGGGTAGATAGTTCATTAGCTAATTTTTCTACCTGGCTATAAACCCTGCCTGGCACTAATACTTTTAATGTGGCCCATGTAACTTTGGTATAGCAGCTCTTTATGCCTTCAAAAGAGAACAATATATAAAACTAGCACACATATCTTAATGTTTGATGTTCTTTCTAATGGAAACAAATTCTTGGAAAATTTTGGCTTTGGAATAATCCATAGGGAACAAAAGTTGCAGACAAATATAAAGCAATAAGAAAAATGGTGTATATATAAAACACATTGCCAAAGTGATTTTCCTAAAGTGTAGGTCTGACCATGTTACTCTCCAATAAACTCAAATGGATCACTATTACCTCTAATATCAAATATAAACTCCTCTGTTTGGCATCACCTACTGATTGTTATAACCATGATTATAATACCCAGCCCCTGTGCATTCCATATAGAGACCAACCAAACTGGCCTTCTTACAGTCTCATTACACAGTATCCCCTTTGATGTACTCTGTTGTACATGTAACACATGCCACTCTTATCTCCCATCTCAAGGCATTCTTTCATCTCCATCTCTGGTTTCTTTCAAAACAACTCAAGCACCATCTTCTACATCCTCTAGGTACTAGGGCTTTCTCCTGTCAAATAACTTCATAATTTTTTATATACATTTCCTATATGCTTATGTGTGTACATATTTGTAGGAATCCTGATATAATTTAAGCTCCTTGGGGGCAAGGACTATCATTTTTATCTTTTCTGTCTTCACTGCCTAATGGTGCCTGGCACTGTGTTTCATTAAATGAATGTAAAGCACTGTGGGTATGCTATTACTCATGATGTGCCCTGTTTGCAAAAAGGTGTTTTTTTTCCCTTAATTGAACAGATACATTGTTATATAGCCTTTTTCCAAATTATGAGTTTTAAAAATTTTAAAGGTAACCTACACGGCCATTTGGTGTTTGTGAGCATAAGACATGGTCTCTGCTCTTAAGGATCTTATACTTAAGAAGCTTTAATCTACATAAGTAGAATTTACAAAATAAAGCTTGTTCAATGTGGATTTATAAAGAAGGAGATATTATAAAATAATAAAGAAAAGTCATCTTTTTAAGATATAATCTTATTAAGGTATTACTGAATATATTACAAAAATCCTCAATCTTTGTGACTAAAGATTTTTGGGGGGCTAACCTAGATTTATAGTAATATTTATCAAGGCAACCATCTTTCTGCATAGGTCAACTTTGAATCCCTCCTCAATGCAATAAATTCAAGTAACACTGAATCAAAGAACAAGTACCTAAAACCAATTAAAAACAAAAATAACTGGATAAGTTAAATAGCTATGGTTCAGAAATGTGGTTCTAACAGCACAAGTGGAGAAACTTTACTAATACTCACAGAGAGGTATAAATCAAGAATGCCATGTTTGCATGTTCCCTTGCACATACTCACATGTATAGAGTGCTTAATTTTTTACAAAGAATTTTCCTCACAACCAACTGGCCATGAATGAAGTAGGCAAGATGTATATTATTATCCCCATTTTTCAGATGAGGAAACAGTCTCAAAGAGGTTAAATGATTTACACATGATTACATAGTTAGCACCTATATTCCAGAGTTGTTGTGAGGAGAAAAAAATGAGACAATATTTGTAAAGCACATTGGAAAATCTAAGTACTATGGAAATGCTCAGTGGTGGAGGCAGAAAAAGAACAATATACAAAGCTGTTCACTGTTCAGCTTTTTTTTTTTTTCAGACGTTACAAGGTGTGTGTATATATATATATATCTGATCAAACATAGATCTCAGAAAAAAGCACAGGCTTCTATCCTAAGAAGGCAATGGAGTAATGGAACAATTGTATAAAATGATTATCAAAAAATTTAGGCAAAAAAACTGAATAAAAGGAATCATTGCCAAATGATTGTCCCCAGATTTTTAGACTCTAGAGAGTCTACTCTCTAAAATTCTCTCTAGAATCTACTGTTATAAGAAGGAGCAACTTTTTTTTTTAAGGTGGTATAACAAAAAGAATGCTGGGCTCGGAGTAAGGAGGGCCTGAGTTCGAAGGTTACCCCAGATACGTAATGGCTGTGTGATCTCAGGCAAGTTACTTGATTTCTCTCACCCTCAATTCTTCACTTGTAAAATGGGAACTGTACTAACTGAGAAGACAACCGTGAGGATTAAATGCAATAATATATATAAAATGCTTTGCAGATGTTAGGGGGCTACGTAAACGTCAGCATGAACTTCGGAACAAAATGAAGTCTGACATAAGATCCCTGGTTGGTGACTAATTTACTAAACCTTGGGAGACTGTACAATTTACATGAAATAGGCAGACTGGAATAGTCAGATTGGAATCTGACTTGAATGAATTACTTTCTGGACTTTAAAATGCACCAGAATATATTGGATCGAACCTAAACAAAACCTAGCCATCCTTTTCCTAAAACTTCTACAAAGATGTCATTCAACTTCCCTCAATTTATGATGTGAAAATTGAGGCCTAGGGAAGCAAAGTATCTTCCCAAATGACACACAGCTAATCAGTGAAATAGATGAACTCACTGTCCATGCTATGAGATCACATTTAGACCTGGGCAGAACCTCGGAGTGTGTTGCAGGATGTTAGGATCAGAGATTTAGAGCAGTAAGAGATCTTAGATGTCATGAAGTCAAAAACTCTCCTTTTAGAGACGATGAAGCTGAGGTCAAGGGAGGGGCAATGACTTGTGCCAATGTCTTATAAGTACATATCAGAGTTGGGATGTGAATGAAGTCTACTGATGACATGAGATTCTTACTATGATTCATTTCCAAATTCCAGTCTAATGCTCTTTCTCTTGTACCATGTACATATTTAAGTCTAATCAAAAATAATACCTAGTCGTCCATCAAAGAAAATGTAAAATGAAGAGTATTTCATTTGGCATATAACTCTGCACAAGTTATAACCTTTTCCATACTCAGTTTCTTCATCTTAAAATGGTGAAAGATAAAACTAATCATCGGTATAATTCCTGCCAGGAATAAAATTCTAAGAGTCCTTGGTCTCTGAATCATAGAATTATAGATTTAGAAGGGGAAGGGACATCAGAGGCATTCTAAATATTTCGAGAAAAAAAGCATAATTCTTCTCATGTGAGACATTTATTTCATATTCATCTATGAATTTATAAGGATGATTGAATGGTCACTGTAACATGAGTAGAAGAAACAAGCTTAGGTACAGATGAAAGAGGTCTTAAAGATTATCTACTCCAACTTCCTTATATTACATCTGATTCAGAAAGGTGATGTAACAATGTTTAGCATTCAGAAAAAAAGGGATAACATTATGAAAATTTTAAAATAAATCTGTAATATAAGGTTAAAACATAAGGTATAATGATAGCACATGTTATAGCCTATATCAAATTGCTTGCCATTTTTGGAAAAGGGAGAAAAATTTGGAACTCAAAATCTTGTAAAAATGCATGCTAAAAATTGTCTTGACATGTAATTTGGAAAAAAAATATTATTTAAAAAACATAAGATATATACACAGATACCTGCCTCCTTGATATGCAAAAATGCTAATGGAAGGAACATATTTGGGGGAGGACAGGAGAGAAGAGAATACTTAGACTGTTCTTACAATTTAGAGAGTGTACTGTTGAAAATCTAGTGATGTTAAATTTCCTACCACAAAATTTCCTAGGCTACTTAGGGTTCAGGAATTCCATTACTAAATAAGAATGTGGGAATTCAGTTATCTAACATTTGAGGTGCCTTAGGTGTGTCTCCCTACAACATTATAGATGCTAACAGAAAAAATAAATAGACAGGTCACCAGGATGCCACCAATACTAAATCAGCAATTATCTAAAAAGAGCTATTGAGTACTCAGTCCCGCAAAGTAGAGATTTTCTATTTATTTACTATTTCTTGGTAGGGAAGAGTACTGGGAAGATATCCTTTGGTTCTCTTTCTGAATTGACATTACTTGGTGAGACTGCAAGTAGCATTAAGTTATATGCCTATTCTATAATTACAGAATTAACTAATGGATAGAACATTGAGTCAGGAAAACACCTGCAGGAATCCTGTCTCCAACAAGTCAGTTGGCCTCTCTAAGGCTCAGTTTTCTTATCTGCAAAATAGAATGACAGCACTTACCTCCTCATGGGGTTGTTGAGAGGATCAAATGGGAATGTGACCAAATGTAAAGTGCATCGAATACCTTAAAAACCTACAGAAATATGTGCTATTACTAATATTAACTACTTGGGGCACAAAATGAACTAATGGAATAAAGTATGTTATGAGGTGACATGAGAAGGAGCAGGGTTCTAGTACTGGCTCTGCTATTAAATAGCTGTGATTTGGGGCAAGTCATTTCACTTGTCTGTTTCATCTAGAAAATAAAAGGGTAAGAACTCCAAAGTCCCACACAACAACAACAACATTTCATGAATTCCAAGTTCAGGATGGAGAAAGTGTGGTTAGACCACATTTTTATAAAAGGGGATATAGGAGTTTCAGTGGAATGTAATCTTAACCAACAGTGTGACACATGACACAGCAGTCCCCCTCCTCCCACCAAAAAAAAAAAAAAAAAAGGAAATGCAGTCTCTGGTAGAATTAAGAGGGGATAGCTTCCAGAAAAAGAGAAGTGAGATTTCTATTATACCCTACAGCTAGAGTATTTTGTTCAGTTCTGCGTATCACATTTTAGGAAAGACACTGACAAGACAGAGCATGTCAATATGGTGAGCAGACTCAAAGCCATGTCATATGAAAATCTTTTGATGGAACTGAGAAATATTAAGCCTAAAGACTGAAAGGGGTACAAGAGAGGTCTTAAGAAGAATGGAGCAGCACAAACAATTTTCTTCAAATATCTGAAGAATCATCATAGTGAACAAGATTCAGACTTAATCTGTTTGTCCTCAAAAGCCAAAGAACTAGGTGGAAGCAGTAGCAAGGCCGACTTTGGCTCACGACAAAGGAAAAGATCCTAAAAGAACTGTTCAAAGGCAGAATGACTTGTGTCTCAGAAAGTATTAAGATCCCTAACTAGGACATCTTCAAGTGGAGGCTGAATGTTTGTATTGGAGATACTGTACAGAGGATTCCAGTTCAAGTACAGCAAGTATTTAGAACCCTGTACTTATACTCATATCCTGCCTCTGATGGATACTATTTGGATGACCCTGTGCAAATCACTTGACCTCTTTATGCTTGATCCTCATTTGTAAAATAAGAATGCTGAACTAAATGATCATTGAGATCCCTTCTAAAACTGTAACCTTTATGATTCTATGATCCACTAAGACAAAGCTGCATTCTCACCAATACTGGGAGTTCCATATAGTGATGAAATCACAGTTGATTTAATTACAGTTCTAAGCATATCATATTTGTTATCCATCCACATATACCAGGTATGTATGCCTCCTTCTACAGAATGTAAGCTCCTGGAGAGGATGGATTGTTTTATTTTTGTCTTTTTAATTATCAATACCCAGAACATAGTAGTTGCTTAATAAATGCTTGACTGATTATATATAAACATATTTATAATACATAGGAAGCTATAGTATGGCTCAGTGATATAAAAAGTAAGGGGGCTTATGAGTTATATGAATTATAAATCAAACCACCAATATGATTATTAGTAGTTACTATGTAACCTTAAATCAAAGACAACTTCTCGGGTATATAATTTTTTTCTTTATAAAATGCTATTGGGCTTGTTGTGACGAGTAAACAAGAATGTACTTCAACTTAAAAGAGTCATACGAGCTTAACAACATATAAGGGAAGCCAGTTGCCTTAGAAATAGTCAAAGGGGAAAATAAAGAAAATTTGGATGGACTCAATAAATACTCAGTTTTTTGGGGGGGGGGGGAAGAGGAGGGATTATGCATAGTTTGTGAAGGTGGAAAATTATTATTTATAGGAAAGAATAAAAGCTAAAGAACACACTTTCACAGGAAATCCACTTTAAGGACCTTTATGAATAGAGGAAATAGGCAGGGAGACATTGAGTTGAACTGGAGAGTTTGGCCAGCAAGACTGGACTAAGAGAGCATTTGCAGGCCAGCTCTGAACTAGTCTGCCAGGGAATGAAACCAAACTGCAGCCAAACACTATCCACAACTCTTCCTCACCTCTGCAAAGCTCTCTGTACTTTACTAGGCTCAGTATACAAAAAATGTTATAGTGAATTCTGTGTATTTGAAATTGCAAAATGAGAACTTGCAAGTCCAATGTCCTATATTGAATTCTATAGCCCTTCTGATACATATGTCCTTTAATAGAGCTGAAATGATTTAAGTCTAATGAACTTAAAAAAAAACATCATTCTTATGACAGGAAATACTTTAAACGGTGGCAATGAGACAGGCTACATAATTCTAAATACAAGTATCCCTTCTTTTAAATAAAATTCCATTTTACATTACATACAACTTTTATTATGTAAATGATGAAACATGACAACTTAAGTTTTACAGAACCTTAAACCTGAAACTTAAAGAATCTTCAAGCTACCCTGTTACATTGTTAGATCCTTGAAGATGAGGACTATATATATATATATATATATATATATATATATATATATATATCACAGTGTTGTATACCTACTAGGTGTTCAATAAATACTTTTCACGTGAATAAATGAATAACAGTCATTACCTACCAGCAAAATATAATACTGAAGATCAGTTCTATTAACCCTGGAGAATACCCAGGCCAAAATGAAGAATGAACTTTCTAAAAGCTGTAAATACACAGATGAAGGTGTTTTCCAAGCATGGGAGGAGTTATTGTGACCCAAGAAGTGCATATGTGACAAGAAGGAGGTTTCTGAGTTTCTGACATTTTTCTTTAACTCTAAAAGGACTGAAGTACTTCTAGCGGCAGAACAGCTAACACACTTTGGGCAGCCTGGCCTCATCAAATCTTAGGAGGATTTTTCTCCTGGGGAATTTTTCCAAAGCAGCATCTATTAAATCAAATAGAAGTGAATTGGAAAATAGGGTTTCTTTTGTAACCAACTTTTCTCAAGTACTGAAAACAAGGGAGAAATGCATGAAGAAAATTCTCTTATTTGCTTATCTAACAGTAATTATTACAAAGACAGACTTTTCCTTAAATATTCATTCACAAAGAAAAAATAAAAGAAACCTTCCTCACTTCCTTACAGAGATGAGATATTATGCAGACAAGAAACACTGTAAATATTGTCAAACGTTTTCAATATTATCTTTACTGAACTATTTTTTCCTTCTTTTTGCCCTTTGTAAATATGGATGGTTCTCTAGGAACGAGAAGGAAGGAATATGCTGGGAAATGTAGTCCATTTAAAATGACGGAAAGTCGCAAAATTTTATTATACAAATTTTCACTCAGTGTAATTCTTCCATTGCACCACAGATATAACAATAACGATGGTTCACATTTATACACCATTTCTTATTGCCAGGTAACTGTGCTGGAGTTTTACAATTATTATTTCATTTAATCCTTACAACTCTGTGAGGTGGAAGATAGGGTTGAGAAAAAAGACAGGAGGTCACAGAGTTCTGTTCTAATCTCTTGAAATCTCTCTCTCTCACACACACACACAGACAATCCACTGGAAGTGATGGGGTATTGATTAAAAACTAGTTTTCAAAAACTCATTGAAACATAAAAAGGTTCTAAATCTATCTTGAGACTCACAATGCTTTTTAAAGAAAAAGGATATAGAGATGGGATATTAAAAAGAAAGGTATAGAGCAGACTCTACAAACAGTCCTCTCTGGTAAAGGTGACAGAAGGTAAGACTCAATACAGCTACCATCTGGAAATCTCCACAAAACTTCCTCCTTTCCGTGTGTATAGATGTAGTCTGTTGCATTTTTTTTCCTAAGAAGTTAATTAAAGCTTTTAATCTCTTCAAAATAAAATTCAATCCGGTCCCTCTGTCCCTTACTGTTTCCCTCTGTCCACCACATTGTTAAGTGGTCAGCTGTATTCCCTTGTACCTTGTACTCCAGACCGAGTATGAAAAGTCATGCTGTGAAATACTAATTAAAAGGACAGCTGTCGCTTCAAAACTGTCACAAGTATATTCAAATCAAAGACTAAAGCCTTGTTTAAGCACTCTGCCAGATGCATAATCACTCTAGTTACAAGAAAACGAGTCCCATAAACTTTTTTTCTATGATAGTATACTGATAATACATATAACATCTACTTATTTATATTTACATATATACACTTTCTCCTTTAACTATACCTTAAAGAGAAAGTTTTTTTTTTTAATTCAGGTAAAAGGAACATGGAAGAATTTAAAAACCAACATAATGGCAACAAATAGAACTTGCAGTAAGAGCTTAAATCTAAGGAGAGGGAGGGTAGAATTGAGCAAGATGGAGAAATGAGGAAGATGATACCAGAGAAGTGAAGAAATTAAAGAATGGCCCCCTCAGTACCTAAGAAAATATGTTCTCAGAAAACCCTTGACAAAAAAAAAATAATTCTTATGTGTCATCTTGGGTCACAGCTACATTTGTTTCAAGCCACATTAATAGATGTTGCATAATATGACACATATATACATTCATACATACATATGTATGAACTAATAAATTTAACTCTCTGTAAGGTCTTCAAGTCTTCTTTACAGATACTGCCTAAATAATCTGGAAATAATCTTCAAGACTATGATAGCATACCTACTTTGCTATTAATTAAAAATCAAGGAGTCATAAATAAACCATGGAAGAAATGTGCATTTGGGTGGTACCAAAGGTGTTTTGTGAAAACCAGTTACTACAGCAAGAAGTGCTTTACTATTCATTGATCAAATAAGTATTGAGTAGTGTCTAGGCTGAAAAGACATTGTGATTGGTGACTCACGGATTAAAAAGAGAAGTGAAACTCAGTCTATCTCTCCTCTTGTGGCCCTTATAACTTGGCAAGAGTCAGTTTCAGTTTGACAGAGCAGTCAACTTCTCTAAGCTTTATATTCATCTATTTGAAAATTCATGGGGAGTGGGGGGAGGGGGGGACAAGATCAGCAGAAAGATGGTAGTCTGTCAGTATACAAGAGTGGTTAGACATCAGAGGAAAAATACATCAAGACTAGTTATTCAGAAGAATCTGAACTATGGTCATTATACATGCCACCAAAGAGTTGACAAATATTTGAAAGAGTCATACTGAATTTTTAAAGTTGTTTAAAAATTATAATAATTTATAAAAATGTACAATAATATTTTTTTTAAAAAAATCAGAATTTGAATCACTAGATTAAAAAAATACAATTACGGAAAACATCTAGTCCCACTCTGAATTAAAGATTGGCGGGGGGGGGGGGGGGGGGGGGGGACGGGGGACGACACGGACATGCAGCGGAGATTAGGTCCAAAAGAATTAGGTGATTACTCTTAAGACTATTAAAAGGTAATGACTAAATTTACAAAGGTTATAATCTGAACTTTGAAAGTTTTTTTACATATATACACTTTCTCCTTTAACTATACCTTAAAGAGAAAGTTTTTTTTTTTAATTCAGGTAAAAGGAACATGGAAGAATTTAAAGTTGTGTACCCAAATATTAAGTCATTAAACCAATAAAAGAATGAAACTGATTAAAGTTAAATTACTGATAAATTTCTACTTTAAAAGAGGTTAGGGAAAGATTTGGAGGGTATACAACAGAATCTAGCTTCCTAGGAATCCTTTTTTCCCCTTATTCATGTATTAAAGTAACTGCCCACAAGCTATAATGGGAAATTAGCCAGTCTTAGATCAC
Organism: Notamacropus eugenii; assembly: GCF_028372415.1. Lineage (NCBI taxonomy): Eukaryota > Metazoa > Chordata > Mammalia > Diprotodontia > Macropodidae > Notamacropus > Notamacropus eugenii. Next base: position 368,899,494 of record NC_092875.1, read on the forward strand.
AGCCAATATCTGATAAGTATAAATTAGCAACACCACAAAATATTCCACTGAGTAGCTCTGAGTTGCTAGGAAACAGAAGGTCAGGCAACATTGAAAGGCTGGATTATTCCCATCTTCTAGCACACTTATAGAACTCTATTCATCCTAAATTCCCAACTCTGTGGGTGCTGGGCTGCAAAGACTCTGTGACCCAGCGCTCACGGAACCTAATTGTGATTCTGGTCTTTCGGAGTTCCATGACACTGTCCTTGAACAAATCTGAATTTCTTCTCTTCTTTCTTCCGGCTCTATGATTCCATGCTACTTTTATTTGCAACTTGGCAACTTTGCACCAAGTTAATCGCTCCTGTGAATCCATAAGAAATAATAGTTTTAAGATCCACAGCAACTCACGACTTGACTGGAAAAGATTTTTAAAGTGTTATTTTAAAACTTTTTTTAAAAAAGAAAAAGAAACATGCTGAGGGCCCATTATTCGTGATCAAAGAAAGGAACAGGATTCAAAGGAAACAAAAGAAGCTATCACCTGGCTAGTTTATAATGAAAGGCTGTATGTAATGTGCTTTGCAATTCTTAAAGAGCTATATGTCAGTTCCTATTATTATTTTTACTATTGTATGAAGCAATAAGCCATTCTTAAGTATATATTTGACCATTCTGAGGACAGGATATTTTGAATGCCATTTCCTTCTGTAGCTCATCCTGTTCTGATGCAGTTTTTAAATTCCTTGATTTCTTGGATGTAAGGAGGAATTTGGCAACACTTTTAAATCATGTTGTCTCCAATTCTCCCTTATTTCAAACCAAATTCTAACTTTAAAGGATGAATCTTTTTTCTTTTATGACTTGAAGGACCTTCCTTATAATAGTTACTAAGAACTTATTGAGTTATCCTATGAAATGGACACATCCCAGGATACCCACATGACTAGGAATTTTCTGTGTGTCATATATTATATCTCTTTATTAATTTTTTTCAACCAACCTGAATTTTAAATAAATAATAAATAAGGATTTTTTCAAGGAAACTGAAATGTTTAGCCTGGAGGAGAGAAAACCTATGAAGAACATAACAATCAAAGTATTTAAATGACTGTCATGTGTGAAAAGGATTAGATTTATTCTCTTGGGCCCCAGAGGGCAGAACTAGAAGCAAAGGAGTAGAAGTTGACTAAAAGGAAAAAAAGTAAGAATTAGAGATATTCAACTGCTTTGAATGGGCTGCTTTGATGGAAGCAGATTCACCCTCAAGTCTTTCAGCAAACAATGGATAACTAACTACTTGTCAAGTGTGTTCTAAAATAAATTTTTTTTTCAGTGACTAGATGGTCAATAAAGTCTATCCCAACTCCAAAATGCTATGCTCTCTGGATGAAAATCCCAGAATGAAATAAATTTCTTAGAGGACCATTTCATGACATCTTTAACACACACTCACTCACACTGTTTAGGTGATGATATATATGGTAGCAGAGTAAATCAGAATAGATATAGAATAAGACATTCTACTCCCTTCGGTTCAAATGCTGCTGGTCAAGTTGGGAGAATCATAGAACATGATTAAGAGATACAATTATGATACCCAAATGAATACTAGGAAAAAAAATCCTGCCATTCTCTGCTTTGTTTTTACCTCACTACTTTTAAGAAATCTTAAAATCCAGTATTGTTGTGAGGATTACATTCGTAAAGTACTTACCATAATGCCGGGCATACAGAAGTTTGTGGCTCTTTCCCTCCTGACTGGCCTATCGTAGCAGGCATTCTTGTTTGGGTATAGATTGGATGAGATGGCCCCTGAGGTCCCCCCTCTCTCTGAGATTCTGTGATCCTTTCTACAGATCCTTTCTACACCTCTGCTCAACATTGTGAATAAACATTATCTGTGATACCTGAACTGAGAGAAGAGGCTTTTAGGGGTGGGGTTTCTGAGGATTAGTGGTGTTCCACATGCTATCCCTTTAGGAAAAGAAAAAAATGTGAACTACTCTGTGGCAAATCATGAAATCTTCGGAAAACAATCTCATCTTCACTAATTTGCTACAACGTCACACCACGATATAATTCCAACATCAGATAAGGATTTCCTTCCTTCTTCCCTTCCTTATGAAGCTTGAATGCCTATTTTATATTAGCTATTGTTTTGTCTGAACAAGAGAAGGGGAAGAGTTTTAATAATACAACTGTTGGTGATGCTATTTGTGTTAACACAGGAAATACCTTCTGGCACAGCTTCAGAGCCAAGGTTAGTCTTTTCAAAAGGGCTGACAAAAAGTAAGGTCTACAGATGCCACACAATGGCTATGGACCCGGATTAGTATGAGATGAGTTCTTCACAGAATGCAGGTGTTTGGATTTTGGATCACAGAATTTGTTTTGGATCACAGAATTAGATCTTGGGGGTCTATCCAATACAACCCAGCCCCTTAATCTGATAGAAGAAATAAAAGTACACAAATCAAGTGACTTTCCTAAGTTCACAAAGGCAAAGTACTTCAACTCCTGTCTTCTGACTCTAAATCTTTCCACTGAGCTGCACTGTGTTTGGCCCTGTACACCAAGTAAGGGCACTGGGGATGAAACTGCTCAACCTAAGCAGTTTCCTTGATCTACCTGCGTGTGGAGCATGTGAAAATGGTTTTAACTGGTAAAAATTAAAGAAGCCTGTATTTGAAAATTTTATAAAAGTTAGACTTATTGATATCATAATGGTATACGTATATTATACACACACACACACACATATTCCACTGTATTAAACATAATAATAACAGGTAGCATTTGTATAATGCCTACCATGTGTCAGGCTTTGTGTTTAAATGCTTTACAACTATTATTTCATTTAATCCTCATAACATCCCTGGGAGGTATGTGCTATTTGTTTTCACCCCCATTTTATGGCTGAGGAAACAGAAGTAAACCAAGTTAAATGACTTGGGAAAGGTCATAAAACTAGTATCTGCATTCAGATTTGAACTCATGTTCCTGACATCAGGCCCAGAGCTTCCTCATCCACTGAGTCACGTGTCTATCACAACCTTTAATGGAAATGAGGGGATGCATTCAGAATGAAGTACATCATTATCAGGTAAAAAGATTCCAAGAAAGTGAAAGCTCACGCTGCTGTGATCTATGCTCCCTTAAAAGTGTCATAGCTTAAAGGTGTCTGAAACAACTCTTAAAATGGTCACAAATATGCTTTCACTTATTAGCATGTTTTTATAAATTCAAAACATGAACATTCCCAAGTCCTACTATTTAATATTAAATTGAAATTAATTAAAATTTTAAAATTGAAATTAATTACAATTTTCAGAAATACCAGTTTCTACTCTAAAGACTGCATGAGTATTTTAACTGATAAGATTCAACAGATGAACACTGACAATTTTCCAAATCAACTGAATTTTTGTCTTTCCGTCACCCTATTCCCCCCATCTATCAGTATTTAGGTAAAACTATTAATGCAATCACTATATAGCACTATATAGCAACCTATAGCAACTACATACCTAAAAACTTTTGCTCAACTGTGCTATTTCAACACATTCTGATATGTCTTTCTTTGAAAAATCACACTTTTAGAGCTGCAACCTTGCCCATATGAACAACATTCTTCTACAACTTCTCAATGAAGTCACTTTTCTTTCATTTCTTAAAGTTTTACTCAGAGTTTAACTATATTGTAAGGTCTAGACAATATTGTCTTGTAGATAAAACAGGGATGAATGAAATGTGAGGCACACAAAATACGGTGGGGGTAGAGAATGACAGCAGCCAGTTTGTACTTTCAAAGATGCTGAATCTGGGAAACCTGCTCATCTGAGAAAGCAGATCTCGCCAGAAAAGCTAGTTACTGACAGTGGCACATTGATACTTAGAGTATTCTTTCCATGATTTCCTTTATATTTCTACCAATTGCATAAGATAACTAAAATAATAATATCCTGTAGTTATATAGCATTTTAAGGTTTAAAAAGCACTTTCCTCCTGAGGCTTTGCTGAATGTTAGGGATATAACTTCTTAGCATAAGAACCAAGGGCATAAATACAGTCTCTCTAATAGTCAATGGTAATAACAACAACAAACGTTTCTATAGCAAAGCACTTTACAAATATTGTCTCATTTGATCCTCTCAACAATTATGGGAGGTAAGTGCTTTTACTATCTTTGTTCTGCAGATAAGGAAACTGAGGTAGACAGGCTAAGTGACTTGCCCAGGGTCACACAGCCAGTAAATCAAAAAGTTTCATCTAATTCACAGTTTTGATACTGTGGAAAGAGCAGTGAACACAGGATCAGAAATCCAAGGGCAAGACTTGTTTCACTTTTGTCTTTGTTTCCAGTACAGGTTCAGCCCTACAGTAGGCAATTCACAATCAATTACATGACTAAAAGAAGGAAATAAGCATTTATTAAGCACCAATGATGTGTCAGGCATTGTGCTAAGCACTTTACAAACGCTATCTCATTTGGAAAGTAGGCGCTTTTATTATCTCCATCTTACAGATGAGGAAACTAACATAGACAGAGGTTAAGTGACTGGCCAAACTTGAACTCAAATCTTCTTGTCTCCAGGCCTAATGCTCTATCCACTGTCACCTAGTTGACCCTATGACTGTGGGCAAATCATTTATTGTTGTTTCTATTTTCTTATCTTTGAATGGCTAGACAATGTACCTCATGAGATCGATTTGAAGATCAAATAAAGTAGTTTGTAAACCAAAACAAGCTATATAAATATCAGTTATTAGTAGAAGCAGGAGTGGCAGCAGTATTAACAATAGCAGTAATAGTAGCTTTGCAATAGTATGGTGCTACATATCCAAACCTGATGGTGAAAAAGCTACTACTGTCTGAAACTGCATGGGAGGAAACTTCTATCAGTCTACCTAAAAGCTGATACAACTTAAGAATATTAGTGCTAAGACTGAAATATTTAGACTTTATTTATGAATAAAAATGCACACTTAATACAAAAGGTAATTATTTCTTACTTTTCAAACCTTCCACGCACAAAACAAATATATTGAGTCCTTACAAACCATGTAATATAGACAACACACACGCACAAAAAAAAAGGGCCTACCCCTAAGGAACTTCTAATTTAGTTGGGGACATAAGTCATTTAAACAAGTGTAATGTACTTCGGAAGGTTTGAAGAGCAAAAGGGCATTTCTGGAGGAAGGTGGGGGTTTAGATGAGGTGAGAGAAGGCTAGTTTGATACGGAAAGTCTCCATCAGATAGGTAACATTGGACCTACGCTTTGAAGACAGGATGGGAGAAAAATGTCCTATGTGGAGAACACATAATTAACAAAGATGGGAAGATGGAAAAGTAAAAGAGGCATGAAGTCAGGGCACATTCAAACAGAAAACAGTTCAGTTCAGAATGTAGGTAGTTGAGGGGGAATTAGCTGAAGTATGCCAGAGAGATAAGTTAGGACCAAATCACAGCAAGCATTGAATGCCAAGCTAGAGCTTTATAAGGAATAGGGAGTCCTTGAATGGATTTATGTGTTTATATTTTGTTTTTTAAAGCAAGTGCTGATGAAGACGAGTAGAAAGAGATATAGGAGAACAAAGGAAACAATATATATGAAAGGCTTAAAGAAGATAGTTTCAAGAAAGGGTTGATTAATTAAGTGCTTAGAGAGGTCAAGAAGGAAAAAAGACTAAGAGCCATCAGCTTAAAACTTACAAGGCCACTAGTAACCTTAAAACAATTTCATTTAACAGCTAATAGAAACTAGATTGCCAGATAGTAAGGTTTCAGTATAAGGGGGCAGCTAGATGGCTCAAGATATGAGACTGGGCCTGGAGTGAGGAAGGCCTGAGTTAAAATATGGCCTAAAACTCTTACTAACTCTGTGACCTTGGGCAAATCTTAACATGTTTGCCTAGGAGGCAGCCAAGTGGTTCAGTGGATAAAGCTCTGAACCAGGAGTCAAGAAGACCTGAGTTCAAATATGACCTCAGACACTTACTAGTTGTGGGATTCTGGGCAAGTCACTTAGCCTCTAAAAGTTTGCCTTAATCCACTGGAGAAGGAAATGGCAAACCATTCTAGTATCTTTGACAAGAAATCCCAATAGACAGTGTGGTCCATGGGGCCACAAAAAATTGAAAATGACGAAACAACAAGGTTTGAGTGTAGACTCCATTTTTGAGACTTCTAGTAATCAAAAGGGAGACAGGATAATACTTTGACAAAAGTTTTGTTTTAAATAAGGAAATCTTGAGCATGTCTGCAGATGAAGGAAAAGGAGTTAGTGGAAATGGAGAAACACAGGATATAACAAAGTAAAAGCTCCCAATTGATCGAGAGCATAAAGCTACCTTTCCAAAAGAGGAAGGATGAGAAATTCTGAGGTAGAAAGGAATGTATAATCTCTAGCCAGAGCCCCAGCTTTCTCCCATATTTCCACTCTCCAAACACAGAACCCTAACCTCATATGCCTGGCCCTCCACTCCCTGCTAAGGGGCTGGGGTTAGAAGAATTTTCAAACTAGTGGCTCAATCGATGGAAATGCAAAATGATGTAAAGTGTACTGAATTTGGAGTCAGGAAGCCTTGAGTTTGATTCCTGTCTTTGTTCTGACATTTACTAGCAATGTGACCACAAGCCTCAGTTTCTTCATTTATCAGAAAAGGATAATAGAGTGTAATTATCTTACAGGGTTGCAGAGAGGATCAAATAAAGTAGCAGGTCAAGCAAATACTTTGTAAGCCTCAAAGAGCTATGTAAAGGCAGTTCTTATTATGACTATGAATGAATATTAGATCAGGGTATAGAGCTAGGGGTGCAAGGAGCACAGGAAAAACTACAGTGATGGTAGTGGTAAAGTATAAAAAGCTGCAAAACACTTTTTTGTTTGTCTGATTTTGGGTAAATCATTTTTTCTCCATTCCCATTTCATGATACTATTTTACACACTGAAAGTTGCTCAATTAGACTTAAATAATAAAAAATATATTTACTGAGGAAAGAAATATAAACTGAAATAAGTGGAATGCATTTTACTGTACACTATAATGACTGATTCAAAATATAGATTTAGCCATGTGGCATGACTGAATGAGTTACTACATTTAATCCCAACATTCAATCTCAACTTTGCTGAGCACAAATTTTAATTACATTCAAATGCCAGTTTTGCAAGGAATTTTTGTTTTATGTTTAAAAACCTGCACATATAAACTACCTATTATTTACAAGGATAAAGTTAGTCACTGAACAGAATCCAATGATTACCCCTCAAGCTGTGTTCACATATCCATCTATAAGTTGAGGTTTGTATTCCTTACTATCTGCTTTCTTTAGCAAAAATTTCCTTCATGATTCTTACTGGAATGGAACAAGTGAATCTCAACAAAATGTGCCTCATCAGGTTTCTCCAGTAGGATTGCAAAATTCAGACATGTATATGCATGTGTAAAGCAGGCATATGATATGCAACAGATGATCATTCAACTAAAATCCTTTCCCTAATTCAAAACTCACGAAAATCATTTATTAAAACATATTTTTACAAGATATTAATGTAAACTTTTTTTTAGTGTGGCTATAGTTTCTTTAAAAGTTCACATAATGTAAAAGCTCACAAAAAGTACTGAATAAGTCAGAAGCAAACTGCATGTTATTATATATTGACTTAAAAATAATAGAGGACTTCTCTGAAATAAATTCAAACACAAAACATCAAAAAATTCTACTCATTTTTTCCATACTAATGCCAATATCAGCGACTGTTGCGTTGAATTACCAAAAGATTTAAGATTCAGACACAGCTTGAATAATTGAAAAGGGTTTTCTGATAGATTAAACTTCTACAGGCAATCTAAATCTATACTGACCCTCTCGTGAGGAAACCGTGAGACTAGAAACATTTCCAGCTCACTTTGAAATGGCAACTTCCACTCTGCATATGCTCACTTTCACAATTCCCACACCACGTTCCCACAAGTCAGATAAAATCTTTCAAATACAGCAATGAAATAAAAAGTCCCTACCTTTGGATTTCCTTTTCTCCCCCTTTAGTTTTGGTCCACTGTGAAGGGCTGCATCTTTAGCAGTCGAAACAACGCTGCTCGCCTGCACTGACAGAGGCACAAAAGCGGGCTTTCTCTAGCTTGCTGGTATTTCAAGCCTTTCATGTGGTATCTTAAGCTGTGCCTGTTTAATTCATTCCTGCTTCTACTCAGAGGAAGTCATGCCTGGTGAGGGCTGGCTCAACAGTTCATGCTGAAGATATTTGGGACTGGCTCTGAGAAGGCAAACCAGCTTCTATGCAGCCAAAATGCAAATATTTCAAAGCCAGAGAATTCTAAAATCTTAACAGATTAACTACAAAAAATATGTATATATGGACCAGGATAAAAGTAAAATCACTCAGTTTCATTCTCAGAAAATTGACACAGAATCCTCAAGTCCTCACTTCAGCTGTACCCTCTGAGCTGTATTTGTGCCTATTTATCGGGTCTGTACATAGCTTTGCTGAATAGTTACCATGACAACTTTGTAAACAGGATTCAAGTGACCACTGAGAGAGGCTTGGGGGGATTGTTCTATTTAGTGAGCAGAATGGTCTCTCTTCAATGCCTCCTTTACTGAAACTGCCTGAAAAGGTAAAATTGCCTGTGTGGATGAGATGTTCTCAAAAGGCAAAGAATAAAATGCTGGCAGTTGATGCACCTTTGACTGGGCACAAACCCACATCCACTGTGGTCGGTCTACAGAGCCCGACAAAAATTAATACCAATGATAGAATGAGGGTAGAATGCTTAAAGGTTCCTGCATGGCCTTTTTTTCTTCCACATTAGGGCCAGGAGGGCATTTTTCAGTAGAAAATAAAGTGGAAATAAACTAATTTTCATCAAGATAGGAATCTCAAAGGAAGAGTGGAAAATGAACTAGGACCAAGTAAGTTTTAATTATCTTTCATCGGTTTTTCTTTCTCCTTTTATTTACTTTCTTCTGTAGAGAAGAATAAAATTCACATTCTGTAACATGCACATTTGGATGTTTTACACTGGTATTTTCCCTGTAGAAGTTCTTTGATACTAACTTTCAACAACAAACATTATTAATACAGTAATAAATACAGACAGTTCTCACTTTATGTTAAGTGGATCCTTCCACTGGTCTCTACATAAAGTGACTTTTGTGTAATTTGAATTTGCTGGAGGATGTGGAAAAGGCTGGGGGGAAGGAAGGAAGGAAGGAAGGAAGGAAGGAAGGAAGGAAGGAAGGAAGGAAGGAAGGAAGAAGGAAGGAAGAAGGAAGGAAGGAAGGAAGGAAGGGGGCTGGCACATAGTTCAAGGACATGGGGGCTGAGGACAGAGAAGTACGAGCAGGAGGAGGAACAGGTGAGCTGGGGACAGCTACATGAGGGCCTGGTCAAAATCTGAGAGGAACATCTTGGTAGGGGAAGGTAGGTAAGGAGCAGCACGTGGGGATCTGGACACAAATACATATAAGAGGACAGAGAAAAGTGAGGGTGGGGACAGACAGGTGGTACTCAAAACATAAGACAGATGTGAGGGGGTCGAACACTCAGGCAGGTGGGTGGAGTGAGACAAAAGTCTCTTCTTTCCACCTGAGGTCTTAAGCCAAGACCCTGATTCTGGGCAGGAATATCTCCATCTCCATGCCTCCATTTTTCTAGGGGGAAGAGGGGGAGATTAGGAGTGGGTGGAAAGCTCTAGAAAACGGAGCCAAGGGTCAGGAGCAAAGAAAGTCTACATTACTCTGTAGTAAAGTTAACATAGATGGGTTTTTTTTTAATGTAATTTCTTTCAGAATTCTTTATGTAAAGCTGAATTTATGTATGCAAATTTGGAACTAATTGCATTACAAAACAAGAGGTTCTAAAAAGAAAACTAAAAAACTAGGTAACAGTTTGGCAGAAACTGAGCATAGACCAATGCCTGACACCATACACAAAAATAAAGTCCAAATGGATACATGATCTAGGTATAAAGATTGAGACTATAAACAAATTAAGGGAGCAAGGAATATTGTATTTGTCAGATTTAAGGAGAATGGAGAAATTTGTTACCCAACAAGAGACAGAGAACATTATAAAATGCAAAATGGATAATTCTGATTACATTAAATTGAAAAGTTTTTGCACAAACAAACCCAATGCAACTAAGATTAGGAGGAAAGCAGAAAACTGGGAAAGAATTTTTGCAACGAGTCCCTGTGATAAAGGCCTCATTTCTAAACCATACAGAGAACTGAGTCAAATGCACAAGAATACAAGCCATTCCCCAATTGATAAATGATCAAAGGATATGAACAGGCAGTTTTTAGAGGAAGAAATTAAAGCTATCCATAGTCATATGAAAAAATGCTCTAAATCACTATTGATTAGAGAGATGTAAATCAAAACAACTCTGAGGCACCACATCACACCTATCAGATTGGCTAACATGATAAAACAGGAAGATGATAAATGTTGGAGAAGATGTGAGAAAGTTGGAACACTAATTTATTGCTGGTGGAGCTGTGAGCTAATGCAACCATTCTGGAGAGCAATTTGGAACTATGCTCAAAGGGCTACAAAAATGTGCATACCCTTTGACCCAGCAATATTGCTTCTGGGACTCTATTCCAAAGAGGTCTTAGAAAGGGGAAAGGGTCCCATATGTACAAAAATATTTATAGCAGTTCTCTTTAGGGTGGCCAAACACTGGAAATCAAGGGGATGCCCATCAATTGGGGAGTGGCTGAACAAGTTGTGGTATATGAATGTAATGGAATACTATTGGGCTATAAGAAATGATGAACAGGTGGACTTCCGAGAGGCCTGGAAACACTAAATATGAACTGATGCTGAGTGAAAGGAGCGCACAGGAGAACTTGTACACAGCAACAACCACAGTGTGCAAGAAATTTTTCTAGTAGACTTCACTGAAATGCATGAATTTAAAAAATTTCCAAGGAACTCTCGAGGCAAAACGCCTTCCACATTCAGAGAAAGAACTGTGGAACTGGATCGCAGATAGAAACAGACAATTTTCTTTTGTATTAAAAAAAAAAAGAGAGAAAACTAAGCTATCCTCAGTAATTTGCAAGAAGTTGCTTTTTTAAAGCTTCAACAATACTCCTAGTTACAATTTTTTTTGTTAGCTATAAAGCTTGAATAGATGGATTTATTTATATATTTCTAAGGTTATTTTTCTTCCTCTTCCCTCCAGTAAAACAAAACAAGAATTACAATTAGGTACCATTTTGAAAATGAAAACCAGTCCATCATTCAACATGCACTAAATGTTTACTAAGTGCCAGGTATTTAGCTAAGCTTGGAGAACACAAAAATAGGCAAAAACACAGTCCTTGACTTCAAGGAGCTCTCATCCTAATAGGAGAGAGAATATACAAATAACCGTGTACATGTAAACTATGTACAGTGCAGGCAGAATGAGCCAGTAACACTGGATAACAAGGGTAACTACAAAAAGATAAAGAAGGGACTATTTGATGTCAAGGCAAGTAACAATAATGACATTTCCTTTGATCCCACCAGATGAGGATGCTCGGGGTCAGAGCGGATAGGTACTTAGAAGCATGTTAGGTTATACATACTTAGAGCACGTTATGGCTCACAGTAGTCTATGTCTATAACCTCACAGTTCCTAAGTGCTCTGAAGCAGGACGTCCTGACTTCAAATTCACCCTCTTCCTACTGTGCCATGCTGTTTGGGGGGCAGTTAGAAAAACCATCAACTGGAATCATGCAGTAGTCTGGAACCTTTCAGTGAAAATGTAATCTGTATACAAATAACAGATCATAGGATCTAAAGCCAGAAGAGAGCTCAAAGGTCATGATGTGCAGACACATGAGGGAGTAGGGGGGTGACAGAATGTCAATCATCCACACATGATGGCACTCATTCTACCAAAAACAGAGCACCTACCATCTTTTTCATTTGCCTGAATGATGTCACTCTTCAAAAAGAAAAGGAGCTGTGGGAGGTCTGGGACTGAACATCCTCTCATTTTACATCTGAGGAAACTGAGGCTGATAGGGAAAGTAAGTGTCTATGGTCACTGATTTAAATCTAAGAGCTGAAAAATAGCTCCTAAGATGAAGCTAATGAATAAAATATGACTTTGATTATTTAGTTATAATTTATTCAAAAGAAGCAGGATGGGTTAAAATGAATGGGGGTTGAGTAGCATTGTAGATTAAAAAATTATACTATGTGAGTAAATCCAAGAAACCAGAGTGAGGAGAATGGGAGAGTAAAGATCAATGGAGGGATAATAGAAACAACTGTTATTTGAATATACTATAGTAACCAGACAGAAAGTGGAAAAACAGGAGTTTAGGGAAGAGATAACAAGATTGGAAAAGGCCTTACACAGTAGTGATGAGAAACTTTAATTATCTAGACATATGTTGGAGACCTTTCAACAAAAAGCAGAGGAACTGATAACTTCCTGTTTTGCCTGGATGATGTTATCCTTAAAAGATGAGGGAAGGAGGAGGTATGGGAGGCCCCTCGAACTTCAAACCTCAGCTTGCCTCTATCTCCAGAAGGCCCTAGGATGAATACCTTCCCTGCCTACCAGCCCTGAGAACCTTGACCCAGCCTGAGAAGAGGCAATGGCCAGAGGAACAAAAATAGGATCCAACTCAACCTCTCCTTCCTCTACTCCCTCCACTTCCCCCAAACCCCTAAAACCAAAATCCTGCCTTACCCAGTCTAGAAGAGGAATCTGGGATCAAGGCCCAAGATGTTTGGCAACTGCCTTCAAACACCAACCCATGGAACAGTGATAGAATTAATCTCCAACTTTTGGTCAAGGTGACAATGGGAAGAAACACCGAGAAGCCTAGGTTTCTCATTCACTCTCTGATCTGACGATCTGAAGAAGACTCTTGGAAAAAAGGGCAACGATGAATGAACCCCATCTCCCCCATAACAAGAAGTAACTCCAAACCAGCAATGGCTATGAGCGGGGTCACACCACAAAAAGCCAGTCTCAACTCTGTTAAACAAACCTTAAACCTGTGACTGCAGGAAAGGGGCTTCACTAAGGATAGAGGAGCAAACAGAAACAAAAGAAAACACTGCGCAGAATGAAGAAACACTGCATCACGAAGTCAGACAAAGGAAGCAATAGCAAAACAATTGTTAGCCACAACAACAAACAGTAAAGCTACAAAGACTATACTGGTTCAGTCATAAGGATAATAAGAATGGCTGGAAGAAAGGAAGCAGCAAATCTTTAAAAATAAAATTATAATTGAAACAAGAGCTCTGAAGGGAAAACTTGGAAGGAAAAAATTATAAGAAAGCAGAATATATTATCTAAGTAATAGGCTCCCAAGACTCAATGACTCCCTGAGACAATAAAAGTATCTGAAGATCAAAATATCAGAGGTTCCAAGGTAAGGAAAAAAAATAATGCAAATAACAAAAAAGAAAGAGTTTAAGAATACGAATCACAGTAAAGATCACGAAAGACTATGATGCAACTACAGAAGAGAGAAAATTTTGGAATAAAATCTCACAATAGACAAAAGACAAAGGCTTATAGGCAGGAACAGTATCCCACAAAAGTGGGCATAATCCTCCAGGGTAATGGATCTCAAATAAGATTAGAGGACTTCCATGAAATCTTGATGAAAAAACCTAAGTGCTAAGTAGAAACAGTAAAATGCAAAAACAGAAATTATGAGAAATCTAGAAGTATTGATGAAGAATTAAAAGGAGCTAAAGGATGATGAAGTATTTATATTTTAATAGGGAGAAAAGGGACAGGTATCCTTTCAGATTCTCACTGTCTGTGAGCCATAGAGGATGTAAAGTAAAATATACATACAGAGAAATTGGGCAATTCAAGACTTCTTCAATTAAAAATCTAGCATGAATCACTTCTTTCTTTGTAAAGGGTAGAAAAGAGGGCAAACAGGAAACAAAATGAGGCAATGGAATGACATACCCAGTTATTACACAATTGTCAATTGGGAACTCGGTCATAAAACAGAATAGGATAGCAGGATGGATAAGAAAGCAAACTTGAGAAACACACCTAACCATATAAAAGTTGACAGAGTTAAAATGAGGAATTAGAGAAGATTTTATCATGCTTCAGGAAAAAAAAAGCCAGGCAATAATGATGACCTCAGAAAAGGCAATAGCAAAAATCATATGGTTAAAAGAGATAAATGGAAGAACTATATTATGTTTACACACTCTACAGACAAGTAATATCAGTAGTTAACATATATTCACTGAATACTTAAAAGGGAAAGTGAATTAAATTACAGGGGGAAATAACAAAATCATAATAGTTGGGTACCTAAATGTACACTTCTTAGGCTAAAACATTTGTTTAAGAACCAGAAAGATATGACCCTGAATAGAATTTTAGATGTTAGATATGATAGCTCTCTAGAAATTACTAAATGGGAATAGAAAGGAATGTCATATGTGCTTGTACATACATATGTGTGTATATATAAATACACTGTATATTATCACATACATATAAATATGTATATTAAAATAATATAAAAATTATAAAATACGTATGTTATACAAACATTCATAAATGGCACCTGTGAATGACCTGAATAAAGGCAGAAAGGGCATACACTCATAAAATCTGCAGGTGACAAACCTGGAAACTAAAGCTAACATTGTATGACAGAGTCAAGATACAAGATACAAGAAAGGTACTGATAGACTACAGCATGGGACTGGACCTAAATAAAATTCAGTGGGGAAAGATGGTAAGTCTCAGATGTTTAAGTTCAAAAAATCAACTTCATAAGATAGGGACTTATTACTACTTTTTCCTTTTCCATAAAATGGAAATGGAAACAGGAAACCTGAAGACTGGAAGAATCCAGTGCTACCCAAAGACACTAAATAAGTTAGATGATTTCCAGTTAGCAGATTCCATTGATTTGAACCACAAGATTCTTAAGGAAAATAATGAAGTTATTATACAACATAAAGTACCATTTTTAACTGAAAGGTTATCTAAAGATTAGCAAAAGGTTAAACCACTGACAGAAACTTGTTTATTTGGAGAATCCTTGCCAAAAAATCATAAAGCACAATGAATTTTAAAGGAATCAGATCCTGGATAACAAACATCAGGAATTTATTTTTAAAATAGTAACGATAAAATAACAATAAATAATGAAAAATGAATATGAAAGTAAACACTATTAGTGAGTGGAATGAATGACCTGCCATCCTAGAGGAATGGGCCTGACAAGTCAAAAAGGAAGTAGCCTTTCTTAACTTTAACAGAGCTTTTTGTTTGGTTCTATAAAACATATTTAAACAATAAACTGGGGAAAAGGTGTTCTCGGTCAAATAATTATTAGGTAAAGTATTCACATAACTGAAGAGCTCAGAAGTCAGTTTATTAGTCATTACTAAGCTGAGGAAACTTCAGTGATTACAGTTCTTGGCCTAGTGCTATATCATGTTTCTGTCTATGGTGACATTATAAAACACCACATAAGTTGCAGATGACACCAAAATGGTGAATATAATTGAATTTGACTGAATATTTTGAAATTCCACTTTGCCACTGCCATCTTCCCACCCCTTTCTGTCTTAATAGCCTGGTCATGCAGGCCAGCCAGCCTTCTGTCTGGGGATGCTCACATTTTCTTGAAGATAGCCAGTTCTGCCAGAACCAATTCACTCATTCTTTTTCTTCTAGCCCTAGAGACTATACCCTAAGAGGACCTTTAAAGCATTAAGTTTAATTTTATCTAGCCCTCTAACAAGTGAAAGTATGAGTCAGAGTCTGATTCATATCATAAACTTACACTTGGCTCATTGAGTATGTTGATAAAGCCTGAGAGGATTTGTGGAAAAGAAAGGACATACAGGAGGGACATTTGCTTCTGGTTTTAGTAGATTCGAACAAAGAAAGATGGTCATCAGCAATATTTCTGGTGAAGACAACGTATAATCTATTTAATTGTACATCACAAACTCAGAGATTAAATAATACTTTCATTGTAGTACAATGCTTAGCAGCCTAAAGAAGCAAAGTAAGTATAAGTGGATAAGAAAAGAAAGAACAAACCAAATCTTTTACTACATTCCAACTATCACAGGATATTGGGTCACATGTTCCAATTACATTTTTCTGAAAAGTTTATTAATCCTTTTAGAATATATAGCTTTCCTGAGTTCCTGTTTTTAAAAGGTGGATCATGTGTGATTCCAATCTAATTTCTTCTTCATCATATAATTACCCTGATATAAAATCAGAGTGAAGTATAGTGAAAAACATCAGTGGTCAAGCCAATAATACCTCCCCACAATAGCAAATTCATCTTTCAAAAGGTAATTATTATTCAATACTAAATGGCAATAGTTGTACTGTTTCCCTAGGGAGAGAAGAGAACTCTGATACAACATAAAATTAGAAGTTCTCTAGGAGACTACTTTTCATTCTTATCAAGATTTTGTGATAGTCACCTGTATGTCCCCTTTTTTAATTCCATCTCATAACCCCTTAGGGGATTTTGTTGAGGAATGTTAATGAGAGTCCTTTCTGTCCAAAATGTGTGAGAAAAGACTGAATACTGCCTGACTTTCCTTAGGGAACTGTTCTAATGAAGTTAAAGAATGTTTTGAAGGATAAGTCTCCCGTGGTTTATTATAGCTTATTTTTAGGTATTAATGTAGCATATGCCAAATTTTAAAATACAAGGCAAAGTGATCACATTTTTTATTAAACCAAGTCATCCAATAAGTGAGGACTTGTCCTTTATTTCTCAAATTCTACAGAAATCTTTATATTTCAAACTTCAACATTTTTTAAAGTGCTTATCTACAGTATGGGGTACTGGGGGAGTAATACAGAAACAAAAATGAGATATGGCCCCTATCTTCATGGATTTTATTACCACCTAGGAAGAGAATAAGATAGGTACACAAATCATTATGAAGGATACTAAGTGCATGAGAGAGGCACAAATCAAATGAGGAGATTAGGGGATGAGGGTACAGGAAAGGGATGGGTCATTAAGGTTTATGACTAGCCAGAAATCAGGGAAGGATTCATGGAAGAGAAGGCATTGGGGCTAAGGAGAGGAAGGATTTTAGCAAGTTAAGATAGAACACTAGGTAAAGATATAGGGGTAGGATAGGATGGGATGTATACCATGTGACAAGCAGTCCAGGCCAGTTTAGCTGGCTTATAGTTATAGATGGAGACAGAACAGGAAAAGTAGGATGATGCTTGGTGATTAAATCCCTAAATGCCAGGCTAAGGCATTTGAACTTTATGTTAAGAAATAGGAAGCCACTGAAGAGTGTAGAACAATAGAACAATACGATCAGATCAGATCTGTGTCACAAGGAAAATGAATCTGGAAGCATTCTACGTAAAGATTAGAAGGAAGAAAGACTGGTTAGGAGGGCTAATCCATCATGGCCAAAGAATTAATGTAGTAGCCATAATGAGTAAAGTTTTAAAAATAGCCTTCACCTAAAAGCCAGGAAGAAATCCTAACATGGGCTTTGAAAACACATTCTACTGGTCAATAATGGGAAAGCATTCTATATAAAAGAAAAAAAAATGCCATGTGTGTAGGGAAGAGACCCTGACATTTCCAAGATGTTCTCTTTTTACACTAACAGATAAATACCTTCAGATAATAGGTCAAGCCCTCCGTCCAAAACCAAAACAAAACTGTCTTTCTTCAGGCTTCCTTCTCTCTTCATCAATACCCAAGTAATAAGCCCATTGTCCTGTGTAGAAACCTCTCTCTCTGCATGTGTATATATATATATATATTTATATTTGTGTATGTATACACCCACATAAAATCTTCCCCAGGAAACTCTTCCCAATGAGCAGAAACACTTTCCCACATTCACCTATGAGCATAACTCTGCACTTGCTTTGACGCTTTTCAAGTCCGTTGATTCTAGGCGAATCTGAGATGATGGTGCTTCTCTTTTCTCTACATTCAACAAATATACCCTCTTCGTAGAATCACAGGGCTGCTTCTTTCCCACTTCAAGGAATAGATATCAATTTGGATTGCTCTAATTTGTTAGGAAGTTTTCCCTATATTAAGCTGAAATCTGCCTCTTTCCCAAACAATGGTCCTCATTCTACCTTTTGGGGTTAAGCAGGAGGAGTATGGATCCTCTTCTATGTGAAATCCTCTGAAATGCTTTACATGATCCCAGATTCAGAGCTGAAAAAGTCTTCAGAAACCGACTAGTCCAGTGCCCCTGTTTTATAGATAAGGAAACTGAGGACCAGACAGATTAGGTAACTAAAGCTTAAAGTCACACAAGTAGTAAGCAGCAGAACTGTTTAGCAGTATGTGGCAGCTAAATCTTCTCTAGGTTAAACATTAGTTCTTTAAACTGGTCCTTGTATGGCAAGATTGTGAGGTTCCTATCCTGATAATGCTCCTATAATCACTCTTCCAATTTATCCTTGTGTTTTCTAAAGCATGGCTCCAAGAATTGAATATAGTAATAATACAGTTTGGCATCAAGCAGCTTTGGAAACAGACAGCAACTGCTGCTATTTTTTCTCTTTAAAGTTTTATCTTTCAAATTAAGAAAAATGCTGAAATATTCCTTCATAAAGGACAATTGCTGAGAGTTTCTTAAATGTAGAGATTATTTTTGCTTTTTCTTTGTATCCACAATGTTTAGCATAGTGTGTGGCATTAGTAAGTGTTTAATAAATACCCACTGATTGATTCAAAGCGACTCAAGTGGGGAGTTGACATGCAAATTATAATTCACTATAGTAATTTTCCAACTTTTTTTTACACTGTAAGTAGATGAAGAATAAAGAGTCATAAACTGTTTCCTGATTTTTACTATCTTGATATTCCAAATTACAACAGTCAAGTACTGGACTTTACAGACTGCTAACATATACTTCTTTACACAAATTGAAATCTGTTTCTCCTTGTGCCTTAACAAACACCCAGATCATTTTATAAATTCTTCCACTATCTTTTTTTCATGGAATTAATTACTGACTACTCTAGATAAGGAATACATATGCTAATGAAAAGTCAAAACATTATGGAATAATTATTGGGAAATAATTATGGAATAATCCTGGATGCTGGCTCATGTTTTTTTTTAAAGAAAATGCAGAAGAGCAGCAATTATTCGTCAGATAGAAAACAAGCATGGAAAAATAAGCTAAAACTGAAAAAGGTCACACTACCTTTTACCTCCCAGGGATAGAAATACTTTCAACAAATTCCAAAGCCTTCAAAAGTACTAGTTGCATCACCTGTAATAAAATATCTAAGAATATTATGAGGGTTTTTGTGGTTTAAAAATGTATGGAGGAAGTTTAGTACCATGATTTGAATATTTTCAAATCTGGCATTTTAATTTTAATATTAGAAACTGTGCTAAGTCACCAATGGTTCTGCTGGAATTAGCAGTTGACCTCAATTATAGGAAACCAAAAAAGACTTATCTAAAAGATGTGTTCTAATTACAAAACAAATGAGAAATACTGATTACTTAGTAATAACAACAATAGCTAATTACATATACAGTTCTTGCTTTACGTAAACTCAGCTTTATTTAAGCAGAAGAACTTACAGGTCACATTGGAAAGGCAGCGGCTGCTGACACCAGCACCAGACTGGGGACTTGGTGTGAGGCCTTTCATGCCAGGAGAGGAGACCTTTGTCCATTCTAACCATATACCCACCAGTGTGTCCACCCCTGCCTGTCTATCTTTTATCAATCCAAGTTCCAGGTAGCTTGTTGTCCATCTCTAAACCCCATGTGTCACCTGTCTTCTCCTCCACGTGCCCCTCCACCCCATTCTTTCTCCTGCTCTTCCTTCTGTCCCTCACCCCCATGAACCTTGTACCAGCACCCTCCCTTCACAGGCCTATGGCTCCCTTTTGGCCACCTCCCTCCCATCCTCACTTCTGGGGGCAAATTTGCATTACAAAAAATGTTGCTTTATGTAGGTCTGAAGAAAGACATACAGTCTTACACAGAGAAAACTTACTATGTGCCAAGTATTGTGCTAAGCATTCTACAATTATTATCTCATTTGATCCTCAATCAGCCCAACAGCCCTGGGAGGTAGGAACTATTGTTACTCCCCCTCCCATTTTATTGATGAGGAAACTGAGGAAAACAAGAGTTAAGAAACTTGACCAGGGTCTCACAGCTAGTAAGTATCAGGCTGGATTTGAACTTGAGTCTTTCTGACTCCAGGGCCAGTGCTCTATCCATTGTCCCATCTGGACATGCACTTGGTCTTTTAAAGATGCTAAAGAGTTAATTTTTAAAAATCAGTGGTCTCAAAGTAAAGAATACCTGCAGGACTGTCTGGCATTAATTATTCTACTTCAGAGGATTACTAAAGGTTGTAGACAAAAAGCTTCATTTCATCATGGATTGCTGTTAGATTCCAAGAGAATATATATATAGTCAGTACATCTTGAGGTTATGTGAAAACTCTAACTTGAACAGCAATATCTCATGAGCCAATGTCAAGTAATGTTAAATGTCCTAAGCAAGGTCTGATGCTAATTTTCAAAAAGGGCATTTGTTTGACTAATAGGGAAATGTCTAACATGACTGCACATGTATAACCTATATCTGACTGCTTACTGTCTCAGAGAGGGGGAGGGGAAGGAAAGATAGAATGTGGAACTCAATACTTTAAAAAAAAACAAGTTAAAATTGTTTTAACATGTAATTGGAGAAAAAAGAAAATATTATGTATTTAAAAAATAATTTTTTAAAAAAGGTATTTATTTGACACTTGGAAAATTCAGAATGTTTGGGCAGGGGGATCTGTAGACCTTGCCCATAATCAAAACTTCATTTTAATAAGGGATGGAAAGTTATATGGAAACATTTCATCACCACAAAGAACACCATGTAAACGAACTCCTTCTTAGAGTGCTGGATGCCTTTAAAAATATTTATTTACATGCCAAAAACATTACAGAAAACCTCAATTTTTTCTATCTAATGTATTCTAGAAACACTAAAAAAGGGAAGTAGAAGAGGCTGACTTTAAAAAGCTACAGATAGCTTAGACTCAATGAAAAAACCAAACAAACCTATAAACAGCTTAGAGATATTCCTCTGCTTAAGCTACCAAACACAAATACAGTGCATACATATACACACACACACACACACACACACACACACACACACACACACAAAAAAATTCATCATTTCATATATATATATGAATGCAGTAAGACCCTGTAGGAGCACCTACTGTTTACATGTAAAACTCAGAAAAGCTGGAATTATGTTTTCTCTTTTAAACTAAATACTTTCTTCACATATCAGTTTCAATTCATTTGCCAAACTCTACCCAGTTATTTTTTAGTTATGGGTCAACAAATTGAATATAATATTCTTTCGAGCTAACACATTTCTTTATAGTATACAAGGAGCACAGTAAAGCTGATTCCACCTTTTCTTTCCATTCATATAACCAACTGGATTTTACTGGAGAAGGTTTCTTCCAGTCATAAAAACAGGACTGCCAAAATCAGTTTTCCTAAACGAGACTAACTTCCCTCAACACAAAACAGAACTCTCTGACCATTTGTGAAAAGCACTGAACCTACAACTTTGGAGAAATAACTATAAAAGGCAAAGCTAATAACAAAATGCCTTTATTTAGATAGCCTCTGCTTTTCTTCCCTTCACATTCAGTATCTAACAGGTGCACGCACTTTGGAAAATTAAAATCATAGAGTTCAGATGAATATTGAAGCCACCGGAAGGTAACATATAAGAACACAGATTCAAGCCCGCTTCATGAACAAAACAACATTTTTACAATACATACAAACCCAGGGAGGAACAAAAAAGAATTTCAAACCTGAGGCTAAATACAAATTTGAAAACATTTAAAATTGTTCATTTTATTACAAATGAAAGACTTCTGTGAAGTGTAATGACATTTTCCACAAAAGTAAAATGGAGATATAATTGGCTTTTAGTTTTAGAATGAAAATTCCCACCTAAGATTTGAGTAATAGTGTGAGTACATGATTAGCACATAATACATTCAAATACATTCCAAATGACCTGCCAGAAACTAAAATAATGAGAATCAACTCTCCCACTCCCAATCCCGTCAGAGACACTCATTCCAAGAAGCCAAATACTATAGAAAGTCATCCAGATCGGAGAGTACCTTAAGTCTTACCTTCTGCATGTTTGGCTTGATACACCGAACAAAGAAAGGATTAGATGTACTCAATGTGGCCATTAAGGAATGCAGAGAGTCCTATTGAAAAGGTAAAAAAAAAAAAAATCTCTTTTATTTAGTTACTATTATTTTACCCTTTTAGTTTCTAAGCACCCCAAAAGCACTTCTAATAGCAATCTTAGTTGAGAGAGTAGACATTTCTTTGTATTTTTATTTAAAAGTCTAAGTCCAATGTAAAAAGAAGTTTATAGGAGACACTATTATTTATGTTGAGAGGCAGGGGGAAAGCCTCATATATTAAGTCTCACACTACAGAAAAGCATATTAGTACTGCTACTAGTCCAAATAATTATTCTACCTACATACAAAACTAATCCATTTTTTTTTTAAACAAAAGGGAGTAGCAAAAGCAAAACTTAAATTTTTTTTAAAAAGTACATTATTTTTCTATTCTAGCAATGTCTTCTAATTTAGCATTTTTCTTCAGAAATGTAACTGACTGCTTTTTCTACTTATGCAGAAACTGAATGGGAAAAGGACTGCCATCCCTTCCCATTCAGGAAAGAGCTGGGAGGAGGGTGACCATCCTTTTCAAATGATCTTTTAATTTTCAGGAAATATGTATTCCGTTTACAGTGTAAAGCCTGTAATTCCTTAACGTTCACAAATCAGTCTGGCCAGCTCTCTCCAGTTCCAAAATAATAATACTTGAACAGTCAAACTAAACTACCCACACTGAGCATCCTGCCTCAGCTTAAGTTCCAGTTGTTTCATCTGCCTACAATATACCTTTCACTACTTAATCAATAGTATTAATTCCTTCTTAAAGGTCACCTCTGGCTTGAAACCTCCCCTAACCACCAAAGCCCAGGGTTATGCCTCTTCTTCTTCTCAATTCCTATAGAAGCATGCCACTCTTTTGGGACTCAAGATAGGTTGCCTTGTAAATACTTCATAAATGTTTGCTGACTGACTGCCAGACTCTGTGTGTGTATCGTCTGTCTCTAACTAAAATCTAAGTTTTCTGAGAAGAGAGGACAACTGTTTATATCCCCCACTGGTAAAAATCACAGATTCAGAGCCAAAAGAGATGCCAGAGGCCATCTATTTTTCCTCCTTTCCTTTCTCAGACAAAAGAACTGAAACCCATGGAAGAGAAATGATTTGCCCAAGGTCAGAGAAAAAGTAAGCATCAGAGGAAGAATCTGAACTCAGGTCCTCTGACTCCATTTTCAGGTTTATAAATGAGCTAAAAAATGGGAACAAAAAAAGAACATAAAGGTATGCAGTAAGATTGTTCCGTCATTAAGTTGCATAAAAAATATTTATCTCACTTCCATGTTCAACACTGCTGTTTCTATCATCACTAACATTTGTCCTATCCCCACCATGAACAACTCCTCTTTTATGAAACTGAGGCCATTTTCTCTCGATTCTGGTCACTTTCATCTAGCAAAGCCTTGATTACTTTCCTATGGTTCCCTGTAATTTTTGGCAGTAGTCCTCCCTATTACCCCTTTCCATGCCATCATCCATGGAAATTTCAAGAGGAAGGTTAAAAACTTTTCAATTCCCCATGTTCACAGTTTCCTGATGTCAGCTACAATAAACTCCATTCCCTGACACTAGCAACTCCCAAGAATCCTCAGACCTTAGATATGACTGCTTAAAATTATGCTTCCTCTTGTTAGAGACGAACTTGACACACAAAAAAGGTATCCAGAAAAATTTATGAAAAGTGGAGTTCAGAAGGGAGAAGACCTTCCATGTTCCTCCCCTGAAGGAACGGGCAGCTTCCAGCATGGCCACTGGAAAGACTACGACCAGGTCCAATGAGGCAGGACCCTGATAGAATTCGGAACTCTGAACTTCGCGGGCTGCTGTCTCCCGGCCATATGACTCTATGTTCTCCTGATAGGCTTTCCCTCAAACAACTCACTGAGCATGAGCAGTAGTTTTCTGACCTTCACCTCACTGTACTACCTCATGCTCCCATCAACAGGAAGTGTGGAAATAAAACTTACTTCCTGTTTCCCACACTGAGACTCTGGACTCTGAAATTCCCCTTTCTGACTTTAAGGCCTTTCCACTTCTCCAACACCATTATTCTTGCTCTATTTTCTGTCATGACTTTCAAAGTCCTTTAACATCACTCCCCATTCTCCCATTTAAAGCTCTTCAGGCCATCACTTTACTCCTTGACACTGTGGTCAGCAGCTTTAACAATATCCTCTCTTCCTTGTCCTTGAATTCTTTATTTCGTTTACTTTCTGCTATTTCTACCTTATTACCCCCTTTCATCCTGGGTAAATCCTACCATCCTTTTCCTCCTACTATGAGCTATAACATGCTGCTTGAGGAAACCATGTACTACATTTACACTAAGCCATCTCACTTCAACTTTGCTCTACCAAAGATCTCTCTTTCTCATAAACTTCTTGTCTGTTACCTGTAGACATGAGCAGGTCTTCTTTATTCTATTAATTTTTCTTAATTTCCCTGTCACTTTAGGAAGACAGAATCATAGAATCTCACATTGGGAGGGAATTCTGATGCCAGAGACATTAGTCAATAAAGGAGTAAGATTACCTTCTACTTCCATGACTTCCTAAGCTTGCCCATTTCACTCTTATAGAGCTCCATTTGTTTGGAAGTTTTTCCTTCTTCAGAAAGCCTAAATTTGCCTGTTTGCAACTTCCAGCCACTCGTATCCATGGCTCTAGGTCCAGCCCTCAGGGACTGTCCTGTTTCCTTCCCCTTCACTTTGGAATACCCTAGAAAAAAAGTCAGTACCTGCTGCTTCCACTACCTCACCTTCATCTCATTCCTTTATCCTTTGAAGCTTGACATTTATCCCTAGGAATCTACTGTCTTCAACTATGAAATTCTTGTGGGCAATGATTTTTTTGGGGGGTGGAGAAATGGTTCTTTGTGTTCCTAAAACTTGATTAGCACCATGCCTGACACATGGTAGACACTTAATAAATAAATGCTTATTAGACTGACTACTGAAAACTCTCTTCCAAAGTCACTAACAGACTTAGAAATGAACTTTCCTTCTCACCTTCATCCTTCTTGATCTTCCTATGATATCTGATGGGGCAGCTAGGTGGTGCAGTAGATAGAGCACCAGTGAAGGAGTCAGGAGGACCTGAGTTAAATCTCACCTCAGACACTTGACACTCACTAGCTGTGTGACCTTGGGCAAGTCACTTAACCTCAATTCCCTCATCTTGGTTCATCTCCAGTCATCCTGATGAATATCTGGTCACTGGATTCAGATGGCTCCGGAGGAGAAGTGAGGCTGGGGACCTGCACAGCCCTCCCTCACTCAGAACAAAGTCAAGTGCAAGTCATGTCATTATTTCTCTGATGGCATGGTCTTCTTCAGCAACGAAGGACAAACATACACACACACACACACACACACACACACACACACACACACACACACACACACACACACACACACACACACTGATATCTGACACTGTGGAACATCCCACTCTTTATGATACCCTCTTCTCTTCTCTGGCTACACAACACTACACTATTATTATTCTCCTCCAGCCTCTTTAACCAATCTTCCCTGCCCAACCACCACCCTCTCCACAGAGCTCCCAGTACCTTATTGCCAAGAGACTGCTGGAACCTCAAACTCAAAATATCAAAAATTGAACCTGTCATTTTCTCCCCTAAATTTACTTCTCCTCCTAACCTCCTGATTTTCTGTTAAAATCATCTTTCCAGGGTACTTGGCTCACAGGGTTCTATTACCTTATAACTTTGGCCTCATCCCACACATCCAAATGACCAAATTCTACTGATTCTACCTTTGCAGCATTTCTAGTATCAATCCCCTTCCTTTCAATTTCTGTGGAAGCTATCATCATGTCCTTATTTCTTCTCACCTAGACTATTATAATAGCTTCCTAAATTAGTTCTCTGCCTCTAGTCTTTCCCTACTCCAATTACTGCTGTCCAAATAATTTTCCTGATACACTATTATGATCACATACTTCATCCTTTTCATCAAAAACTTTCAGGGACTCCCATTATTTACCTCATAAAGTTCTTCTTCAGCTTTGGTTTTGATTTACCTATACAATCTTGGTTTCAATTTACCTGTCCCCTTCATACATTCCATTTTCCTGCCAAAGTGCAATATTCTTTGATTCCTGTTCTTTTCCTCCCCTTCTCTATCCTGGCTTTTATGACAGAAACAAAGATACAGAGAAGTGACAACAGCCACTATTCTCTTTGTGCATGACATTCCCCACCCCCACATACCTAGAAAACAATGGTCCCACATTTCTGTCCATGGAAGTTCCGCTCTTTCCTGGAGCTTTTACTATTATCTTTCCAGCAAATTTCTTCTCAATTCTCAAAAAGTTCCTTCTCAAATTTCACAGCAGTTTGCCTAAACCTCTCCTTTGCATATATCTCATTCTCTGCTGGGTTAGGATTATCTGTATATTTTTCCTTTCTCCTGCATATTGATTGGAAGTTCCCTGGCAGCAGGGTTCACATCTGATGCACCTGAATATGACTTTTGCATCTGGCATATAGTGGAAAATTAATTAATGCCTACTCAATTAAAATTTTCTTTAATATTCAATCTTGAAAATCTACCAGTTAATTTTTTTCATCAGAACATTTTAAGGACACAAAGGAAAAGGAGATAAACACAAATGCTGGAAGAAACCTATCCTATGTTCAAGTGAAGTATTTCATCAACAGCACAATCTGATAATACCATTCTGGTCACAATTAAAACAGCTATGCAATTTTTTTGTTAAAAATAAAAGGATTTTATTTCTACAAATAATTTTGATTTAAAATGAAAGAAAACTTAAATTTTTTTTTTAAAATACTTCCTGATGCATTTTCAATTTTTAAAATGACATTAAACAATAAGACACGAAAGACACCTTGACACCTTAAACTAACCTTGAACTGTGAGCTGACAGTGGGCCTCTTGTGTTTACTTCCACATTTCAGGGTTTCTTGGTTATTTCGGCTTGAAACATGTTCAAATAGATCATAGATGAAATCAAGTCTAAAAGAGAAACAACAAAGCCTTCACAGAAGTAATCATAAGATTAGTATGCTTCATCTTCCTGTGATTACAGTCCTTTGTTCAATCTGATAACTCAAAATTATTTACTCTAATCTAAGTTAACACTACTTTTAAAGGTTGCAAGCTTATTATCAAGAACAGATTGGCCATGGGAATCATGATATCGTTCATCTGTGCTGAGGTGACACTACTTCAGAAAACTTGGACAAACTTTACAGCTCCCACTGGCCTCAGGTGACTCACTGTTACAATGAAAGGGTTAAATGGAATAGCTTCTGGTGTTCCTTCCAGCTATAAATCTATGATCCTTCTAAATCTAAAAAGGGATTGTGTCCCCACTTGTAGGTATGACTGTGTGAATCTCAGCTTTGACACTTACTAGTTGTATGTCCTTGGGTAAATCAGTTCCCCCAAGTGGGTCTATGTTTCATCAGGAAAATAATGTGGGAGAGAGAAGGGAAAGGGTAGCACTAGATACTACTTTGTCTATACTTTGTTTAATTCTGTGAATATTGTATTTACTAGTAGAATATGAGCAAGGACTATTTGATTTTATCTTCAGTTATTGAAGAAAGCGCAGCTCCAGAGTCAAGAATACCTGACTGGTAAAATATGGGGCTGTGTGGTTCTGGCCATGTCCCTTAACCTTTCACCGATCCAGACAGCTCCCCAAGAGAAGTAGCTGCAGAAGAGCATCAGATTTGCATTGATAAAGAGAACTTTCATGGAAATTTCTTACAAGGTAAAGAAAAATCCTCAGTGTCTTGCACATAGTGTGTTTATTTTACTATTTACTGAAGAGAATTCGAAAAAAAAAGCAAACCAAAAAACCTCCTGAGTCTAGAAATTGGAGGACTAGACCCTTAACCTAATGTGAACCCAGTAAGTTACAACCACCCTGTGATGCTGTCCACTACTTGTAACAGCTAAGTTGCACAGTACATAAGAGTGCCAAGTTTGGAGTCAGGAAGACTCATTTTCCTGAGATCAAATCCAGCCTCGGACACATACTAGCTATGTTACTCTCGGCAAGTCAACTTAACTTGTTTGCCTTAGCTCCTCATCTGTAAAATGAGCTAGAGAAGGAAACGGCAAACCACTCCAGCAAACAAAACCCCAACAGGTCATGAGAAGTTGGACACAAATGAAATGACTAAACAAAATGAACAAAATGTATTTGGTTTCCTAACAAGCTTTTTAAACTAAGCTGCTGAATATAATTTGAGCTTTTTACTTTTTAAAATCAAGTAGCTTCTCTATACTTCTGTTATAATAAAAAACTATGTTTCATTTATAAACAAAATAAAAACATTTGTTCACTCATCAGGAATAAGGATGAAGAAAAGAAATTACGGATTCCATATCAAATAATTTTCACACTAGAAATAAGAATTCAAATCTATGGGCTATGAAAATGTTAAGGTGAGACAGTTTCACCATGGAGCTGTGTCTTTCCAAGGCAGAGCCGGGCATTTAGCTGTCAAATGACGAACATGGATTCATGTACAAAGGCCTTCTCCACCTAATTTTAGAGATGAGGAAACTGAGGCAAACAAGTTGAAGTAACCTACCTAGGATCACAGATTAATAAGTGTCTGAGACAGGATTTGAATTCAGATCTTTGTGACTCCAGGCCCAGTGTTTTATCCACTGTACCACCTAGCTGCCCTTAGTAACATTAAATACTAGTATTTAAATCAGTGACTAACCAGTTTTTAAGGTCTGTCATATCCCTTTGACTTTGTAGCATACTCTAATGGTAAGCAATATTTTCAAGTGAAATAAAATAAATTTGGTTTCAAAGCTGTTTCTGAGAATTTCCTGACTACTCCTGAAGTAACAAGAACTAGAATAGAGAATTCAAAGACTTAAGCTACAGCACTAAGATATTTATGTTACGTGTCTTTTTTATTTGTGCTGTGGTTAATAAAAATATTACCAAGGGCAGGCTATTACAGAATGTTCTAGAAGAATATTAGTATTTCAGATATTACTATATAAAGCATGTACATAGTATAATTCAGTAGCAAATCACATCTGTATTTGTTGGCCATTTACTTCTCAGTGAGTTGTGTTACATACCGGCTTTCCCTTAGCAAGTTGAGAAGATCATCTCGGAATGTATCTCTGTTCTTCTCCAAAATTCCCCTAACATCATACTGCACCTATGAAACCACCCCCAAAAAGGGGAACAGAATTTGGGGCAAGAGGAAGAGGTGGGGCGGAGGAGAGAGAGAGGGAGAGAGAAAGAGAGAGAGAGATTGAGATTGAAATTCAGCAAACTTTATAAAATTCAACAGTAAAAACAAAACGTTTCAATGAGTTTATCCTCCTTTGGAGAAAATAAATATTGTCTAAAAGGTGTTAAGAGGAATTTCCCGGGGAGTTTTAGAAATCTTCCACTAAAACTCTACTTTGATGATGTACTAAAGTGGAGTTGACCCTGAGTTCTCAAAAGCTCTATACCAGCACAGCATAAGCCCTGGCAGCTTTCATAAAGCTGACAAGGCTTTGAGAACAGATCCTATGACAATCAACATTCTGTCATCTTCATTTGGCCTAGTTCAAAGAAGTTCATTATCAGAAGGTAAGCTACTAAGTATCTTTGGCCCCCAGCCTAATCATGTCTACAAAAGCATGGAGAACCTGTGATCTGTGTCAATGGAGGAAAAACCACACTGACAAAACTATGGCTCTTTGGAAACATTGAAGAAGAAATCTTAAAAATATATTACCTCTCCAGCATAGTGTTTTACTCCAAAATTATTAACAGCAACTCTTGGCTTCACATAAAAGTGGTTATGCTAAATTAAAAAGAAAAAAATGAACAATTCAACAACCATTTTTAGTGTTCACTCTATATAGAACAAAGGTAATGGGGGAAATGCAAAGTTTAGATAAATCTTGGTCTCTGCCTTCACAGAGTTTACTATCTTGTAAGGACACAGGACACACTTAGAAGTAGCTACCAAAAAACACTTAAGTATCTAAGAAGTCCTATGTCAAGTCTGAGGAGGGAGAAGTCTTTCTCTATTAGGAAAACCAGGAAAGGCTTCACTGATATTTGAGCTGGGCTGAACTGAGAGGATATGTAGAAATACAATAGTATGAGATGGAGAGGAAGGAACTCCAGACACAGAGTACAGGCCCATGAAGAAAAAGGGAGCAGTCAATGGAACATACCATACAGAGAAGCCAGCAACTTGGCCTATGTCATCAAAGCTCTAGACATCATATACACAATTAGAAGTGCTGGTATTGTAACTTGGTAGATGCCCTAAGGTTCACAAGGTTAGTAAATGTAATCACTGCTACTCTCACACTGAATACTGGTAACATGGTGCGGCAGTGGATCAGATATGAAGGACCCTATGGTTCATTTTCAAAAAAGGTGCTATGGTTTGGAAAAGAGATACAGTGGTGGGCAGTAAGGAAATAATCCATGTTCTCAAATATCAGGTGTACA
The DNA here is from genome assembly GCF_028372415.1 of Notamacropus eugenii. Taxonomy (NCBI): domain Eukaryota; kingdom Metazoa; phylum Chordata; class Mammalia; order Diprotodontia; family Macropodidae; genus Notamacropus; species Notamacropus eugenii. Next base: position 368,930,242 of record NC_092875.1, read on the forward strand.
CTTAATCCAAAGGTTCATTATTTGAGGTAGAAGAATCTGAAATGGTCTTTGACATACAGCATGCTGAGCATGTAATTTCTCCAGTAAAGTGGTATCTGTGGCCTGAGGAAAATGACTTTCTTCATTGATAAGGGCAAGTAGTCCAAGTTTCTAGAAGAGGGGAGAAAAAACCAAGTTTAATGTTTTTAAAACATAAAAGGGGAAGGACAGTTTTCTTATCAGGTTTTTAATTAGAATTGTCTTCCTATCCTCTCACTTACACAACAAGGTACATAAAATAGTTATTTCTAAAAATGAAAAAAAAGTTTAACTCCATACTATAAAGGGAAAAAAATATTTAGATCATATTAGTGTTTTTTTAATAATTTTTTTTTAGGTGCAGGTAGATGGTACAGTGGATAGAGTGCTATGCCTTAGTCAGGAAGACTCATATTTCTGAGTTTAAATTTTGCCTCAGACATTTACTAGCTTTGTGAACATGTCGCTTAATCCTGTTTGCCTCAGTTTCCTTATTTGTAAAATAAACTGGAGAAGGAAACGGCATACCACGCTAGTATCTTTGCAAAGAAAATCCCAAATGGAGTCAAAGAGTTGGACATAACCGAAAACAACTGAACAACAATAGTTTTTAAAAAATCAAATGAAAAAGGAGGCTTACTGGGACTCATATAACACTGGGCATGGAGTCAGGAAGACCTTGCCTTAAATCCTTCCTCTGCAAAGTACAAGCTGTCTGTCTAATCCTGGGCAAATTAGTTTAACCTCCATGTGCCTCAGACAGCCTTAGGATTTTTCTTTAAGTCACACATAGGTTAGAGCTCTGTATTACCCATAATGCCTCTCCCTACTCCCTCATATATTCTTTATTTCCATAAAAAGATATACATGTATTTTCTGTAACTGGAATTTTGGATTTTATTTTTTTTTCCTACATATCACAGCACCGGCTTTGGTAAAAATTTCAGATATCAACTTATAATCTAAATTTTAAAAAACATAACCAACCATATCTGGTTCAAAAATATACATATATATTTTGTATGTTTGTACATATCCTAACATATATGTGTATATTTAGATATATAAACATATTTACATACACATTTGTATTTATACAAAAACTTAGATTCTGCTGAAATTAAAATCAAAGTAGAAAGTAGGAAATGTTACCAAGCTCACAGAATCAGAACTATCAAAGCTGGAAGACAACTCGAATTAGAATACAATAGACCACTTTGGCTTCTTTCACACCTTTAAAGTACAAGTTAGTACAAGCTATTTTGTTCCCAGAAGCACAAATTAACACAGCTGAGCACCCTGGGGACTTTAACACATTCTCCAACAATGAATTACCTTTTCAATCAGATCGAGACATTCTCCATTGTCTATCCAGTCAATATCTTCCCACACTAGTCCTTCTCTATAATATAAGCAGAAGGTCATATTTTAATTTCAAATCTAACTTTAAAATTCTCAATTGTTCTTTCCTCATTTTGGAAATGGTACTTTGAATCCATGATTACCTGCTATACTCCAGTTGTTCCAAAGAAAAAATGTGCTTATTGAAATACTCCTGAAGCTTTTCATTTGCATAGTTTATACTGAACTGCTCAAAATGGTTAACCTGAGATGAAAGAAATATTGAACAATAAATATCTTCAAATTTCCCATTCATAAAATGGAAGTCAAGAAGAGAAAAAGGGAATTTGAAGCATGTGCTTCAAATATAAAGGACTTAACAGTAATAGGCTTACATATGGAAGAATTATTGAAAACCCATCTTCTGAAACATACCTCAAAATTTTCAAATCCAAATATGTCTAGAATTCCAATGGACTTGAAGTCATCTTTGCCTTTAATTCTACTGTTAATTTTCTTAATAATCCAGGCAAAACACTGGGAATAAAGTGCCATGGCCATGGAATCCCTGCTATCTGCGGCCTGTGGGACAGATCAGACACATTAAGCACACAATTTCTATTTCATGGCTTGTCCTTTTCACCAGATGTGGCAGGCATGGTATGAGTCTACGCCCCTCTAAACAAATCAACAGATTCACTCTCAAATTTGTCAGTGACTTATGCTTCAAAAGTTTGTAGCCTGGAAATTATTTTCCAGTAAGAACCTGATCTTTAGGCTTTCAAGTTAGACCCCAAAATGCCCGTTTTAGTTTGGGTGAATCTAACACTAACAGTTCTAGCTTGAAGGCCATGGAAAGAAGAAAGTGTAGGAATTTTTTTTTTCCTTTTCCTTGGCTCAGAATCAGTTCTAGGCAAAATTTTGAAAGGACAACAAAGTTAGTATCTGATATCTTCCCACTTTCTGATACCCTTATCCCAAGGTCCCTAGTAACCTTGTGTTGCTCCTCGAACTGTAGACCTCTCCTCAAACCATTCCGAACCCCCAGGATCTCAGAAAGGCCTGAAACCTGGACTGGTCAATCAGGAGACATTGTGGCCCCCTCTGAGCTTAATCTACCATAGTGCTCTGCATGCTCTGGCATAACAGACATGCTTTGCTCTCTGAGTGAGCTAAAAATTCCCCTTCCTGTGTCAACACTCATTCTTCTGTTAATGACTACCAAAGACAAGGTACCTTGACCAGACACTATTTTGAATAATGGGATTTTTCTTATCTTAAGTATTTTATGGGCACATACCATGTTATGTCATGTTAATGGTAAAGGAAACATATTATGATTCTGGGATCATAATTTTCAACTGACACTACTTTGTGAATTCTCTTATCTTGTATTTACAACCTATTCACTTAAGAAATTCCTTTTTCATCATGATTAACCATATGGAGACCATAATTTTGGCTGACATAGGCATCCTGAGCCAGGAAGGGAGGGAGGGGTGAGAGGGAATTGCTCTAAAGATATAAGGTCTGCTTAGTCTGTCTATCTTTAGGTTTACTATATCTCATGATGAGCTCCCATTCGTATCTCTATGTGCAGCAAGCTTTGAGAGAAATAAACTCTCATATTCAGACTAATTTTGTTTGTCTTTCTACGAACAAACTTAGAAATGGTTGACACCCTTCACCTTCCACTATGGTACCCCATCCCAAACTGCTTGATTTTATCTTCTCCAGAAAGCATCCACAGTCTTCCCCTTATTTCAAAAATTGATCTAGGGAAAAACTAAGAATTACTTGTTGTATGTTGAGAGGTGTTAAGATCTCTTCTCCCCTGAGTATCATTGATCTCTGTGTCAAGGCATCAGTTAGCTGTGTTGAGTCCAACCCAAGTAACTCTGCAGATCTACCAAGAGCTGCCAAAAAAGAAAAAATAAATTAAAAAAAGATACGTAAAATGCAGACTGTATTTGTACAAGAAAGAACAGGAAGTTTCTTTGTGACATGACTTAAGCCCGTACTAGCATGTCCTAGCAGGGGTGGGGAACGTCCAGCCTCACAGTCACATATAGTCCTCTAGGTCCTCAAGTGTGGACCTTTGACTGAATCCAGACTTCACAGAACAAATCCCCTTAATAAAAGGATTTGTTCCATAAAACTTGGACTCAATCAAAAGGCCACACCTCAAGGCTGCAGGTTCCCCACACCTGTATTTAAGCAAGTAATATTCTTGAAATCATTTTCCTTGGAAATTACAGAACAGTTGAAACAAGTAAGTATTCATATAGACTTACACAATTATATTGGGTGACTGGAATAGTTGCAAAAAATCAAAATTCTTTTTTTAGTTAGAATTATAATTCTATCAGTTAAGACCACAGAGGATCACGCAACTGATAGCTTGAAACAACCTTAGAGATCATCTATTCAAAGTACTTTAAGACTAAGATAAATCCCAAACCAGATGATTTGTGAATTACCTGAGCATACAAGTAGTGAGCAGCAGAGCCTTGTTTCAAATCCAAGTGTGCTGATGACTCTAAAGCTAACCAAGTCATTTCCAAACGAAGACATTCAAAATATAACCTTTTACTTTTATTATAGACAGCAAGTGTGGGAAGATATTGACTGGATATGAATAAACAATGTTTAGATCTTACTGAAAACAAAGGCCATTATTTTTAATTAATTTTTTAAAAAAAGAAGAATCTTATGGAATCCTCTCCACAAATTATGCTCATTACTAAATGTGACTTACATCTTCCTTAAAAAACCCTAGTTCTTATAGTTAAACAGAAACACCTAGGCTAAAGGCCATTTATGGGGTCTTCACATATTTAAGCTGTAAGAAATCTCTAATCTCTTCCTTTAGGACAGAGGATATCCTTTAGTTTCATCACATTTCCCTTAACACACATTTTACATACCAGAGAATTGAGATTAAGAGAGATTAAATAATCATATTTTTAAAAAGAGGGTAAGCTGGTTTAAAGACTGGGTCTTCTTATTCCTGCTTTTTTTCTTTACAAATTCTATTTTAAAAAAAGAAGCAATCTCACCTGTTTTGAAAGAAACTTGTGCTCCACCAGCAGTGATGAATTCTATGTTTCCAAGATGTAAAATGCCAGCAAGTAGTCTAAGAATTTCCCGAACTTCTTCTTTACTGAACTGCATCACTTCCATTGCAGTCTAGAAGAAAAAAATTCATTTGTGGTGCCTCCTCACCCTGTTAAACTAAAGAACTAGCAAAAGAGTCGTAATGTGCATTATGCACTGAGATCTATATATCAGAGCAAAAGGCTAAGTTCTATCATGCCATGAAGCAATTCATTCTTTAATCACAAATCACAGGTACGCAAAAAAGATCAACTCAGACAACAGACAAGTCTAGAGAGTGAAAGTTATATAATGACCAGAACCCAAAGTGATAAGTATACATGGTATTAAAAAATTTTTTTTAAAGTTTCTGAGGACTGTGTTAAGTTACTATAATCGAAAGTGGAAAGGCTGATGTTAATAAAAATAATAAAAAACCCAACCCCTCCTCCCCCCAAAACCTCTTTTATTTGTCTACTTCAAAGTACAAAGTCATAAATGTTATTTTTACTACATAGTATGAATGTCAAACAAACTCAGGCACAGAGAACTCCATTAATATATTCCAAGCTTTCCTCAGGGGTTAAAACAAACAAAAAAGGCAGCTGGATGCGACAGAATTATTAGTCTCCAGATTTTTGTTCTTTGAGAAACAAATTAACAAGGGCACTATCAGTAAAAGAAAATGTCTATATCTCTTACAATAACAAATACAAATAAAATATAGACTTAGTTCTATTTCTCTAGACTGTAACTTGAATCATTCTAAGAAATTCATATGGAGCTACTTTCATCACACATGGGGGCTAAAAACTGACAATTCACACATTCAATCAAACATTGATTAAGTGCCTACTTCTGTGCAATATTCTGTTAAGAGGTTGAAATGTTCAGAATATCAAAGTTTCATATATGAAATGTTCAAAGAAAAATAATTTTAGGTTAATATATACATTTGAATATTTAAATTTTTTTCTATCAGATGTGCTAATATAATGTAAAAGGCTTTACAAAGAGTTATGTGACTAGAAAAGATGGGTAGAACCAGGATGGAGGAGTGGTAGGAACCTATACAGTGTGCTCCACTCCAAACACTCATCCAAAAAGATCTAGAAAATGCACCAGACTGAATCCTAATAGGGAAATCTAAAAAGTATCACAGTGAGTCATTTGTGTCAGTGGACCCCAGGTCCACTGACAGAGAGGTCTGTGGACAATGAAGGCAGGCTTCTGAAAGCACTCTAGCATCCAGGGAAGGGCTCTGTCTCAAAGATAAGAGCAGACCCGGAGTCAGACTGGGTGCCCTCCTAAGCTATACTGGGGCACTGAGAAGGGGACAACTGCAAACTGGAAGCTTCATTGCCCAATACCCAGTTCTGGGTCACAGAATCAGGGCAGACTGAGAAGGAGACCTGTGTTCTCAGGTAGGGAGGCCTTGGGCAGTATACCAAGAAGGGAGAAGATTCAGAAAACAGTAGCAGCAGCTGTGTGGCTCAGACCCAAATCTCACTTACAGCACCTAAGCCTTCTTGCAGAGAAATAAACAAAGCAAGAATCCTAGAGTAAAAGAAAGCCTACAGTTCTGCCATTTTGAACCAATAAAGCTTTCTAGCTGACTGACAACGATTGAATCCAGTAGCTACCTACTGTTGCACAGACACAAACACAAATCATAAAACTGCAGAGCTCAGACCAGGAAGTGGAGAGAGGGGACAGTGAAGAGGAAGGGGGAGGAGAGAAGTATTCAGATTCTGACCTAGATCAGACCACTTTGGGAACACTGAAAGCTGGCAAGTCCCGAGTCTTAATAACCCAAGAAAATAGACTAAGGCCCAGCCCAGAAGTAGGCTGGAAGAATGGGCAAAACAAACCAAATAAACTCCACGATAAAAAGAGGGGTGGGCAGGGATGCTCAAGACACGGATACAGAAGACTACAAAACATTTACAAGCAGTGTCTCAGAGTAAAACACAACCTGGCCACAAAAGTAATTAGAAAGACTAGAAGAGACGAAGTAAGAATTAAAGAAAAGATTAAAAGTGTTTTTATAAATGGAATAAGAAAAAAAAAAGGAAAATAAATGAAAGCTATGGAAGAAAAAGCTGGAAGGGGAATTAACCACTTGGCAAAAGTGGCACAAACCCTTGCCCAAACAACCAATTCCCTGAAATTAGAGCAGACTAAATAGAACTCTATGAGGCAACCAGAAATATTAAAACAAAAGTCAAAAGATTGAAAAAGAAATTGAAGAAAACCTAAGATTATCTCACAGCAAAAATCAAATGACCTGGCAAACAGAATGAGGAGAAAAAAATTTAAGAATCATTAGACTACATGTCAATACCATGATCAAAAAAAGAACCTGGATATCATATTTTTAGAAATTTTAAAAGAAAACTGCCATCTCTTAGAACCAGAAGGCAAAGCAGAAATAGATTGGAGCTATGGGCACCTCCTAAAAGAAACTACCAAATAAAAACATGACAGCTACGATCCAGAGATTACAGGTCAAAGAAAAGTTATTGCAAGTAGCTAGAAATAATGAATTCAAATACCAAAGAGTAATAGTCAGGATTACATACAATTTAGTATGCTACAAAGAAACGGGGAATTTGGAATATTATATTCTAGAGGACAAAGGATATAGGTTTACAGCCAAGAATAACTTACCTAGAAAAAATGAATGTAACACTACAGAGGAAAATGAGCCTTTAATGAAATAGCATACTTCTAAGGATTCATGATGTAAAAGACCCAAAACTGTGAAGAAACTTTGAAGTTCAAACACAGGAGTGAAGAGAAAAATAAAAAGGTAAATACAAATGAACAATTACAAAAGGCATAAACATGAATAAACTGCTTACATTAAAACATGGGGAGTTGATACATGTGTTCCCTCTGATCTCTATCATCATCAGGGGTCACAAGAGTGGTTCCATTATTTCTTGATGATTTTTAGAAAAGGATGGAAAGGGAGGGAGGAAAGGCTACACTTGGGGTAGGGATGAGTGGGAAAGAAGAGAAGGTTAAGGGAAATTATCTCACATAATCAAGGTGTACAAGTAGACATCTATAACAAGGTGAAGGGGAATGGCTGAAAGCTGTATCTCTTTCTTAAATGAACCATCACACACATAAAGAGTTGGGAGCAGAAGTTAATTTTGTTAATTAAATAGGAGAGTCGAGGGAAAAGTGAGAAAGGAGGATTACAAGGAGGGCAGATTTCAGGAAGGATTGATCCTAAGTAGAATAAACTCTAATGATGTGCAAAAATATTACAGTTCCTCTCGAGGTGACAAAGGATAGGAATTTGAGGAATTATGGAATAAAAATGAGATTGAATACAGTTGTACTGAACTCTTATCAGCATAATGTTCAACTACCATTCCAGAGAACTTATGATAAAACACACTATCTACCCCCTGAGAGAGGTGAAAGACTCAGAACGCAAAATGAGGCAAAATGGTTTTTGGATAATGTGGAAATGTTTTGGTCAAATATACATGTTTGTAATGAGTTTTGTTTTTCTTGTATTCTCAAATTCTGGAGCAGGGATGTTAAAGGGGAGTAACAAAGATAATTAAAAACAGGATCTTGATGGATTAAGACAAACAGGTTTTTTAAAAAATAAAGTGTTATGTACTACCTATTATTATTATTATTATTTTACCTGTGGGACTTACATTTCTCCAATAGATGACATTTCTTTGTTTAATTTGATCAAGATTTTGAGAACTAAATTATTTAAATGAAAAAACAAAACAACCACCAATGGTTTAAGCAGGCGATGTTAGATAAATCATAATCTAGAAGAGGTCTTCTCTTAAGATATCATGTTATTCAATATTTTAGGCTCTTTCTGTCAACTAATAATAAGTAATTCATTTATAATCCTACTGAAACTTGGCACTGTCAGGAAGACAGCGCTCTACTTGCTGTAATGTGCACCCTAGTGGTCATAGAGAAAATTGATTCCTTGGAGCAAAATGAAAGGAAAAGAGTGGGTTTGAAATTAAGATGGCACTATATTTACATAACAACCTGTCTTAGATCAGAGGTGTCAAACACAGTAACACTTACAAAACTGTCAAGTGAACGGTCAGAAACAGATTCAAAGAGGATTGGGAAATTCCAAAATAAATACAATAAAGCATTCTTTTAAAACTAAGTCAATATGTGGCCCACAGAGACTCATATGTAAGGAATAGTGGTCCCTCAACACTATCTGAGTTCCATACCTCTGCTTTAGAACAAAACACTTTTCTTTGGTCATAGGGAGGAAGTAAAATGAATCTAGAAAATTTCTATTACCTTACGTAGCTAACAGAGCAACCTAACCCTTTCACTCACAAGATCTTAGATTTACAGCTAGAGGGGACCTTACATGCAACAGGCTACTTCTTTATTTTACCGCAGAAGAAATTTATCCATAACTAGTCTATAACTTGTCATCGCTCAGAGCTGCTTAAGGGTACTGAAATGTTAAAAAGGCCATTTCAGAAGAAGAACCTGAACCCAGGGTTTCCTGACTTCAAGGCAGGTTCTCTATCTAATAAAAGCTTGCTGCCTCTCCCTTCAGTTTACAAAGGGCAAAGGTTGTGCGGAGAGAAAGGATGATCCAGGAAATTACAGACCAGTGAGCCTAGGATCCAAACCTAGCTAGAGAAAACAAGTCATTTGTAAACACTCAGAAGATTTTAAGATGGAATAAACAATGGCTTTTTGAAGGATATCTGTCAGACAAATTTAACTTTATTCTGATTAAACAATAGTAATAGTGACAAGAGAATGACATTTTAAGATGAAAACACAAAGTGGTACAATGAAAAGAGTCTTATATTGAATCAGAACACCTGGCTTCTACTTTCAGCTGTTATATATTGTGCAACATTACAGATGTCACTTAACTTCACTGGGCCTCAATTTCCTTAAGTGTAAAATGAAGGAGGTGGATATGGTAATGTCTAAGTTCCAATCCAGGTCTAAAACTACGATTTTATAATCTCTGCAACATTTCTGATTCCACTTCCATTAACTTTATCAGTTTATCATTAACTATGAAATAAAAATACCATACAACAAAAAACTTGTTTGAAGGCTAAATATAAAGTGATCAATGTTTGGCAACAATCAGAATGATTTCTGTAGTGGTTTTATACAGGGAACAGTTCAAGAATCTTCGTTAATCCAGTATGTTGATAATTATGATACTTAGGATTTACATAATATTTTAAGGTTTGTGATTTACATACAATACATGATTTGACAACAACCCTGTGAGGTAGGTTTTATTTATTATCATTCTCATTTTACAGAAAAGGAAACAGGCAGAGAGCATGAAAGAGATTTGCCTAAGGTCTAAAGTGAAAGTAATTTGTGTAAAGTGACTTGGCCAGTCAGTGTCTGAAGCCCAAGTCCAACTCAGAGCTTCCTGACTCCAGGTCCCTTGTACTCTCTAGCTGCCTCTTGCACAATGCACTGAGAAGACAATTTTAGTAACATTTGTTAAAGATGGATATTACTAAATTGGGGAGGTCTTGAGAATAATTTATCAGTAGGATTACTTTATAACAAAAGTTTTCTGAAATCCTCTTAGTTGAATCTGCTTGAGTACTCAAGTCTTGCTCCACAGCAAATATTTTACTGTGTATACAAGTGTCCACAGTATATGACAGAGCTGAAATCAGTCTTCTGATTAAATCCAATGCATTCTTCTGGAAGACTGGCATCAAGTTCAAAACAGCACTGATCAATTAGAAAAGGAATTTATAAATGAGAGCATAAAATGTAAAAGGACTAAAAAACCCCAAGAATAGGATATAAGATGTAAGATATCACTTTGCTGGTGAATTATGTTGCCTATATATTTTACATTATTTAGACTTTTATTAAGGCAGTGTACCTAGTTTTTGATCACCAAATTTAGGAAGAAGAGGAACCAGCAATGTTTCAGACAAGGGTGACAGAGATGACTGAAAAGATGGAAAAGGGGTTCATATAAGGAAAAGTTAAAGAACAGTCTTATTTAAGCTGGAGAAGAGAAGTTCTAATGAAAAGTTTTTACAATCAAAGTATTCATTGCTTGTCCTCTGTTTATGTATAACTGGAACATAAATTACCATAAGAACATGATAATTACCCATAAATGGTAAATGATTATGCCTACAAGAAACAGAATACGAGTGGGATACAGGAAGTGACTGAGCTTACAAAAGGTATAAGGATAAGGACTGGAAATTTGATGTTAATGATAAAGGGAACTCCTGGATGAAGAAACTCTCTCTACCCAAATAAAAGGGCAAGGTAAGTTTTCTGTGACTTCAATCTTAGAGAGTGGCCTCGAGGAACGAAGTTTAAGTAACTTGTCCTGCATCACGTGGCCAAGTATACATCAGAAGTGACCTTGAACTCTGGTCTTCCTGACTGAGGTCACCTCTCCATCCTCTCTGCCACACTGCCTCATCTCATGTTAAGGGAAAAAGGAGAAATTTCACTAACAACTCTTTGAACTACCAAGACAAGAAAACACTAAAATGAATTGAAGTATGGTTTTTATGGCTAGAAATCTTAAATTAAAAGGTAAATATGCTAGCAGTCCACAGTTTGATAAACCCAAGGACCCCAGCTTCTGGGATAAGAACTCACTATCTGACAAAAATTGCTGGGAAAACTGGATTATAGTGTGGCAGAAACTGGGCAGAGACCAATGCCTGACACTGCACACAAGAATAAAGTCCAAATGGATGCATGATATAGGTACAAAGACTGAAACTATAAACAAATCAGGGGAGCAAGGAATAGTGTATTTGTCAGATTTATGAAGAATGGAGGAATTTGTGACCAAACAAGAGACAGAGAACATTATGAAGTGCAAAATGGATAATTCTGATTACATTAAATTGAAAAGTTTTTTTACACAAACCTAATGCAACCAAGATTAGGAGAGAAGCAGAAAACTGGAAAAATATTTTTAAACTAGTGTCTGTGATAAAGACCTCATTTCTAAAACATATAGAGAATTTAGTCAAATTTATAAGAATACAAGTCTTTCCTCAATTGATAAATGATCAAAGGATATGAACAGGCAATTTTCAGAGAAAGAAATTAAAGCTATGTATAGTCATATGAAAAAATGCTCTAAATCACTATTGATTAGAGAGATACAAATCAAAACAACTCTGAGTTACCACATCGCACCTATCAGATTGGCTAACATGACAAAACAGGAAGTTGATAAATGTTGAAGAAGATGTGGGAGAGTTGGAACACTAACTCATTGTTGGTGGAGCTGTGAGCTGATTCAATCATTCTGGAGAGTAATTTGGAACTATGACCAAAGGGCTACAAAAATGTAAATACCCTTTGACCCAGCAATATTGCTTCTGGGACTGTATCCAAAGAGATCATAAAAATAGGAAAAGATCCCACATGTACAAAAATATTTACAGCAGCTCTTTTTGTGCTGGTCAAGAACTGGAAATAGAGGGGGGAGGAGCCAAGACAGCGGAGTAGAAAGATACACATATGCTAGCTCTGAACCCACAGCCCATAAAATATCTGTAAAGAAGAACTCCCAACAAATTCTGGAGCAGCAGAAGCCACAGAACAACAGAGCGGACGAGATTTCTGTTCCAGAGACACCTGAAAACAGACACCAAAGGTCTGTAAGCGCACCAGACCCGGAGCGGAGCCCAGCCCTGCCTTGGCCACGCGGCACCAGAGGAGCAGATCCGAGCGGGCTTCAGGGACGGAATCTCCGGCAGCCGCACGTGTCCCTCCACCCACAGGTGGCAGGGGTCGGTGAGAGAGTCTTTTTGGGTGGCCAACAGGGGAGTGGGGTGTCCCCATGGCTTGGGCCCCCTTGGGAGGCTGAGGTGGGGGCTGCCCAAGCAGGCAGGAGCCCGGATCCATTGTTAAAGGTCTCTGCATAAACCCCCTGAGGGAACTGAGTCCTGTGAGGCGGCCCTGCCCCCATCTGAGCACCTGAACTTAATCTCACACTGAATAGCAGCCCTGCCCCCGCCCAAAGCCCTGAGCCTAGGAAGCAGCATTTGAATCTCAGACCCCAAGTGCTGGCTGGGTGGATCTGGAGGCGAGGTGAGGGTGGAGAGAACACTCAGAAGTCAAGTCACTTGCTGGGAAAATGCCCAGAAAAGGGAAAAAAAATAAGACCATAGAAGGTTACTTTCTTGGTGGACAGATATTTCCTCCCTTCCTTTCTGATGAGGAAGAACAATGCTTACCATCAGGGAAAGACACAGAAGTCAAGGCTTCTGTATCCCACACATCCAAAATAAATATTCAATGGGCTCAGGCCATGGAAGAGCTCAAAAAGAATTTTGAAAATCAAGTTAGAAAGGTGGAGGAAAAAGTGGGAAGAGAAATGAGAGAGAGACGAAAGAAAAGCACGAAAAGCAGGTCAACACCTTGCTAAAGGAGACCCAAAAAAAGAACACCTTGAAAAATAGGCTAACTCAATTGGCAAAAGAGGTTCAAAAGGCCAATGAGGAGAAGAATGCTTTAAAAAGCAGAATTAGCCAAATGGAAAAGGAGATTCAAAAGCTCACTGAAGAAAATAATTCTTTCAAAATTAGAATGGAACAGATGGAGGCTAATGACTTTATGAGAAACCAAGAAATCACAAAACAAAACCAAAAGAATGAAAAAATGGAAGATAATGTGAAATATTTCATTGGAAATACAACTGACCTGGAAAATAGATCCAGGAGGGACAATTTAAAAATTATGGGACTACCTGAAAGCCATGATCAAAAAAAGAGCCCAGACATCATCTTTCATGAAATTATCAAGGAAAACTGCCCTGAGATTCTAGAACCAGAGGGCAAAATAAGTCTTCAAGGAATCCACAGATCACCGCCTGAAAGAGATCCAAAAAGAGAAACTCCTAGGAATACTGTGGCCAAATTCCAGAGTTCCCTGGTCAAGGAGAAAATATTGCAAGCAGCTAGAAAGAAACAATTCAAGTATTGTGGAAACACAATCAGGATAACACAAGATCTAGCAGCCTCTACATTAAGGGATCGAAGGGCATGGAATAGAATATTCCAGAAGTCAAAGGAACTAGGACTAAAACCTAGAATCACCTACCCAGCAAAACTGAGTAAAATACTTCAGGGGAAAAAATGGTCTTTCAATGAAATTGGGGACTTTCAAGCATTCCTGATGAAAAGGCCAGAGCTGAAAAGAAAATTTGACTTTCAAACACAAGATTGAAGAGAAGCATGAAAAGGCAAACAGCAAAGAGAAGTCATAAGGGACTTACTAAAGTTGAACTGTTTACATTCCTACATGGAAAGAAAATATTTGTAACTCTTGAAGCTTTTCAGTATCTGGGTAGTGGGGGGGATTACACACACACACGCACACACACACAGAGACAGAGAGCACAGAGTGAATTGAATAGGATGGGATCATATCTTAAAAAAATGAAATTAAGGGGTGACAGAAATATATCAGGAGGAGAAAGAGAGAACTGGAATGGGGCAAATTATCTCTCATAAAAGAGGCAAGCAAAAGACTTTTTAGTAGAGGGAAAAAGAAGGCAGGTGAGAGAAAAACATGAAGTTTACTCTCATCACATTCCACTAATGGAAGGAATAAAATGCACACTCATTTTGGTATGAAAACCTATCTTACAATACAGGAAAGTGGGGGAGAAGGGGATAAGCGGGGGGGGGGGGGGGGGTCGATGATGGAAGGGAGGGCAATGGGAGGAGGGAGCAATTTGAAGTCAACACTCTTGGGGAGGGACAGGATCCAAAGAGAGATAGAAGCAATGCGGGGCAGGATAGGATGGAGGGAAATATAGTTAGTCTTACACAACACAACCATTATGGAAGTCATTTGCAAAACTACACAGATATGGCCTATATTGAATTGCTTGCCTTCCAAAGAGAATGGGTGGGGAGGGAGGGATGAAGAGAAGTTGGAACTCAAAGTATTAGGAACAATTGTCGAGTACTGTTCTTGCTACTAGGAAATAAGAAATACAGGTAAAGCGGTACAGAAAGTTATCTGGCCCTACAGGACAAAAGAGAAGATGGGGACAAGGGAAGGGAGGGATGACAAAAGAGATGGCAGGTTGGTGATAGGGGCAATTAGAATGCTCGGTGTTTTGGGGTGGGGGGAGGGGACAAATGGGGAGAAAAATTTGGAACCCAAAATTTTGTGAAAATGAATGTTAAAAGTTAAATAAATTAATAATAATAAGAAAAAAGAACTGGAAATCGAGGGGATGCCCATCAATTGGGGAATGACTGAACAAGTTGTGGTATATGAATGTAATGGAGTACTACTGGGCTATAAGAAATGATGAACAAATGGACTTCAGAAAAACCTGAAGAGATTTATATGAACTGATGCTGAGTGAAATGAGCAGAACCAGGAGAACATTATACATAGTAACAGCCACAGTATGCGAGGGCTGTTTCTGATAGACTTAGTCCTTCATAGCAATGCAAGGCCCTAAAACATTCCCAAGGGACTCTTGAGGCAAAATGCCTTCCATATTCAGGAAAAGAACTGTGGAATCAGAATGCAGAATGAAGCAGACTATTTTCTTTTGTGTTATGTTTTCACTTTGGTTTCTCCTATTCATTTTAATTCTTCTATGCAACATGACTAATGTGAAAATGTTTTTAATAAGAATGTATGCATAGAACCCATATAAGATTGCATGCCTTCTCAGGAAGGGAATGGAGAAGGAGGTGGAGAAAACTTAAAACTGATGGAAGTGATTGTTGAAAACTGACAACAAATAAATTAATTAAATATTTTAAAAAATGAACAAGCTTGTCCAAAGGGGTGTAAAAATTCCTCCTTCATTTTGGTGTTGTGGAAAGAGCACTGGTGTCTTGTCAAAATACTAAAGCCCAAGCCTCACCACTCATTAACCCTGGGACAAGAATCATTTAACCTCTCTGTGAATTACTTTTCTGATCCAGAAAGAAGGGAAACTACTTGTACAACCTAACTAGTTTTGAGGAAAACGTTGTCAATTGCAAAGAACTATGTAAATGTGAATATTATTATTAACATATTTCATTATCTCTCAAGGTCCCTTTTGGTTCTTAATTTTAATGTCATGTAAAAAGGAGTACCCAATCTTTGAAGGTAAACTGGAAGCAGAAGGATAAAAAAGAGAAATGCCTGTCTTTGAATGCTTGTTGATTAATCATTATTTCAGTTTTTACTTAGGTAACTGACAGTACACTGTACCAGAAAGTTAAAAAGTTAACTCCTATTAGGAAAGTAACTTACAATGACATCCTTGAAGGATTCTTTATCATTGATTGTCGCGTCTGCTACACACCCAGACTGATTCAAGTAGTGGTAATTTTCTGGCACAGATAAATAAAATTCTTCTGTAATATAAAAAGAGAGAAAAATGTAAGTCCACAATTTTTTTGTTGTTGCTATTTAGCTGATTAGCTTAGGGAACAACACAATACAAAATGTTTTCCTCCAGCAATAAAAAGAGAACCAAGTATACCTCACTACCATCTCCCCCTCACAGAAAAACAATTATTTATGTTAGGTGTATTTTTATACACCAGGACGCTGAAACATGTTAAAATCAGTGCAGTATTAAAAGCCAACTGAGTGCCAGGTACTGTACTAGGAACTGGGGATACAAAGAAAAAAAATGAAACAGTTCTTGCTCTCAAGGAGCTTATATTCTACTAGGGGAAAGAACCTACATACAGAAACCAAAACACAAAATACATATCAAGTAATTACTGGGGAAATGGTGTAAGAAACTAGAGGGAAGAAGGGAACAGGGAAAGGCCTTTGGTAAGAGGTAACATGGAAGCTAGGGATTTTAAAGGCAGAGGTATATTCCAGGCCTTACCCTGAGGAAAGACCTGGAGATGCAACATGTAATATCCTAAATGGGGAACAGTAAGCAGGTCAATTTAGCTGGATTGTAGAGTGCATGAAGGAGAGTGAGTAATATGCATTAATCATGGAAATGAAGACCAAAGATGGATCATAAAGAGCTTTAAAAGTCAAACAGTGGTGAAGAATTCCAAGGGCAAGGGGCAGCCAGTAAAACTTCTTGGCAATAGAGTTACGTGAACAGACTTGTACTATATAGCAGTATAATTTTGGCAACTGTGCATAGGATGCATTTGAGCGGGGAGAGACTAGAAGACAAGAAAGCGATTAGGACACTTTTGCCATAGTCCATGTGAGAGAACATGAACATTTGAATTAGAGTAGCTATAGTCTAGTGTGAGTGGAGAGACAGATGGAGGAGAGAGAGTGTGGAAGTATCTGATTAGCAATGAGGCAGGGTGGAAGAAGGAAGAGTTGAGGATGACTCCAAGATTGTGAGGAGCAGCTAGGTTGCTCAGTGGGTAGTGACAGGCCTGGAGTCAAGAAGACTCATCTTCCTGAGTTCAAATCTAGCTTCAGACACTTACTGTGTGACTCTGGGCAAATCACTGTATCCTGTTTGCCTCAGTTTCCTCACCTATAAAATGAGCTGGAGAAGGAAACAGCAAACCACTCCAGTATCTTTATCAAGAAAACCCCAAATGAGGTCATGAAGAGTCAGACACAACTGAAAACAACTGAACCACCACCACCAATGTTATAAAGTTAGATGACTAGAAAGATATTGGTGCCTTTAACAGAAAGAGATCTGTTGGTTTCAGGTTTCGTATTATCTACCATCTGAGTGACACTGGGTAGGTTACCTCTCCAAATCTGCTTGCTATTTCTTAAAATGTATCACTTCTTTCAAAGTTCAACTTAAGCTCTACCTTCTACATGAAGTCTTTCCTGTTTCCCCTGATATCTCTTCGCCACCTCAAACCATCCCTGCCAAACACACACACACACATACACACACACACACACACACAATATATATGCTTCCTGAGAGAAGGAACTGTTTACCACAACCCCCATCACCTTTTTTTTCCTCTACACTCCCAGAGGCTAGTATAATGCTTGGTGCAGGCATTCTGATGGATGTTGTTAAACAATCTACTAATATTGGCAATACTTCACATATAGTGTTGTTGGGAGGAACAAAAATATTTTACAACTGAAAAACGTTAAATAAATGTCAGCTTTTATTATTAGAAAACAACAAATGGTGGACCGACTAATTAGAGAGATTCTTTTCACTCCTGTAAATGTTGGAAAGGATTGTTATTCATGTGTCATACCAAAAAAAATCAATTTCAATGCTTTTCTTTTGAGAAACATCCTCTGAATTAAAAATGTACAAGAAAGGCCAAAAGCCAAGGAGATTCCAGGTTTTCTCTCTGTTTTCTTCTCCCTACATTATTTGGCCCTGCAGTAAATTCAGTCTTCCATTTATTTTGAAACAACTAACCTACAAACACATTTCATAACACTTTCTCTATAGCTCTTTTATGATTATTAATTTTTTTAAATGGAAATTAGGTTACAAACAGATGTGTACCTACTGTTTCTGTCACTCACCTTTCTCTTCATTCCCTAGTCCTTCCAGCAGTGCGTAGAATATGTGATAATTCCTTTCTCCGGGATTCTGTCTTACCACGCGGTTCTGTGGGAATATATCCAATTAACACTGTTTTTCACTTGTTAATTTAAATAAATTGATAATCTTTTTAAAAAATACCAAACAAAATGCAAACTGAACAAAAAAAAAGACTTACTTTTTCTAATAAATCTTCGTATTGAAAGAAATTTCAAGTCAAGGAAAAATCAAGAATTTTAAATTAGCTTTGTCTACAATCTTCTGTTTTTTATTTTCCTTTAACAGTCTCTCTTGACATGTTATTTGTGTTGCCAGAACACAAATGAATCTAAAATAGGACTAGCTCATCCAGATGTAATTACAAACATGCTAAATCCTAGAATATCAGAAGTCAAATTATGTGACAATAGATTTCAACCATCTATGTCTTTATGGTTAATTATGAGCACAGGGTTTAAGATAATGATACCAGCTACTAGAGCGTTCCAAACAACAATTTGTTCTTAATCATGTGCGCTAAGTAAGTAGTTCAATGCTGCTTACTCTTAAATCAAACATTTAAAGCAGATCCAGGAAGATAATGTTTCTCTCTCTTTATTCCCTCCATCACTATGACAATCCAGCATCAGTAGTAGGTCATTCCTACTTATCAAGGTTAAATAGAGAAGAAATGAAAAGGAAAACAGGATACAATCTACAATTCTTCCTCCTTGAATATTTCCCTTCTCACAGATGTTCAGCTGAATAAACTTCCCAAAGCGACTGGAGTTGTTGTTGTAAACAGTCTTTGCATTACCAAAAGCTTCCATAATTGGGCTGGGAAATGAGAGAGTAGAAGAAGAAAGGGTTAATTAGGAACAGAAGTAAAAACAATAAAATCATTTCCCCCCAATAAGGTCATCTCTACCGAAACCAGAAATAAATATTATCCACACACAGGTGCTATACCCTTTATTCTTTAGCCAAACCTAGAACTTTCCTTGACATGGCAATTATTTGCTGCTTTTTTTTTTCTTTTTTAGTATAGATATGTGATGCCAGTATTAAAGAATTCTTCATGTGGAAAGTCCCTCCACCAATAATGATGACAACTTGCCTGCAACTTAGTCTTAGAGGGCTGTTCGAGGCACCTAGAGGTGAATGGGTCACACTACTGGCATGCATCAGAAGCAAGACCTAAAGCTAGGTTTTCCTACCTCCAAAGAGAGTACTCCATACAATGTACTATATGTTACCTCTCAGTGAATTTTCTTATTTTGAAAAATAAGGAAATTAAACAGTATTTATAATGAGAATTATTTTGATTGAGAAGTCATTATAGTTTGAATATTTATGAAAAATTCAAAATGGACAGCTGACTGATTTCTGTGTAAATTAGCATACCTATGTCATGAAGAAAACAAAGGCAAATTTTTTTCCATAAAAACTGACAGCATAAATTATCTTTAAAATTCTTATATGAACTGCTGTTAAGATACCTCATTCTTGATACTGCTAAACAAATGTATTATTTCTTCATACTTCCAAAAAGTATTTTATGGCAATGTGTTGACTACCTCCCCCCATGTTAGAAATCACAGAAATTACAGCATAACATAAAAAATAAGTATACAAAAATAGAATTAGGCATATATGCACAAGCAAGTATAATGGTAAGGTTCAATAATATAGGTACAGACGAATAAAATCCAAGACTATTACTGGCTCAAGCCAGAGGATCTGCAAAGTCTTCCTGAAGGAGACAGAATATGAGTCATTACATTTTCATACCTATGCATGTATGTATATGTACACATACATACATGCAGCCAGTAAGTACTTCTGTTTTGCTTGACTATGAGTATCTATTACAAGGAACTTGCTGTTTTTTCTCCTTTCTTCCCAATATGGTGGGAGTGAGAGAATATAGATTTCTATTCTTTTTTTTTAATTAAAAAACAAAGGCGGGTAGGGGAGCTGCAGATGTCCAAGGTTAACAACACTTTCAGATGAAGTCCCTACGCTAAGATCTCTTAAGTTCCAAAGCTCACAATTATGAGGTAAGAGAAAACCTAAATGCTTCCAATTCACATGGTATATGATTATTAAAAACCTGTCTTTCTGCTAATATGTACCAGTGTCTTCTTCATAACGTTGGTTCCTCAATAATTATAATTTTTGTTTGTTAATTGATCTTATTCTCCTTGAAACATAATGGAAACATGTTGGTGTAGTTCACAGAGTAGCTACTGGTAACAAAAGTGACCTGTCCTTTTAACAGAAGCATTTAGGAGGCAACTCTCAAAACCATTAGGCATTTTTGATATTAAAAAACCAGGATAATTAAGTTAAGAAATACCTGCTTTCAAGAATAGCTTGTTCCACACAGGCCGTCTTTTCTTTTATTGATAATTCCAAAGAGTGCTGGCTGATAGCAGACAGGAACTTGAGGATCAGCTTAGTGCTCTCTGTTTTACCTGCCCCACTTTCACCACTGAAAGACAAATAGAAGGAAAGATATAGCACTATACTAATCATCATCATTTAAAAATTAAGGTAATTACTACAATATAATAGTGCTAAGTAACAGAACACTTCATTTCTGCAGCTAGCAATCTCTCTCACTCTTCATATTCCCTTTTATGGTTAAGAAATTAAAGTTACTATCTTAAGAATGAAAAAGATAATACTATGGAAGTTGCATTACATAAAAAAGAAAACTTATCCCCCTCACCCCTCTCCCTCTGCTATGGCCAAACACATGACTATACAAATATTAGTTAGGAACTTTGAAGAATAAAGTATAAACCATGATTTATGTATTTAAAGGACTTAGAATCCAACTGAGTAATGAGATATATACATGAAACATTTATCAAACAAGAGAAGATAGCATGTAACTCATGTAATTTCCAGTACCCAAATCGAGAGGTATAGCCATCAAGGTAAAAATGTCCAATAGACCGTTGGTGGTGTAGGCTTGGAGTTCAGGAGAGTCTATCATCCTTTTCTGATCTTTTAGATTGCTCTCATTTTTATGATTTGTCATGGAATACTTTTCTTTTTTTTAGGATTTATAATTTGTTTTGTTTTTTAAATTTTTATTAATTTTATTTATTTTCAGTGTTCTATAATCACTACCATTTAACTTAGATTTTTTTCCCCTTCCTCCCCCTGCCTCCCTCTTCCCTCCCAGAGATGGCATACAATTTTATATAGGTTCTACACATACATTCCTATTAAATACATTTTTACTATAGTCATGTTGCGTAGAAGAATTAAAATGAATGGGAGAAATCATATAACAAACCAAAACGTAATACAAAAGAAAATGATCTGCTACATTCTGCAATTTAATTCCAAAATTCTTTCTCCAGGTGTGGAAGGCATTTTGCCTCAAAAGACCATTGAGAATTTTTTTTTTAAGGCCTTGCATTACAATGACGTTCCAAGTCTACCAGAAAAAACTCTCACATGCTGTGGTCATTGCTGTGCACGAAGTTCTCCTGGTTCTGCTCCTTTCATTCAGCAGCAGATCATAAGTCTTTCCAGGCCTCTCTAAAGTCTTCCCGTTCATCATTTCTTAAAGTGCAATACTATGTGGAATACTTTTCTTAAGTGAAATATTGGCTTCGTTTTAATACTGATGTGTCATCAGAAAAATCATCAGATTTTACTCAGTGGACAAATCATGAGAACCTTCTATGTGTTAAATGACAAATATTAAGCTTTTGATTTTTAAAAATTTGTTATTTTAAATTATAACATTTTATTATTTAAAAAATAAGCCAGAAAAATAATTAGAATGATTCAAAAGTGGGAATGATTCAAGTTCTTTCAAGAAATTAACTCTGGGACACCTAGGTGGTGCAGTGGATGGAGCACTGGGCCTAGGGTGAGGAGGACCCAAGTTCAAATCTGGTGTCAGACACTTGATACTAGCTATGTGACCCTGAGCAAGTCACTTAATCCCACTGCCTCGTTGACACCCCCCCCTCCCCCCCAATTAACTCCACAGAGGACACCAGCATGAAAACAGATCAGGAAGGTCTTCTATCCATCATTATTAATCTTCCCATTTTCCCTTCTTTTGCTTGTTCCCTATGGAGACAGTTTCTTAAGCCCAAGAAACAGGAAGGAGATGGGAAAAACTCTGAAATAGGAAAGAGAAAGCAGGGCTGGCCTTAACTGATACCTTTCAAATACAAAACATCTCAATCAGTACACTCTAGAAATCAATTCACAGCTTAACCTTTTCCTTTAAGAGTACTCCTGCTAAGAATAACATTCTCCGTATACATTCTTTAGCCCAACGGAGACATGACTTCTTTGACTACCCAGTTAATAACTCCAAGTAAATTTGTTAGCTACGTCTTTCTAAAGCTGCCTGAGAGTCAAAGCACAGTCTGGGCTGTTTGCTGGTTTCAAACGTCTGCATTACCACTCTCAACCTCTTCCAGCAATTGTACAGAAAGTATATTCTTCAGAACAGAACTTCCAACACAAGTACCTGTTGTTGATCAGTTACATCTGCCTCTTCGTGACCCCATTTAGGGTTTTCCTGGCAAACATACTGAAGAGGTTTGCCATTTCTTTCTCTGGCTCTGAGGCAAACAGGATTAAGTGAGTTGCCCAGGGTCACACAGATAGTAAAATGTCTGAGGCTGAATTTAAACTCAGATCTTCCTCACTGCAGGCCCAGTGCTCTATCTGCTGAGTCACCTAGCTGCCCCAGTCACACAAACATTCGGTTTTTGGCAACTAAATCAATTCTGGCCCTTCCTAATTATCCCTGAAAATAAGAATCATCCTGACAGAACCTGTGTCACACCTGGGATCAGAAATCCCTCCAGCTGACTGGTGGCATCAAAATCTTTCTAGCCCTCATGCCTTAGAGAGGAAAAGCATCAAAGAATGATGAAGACACTCACTGGGGCAATTCATAGGATATTTAATACCCACTTAGCTGCTTATACCTCAAGATTCACTAGCTATACAGTGCTTTGCTACACATGAACAGATTACAGGGATGATGAAGGAAGGCGATACCCAAAATGTTTTAAAAGTGGAAAAAGAGAGTAAGAGGAAGAAGTATTCCATTGTAGATGTTGGTCTTTTAGCTCTAACTTTTCATTTAATGAGACTGCAACATTTTCTTTTCACTTTCATCATGAATGTACTTGTCTGGATCCATGCTATATCCCCTGAACAGAAAGTAAATTTCCTTGAGGAAAAGGATTGTTTCATTTTGGATTTTGTATCCCCAGTATATGGGAAGGTGAAATTCAAGTCAAGTTGTTTTATCTTTCTGGGCCTACGTTAATTCATCTGTAAAATGAGGGCATTAGATTAAATAAATCAACAGTAAGGCCCTTTTTACTGTGCCTAATCGCTTTTTGTAAAGTCTAGGATGCATGGCAGGCATGTGAGAAATAAGGTGAAAGAAAGAATGCTTTTAAAGTAACAAAACTGAGTAAGTCCACAAGAGGGCACTTTATGCTCAAGGAAATCTAAATGGAAACCACAGCATGTTTCCATTTTAAAAAAAATGTTTTTTCCTTCTCAAAGAAAAAGTCCTAGCAATAATTCTAAAAGAAAATTTGCATTAATATGCAAACAATTCCAATTTAAAATCTCTCCTGGGTCTGAAAGTTTGCTGTAGCTTTATCTAGATCAAATTATGATGTTCACATTTGCATTATACAACAGAAGCTTTCTTGGTTGTTCTATGGTGTGGTATTTTAATTACATATGAATATGTACAATAACCACATTCTAATCTTCCCTCTAGAACTCCAAGGCTACACTGTCAGATGGATTTGTGGTCTTTCACTTTTTTTCCCTACTGAAATCAAAGTTATTTTAGTATTTAATAATCCAAGAAACTGAAATAAAACTGTAGTACAAAAAGCCCTGAACCTATAAAGACCAGGATTAAAATCCCTATCATGTCACTTAACTGTGTGGCCTTGGCTACTTAAATTCTCTTGAGTTAGTTTGCCTCAGTAGGACAGCTAAGTCCTGCAAGTAGGGATAGAGTGCTAGGCTTGGATTCCAGAAGATCCACGTTTGACTCTTGCCTTAGACATTTCACTACCTGTGTTGACCTTGGGTACTAATTCACTTATCTCTTATAGCCTCAGTTTCCTCATCTGTAAAATGAGGATAAAGACAGCAGGCATTGTTGGCATGTCTTAAAACTCATCTAGAAGTAGAACAGTTCTATATCAACTCTTTCACAACTCCTTTTAGTTAATGTTCCCTGTTTCAGCAAGTACTTTGGACTCCACAGAAGTTCACTCAAACACTATGGGAATGGGATTCAGCACAGGGCAAGAGCTACCCTGAATGTGAGCCAAAGGGTCTTGGTTGCTTTGGACCCTGTGGGCAGAATTAGCATTAGGCTCCAATATAAATAACTGAAATTAAACTTTGGTGGCAGTAAGATACCATAAAAGAGAAGACATTTAGATTTGACCAGGGGGTAGAAGGTTGGTGGGAGTGGGGGCTGTAGGAAGAGGCTGTGGTTAGTTTTCAAAAGAGAAGCATTATGGGATTTTTAAGGAAATGCATTTGAATTACTTTCAAGTACAAAGAGTAAGTTACTTTTCAGAAGTTTTCCAAGAGAGATCTGTCAGTCTGTTAGTAGTTTGTTTTACCAAAATAAGACCCTCTGGAATTAATGGCATTCATTTTTAATACAGCTTATATATGAAAGTCTTTTCCCCCTCCCCCCTAAAGTAGATCACATAATAATCATTAACAAATGCTTTTTCAGTCTGTGATTTTCATTAGTATATATGCTTAGTAAACTTTTTTTTTAATGGGAAATAAAAAGTTGAGAGGCCACATAGATGGTACAAAGAAAGCATGGTCACAGAGTCCAGATAATATGGGCTTGAGTTTTGTCCCTGACAGATACTGGCTGCTATGTGAGCCTGGGCAAATCAATTCATCTCTCAATGGACCCAGGCAAGGAATACCATAGTGTTGATTTAAACAGG
The DNA here is from genome assembly GCF_028372415.1 of Notamacropus eugenii. Lineage (NCBI taxonomy): Eukaryota > Metazoa > Chordata > Mammalia > Diprotodontia > Macropodidae > Notamacropus > Notamacropus eugenii. The sequence continues at coordinate 368,955,178 of NC_092875.1, forward strand.
TTGAGGGAGTTTCCTATCCATGAGGACTTTTTTTTGAGGGGGATGTGTGTGTCTGAAACTATGATATCAATGGGGCACAGCAGGCCTGGTGAGGATTCTTCTATCATAGATTTAGATCTACCACTATTCTGAAACTTAAGAGCCTTAGAAAATTACCCAGGACATTGAAAAGTTAACTGATTTGCCTCGGGCTCACTTAGCCAGCATGCGGCAGGGTTGGTCTTAAACCCAGATTTCTTTGACCGTTAAGCCACTTCACTTAACCAATCTGCCCTTCAAACTTCAGGATTGCTACATCAGGTTATTACAGATCCTGAAATCATAGTCTTATGTAGTGAGGTATTATTGTACTGCTGAGGCACCTTGACTAAACACTTCAATACATACTATTTTGATTCAACTTAATAAAACAGAAAAAGTTCATCACAACACTGTTCAATAGTAAGAAGAGGAGACAGAACTTCTGGCTACAAAGCCAGTACATCCAAGTATGTGGTTCTAAACAACTCATTTTATTGAGCTGGTTTCACCGATGATAAAAGATGAGGGTAAGTTTCATGGATGAGACAGGAGAACTGAAAATAGCCAAATTAATGTGTGTTAATAAAAGTATTTGGCAATCCCTGAGTGCCAAATGGCTTTCATTCTGTTTTCCTGCCTGGGCATAGTAAAGCCTGCCAAAAACTCAATGAAAGATTAGTGTATGTATGAAGCCAGAAGTTGGCTCTATATGTGTGAAACACTTTCAACTTAGAAGTGCTAGGGGAACAGCAGTAGTGAAGACAGCAAATGGAATACTATTCAAAGCCTCATAAAATTAAAGAGCAATTAATGTCAAACAATGGAAGAAATAGGGTAGAATAATTATCTTTCGTTAAATAACTAACAATTGTAGATGATTCTTTCCAAATGAGCTCCCAAAAGATCTTTTGATAGATGTAATTTTCAAGCCTGGTAAAAAGAGATTATCAAACTGTTCAAAAAGGCATGCCTAAGTTTGAAAGAAAAAAAGGCATTTATAATGAAAGGAAGTAGTAGTTCAAAAGGCAACAGTATGTGGGTATAAAATATTTTTTCCATTAAATTATCCTTATTAGTGTGTAAGCCAAGCATGTTTTCTTTCACAGGACAATTGGAGCATGTGGTGACACTGCATCCTCGGAGACCCAATAATTAAAGAGATTTAAGGGGAAATATACAAAGTAGTAGTTTTTGGCTAACTTCATTCTTTCCTGTCAATCCCTCCTCGATACCCTACACCCCCAAATCTTTGGCCTTTTTCCCCAGTCTCCATTATGATGATGATCTCACATTCTCAGATAAAGCATACAAGCAGAATCATAAATTATTAAAATCATGTCCATTTACCTGATGAGAACACACTGGTTGTCATGACGCTTCCACAGACAGCGGTAACATTCATTAGCAACTGCAAAGATGTGAGGTGAGATCTCCCCCATGTGGTGCCTGCTGTAGTGTTCCATTGTTGACTGGTCATACAGGCCAGGAATGGTCTTGTAAGGGTTCACAGAAGCAACGATGGAACCAATGTAGGTCTGTAAATACAGACAGAGGAGACACACAGTGATTCACAAGCTTACGAGCAACACAAGCCATCAAGAGGAGCTTTTGCTCTAAGAAACAGAACAAAGTGACATGTGTAAACCACTTTATAAACTCAAAAGCATTATGCAAACTCCAGGTATTATTATGAGAAAAGCAACCAGAGAAGAGTTCAACCATACAGAAGCTGTATATAAACTCTAATGTAGCATATCCCCACCATCAAAGTGGGGTACAGTCTGAACACACATAGCCTAAATGAAGAATGCAGTTTGTGTAACTACAGAAAATGTCTTTTGTAATAAATATATTATTACCCAACAATTTCAGAGGGTATAAATACACAATGTACTTCTTCTTAACCTCGTCTTATCTCATGCCAATAAACTGAGTGTTTTTAAGGGGTGTGTAGAGGTTATCTAATCCAATTCCCACCCCAATGTATGCGCACTATCTAAAACACCTCAGTTTATCACTTACTAGCTGTGTGACCCTGGGTAAGTCATTTAACTTCAACTACTCCCCCCTCTCCAAAAAGTTTCCAGCGATCATAATATCAATGCCTCAGAATGAACCAAATCCATTACTGGACTGCTCTAACAGTCAGAAAGTTGTTTATACACTAAGCCAAAATCAGCCTCCATATAACCTAGCTGCCTTTTCAGATGATGCTCAGTTGCCATTAGCCTTGAAGGAAGCTTGGAGATAGAGTGCTGCGACCTGAGTTTAAATCTAGACTCAGACACTTCTAGATGCGTGACCCTGAGCAAGTCACTTAAACTCTACTTGCCTCAGTTTCTTCATCTATAAATGGAGGTAATAATGCTACCTACCTCTCAGGGTTGCTGTAAGAATTAACAGATAATAACTATAAAGCATCTGCTGGCACATAGTTAAGAGCTATATAAATATTACTTACAAAATATGGCCTTAGACACTTAGCTGTGTGACTTTGGGCAAGTCAATCACTTAACGTCTGCCTCAGCTTCCTCAACTGTAAATTGGGGATAATCATAGTATCCCCTTCTCAGCGTTACCGTAAAGATCACATAACAGTTGTAAAAAGCACTTATCACACAGTACCTGGCATGTAGCAGGCACTATAGAAATTTCCTCTCTCCCTTCTCCCTTTACCCATTTATGCTAGTTCTCAGTTTTGGAGCCACAGTTAATGAATCTAATCTTTTTTCAAAGGAGCCCTTCAGAAAAGACAAAGGACACTGCTGTTCTGCTCTTAACTCTGCAGTTAACTAGTGGTGACACCTTAGGCACACGTGATGTTTGTAGATCTCATCATCAGTTAAATGAGCAGGTTGTACTAAATGACCACCCCAAAAAGTCCTTCCCAGGAACAATTTAAGTTAATGCTGTTTTATTTAATATAACTAATAAGTCAGCAATAGAACCAGTCAATCTCAATCAAACAACACATCTGAAGCAACTATTCTGTGCCAGGAACTGTGCTAGATTCTGGGGATAAAGACAAAAAATAGACCAAAGAATAACTGAGAAACATGTATTTTAGGAGAAGCAAGCTGTATACATATAAACATGAAAGTAATGGAGGGTGGGGGGTCAGTGGGTGGTTAGCAGGAAATGTCTCAAAGAGAGGAGGTGGTTCTAGATTGAGACTAGATATATTATACTAGGTGTGGGCTGAGTTTTGAAGGAAACTAGGATTCTAAGAGGGAGAAAAGACAGCGAGCGGTGAGCACTCCAGGAAGAGGAGACCTCCTAAACAAAATGGCACTCAGAGATGTAACGGCAGACATCCTTTTTCTATCAGAAAGCTGGATCCCAGAGCACTTGAGAGGAGCAATGTGTAAGTCTGGGGATATGCTGGAGCCAGGTTGGGGAAAAATACCTCTTCCTTTGGGAAAAAAAAAAAGTTGATTAAGTGATTCTAGAAGCAAAAGGGAGGCTGAAACTGGAGCGTTCTGGGTCACAACTGTGCTTAGGAGTAGCACTTGGGCAGCTATGTGGAGGATGGATGGGAGAAAGACTGAGTCTGGGAGATGAAGCTATTGCAGTAGTTCAGGGAAATAGAGCCTAAACTAGGGTAGCAGTTGTGTGGAGGTGAAATCACAAGACTTGGCAACAGGAATGGTTGTGATGGTTGAGGGAAAATGAAGGGTAACCATGACTCCCAGGATGCAAGCCATCAATAGAAACAGTCAAGTACCAAATGGAGTGGACGTGTGAAACTGGAGATACCTCTGGGGCAGAGGCAGCTTGTCATCTAGGACTAGGACTCAGGAGAGAGAACGGGGCTGGATACACAGATGTGGGATCTGTATAAAGAGGATACACTTGATCTGTGGAACTTGATGAACTCACTGAAAGAATGTATAGAGAGAGAAAAGAGGGCCCAAGATAGAGATAGGTTCCAGTCACAGCCACAGTTCTAGCCACAGGACACAGGTGACAAGCCTGCAAATAAAACTAAGAATTACTAGAAGGGCAGGAGAATAAAGAGGAAAGCCATATCACAAAAACCCAGAGAGGAGGGAATATATCCATGAGGAGGGAGTAGTGAAAAATGTCTAAAATATTAAGAGAGATTACTTTGGAGAACATGGTTACAGTTGACTGATTAGATCAAAAATTAGACTGTAAAGGGTTAGGAAGTGAGATAAAGAAAGAAATGGAGACATAGGAAAACAGCTGATGGAGAACATATAATCAAATGAGGATTTTTTAAGGATAACGGAGACACTGTGACATGTTTGTAGGGCACAGGTAAAGAGCCAGTGGGTAGGGAAAGACTGAAGATTAGAAAATGAGAGGAATGTGAAAGCAATATGCTGGAAGAGAATGAAGGGGATGGGTTCAGGGTATTGGTAGACAGAGTGATCTTGGCAATAAGGGCCACATCTCTATCTAACACAGCACTATGAGAAGGGAGAATGGGGGATAATATCATGGGATTCCAAATACAGAGTAAGGGAGAGACAGAAGCTTGGGGCAAACATCTCTTTACTCAGCAGTATGAGGCAGTCTTCTGCCAAGAACAAAGGGGAAGGGATGGTGTGGGAGGTTTCAGGAAAGAAGGTCTCAAACAAACATTATAGGTCATGAAAAAGAATTCAAATAAAGATGACAAGACTTGCCTTTTGGCAGTGAGAACTAAGTTGAGACTAGGTAACAAATTTTAGTGGATAAAGTCAGTAAGTTTCTGTAACATTCTCTGGAACTTTTCTGCAATCCATATGGAGGAGGAAGATGATGATGATGATGATGATGATGATGAGGGCCGAGGTACAGGAAGTAATCCAAGGCTGGAATTTGACACGGCACAAGTAATGCCAAGGCAAAAACATAAAAGATAAAAACAAAAATACTATTCTATGATTTATAAAATATGCTTTCCCTGCCATGTTAAAATAAATATAGAAAAAAAAATCTAATCTTTTCTAGAAACTAGTGACTTGCTTTTGTCCTGTGATAAATGGAATTTATATTTCAGTTTGTCCAAGTCTAGTCTGCACTGGATTTGCTCCAGCCTTCTTTCTTTTCTCTGCCCCCCCCCCCCCCCATTACAAGTTAAGTAAATGAGGCAGAACTTTCTTTTTAAAAGCCATACTTTGGTGTATCGGCTTGGTCATAACTTAAGATATCACCTACCAATCATATTCTTTTTTTTTAAAGTGGCACAACTTATGATTATATGTTTATGCTGCCTTTAAAAGGCATATCACATTATATTTAAAGTACTGGTTTGGTTTGCTATAACTGTCCCTCCCCACACAGAAGTTATGGTTTCTTTTCAAAAGACATCTTTGTAAGTTATTATAAACAACATAATCTTATTTTTAAAAAACTGCTTCAGAACCAGGAGAACTTTATGCACAGCAACGACCACAGTGTGTGAGAGTTTTTTCTGGTAGACTTAGATTTTTGTAATAACACAAGAACTTCTTACAAAAAAAAAAAAAAATCCCAATGGTGGCTCTCAAGGCAAAATGCCTTCCACACTCAGAGAGAGAAATATGGAAGTCACTCACATAATGTAGCAGATCATGTTTGTGTATGTGTATGTGTTTGTGTATCATGTTCTGATTTGTTATACAATTTCTTTCATTTATCTTAGTCTGACTACATAGCATGACTATAGTGAAAATATACTCAATAGGAAAGTATACGTAGAATCTATACAGAATTGTATGCAGTCGTGGGGAGGGAGGGGGGTAGTGGGGGATAGGTGGGGGGGGATAAAATCGCAATTGTATGACAGTGATTGTTAAACATTAAAAAATAAAAATAAAAATAAAAAAAAAAACTGCTTCAGTAATTCAGCTGAACAGAGAACTGATGAACTGAATACTGACTGAAACACATTTTTTCATTTTATTTTTCTTTTCTGCAACATGGTTAATACTGAAGGATGCTTTATATGACTTCACATTTGCTTGTATTATCAATGAGTGGAGGAAGGGCTGGATGGAGGAAGAGAATTTTGAACTCAAAATTTTTTTTTAAAAAATGAATGTTAAAAATAAATAATTCAACAAAACATATTAGTTGAAACAAAACAAGGATTTAAGTGCCGTGTGTGTGTGTGTATACGTGTGTGTGCGTGCATGGGTGTGTGTAAGGCATGGTGCTGGTCAGACCCCATATTTTAGGAAGATTTCACTGATAGGGAGCTGAAGGGAGGTCAAACTAGAGTGGGAAGAAAACTGTGGCAGGGAGATTGACTAACAGGTTAATAGTTCAGGTATAAGGTGATGAAGGCCTAGACCTGGACAGTGATAATATCTGAGGAAAGAAGGGGATATATATGAGAGAGATATTGTATAGAATGTGGCAACTGATTGAACCTAGAGAGGGTGAAGATCTGAAGATAGCACCTAGGTTGGGGCCCTAGGTGACCAGCAAGATGGTGCCCTTGGGGTACCATGACTTGGGTAAAAGATAATTAATTCAATTTTGAATATGTTAAATTTTAAATGGCTACGGGATAACCAGTTAGAGAGGTCCAATAAACAACAAGAGATGTGAGACTAATGGTCAGGAGAGTAGAGGTAGATAGGTAAATTTGAGAATCATCATCACAGTGATGACAATGAATCCATAGGAGTTGATATGATCACCAAACAAAGTAGTAAAAAGGGAGAAAGAAGAGATGAGGTTCCAGGACAATAAGGGATGCCTACCATTAGCTGGTATGAAGATCTGATCCAAGTCCAATGAGAAGAAGCAGGTGAGGAAGGTAACAAGGAGAGAAGATTATCACTAAAATCTAGAAAGAGAGTATCAAGGAGAAGAGGGTGGCTGACAAGAAAAGGATAAAGAGAGGTCAGAAAGGATACGGACATAGAAAAGAAGATTAGATTTGACAATTAATAGGTCATTTAGACACAAAAATAAGATATGGGATAAAAGCAAGGATGGATACATGGCAGGAGGGCTTTTTTCTGAGAATGGGGGAGATATGGGCCTGTTTATAAGCAGCAGAGAAGCAGTCAGTAGACAGGGATAGTTCTGTCTATTATAATTTTTAAAGAATATAAATTCATGCTATGTCTATCATTTAAGATTTAAAACATCATCTGACAGTATAACAATGTAGCGTTAAAGGCTCTCCTCAAACAGGTTATTTCTCACATATAAAAATATATAATGCTCTAAAAGATGTAACTAGAGAAAAAACTGTGCAATGAGTGCCTAAGTAGTTGTAACTAGTAAGGCATAAAATGGGGAGAGACATATACTTGTCTGTTTTATAGTGTTTTAAAAAATGTTCTATATAGAAATCAAAACAGTATTCACAGACTCCTATTCACAAGATAATATTTTAAATTGATTGAAGCCACCAAATACTTTAAGGTTACCTAGATGAGGAGACTTTCTGGTATAATTAAAGGAGAATAATATTTTTTAAGAATCATATGTATATTCTGTGTTCCACTGCTATCACCAAACTGTGAGAAAAGACCTTTGTAAAACGTAAAGCACAACAGCAACATAAGCTATAATTATAATCAAAATGATTTTATAGACAGCGTTTCACAAATGATTTTACTTTTTTCCTTCCCACATCTAATTTTGACTATAACACACCAAATGTGTGCTTATTATCACTATGCAGCACTTCATTCAGATAACAATCTATCCAGAAAAATACATTAACAACATTTATTCCACATCCTTTGAAAAGATGTTTTCCTTGCATTTTTCATGAAAATGAAATTCTTCTTCCAAGCACAAAAACTTTTTTTGGATGCTATTTTAATTATTTTTCATGGAAATCTTATTAAAAATAATGATGATATACTACCATTCCTCTTTAAAGCCTGTGTACTAGTTTTTCTCATGGTTTCTCCCATTCGCTATAATTCTTCTAGGCAACATGACTAATGTGAAAATGTGTTAAACAGAAATGTTTATATAGAGCCCATAAAAGACTGCATGCCATTTTGGGGAGGGAGGTAGGAGAAAGGGGGAGAAAATTTAACTTATGGAAGTGAATGTTGAAAACTGAAAACAAATAAATTAATAAATTTTGAGGGGGGAAAGTTTGTATACTAAAAGAAAGCATTTCTTTATTATTATAAATAATCCCTTGTTTATTTTTATGGCACTTTATAAAGTTTATAAAATTGTCCTGTACATCTATCCTTCACAACTGCACTATGAGGAAGAAGGAAAAGGTATTATCATCTTCTATTTACAGATAACCAAACTGGGACTGAGATGTGAGGTGATTGGTCACATGGCAATTCAGTAGTAAAGCTACAGCTTAAGCCCTCAGGTTCTCCAATTAATGATCTAGTCACTAACAACCTCTTTATCACCATTATCAAATGATCTTTCTCTTATCTTTACTCTCTCCAATTTGTCTTGGCATATCAAATTGTGGCTTACTCTCTTTCTGGACACTCTTTTCTTGGTTTCTATGAAATTGTCTCAGAATTCTCTTCCTCTGTATACCCACCCATAAGCCCAAACTGTATTATAATTACTTGTGTATTTGCTAACATTACTATATAACGAGTTCCATAACTGAAGGAACTGGACAGCAAATTATTTTTGTATCTCAGCCACAGACCAGCACTATCTGATATAGAAGGTTTTTTAAGAAATGTCTCTTTAAGGTATTCAAACTGAATTGCTGTGAGTCTGTCTGTCTCTCTTTCTCTCTCTGCCTTGTTTTCTTAGTGCATCCACTCTCCCTACCTCCTCTGAGCTGCTTCCTCTGTTATAAGCAATCACTTCTTTTGGTACACAGGTCACTATCACTACACAAGGAGGAGTTATATGTAATTTAACAAAACATTTTCATCTGACAAAAACTGAAACTTAAGTGTTACATTCATAGTACTAGAGAATCCTCAAGTTGGAAGGGACCTAAATAAGTCATCTAGATGTAATTTGCTCACTGCCTGATAAGAGTATCTTCTGCAGCATCTCTGAAAAGTGGTAGTGCCGTCTCCTTTAGTACCTCCAATGAAACATAATGCCTTATCATAAATTAAATTGACTAAAGTGGTCCATCCAGTATTGTCATGTGGACTGGGGAAACCATGGTGAATCTAAGGCATTACAGAATATCAAAGAAAGGTTTGAAACATGTTCTTAGAATAAGATTTAGACGGAAGGCTGCTGTTGTATGTGTAAAAAAACTAAGTTAAACAAAATCATGTTTAAGTGGAAACAACAGAAGTATAACGTCACTGGGTTATAATATAAAATTTTTAGACAGAGATCATGTCAACTCATATCCAGATATCGAAAAAGCAAACATGCTTACTTAACGGCAAGTTAAGTCTAAGAAAAATCAATATCCTAATGAGCTAACAGAAGAGGACGTATTTTATTTGACTAAAAAACCAAAAATTAAGTTCATTATCACAGTTTAAACAATCCCCAAATCCCTATGTAGTGAAAATCAATTGAAGAAGTAAACAGGTTCAATGTATCAAAAGGCCACAAAGGTGGAGATATTCAGGAATCATTAAAAACCAAAAATTAAATCTAAGCAGTGTTAGATCCTCTTTTCTGGTATCTTTTCCGAAAGAATATATTATTTAAGCTTAGCAAGAGGATGGCTTGATTTCATTTTTTAAAACAATGGGTTTTGTATATTATAGAAATATGATAGAAAGAGTTACTATATCTCCCTGAGCACACAATTAATTACAAAGGAAAGCTTAAAGTAACATTTTGAGTTTTATCACTTATTTCTGAGTTCTCTCACCTTACCATGTCAAAGGAGAAAGAAATGACTGGTAAATTTATCAAAAGTTTTACAAGCCTTGACACTAAAGAAGAATTTCATTTACACCTTTAAATAAGAATTAGACACAAATGCATTTACCAAACACTGTAAGACATTCCCTTGCAAAAGAGGTCAGGTACAGACATTTTTCAGGTGTAGCTTTTACGTAGGTATTATCCGCTTACTCTTACATAAGAGTACACAGAAAATTAACTCCAGATGCCAGTGTTCAAAGACAGCTCCCTAATTCTAAATTTGAAAGTCATACAAGTTTTTTTAAGGGTAAACAGTATTTACCTAATGATTACTTAGTATTGCTTCATTCCCTTCTTGAATACATTTCCAACATGAAAACAAAGAAAACAGAATGTACAATGGAGAAGAGGGTAGAATTATCACCTTCTCTAGAACATTTACAAATTAACTTGAATATAAGTATGTATAAAAATTAAACACATTATCCTCTTATTCACCAACTCAAATTCTATTAGCTAATTTTTAATTTCCAAAGTGAACTAAAACTTTAAATTTAAACTTCCAAAGTGAACTTATTGCTTTCTTAACTTAATCCACATAAGCTTTCCACTTCCTCCATTTGAAAATGGATGCCATTCACTCTTATTACCTGAATATTTCATTTCCTCCTCTCACTTTTTGACCCAAATGTTTCTTCACGTTGTCTGCAATCTAGAATTCTTAGAACTTAAGAGGTAACAACAGCAAGAACCCTAGATCTCAACTCAGAGAATTTGTGTTCAAATTGTTGCCCTACTACTTACTATCCAGTCGCAAATAAATCACTGTACCTCTAACAGTATGAGCTTCCCCTTTTGTAAAATGAGAGGACTGTAACTACCTCATTTCCAAGATCCGTTCCAATTCTAAATTCTATGAATTATACCTCCATATTTTAGTTATCCCTTATGTTTTGTCCATTCTATGTGGTCCAATTATCTACAAGAAAGGAAGGAAGGATGGAAGGAAGGAAGGATGGAAGGATGGAAGGAGGGAGAAGGACATTCAGAAGAGGGTTTTATCATTTCCTGGGTCATAGACTTTTCTACTGTCACTGTTGTTCAACCAAAGATAACATTTAGTTATTTTACACACCTGCTTATAACTTGCAATTATGAACGCTGATAAAATGCAAATGGTAAATAAGAGTAAAAAAAAAAATGATTCTTACAAATCATTCAAACAGAAAAAAACAGATTCAAAACATCCTGGGTCCCATGGCAAGCTAAGGTCTCTTTCAATTTACTTCAGGGGTTTTAGCATATTCTACTGTTTGCTTTCTTCAAGGCACTGATGTCAACACTAACTATATTATAAGATGTATGGATAAGGGCTCATTAAAATGAGAAAAAAATGAAGCTAGAGTCTGAAAAAAACCGGTAATGAGAAATGAACTGTTAGTTAAATGCCATTAAGTCAAGGCTAAAATTAAAACGAAAAGTTATTCAAACTGTGTGTACACATTACTTCTTCCTCTAAATATAGTTACTACACTGAAAACAAGTAGTACAATGATGCTCTGCAAGAACACCCAATGCACACATTCTCTGGCACATACATATAAATGCAGTGTTGAGTGAGCCACCTAATTCTTCACATGTGAACCCCAAATCCTACAATTCAAAGTAGCCTGGTTATTTTAAATACTTTATAGAAACAGAAAAATCCATGTTATTTTGAAGCACATAAATGAGCTCCTTCACTCTAAAGTTTCACACAATTCATCAAAACACATACTTTTCTGCTTTGTTTAAGTTTCCTGAACAGCTAAAAGCCTTGTTGGGAAAGGGTCTGGGGAGGAACCACTAGCATTCCTCTTCCTATGAAGGATATACCAATGTGAGGTTCACAAGCTGCATAATGGAGCACCACGAAGCCCACAATTCCAACTCTAATTTATGTATATTTCTCAAGTTCCATGATTTCTTCACTTGGGGTACCCTCTCTATCAATACACACTGAAATCTCTTCACAAGGAGTATTTCATAAGTTACTGAGGTCCAAAATAATCCTCACCTGATTCCCAACTTTATGGTGTTAAGTTTCTTTATGTGTAGTTACTGTTAATCATAAGAATAAACCCCAAAATTTGAAATACTTTAAAAAGAAATTTCTTTGGCAAAGAAATGAGTCTGAAGAACAGGTGGTTCCCTCTCTAGTCTCTGTAAGGTTATATTATATAGGGTTCAGAGAAGAGTACCAGGCACAGGAACCGCATGTAGCATTTAAGCTATTTTGTAAAGAGGACAGTTCCCAAGCAAGGTCCATGGAGAAGTTATGTTTTGTCAGTAAGGATAAACATTCAAATGAAAGTCAATTAAGATGCAAGCATTAACATTCAAATTTGAGAAAACCAAACACAAGCATGGGGTAGACCAACACCCAGGTGAGATAACAGGCATTACCTGAATGCCATCTGGCTTCCACAGAGGTCTCAAGGGTCAGCCTGACCTCTACAGTAAGCTTTTGGATTAGACAATTCCTAGCCACAGAAATCTAAGTTCAAATAATATCAATAAATGATAAAAAATAAAGTATTTTCTCCACATTATGCCATTTCTTCAAAGACTGACCCACAATTCAATGTTAAGCGCATGATGAAAGATTTCTACTTTGGCATAAAGTATCTATTATGTGGCAAGCACTGCGCTACTCAGGATAAAAGAATAAAACAATCCCTACTGGAAAGCAGCTCACATTTGAACAGAAGAGATGGAATACAAACACACACACGAACACATACAAAGTAGGCAATTTGGAAAGGAAGGCACTAGGATTGGGGGCATCAGAAAGATAGTGTCTGAGCTACAAATTAAAGGAAAAAGGGGTAAAAGGAGAAACTGCATTACAAGCATGGAATATGGCCAGTGCAGTAACACAAAGGAAATGTGAGCTGGACAAATCTAGAGACATCTCCATCCCGAATGTTTAAATAGACTATTTGTGGCAGAATCTTTCAAACTCATATTGGACTGATCAGCCAGAGGTGAACACACTGTACTTTAACTCCAACACTGGCCCTCTTCAAGAACAATGACAAACAACAACAGATGAATTGCTTGATAAATGTACATGTTTTTGTTGGAAAAATAGGAGCCTCCCACTGCATCCAGGGCCATCTCCAGTTGTCCTGATCTATACTTCACTATCGCACCCAGATGGCTTCTGGTGACTTTGCACAGCCCTCCCTCACTTAAATCCAATTCACTTGCATGTCATGGTCTTCTTCAAGAATGAAGGACAAACAATAACAAATAAAAACAAAACAAAACAAAACATGGGGAATAGGAAATGGATTGTCATGTGTGATGAAAAGAGAAGGTCAGTTTGGTTGGATCACAGAGTTCTGGAGATTTGACAGGAATGCTATCCAATGAAGCTAGAGAAATAGGTTGGGGTCAGGTTGTGTAGGGCTTTAAAAGGAAGCAAAAGTTTAGAGTTAATCCTAGAGATAATAGGGGGTTACTGGTGGTTGAGCAGATAAATCCCATAGTCAGATCTGTACTAAAAGGAAAGGTATTTTGACAACAATGTGTAGGATGGACAAGAGTAGGGAAGAGACTTGAGGCTGTTAAAATAATCTAATCAAAGGTGATGAGGGTCTAAATGAAGGTGAGTGGAGAGGAATCAGATGAGGTACCATGAAGACAAAATGGCAAGATTTAACATCTCACTGGACAGGTGGAGCAAGGGAGAGTGAGGAGTTGGGAATGATGCCACGGTTACAAACATGGGAGACTTGAAGGATGGCAGTGCTTTGGGCAAAAAATAGAGAAGTCTGAATGAGGAAAGGGTTTAGGAGTAGGGGAAGAAAATGAGTCCAGTTTTGGCCATATTGAGTTAAAAATGTCTGCAGGACATCCACTCTGAAATGCCCAATAGGTAGCTGGTGAACCAGTGCTGAGGCTCAAGGGAGAAAACTGAGCAGAATAAATAGACAAGGGAATCATATGAGGAGAGATCATAATTAAACTCAGTGAAACTGATGAGACTGCCAAGAGAGAATATAGAGGGAAAACCCAGGGCCCTACAATACAGGTAATTAGCCTGGAAAGAAGATTCAGAAGAAGTGGTAAGAGATAAACCAGAGAGAGCAATACAGCGGGCTTCAGACTTTTGGTGCTAGATTACATGGCCTCTGGGAACTCATCTATGATCTTAATATGTGTGTCTAACATTCATACTCATTTTCCACAAATGATATACTCTGAAAAAGGCTATTTAAAATTGGTGGTGTTATATTCTCTTGTGGAATGCATATTTGCCCCCACTACATATCTGCTTTTTATATATGGATTTTTATAGATGTGGTATTTTCTAAAAGAAAGGTATACATGTGACGGCTATGGAACTGCTTGAGAATTATACATATAAGACTTAAAATATAGTTTTGAAACAATAACATTGTTACTTGGTAAAAATTCATTTTACTAATATAAATGCTAAGAATTCATACCCTCTGGACAGAGATGTACAAGAATCTTGATGATAAAGATGAATAGTTTATATTTCTATAGCACTGTACATACATTATTTGACTATTCTTACTACAATCCTCTGTCATCCTCATTTTGCAGCTAAAGAACTTGAGGCTTGTATATTTAGGTGACTTGCCCAATGTGTCAAATAGCTAGTAAGAGCTGGCATTCAACTCCAGAGCTCTTTTCACTAGCCCACAGTTGACTGTGTAATTCCCCTAGTGGATTACTTACAGATTGGGTGTAATGCTTTGGTATATTACCATTTAGTATTCAATTATCAAATTCAATTATTTCTAGTGATTTCAATATTGTAATGTAGGCCAGTAAAAGGAATCTTAGTGTGATCATTTAAGTTGTGTAGATTCTACTTCAACCATCAATGCAGATAGAAGCTCGAAAGGACTGCTTCATCTTTTCTATATCTATCATTTCCCCTATATCAGGTGTTCTTATCCTGGGGTCTGTGAACTTGAAGAAGATTTATATTGATAACTATATTTCAAAAGAATTGATTTACTTTGTAATCCTATAAATTTTACTTTCTACATTTAAAAATATTATTCTGAGAAGGCTTCCCATACTGTTAAATGGATACATGAAACAAAAATAGCCAAGAACTCCTGCTCTATATAATGTAAACTGAATGGAATTTCTTAATAAACAATGATGCTGAAAGGCAGCACAAACAGCAAGTAAGCTGTTCATACGAGCAGACATACTCACACATATACGTGTGTGCATGTGATGGGGAGCATGAGTTGGCATTATATCCATAAACTAGCAATCCATATTATAATGAGACTCCATGATCTTTATGAAACTTAAGAACAAAATTAGATCATCATACAATTAAAATGTTTCACAAAGATAGTCACTAATAAAATTTAGTATTCACTTTTGCTAATACATGTAAACTAGATTCCAAAAGATTATTGAATTATTAGCATAGTTAAGGAATTAGAAGCCTTGAAACATTTTTTAAAAGTAATTTTCCCATTTAATTTGACTAAATGTAGGACAGGAAGAATAGAGAGGAAGAAAGGAGTAAAGGAGAGACTTAGAAAAAGAGAGGGAGAGGGAAAAGGAGAAAGAGGAAAATCATGATAACAGAGTTCCTGATTACCATCATCTTAAACTGATGGTGCAGAAGTGGCTGCTCAAGGGCATAAATGTTTCGTGAAGTTTAAAAATACATATAGTCTGACAGATGGTTACAATCTTTTTCTGGCAGTGTTTGTGTCTTGATTTCTGGTTTTAAAACAACAACAACAAAAACCTTATAACCATATTTTATTATTCTTCCCTCACAGCTGACCGCCTGCCAAGGTTGAAGTAACTATCTGACCTTTTGACAGCCTTGAGTCTGTCTATAAAAGAACCTGAATCAACTGATAGACACCACTCCTTGGCACTTCCATCGGAAACGAAAAAGAGAAGGGCCTCTTTGGAAAAACTCAACTTGGAAAACAGCAAGGGAAATGAAACACAGATTTAGGACTACATATCCAAAACAGTAAATTCCACCAGTGTGTTCATAACCATCCTAAAATTCTAAGTGGAATCCAAGAAGGGTCATTTCAATTCACCTGCCCAGTGAAATCTACATGCCTTTAAGTGACTAGTCCCTTTTCACATTTTGCTTGTCAAGAACCTGCTTCGATATTTAATTCAAGAAGAAAGTAAAATGTATTTGCAGACTGTGCATCAAGTGCCACCAAGTCAAACTTCTGACACCTAAAAATGCAGAAGTTGTGAATATATTCCTACATGACCAACCACTTATTTTTAGGCACAAGCTCAGTTCTTAAATTCCAGTTTACTTAACTCCTTTCTATTCTTTTTGTTGTTTAGACGATCAACTTAACCAGCTGACAGGGTGGAACAGAAATTGTTTCTTTTGGGGTCAACTTCAGCACCATAATTTCAAGTAAACTGTGCTGTATCCAGCAGCATGTCTAGTGATGTGGTTTAGAGTCACTCCTCAAGGGCTGGGAGAGACTCCTTTACTGTGCACACAGCTTAACTAGAATTCATCCAAGAGGAATAATTTCCCAATTGCACTAAGAGATGTGTTATTTTTTTATAATACTTTTTTTTTCAAAGTTGCCTACTGACCCTTCTTGTCCATCCATGGGAAAGCTTGCTGATATACAAAATTCTCATTCTGACTCTTGTGAGCCCACTAGAGCTAGGCATGAGGGCTTGAGAATCTTGTTGGGACAGAACACCCAAAGCCAGACTCTCCAATTTTGATTCCTATCCTTCAAGCCAAGCTCTTAAGTGCTTTCTTCTCTCCTCACTTCTGTAGCACTGTATTAATCTGAATACAAGTTGTGTCCACTTCCCCTGCTCCCAAACAGAATATATGATCTTTGAAGGGGGAAACTGTTTCATTTCTGTCTTTGGAGGCTCAGTGCCTTATTTAATAAATACTTGCTGTACTACATCTTCTTCTCTATACTAGTGATTAAATAGCCCCACCATGTTTCCACTTTGCTTATCCTCAAAACCTTAGGAGTCCTCTTTGGCTCACTGCTCTCTAATCACCAAATACAACGTCTAGATTTCAAAATGCTTGATGCCTCTCTCTCTTTTTTTCACTGGCATCTATCACCATGGTCCAGATCTTATTACTTCACACTTAAATAGCTATCAAAAATTACTACCTCCTAATCCTAAAAAAGGGTTTCCTATACACTCTTCTGGCTCCATCCTTCTCCATTTAGTTCCTCTCTTTTACATTGCTGAACTTCTTGAATTGTTATCTATACTCACTCAGTACTTTCATTAACAGATATCAGGGTCCTGTCTACTCTTCTGACTTCCTACCACTTTATTGAAACTGCCTTCTCCAATGTCATCATTGCTCATCCAATCACCCCTCTCAGTCTTCAAATTCCATAACTACTTCTCTATCATCTGAGGTTAACCACTCTTCTAGAGACTGTCTTCCTTCTTACTTTCAGAGACAATGTACATTATCCAGGTTCTTCTACTTTGCTGCAGTTGCGTGCTAATTACCTGGGACAACCAACAGTTTTGTTATGGTTTCACTGTGACAGCAGTGGTCATGTATGTCTACTTCTGTTGATAGCAGGATGCCTCAGAATCTCTGACCTTAACCAATGAATCTGGAGCTGTTTTCTCCCACTTCTGTTTAGTTCTGTCAGTTGAAGGCTACATCTCATGCTATGTAATTGTGTTTCTTTGCTGCATTCTTAATTCTCTTTTAAAGAATGGATATTATTCCATGGAAATTCATAAAAATTGAAGTGCACTTCAAAGACTGTTAGATATTACAGTGGGTAGGTTTTTAGTCATAAGACCAATAAGATGGAGGAACTAGATATTCTCTCCTGCCTAAGCAAACCCCAAGAGAGGAATTACGCACCAGAGGCACAGCAATTACAACTTTTTCCTCCGCAGAAGAAAGTAAGAAGTCAAAAAAAGTAACAGTGTTATGAATTAATAGTGGAAACTACTAATCCCTGAAGTACTCACTCACTACCCCTCTCCATACACTTTTAGGATGTTAATGTTATGCTGTGGGACCCATTCAGGATTTCCTTTCTTCTAGAATCTCTGCTTGGTTACAACATCCCTTCCTTTCCTCCAGCTCTGCGTGGCAACAAGTAGCAGTAATCTGCTCAGTCATGTGGGACAGATATAGGAGAAAGGGAAAGCACTTCCTTTCTGTCTCAGAGTGTGAGGGTTAAGTTTTTATGTGACTCAGTTAAGTGAGAGGCTGAAGAAACACTGCCCAGAACACCTATTCCATCCTCTGTCACAAAGTGGCAGACATACAAAAAGGGATGAACAATGACATAGCCCAGATAGAGAAATAAATGGAGAGAACTGGGGCTAAGGACAAGTGTGTGGGGCTACTCTTTAGCTGAAGAAAAGAAAGGATTCTATCCAGGACCAATCCTTTCCCCCCAGAAGTTACTCAGGGAATAAACATGAGATGAGCTGAGACAACTCTGAGGTCCAGCCACAGAGGGTAAACCCACCATCAAAGAACCAGAAACTGAGCAACATGAGAACATGAGAGAAAAAGACTAAAATCATCAAAATTCTCAGGAGGAACACAAAATTCACTTAAAAAGTGATAGGGCAAAAAAAACCCCAACAAAAAAACCCCAAAAACTGATAGGGCAGATCATAAAATTAGAATGACTATTAATAAATCTAAAACACTGCAAATCTCTGTAAACAAGTAATGCAGGACAAATTAAATTTGAACCAACACATAATGAAACCCAGAGCACTGTGGATTCCTAAGAGAGTATTCCTATTCTCATCAGAATGCTCCAGAATTGGTTCAAGTAACAAACAATTTAGAATTTACAGTGTGCAAAGCAGAAATAATTAGCAAAATAGAAAAACTTGAATCCACTCATCTGATTGAATATACTCATCTTGTTCCTTTCTCTTCTTCCTTTTACTTGAATATTTTCATATTTCAAGAATACACCCATACTTTCAAGGTCAACTCAGATTCCATCTTCTCTATGTAGCCTTCCCTGATCTCCCATCCGTAACACCTTTTTTGCCCTCAGATATCAAAAATAACTTATTGACTTTACAGTGCATTTATGGGTTATGTTGTGCTATAATTATTTGTGAATGTGATAACTGTTGTACCTTCCCTCCACCCTGCACTAAACTGCTAGTTCCATAAGTTCAAACAATTTTTTTTTAATTCTAATGGGGTCTCAGTACCTAACAATAGTACTCTGCACAAAACAGGTGCTTAATGAATGCTTACTAAAATTTAAAATAATCATTTTTCTGTTTGAAACACCTCAATGGTTTCTAGTTTCTTATTTATGTCTAAAAGTTTCTGCCTGAATTTTAAAAATCCTTATAACCTAGTCCAACCCTACCTATGCAACTATATTTCTTTTTAACATGAAAGCCTCTACTCGAACCAAGTCACGCTCCTCAATACCCCATCACCAACCTATGTACATTCTCACTTTTGCACATTTGATCATATTATTCTCCTCCTCTAGAATGCCCTTCTTTCTTATATCACCCCATCCCAAACGCATCTCAATTCTCACGTGCGCCACAAAGTCTAAACTGATTTTTCTCATTGCTGAGATCCTATTATACATGTAGTTTATATTATATCATCTAGCATAATTTAACATCATCTTTTGTTACCCACTATGTTTCATGTATGTTGGTATTTCTCTCCAACCAGATCATAAGTTTCCTGAGTGCAAGGTGCAGGCCTTATATGATTTCTATATCAACATAATATACAAGAGTCTTGAGTGCATATAAGGGGGTCAATAAATAGTTACTGGAGTAGATAAAACGTTAATAATGAAAGAAATATTGTAGAACCTTTTGAACATCATTTCTAAAAATATATATTTGTATCTCTCTTTAAAAGATTATCAGATAATTTTAAAAGATCAAGAACAAAGGAAGAAATGGTAGCATAGGGAGATTAGGAGACAAAACAGGTTAAATAATAAATAAATGACTGAGCCAATCTTGAGACTGGGAGCCCGGTCTTTCTTCTTCTAGATCACAGATTCTAGCAATCATTGACTAGATTCTGAGACAAACCATCAATATTAAGGATATGCCATGAGCATCATCCTGAGAGCATAGTAGTTTCAAAAGAACAAGCAACAAACCACAGGAAAATGTGCCTGGCCTGACTGGACAGAAAGTAGTCAACACGAGGTACCTTAGGCTCATCGTGAACAAGGGCTAAGGTTTCCTTTTCTTGGCCCAGTCCACTCACCATTCAGATCTCACCCTCTGGGCGCCCAACGTTATTGCCAGTGTCCTCTTTCCCTTTACCTGCGTGTCTGGATCCTGACCCTCTAGGTTCAGTTCCTTGCCAAAGCTCCTGCTCCATCCAACTCTTCCCTCCCTAACAATCATGAGGCATTCAACAATGCCACTTCCCCTTCCCCTGCCACCTGCAACTTGGAAGGCAGATATGGCTGTTGATATTCCTTGGATAAGCAAAGAGCCACCAGCAACAATCTTTCTGGTAAAATGGAGGATAATTAGATATTACTCATTAAAAGCCATTAGCTAGGTGGAACAGTGGATAGAGCGAGAGTCAGAACAGAGTCAGGAAGACCTAAGTTCAAATATGGCCACAGACATTGACTACTGTGTGACACTGGGAAAATCCCTTAATCCATTTGCCTCAGATTCCTCATCTAGAAAATGGGGAAAATAACAGCACCTACCTTTCAGGGTGGTTGTAAGAATCATTTGAGACAATAACTGTAAAGTGCTTAGGACAACACCTGGTGTATAGTATGTGCTATGTAAATGTTAGCTGTTGCTGTTCAGTTGTTTTTCAGTTGTACCTGACTCTGTGACCCCATAAGGGGTTTTCTTGGCAAAGATAATGGAGTGATTTGTCATTTCCTTCTCTAGCTCATTTTACAGATGAGGAACTAAGGCCAACAGGGTTAAGTGACTTGCTCAGGGTCACACTGCTAATAAGTGTCTGAGGCCAGGTTTGAACTCAGAAAGATGCACCTTCCTGACTCCAGGCTTGGTGCTCCATCCACTGTGCCACCTAGCTATTATCACTTATTACCTTCTGTCCTGTTACTCTGTCCACCAGATTCCTAAGCACCGTTATATCTGATGTATGCTGTGAGCCTCCCCACCTACTGTGCAGCTGAAAAGTCCTATGTGCTGACTCCCTCAAGTACAATGTGAGTTCCCTAAGAGTAAAGATTATCTCACTTTTCTATTTATACTCCTAGTGCTTGGCACACAGCACTTAATAAATGCTTCTTAAAGAATTCATCCAAATGCCACTTTTGGCATATAAATTCTTTATGATCTGTCTCCAAACTACTGTATGGTCCAACCAAACTGGTCTACTAAGCATATATAGTATCCCTTCTCTATCTCTGCCTCTGTAAAGGCTTTGTCTCTCGTACCTGAAATGTTTTCCCACAACTATCTGTGCATCTTGGTGTTCCCCAAGCTCCTCTTTAAAATTCCACCAAAGTGTTACTTTCTATGTGAGGCCTTTCCAGTTGTTTTTTGCCTTCCCCATCAAAATTACTTATGCATATACTTTGCATTTATCTGTACCTGTTAGTTCCTCAACAGCAGAATGTAAGCTTCTTGAGGATTGGTCTTTTTACTTTTTTTAACTTTCTATCTTCAGTATTCAGCATAGCATCTGACATATATCAGACATATAACAGATATTATGGATTTTGTCATCTTTCAAAGGACACAGGGCCATGAGCAGTTTCCCAGAGTTGGAATCTATTTGTGAGCAGCCTATGTAGTGGTGAACTAAAAATTTCTAAGACCCTCAAAGGCCTTTCAATCTTTGTTTCTCTCCCATGCCTGACTTAAGGAATGTTTAATGAATTGAAACTATTGGCAGAATAGAACAGAAATTTAATCCAATTAATAAATATATACCCTGCCTAAGCTTATTCAAGAGAAACAATTAAGAAGTAAAGAAAATATTTTAGCATCATTTCTTTAAAACAACATGAGCATCCCTGCTACATTTCTAATGATGGGTTTTCCCTTTTAAATGATGGAGGCAAAGGACCCTCAGTAATCTAGTAAATTCTAGATGAAAGGAGGAAATAAACAAAACTCATGCTTGACACTGGCTTTCCCTGCTGGAACTCTTGGTTAACTTTAAGCTCTGATGAGTGAAGAGACTGATAGGCCTTGGCATCCATTATAAATATATTTACTCTAATGAGGAAATAACAGTGGCTACTTTACAGATAATAATATAATTACCCTCAGACTTAAATCAGGCTATAAAGGCATAATTAACTGAATTGAGCTGCAAATTGAACTCTCACAAACTTCAGATGAGCATCTACATCAGTCTGCAAGGTCTAAGGGGAAGTGTTCTATTACAGAAGAAAAAACAAAAGGGCCATTCACACAGTTTATTAGGAAGTTTACTAACTGGGTTCTCTCAAAGTAAGATAAGAAAACTTTTTTTCTGAAGATATATTTTTCCAACTGCTCAGTGGGTTTTTTTCCCTAATCTTTTTTTTAAATGAAATTTGAAAATGAATATGTAACAGCTTATGGGTACCTTTCTTTAAAAATAGGAAAAGTACAGATGCAGAGATTTTACTCCATGAAGAGATTCTCCAACAGAAAAACAAAAATTTCCCTTTATGTTTTATGGGCCATGTTTACAGAAAAGTCTTCCGATATGCACCATAATGCATTCATTTCCAAGTTTCCTCTGACGCAATATATAGATATTGGTACATAGCTTTCTATTTTAAAAATAAATATCACCTTTACGAAAGAACATATGGAAAACATTTTCACTTCCAGAATTCAGCTTTAGCCAAGCTCAACTAGTCCATGATTATAAAGCTTATCCTCTAGACATCACTGTTTGAAAACATTTGGAAAACATTTAGGTGAATCTGGCAATACTGTCATTTCACAATGTGAAAATTAATGCAAATAGCTTTCTCTAAAAAAGTACGCATTGACTATGATTATCTATTACAAGGTTCTTGTTTTTCTTTTCTTTAAGTGAGAAGATGGGAGAAATAAAGAATAAATATTTGATAATCAAAAAATACAATTTAATCTAATAAAGCAAGTGGGGAAAAATGAAATAAAATATATTCCCAAATGGGGATATAAAGTCATTCCTAAACCTAAGAAATTCTATATGGTGTAAGAAAATTCTCACCCTAAAGATGAAAAAATAAGGAAATTACATAAAAGTTGGCTGTATTATATAACTTCAAATGATTAAACACTTGGAAACCCAATTAATTATATCTGTACTGCCTGTCCTCTTTAAAAATTAAAAAAGTATAAAATACAGTAAGAACAAAGTAACATTCCTTTAGATCTAGTATTTTATCCCTTTTTTCTTAAAAATTTCAAAGAGAACTTACATATATTTGAGTTTTCTGATATCGCTGGAATAAATTGTGCAAAATGGAGCCCTCATGGAGGTCTATCAAAGTAGCCATGTTCTCCACACCTTCTTCATTTGATGGATGCATAGCTGTCACCTTTTGTTGTGTAATTGTATTCTGTTTGTAGGTAAATACCTAGGGAGAAATCAGCCATTAGTAAGTTGGTCTTACAAATAACCTTCATAGTAAGCTGGGAATCATCTGAACAAAACAGTTGTTACTTGGGTCATTAAAAAACAACAAGGATTTCATCTCAGATTACCACTCATACTAGACTACTCGGAGAGTGAGGGTGCATAGCACTTTCATGCTTTTATACATAATTTCATCTAATGTCCACGATAACCCTGTGAATTAAGTACTATTACCATCCCTGTTTTACAGATAAGGAAACTGAAGCTCAGTAATTTACCCAGTGTCACCCAGCAAGTACACGTCTAAGGCAGTACCTTAAACTAATGTCTTTCTGACTCCAAGTCCAGCAGTATCCAATCCAACATATTCATGGAAACTATTAGGATCTACTCAAAGACAGACTTTTGGATAGGAAGATAACTTATCCTGACAATTACTATCAGATGTTACTGACAGATATTAGTTTAAATGCTGACCATCCTCAGGGAACTATAGAAACTGGAGGTCTATAATCTACTCCCTTGACAGTATCAGATTAAAACACAGGTGCTTCAATTTTTTGAAGTGTTGTATAATCTCTAACACAATGTTCATGCAGCACTATGGACCAAACTTCTAATAGTTATATTCAAAATAAAAAAATATATATTTGCTTGTAAAATTCAGGGCATGCAAACATCACAGAAATATTTTGAAGATGTACTTGGAAGATGGTTTCATCTGGGTAATAAACTTTGATGTGTCTTTTTTTTTTTTTTTTGACAAAACAATTTCAGGCACAGAACATGATGAAATTTGTTTCTTTGTGTACTTCCCCATTTCCTTCTTAAAGTTCACATTAAGGATAATCAGTTCATCTAAATATTAAATGGTTTATATCTTTTTTTTCTATGGAACTGTTTAGTGGACAAAAATTCCTTTTTGAAATGGAGTGGTTTGCCCTTGTAAATGATGATTAAGGACACTATTAACCATACAACAGTCATATTTAGGGATGTGATTTGAGCAACTAACACATACAAATCTGTATATGGCAAAGTATTTAATATTTATTTAATAATAATTATTTAATAAGGGAACTTCACTGTCAATTTATATATCATTATTACATGACAAACTTTATATAATAGTAATATCTGCAAAAATGATTTTAAAATGAAAAGACTATTTATTATTAATAGGGAACATGAGAAGTTTTCCCCCAAACTGCTAGAATTATACTTTTACAAGTATAATCCTTATCGGAGATAATAATAATCAGCAACTATTTTTAAGAACTATTAAGATCCCTATATAGCAATAAACTGCTTATTACTACAGGAAAGAATGGCACATTAGTACACTCTCTGTCACCAGGTATCATCAGGAGAAAAAAAAATACCAACCCAATGATTTTTCCAAAACATCAAAAATGACAAGCTTCTTCTTAACCTTTCTTTTTTTCTCCTATCATGGACTCCTTTGGGCAGTCTGGTGAAATCTACAGACCCTCTCAGAAAAATAGTTTTTAAACTACTTTTAAAAACACACAGAATTACAAAGGAAACCAATAAAACTGAAATGATTATCAAAACATTTGTAAAAGTGTATAGAACTCAGGGTAACCCTATTCCAAAGACTCCTTGAAACTTCAAGACTAACTTTTTCTACCACATGAAGACCAAGAGCTGCCCAAAACTACACAAAGAGTTGCCACAAAGTAGGGCAGAGCCTGATCCATCAAACCTTCTGGAGAAGAATTACATTCTTGAAGCTGCCTTAAAGTGGGAGATAAAATAGGCCCTTCTGTGTCCCATACCTGTGCACAGCTAGCCAGAATCAGAAGTGCCAGTTATATGTGCCCTGCCTGCCTGTCTCTCCTCTCTGTGGTGGTCAATGTCACATGAGTGCATTTAAGGTCTAGGCAATGGACCAAGCTTGGCTGTGCAAGAAAAGAGAGCTGTGGTGCACTGCCAACACTGCCCACAATGACAAGGTACTAGAAAAGAGAGCAGCATGTGAACACATGGCACTTGTAAAAAAGACTCCAGAAGCATGTCTCAAGTATAATAATAAGAGGGAAGGAAAACACAAAAGCAAAAAGACTTGGCCATTTGGTGACAAACACTGTGGCATAAAATAAGAAAGATAATCAATAATTGATGTAAAATACCTCTAAGTTACACTCCCAAATTCCTCCTCTAAGATCCTACTCTGTTGCCTCGGTAATGGTGTGGAGGTGACCTTGGATTCTCAAAATCTATGTTAATGGAGCTGAAGCTCTGGTAGATATGAAGAGTTCCAACATAATGATGGACTATTGTTTCAGGACTAATCCAACTAAGTTTCAGGAAGCTCATCACCAGAAAATGATTTTTTAAAAAAAATTATGAAATATCAGCTTTTTTAAAAGGTAAAAGGGTTGCAATCTACATCAGTGAAAACACTTCAAATCAATGAAATCATAGCTGTTCTGAAGTGTCCCCATCTGCCCCCAATCAACGGCTTTATTTTTGAATGATGCTTTTTCTGTTGTCATGAACTCAAACATATGAGCAAGTCATTTAACTTCTGACTGCCTCAGTTTCCTCACCTATAAAAGAGAGTTGTCATGAGAACCAAAAGAAGTAACAGGTGTGAAGTTCTTAGCACAGTGCCTGACATATAGTAGGTGCTTAATAAATGCTTTCCCTTCCATTCTTTCCCTCCAGTGTCAGCCTTCCTAGCGAAGGACACTTGCTGGTCCAACCTTATTCTAGCAAAGATAAGTCCCCAGGATATACTCTGAACAATCCCAAACACACTACTCCCCTTGCTAACAAAAGAGTAAAGTTACAAGAGCTATGAATAAGGTCAACAAGAATTTAATAAATGTCTATTATGTACCAGGTACTGGGGATACAAGAAAAGGCAAAAAACATTCCCTGCTTTCCTCACAGTCTTAAAAAGGAGACAGTATGCAGACAACTATGTCCAAAAAAAGAGATATACTGGATAAAGTGGAGATAATCCACAAAGGGAAGGCATTAAAGATTGGGAAAGGCTTCCTGAAGAAGATAGGATTTTAGTTAGGACATGAAGGAAGCCTGAGAAGCTAGGAGATGGTGATGGATGAGAAAGGACAGAATTCTAGGTATAAGAAGGGTGGGATGGGGGTGGAGGTAGGCAAAGTGATCGTGACACCTGATCAGAGTAGTTAGAGGGGAGTAAGGTAAAAAGAAGACATGGAGCAAGAGGCCAGGTTCACAAAGGACTTCAAAAACCAGAGGATTTTATATTTTATCCTGAAGGAAATAAACCTGCCACCATATTGGCAATTTTTCTTAGAATACAAAACCCAACAGGTTAAGTTACAGAGAGACATGAATCATCTGACAAATAGGAGGAAGGCTTGTGATCAGAAGCCCTGGGTTCCAGCTCAGGTTCTATACTCACTAACTCTCCTATTTAATTCTATTACTACTTCAATGGATAGCAAGTTGTTTAAGCTTTGAGAGCCTTAATTTCCTTCATATGTAAAATGGGACAGTAATATACAACCTACATTGTGAAGTATCTTATAACACTTTGTGTTATTACTGATAATCATTCTTAAAATCATTTAGAATTCTAAAAGAATGTACCTACTTAAAACCCCCTCATTCATCCTCCTTAAGACAAAAGAACATACTGTATATGTTCTTCTATGCACAAATGTGCATACATGGATGTGTCCACTCTATTCTGAGCTAGTTTTCTCATTTACCTATAGACTGGAAATCCCTCAAGAACCACATGGTAAAGTTAAGGTAAAAAAAAAAATTTGGACAACTTACAATACAAAATAATTTAGAAGATGACTGCATTATCTAAGACATAGGAACTAGCTAGATTATGGAAAGAAATAAACTATGAATGAGAGAGCTCCAAAACTCAGATGAGAAATACTTGACAAGTATGTACTAATTTTAACATATACACATGTGTATCTAAATAATACTGATGAAAATGAGTATTTAAGGGTAATATACTTACCTAAAATTCCAACTATTTATAGTTTTTTCTCAGAAACCATCTAGTCAAACCCATACCTGAAATCCTAAAATGTGGTGCCTGGAGCTGAACAAAATACTCCAGATTTGGTCTAACCAGGGCACAATACAATGAGATTATCAGCTCCTTATTCGCACAAGTATTCCTCTCTTAATGTAGTCCATTTGCTTTATGGGATGCTGGATCATTTCCCACCCAGCTATTCTCCTGGCCTTGATCATCTCTAAAATCTCATCAGTCTGCTAGGTGTAATCAATTTGGAAATACACACCTCAGATCATTCTGAAGCCTGCTGAACAACTTCATCACACAGCTTCATTTTATGCACTGTCTTCCCCATTGGACTGTGAGCTCCTCCAGAACAAGGACTGCCTTCCGCCTTTTTTGCACCCTCAGTGCTTAGCACCCTGACTGCCACATAGTGGATGCTTAATTTGTTGACTCTCAGGTTATGAGTCAGATCACAACGTTTAGCTAAAACCCCAGATCTTTTTCAGGTAAACTGTCTAACTTTGAATTGTCTCTCTTTTACTTAAGATAATTTTCTATGTTTAAGACTTTCTATTTATCCCTATTAAATTCAATCATAGTAGATTCGGTATAATTTTCTACCCTATAGAAATCATTCTGGATCCTGTTATTCAATTTGTCATCTGTAGTTATAATGCAACTTTTAATGTTTAAAAATCTCAAAAGCAGAAACTATCACAGATCTGGGGGACACTACACTAGAGGCCTCATGTCAGGTTAATGTGGAACCTTAAGACTACTCTGAATCAAGCCAGCCAACCAGTTCTGAATCCATCGAACTGTACTATTACTCAGTCAACCTCTCTTCCTCCTGTCTACCTGAACAACATAAGATACTGTATCAAAAAGCTCAGCTCAAATCTTAAGTAAACTCTTATTTACCACATCCCTCTGATTAATAAATTTGAAAATCCTGTCAAAAAAGGAAATAAGGTTAGCCTAGCATGACTAATTCTTGAGTAAGACATGCAATCTAATGCCCTAATTTCTATAGCTAAATATTGCATCCTAAGAGGCTTTCTGAAATTCAATATCATGTCATAAGCACTTCCAAAAATGAATACTTGTATACACCACTTTCTACCTCTATTTCATTTCCTGAAGGCTCTATGGTATAGTACAGAGAATACTAGACTGAGAGTCAAGAGGAAAAGTCCTGGCTTTGTGTGCACCCAGGCTAGTCACTGACCCTTTCTGAGTCACAGCTGTATTTGAAAAACTGAGTGCACAGAGGCAGCTGTGAGCAAAGCATTTATAAATCCTGAACTGTATTATACAGATGCAAAGCTTTGTTGTTTAGTCATTTTTCAGTTGTGTCTGACTCTTCAAGACCCCATTTGGGGTTTTCTTGCCAAAGTTACTGGAGTGGTTTGCCATTTCTTTCTCCAGCTCATTTTACAGATGAGGAAACTGAGATAAACAGGGTTAAGGGACTTGCCCTGGGTTACACTGCTAATAAGGTCTGAGGCCAGGTTTGAACTCAAGAAGAGGAGTCTTCCTGACTCCAGGCCCCGTGCTCTATCCACTGCACCACCTAGATGTCCACATGCCAACTACCACTGTTAGAAATAAAAATTTTCTAAAATTAGAGGCAGTATGAAATAGTAGAAGAAGTAGTCTTAGAGTCAGGATGGCCAGCGTGTAGTGGACAGAAGGCCAGTGTGGTTCTTTATTAAGTCTTGTCTCTGATATATAGTGGCTGTTTGATCCTAGGCAAGCATTTGACTTCTCAGTGGCCCCAAGTAAATCTCCTGACTGTAAATTGTAGAACTATTGCTGATCTACAATGGTATAGGAAATTCCTTTACTGGGAGTTCCCTATAATGATACTACTGAATATCTAAACAATGTTCTGAAATATTGTTTTAGGGAAATAATTTTCTAGTTCCCAACCTTCCCCAAATCTTTTAAGACTCATTAATGCCTAAGACTCATTAATGCCTAAAGGATCAAATTCTATTACCATATCTAGTACAATTATGTACAGATACAGCATATATGTATAGTTCATAGTCATACACACACATCCACCCATACATACAGGCCAAATCTGAACTGAGATCTTCTTTAGTCCAGGCTCAGTGCTCTATCTAGCTAAGTTATCTTCATCTTTATATCCCTTAAAATCTCCACATGGCATCTAGTACATAAAAGGTACCTTTTTTTGCTGAATGACTGACAAAATGAGGTTAAATAAAACTCGCAAAGCTATCCACAAGAAACCTGAGTTCAAATCCTCCCTCTGACACTATGCCCCATGTGATCATGGATAAGGTTTTCGGGACCGCAGTTTCCATATCCATAAAATGAGAGACAATATCTTTCTTTCAGACATCTCTATTTCTGTCATAGCCCTTTCCATCCTTTCCAGTCTCCCTAGTGCACATTTCATTCACGTACCTCAATTTGCTCAGTTATTTTGCTAAACAACTGTCACCAACTTTATTTCCAGGTATTGTTTTTTGTTTTCTTTTTGTATTTTTTCTTTTTTGTTATGCTAAAAAATGGTGCTAGGACTATTTTGGTATATAAGGTTTGCCCTTGCTTGTTAAAAGTGTGGAAATTTGTCTTTTGCAAACTGTTCTTATCTACTGAATAATATTTCCTGGTCTTATTTGTGCTTTTTCCCTACATAACTTAGATAATTGGTTTTTATTAGAGAGATATGAGACAAAAGGGCTCCTTTTTATTTGAACTCTAGTAACAGTAAAATCTACATAAGCATCATCATCATCCTATTTAAATTTATATCTGAAAGAAGAGACAAGCAGAAACAAAAACCACTTAATTTGTTATGGATTCCCATCTCACTTAAAGGCTGTGTGACTTTAGACAAGTCATTTGCTCTCTGGGCCTGTTTCTTTATTTGAAAAACAAGGAAGAGTGAACTAGATGGTTCCTTTTCGTTCTAACAATTTTAATTCCTTTTTATAAGAAAGAAAATGCAACATGGAAAACAAATGAAAGGGTTAAACATGAAATTCTTTTATTCCTTCCAGAAAAAGAGCAGTTTGTGCTGGGTAAACTACAATGATCTGACTCTGTTGGCAAAGTTCATTTTTCAAGTCATTAAAGAGAGGTTTATGATTTTCCTCCTAAATTTTTTTAAGGCCTTATTTTTGCTTTTTTAAAAGTAATCCATTGAGTCAAAGAAGTAATCAAATGCCAAGAGTGAGACAGTAGCCTTGCAGTCAATGAGACACAGAATGAAGTACTGAATAGGTCTAGTTGTTTAAAAGTTTAATTTACTACATAACATTCCAAACTTCCTATGCTTAACAATATTTTCACATTAGACATTACAGAGCAAGCAGCATTGCTTACTTTGTATTTAATAAGCGAGCCAAAATTTTAATAAAGTTCCTTATTCCCAAGAATCAGAACAAAAAGCTTAAGTTCATTAAGAGGAAAGGGAGGAAGAAACTGCATTTTACAATACATCTTGTAACACTGTTATTGCTTATTAGACTGAATTTAGTGCTTTTTTTTTTTTCAGGGAATGATATACTGTAATAAAATCTCCAGCAAAACTTGGTAATTTCTGTGCATATTCTGAAGCAGAAATAGAATGTCAAATTAAGTTATTCAAAGACTCATCAACTAGATAACCAAACAAGAAAATAAAAACTGCCCTTTTCTAAATAATTATCTTACATTCTTAAGAAGACTGAGTGGTTTAGTTTTCAGCCTTTTATTAAAATTTGAAGCAACAAAAAGTTCCTCACAAAAACCCCAGTCAGAGGTTAAATAATTAGATCACCTGAGAGTATCTGGGACTCACTCCAAGATCTCCAGGGTTGCCTGCTTACTCCCCCAAACCTACCCCCGATTCTTAAATGACAGATGTTGTTAGTCCTTCATTCTCAAAGAGAACCATAGCAAGGTGATGCCATGACTTGCAAATGAAATGGATTTAAGTGAGGAAGGGCTCTGCAAAGTTGAGAGCTTCTCTTAAATCAGGTCAGAAATCACACCCCAAGGAGATCTGGCCCTGGGGGAACAGAAAAACATCTGTGACTACTAACTGTTCCTTCACTCTCTTCCCTGCTCTAAGGACACTAAAGATTGAAAGGTTTATGATATACCTTGAATATCTGGGAGATGGGCATTCTCATTTCAGATCGGTCACCGACCATCAGATATAGATAGATAGACAGACAGACAGACAGACAGACAGACAGACAGACAGACAGACAGATAGATAGATAGATAGAGACAGAGAGACAGACAGATAGAGAGACAGAGAGACAGACAGACTGTAATGGTTATTTAAATGGTAAGATCTTTCCCATTCATTAATAGGCCCATGTGGCCTGCCTGGGTCACATGGAAGTCTGAGGAGGGAGGAGTTTGCTGAATGGGTGGAACAGGAAGGGATGGAGCTAGAGCAGAGCTGAGAGGAAAGGAGTCAGAGAGCAGTCAGAGCTAGGAAGGATGCAGGCTCCTGAGTAGGGAGTGAGAGAGCTTGTTTGTCATTTGTTTAAGGGTGCTGGTTTGTGGGAAGCCCAGCAGGGCATTGTTACTATGATGAATTTGGCTTTCTGGTGTCTGAATAAAGGTTTTGGTTTTGTCTCCCAGGTGGAAAGTCTCTGGTATTCTGCCATTCAGAATTGTGCTGGGATATTTATGGCTGCCATAGGCACTGTAAATATCGCATTGGTGCTACACAGGCAGACGACAAAGACACAGACACACAGTGTCCACTAGACTATGAGCTCTACAGCAGAGAGTATCTTTTCAATGTCATCCAACCTTTTTTAAGTCCTTACTATGTGCAAGGCACTGTGCTAAACTCTGGGGACACACAAAGACCCAAAGATGTTCACAGGGAGCCCTGGGTAAATCACTTCATCTCTGCATGCTGCAGCTTCTTCATCTCCTAACCTGGCTTCACTTCTTTGGCAGGAAGTTATAAAGACAAATGAAACACTATGTGATGGAATTTTTGGAGCAGAGAACTTGTTTTAATATTTGGTATCAGCATGAAATAGTCCAAATGGAGTACTCTAAAGCAGTGATGTCAAACTCACACAGAAACAGGGGCCACTAAACTGTACTTGAGGCTTGGCCTTATATGGACTCACAAAACCACCTATTAACATTATCTATGTTCTGCTGTGTTTTTACTTATTTTGTTAAATATTTCCCAATTACTTTTTGATCTGGCTCCACAGTGTTGCAATAGGGTGTGACACCTCTGGTCTACCCAGAAAGCCTTAATGAGACATACTGCTGAAGACAATATATTTTACAAATAATTTCCTTTTCAAATTCAGGGTATTTCTGAAAAGTTTATCTAGCTTTTGAAATAGATCTATATTTTAAAATATTTTTAAAATATATTTTTAAATGCATTAGAGAAACCTGTTATTTAAGTGAACCTTGGCTAATTACTTTTTTGTTTTAATTTGTGTACATAGTGCTTTTGTAAAGTGGGGGAACATAAGGATATATGTACATGTGTGTATGCATAGAGATATTCACTGGATAGATTCCCCTGCAGAGGATTTACATAAAGAAGTGGACAAGACTGACAAAAGATGAGGAGAAAATGGTCAAAGTATTTCCAGGGGCAGTTAGGTGACTCAGTGAATAGAAAGCAATAGCCCTGGAGTCAGGAGGACCTGAATTCAAATCCAGCCTCTTAGTACTTGCCACTTAGTAGCTGTGTGGCCTTGGGCAAGTAACTTAACCCCAATTGCCTCCCTTCCCCCTCTCCAAAAAAAGTACTTTCAAATAGACCAATTTTGGCATGCTTATTCCTCTGTGTATTTTTTCCTTCAAGGAAAAGTTCAAAGTCAGTTAAGGAATAATTACATTACTTAGCAATGGCTCATGTGACCTATTTGTTGTGCGATACAGATACCTCATTTAGAGCTCCACAACAACAGAAAGGCTGTCTAGTTAAGCAGCTTCCTGGGCCTGTGATTATTAGTGTCTGCCAGTCCCAGCACAGCTTTCATCAAAGATGAGAAAGTATTAGTTACTAATCTGGAGTTAAACTTTCAATATTTAGTCAGCGAAACTACAGTATTCTGCCTAGCCTTTCTCAAATTGTTTATTTACAGTTATCCTTTTGGGATAGAGAGTCTGAGTAATGACTGAGTTCAAGTCCTGTGGCTGGCTGGCTGCCCCTTCCTGGGCATATAAACCCAGGGTAAGCCAACCTTCCAGTGCCTCCAGGCAAGTCTCCAGGAGAATAGGTTGTAGAAGACTTTCTAAGAATTCCCTACACCAATGAAATCACAGGTCCAGACCAAAAGAAAAGGTCTTATTACTCTCCTCTTAGTGCTATAAATCTCCAGTTACATTGGCTTATTTGAAATACCTCAAGCAAAATGCTCAATCTTCCTGACTCCAGGCCTTCAGTCCTCCATTAAGCTCTAGAATTCTCTACACTCCGATCTTCACCTTGTTTTCCCCAGAACTCCTCCTTCAAGACTCAGCTGAAATCCTACCTCAAAGGCAGAGAGAGCAGTTCTTTTCCAGGAGTGCCCTCTCTGCTCCCCCTGAGCTGATAATGCTTCCTCTTTCAGATACCTCCTAAGTATATGATTTTCATCTACCAGTAATGTACATAATACTTGCTCCACTAGGATGGGGGTTTCTTGAGAGCAGGGATTTTTTGGGGGGGGGGGGGGGGGGCCTGAGTTGGTCTTTCTTTGTATTCCCATAGAATGCCTGAAACAGATTAAATGCTTAATAAATGCTTGCTGGCTTACTGACTTGATTATGAGAAAAGGACGGAGAGAGGGAAATCTTTTTTAAACTTGTTTGATAAAAGTATTTCAGAAAAAAATTCCAAAAGGAAATCCAGGATATTGGACTGCGAATTGAAAACTTCGGTAAAATTCTACTTATCTCCACAAGGTTAGCCAGGCTGGATCATTTTTGTTACTGAAATTATAAATAGAATAGCTAATTGATACAACAAATCGGCGAGACACAATGACAAGATTTTAGAAAAACAAAAATAAAAACAAGAACAAAAAATTTAAAAACAAAAAATAAAAAACATGCTCTCATGGCTATTAATAACCTATATTCAACCAATTACTTAACGTCACTCTTTTTTCCCCTTTAACTATGTTCTTATTTCTCCCAGTTTATAAGACGGGTGGGGGAGAAGGTGAAAAAAAATTCTGTTAATAAAAATTAGCCATAAGAAAACACTTTCTCATTCCCTCCCCCCCACCTTTGCACAATTGGGGGCTATGAGTGTGGAACACATTCTATGATTTCAAGCTTTTTCCATGCAATGGTTATTTTGCTGAACTTTTTCCTTGTTTTTTATTCTTTGTTATGGGGAAAGAGATAGAGGAGCAAGAGGAGAGTGGGAAATTTTTAAATGTTAGCTGTTATCTAACAAATACACTGGAACAAGGGGTCATTGATTCTATGTAGACCTATTTGTTCTTCAGTTCTTTCAATCATTTTGAGAAAGTCAAAGATATGTTACAAATATAAAATATTATCATTATTATTACACTAAATGAAACAGAAATTAAGAAGTCTTAAACTTTA
Source organism: Notamacropus eugenii (assembly GCF_028372415.1). Taxonomy (NCBI): domain Eukaryota; kingdom Metazoa; phylum Chordata; class Mammalia; order Diprotodontia; family Macropodidae; genus Notamacropus; species Notamacropus eugenii. Next base: position 368,990,091 of record NC_092875.1, read on the forward strand.
GTACTTCTGTTTTTGGCTGCTGGCTTGGCAAATTTCTACAGAACAGGCCACAGTTCACAATATGGTGAATGAAGTTCTGGATCTGGGATCAAAAGACATAGTTTGAAATTCAGCTAAGCTATTAAGTATCCACGTGACCTTCAGCAAGTCTCAGCCTGTCAAGAGCTTCAACTGCCCATAAGGTAGAGAAAACACTTACACTATGCATTTACAGAATTGTTGTGAGGATCAAATTAAACTTTGTAAATATTAAAAAGTGTCATAAAAATGTGTTATTCTTCCTTCTATTAGCACATCTGAAGACATAGTTTGATTACTTTCTAGAAAAATCTAGAAAGTTGCCAAAAATGTCCCTTGGAACACTAGGGAGTGGGGAGGTGTGTGTGTGTGTGTGTGTGTGTGTGTGTGTGTGTGTGTGTGTGTGTGTGTAAATTGTGTATGTGTGTGTATATTGAAAGTGCCTCAAAAAGTTTTCTAGCCATGCAAATGAACATGAAGACACATAACAAAAATAAAAGGATAAGAAAGAACTATGATTTTTTTTTTTTTAAAAAGGTCTCACCTCCAAATGAATACTTCTGTGCAAGTGTGTTTTAACGAACCCAAACAATATTAAAAAGCGAAAAAACCCCTAAGGGTTGACTCTCAAGTTTAATAGGAAATATGGTCAAATCATCCAGGCACACTGAGAGCACTTTAAAGTTAAAAGGAAATTATTTAAATCAGACCAACTCCTTCCAGTGGTTCTTCCAGGAGCAAAGGTTACAAGAAGAACATAATGAATTTCCTGTTTGTAGTCAATAATGTCATTTTTCATATATCTTCTCCTGCAGCTACAATAAATTGAGTGAAGGATCCATACTTTCTGGTGACATCTCGAAGGAAAAAAAATACAATTATTCAAATTTTTACCTATATTACAGACATAAAGTTACCACCATATGGACATATGAATGCTATATTCTTTCAACTAATACTAACTGTGAATTTCACTTTTGGTTTTAAAAAGTAAATGACTCCCCCAGTTTTCTATGTCATATCCTCCAAATGCAAAACTAAGCATATTTGTCCTTTGTCATGTTTACAACTACAATTTCAGTGGCTTTTTCACTCTCAAATAGCATGGAAAGATGATGAAAAACAAACAAAAAAAACAGACCAGTTACATCACACGCATGTACTTAGTAAAGATGAAAGATGAAGAAAATATGTTCAAGTATCTCTATACCCAGATAGGATGAAAATCTGGAAACTGAAAATTTGTTTACAAGAAGCTACTAATTAAATTCATGTGTTTCAGGTCTTCTCAAAACAAGTTGAGTAAAGATCACTGAATTTTGACTCCCATTAATGGAATTTAAATTCAGGTTCTCCAACATGTAACTTGTGAGTTTTTAGACAAGTTACTATGCCTCAAAGGGTGCTCTCAGGTACCTTTGAGATCTAAATCTATGATCTTATGTTCTACATGGTAGCTAGGTGTCTCCATGGTTAGAGGGCCAGGCCGGGAGTCTGGAAGACTCATCTTTAAATCCGACGTCAGACGCTTAATAGCTGTCTGACCCTGGAAAAGTCACTTAACTCTACCTCAGTTTCCATGTCCATAAAATGATCTGGAGAAGGAAATGGCCAACCACTCCAGTATCTTTGCCAAGAAAACCCCAAATGGGGTCAAGAGTCAGAAAAGACTGAAAAACAACAACATAGTTCTATATGACTTTAGAAATAAACAAATATATGCAATCTTCATTTCTCTCATTCTCTTCTCTGCCTTCACATATTCCTTTGCTTTGGGGTACAATTTGTTTCAGATCCATGTATCACAAGCATGTAGTCACAAATAACAAGACAGACCTACAGGGGAACCCAAATGAATTGCACATCCTCACTCTCATATGAACCACAAAACTGTCTCATACCAACATGGCAATAAATGTGAAAAGGAGTCACCTGGAATCTAAAGTAAGGGAGTGACAAGGAGGAGTATCAGAAGCCTAAGTAGACAAGAGAGATGTGGTTTCACATATAGCTCCAACAGCTCTTTCCCCTCAGGATCTGAAGGATTAGGAAATTTCTGTATCATTGCTGCTCACGAGCCCCTAATCTTATGTGCTCCTTACAGACGAACAATTAGCTAGCAAGATTCAATCAGCCTTCAGAAACAGGCAATCACCAAATAGGGACAGCAAGTAGAGTTGTCACAAACACATTCCGACCCCAAAGCAATGCCACATTCTCCTTTTATATACAAAAGGTCCCTGGGCTGGAGAAAGGGAGAGGAACAGAAGCATCAGCCATAAATTAACTCATATACACCAAGGGTAAACCCCCAGTTCTTAATTAATGGAAGTCCTTTTTTCACTCCATAAAAGCATCAAGCTCCTTTCTAGGACACAGCTCTCTACTTGGCTCCAAGGACTGGTACTCTTGTACCTCACTGTGTCTAATTTGTACTCTCTCAGCTGGCTGCACTTTTTATTACTGGTTCAATCTCGTTTATGACAAGGGCAGTGTGATCCTTCCCCCTAACTGTCATCCCCTGCCCCCTTGTATAGGTAAAAGGATGTGTCTCTTCAATCACTCCAGAAGCTTGATTTTCCTCACTTCTGGAATCCCTGCTGTGACATACAAAAAAACCAGAAGTGTGCCTAATTCTTTCAATAAATGACAACACATTTTCATTTTTTGACTTGTAGAACTTATTTCTCCCAAAAAAGGATTAAGGATTTGTTCACACCTAGTTTACACCTGCGATTCATTCCATAATTTCATCACAAAGGCATTCTCCTCCTATAAAGATATCAGGACATCGGACATTTTATTAGTTACATTAATTGAGCTGAGGAAACTGGGTCCTACCTTTTACGTAGGCTTTTTAAAAAGTCAGTCATAAGCATTTATTAAGCACCTGTTATATTCTAGGCAGTGAGCCTGAAAAGTAGTTCTATGATAGGAAAGAAGGCACGTAAGTGCTAATGCAAGGGGAAAGACTGGTACAGGAGGAAAGAAAGGTAAGTTAGATAAAGGCAAGGAGGTTACTAAAGGGGAAAGTGAACAAACAACGTGAGGAAGAGGCATAAGAGGGCACAGGTATTTCCTTGTGATACACAGTTCACTTTGAACAACACATGATTCCACGATTCTCCAGTAAACATAGGACTTAACCTTAATAAATACTTATTTTCTTCTTATCCTACTTGTCCCTTTTTGTTTTCCTTTGATTCAATGCCCTTCTGGCTCATCTCCTCTCCCCACTACCCCAATGTAATCTGTCCTGTTCTGTAAAGAACTGGATACCTGTTTATAAGTAAATCTTGTTCCTTCCTTCTGGTGTTTGAAGGCTACTAAACAAGATGGATCTTACGCTAAGGTAACTTTTTCAAGAGCAAGGGAAGAAAACAAGAGATGACACAGTATGTGAAGAGAATGATCTCTGGCACTCAAGAGCCACTAAATCCAGTTTAGCTAAATTGGTTCCCTGATGGAAGAATGGCTGGATTCAGCCTGTAGACAAGATACTCTTGATGAGTGTGCATAAAAGGTTTTCTACCCAGGAAACTAACTTTGTTTTATCCTTGATCATCAAGTCATTCAACAAGCACTTGTAGATTAAAAAAGTCGACATAGTAAAATCTTAACAATTAAACTCTATTCAATTTAAATTATGTGATATTCAAGCTGGCCCTTAGGAAAAAGTGCTTTACTAGGCAAAGCTTTACTGTAAACAGCATTTTAAACATCTTGTTTAAGCTACTGTGAACTGGAATACTTTGTATTTTTTAAAGGACTTTGGCAAACTTTCTACACAAACAGATGAGGATTACAAATATGCCTTAACTATTCGATAAATCTGGCGTAGAAGGGCACTGGCTTTGAAACTTTATTGGCGAATCAGTATGTGACAGTATACATTTGAAAATTAATGGCTTTGTAATTCTTTCATTACTTACAATTTTCAATGGTTTGAAATGTTGTTAACCCTACTCTGATTTTTTAGTTCAATTTTTTTTCAATTAACAAGTATTTATTTATTCTCTTTCCCAACTCCAACCCAGGGGGAAGGAGAGAGAGTAGAGAACAAAACTCTTGCAATAGATATACAGTCAAGCAAAACAAATCCCCACATGTCTAAAATACATGTCTCATTCTACATATTGAACCTATCATCTGTCAGGAGGTAGATAACATTTTTCATCATCATCAGTACTCTAACCTTACTCTAATTTAGACCAGACTTTTCTGTCCAGTAGCCCAAATTACAGCAATCTGTAAAGTCCAACTGTGCATCTGAAAGAAATCTTGAAAATTATATACTGCATTTTTTCTATATTATTTTTCTATAAGTAGGACTCTTGTGGATGCAGACATTCACATAAACTTAGAAGATTATATTTACATTTTTGGGATACAACAACAAAGCACTCATATAGAGTTTAGGAGGTAAATGTTATTGCAGCCTCATTTGATATGTGAAGAAACTAAGGCAGGGAGATGTTAAGTGACAAATCCAGGATCACATCTAGAAAAATGTCTGAGGCACAGTTTTAACTCAGGTGATCCCAACTACAAATTTTGCACAAGCGTTCTAAACACTCAGCTACCTGCGTGAAGTACTAAAGGCTTCTTGTAGGGATTAGATTTTTATTGGGTCCGTGATACTAGTGCTCAAATAGCTACAATGACAAACTAGCTACACAGAAAAATGGCACCTGCCTCCATGACATTTTTGTAAGCAAAATGGAAGAAATAATATAATATTTACATGTATTCATAATAGTCCAAAAAAGCAACTGAGGCTATTTTAATTTTATCTATGGTAAATAAAGTAACTACAATGAACTTACTACAGAATATATAAATTAGCCCTAAGAAGAATTTGTAAGCAAAACCAACTGAGCAACATTTAAGCAAAATTAATAAAAACCATGCCAGAGTTCTTGAAATTCATCCTACTTCTAATTCCCATAATATCCTCTTCTAAGTCAAAGTTTCTTAAGTACAGATCTTTTTTCTATAAATATTTATTTACTTTTTGATTCTGGATATACTTAATGAATTCCTTAAATAAGAATGTGTATTGAAATACATTTCAATTCAACAAACATTTATCAGGTGCATACTATGTAGAGATATACAATTTTCAGGCCCTGGACATACCAAGTTAAAATCTAAAGAGTTGGGATTAAGCAAAAGCAGGCTAACCCAAACTCAAGGGATCTTTGCAATATTCATGTTACCTCAGAAGGATGCAAGTCGAAAAGACAACAAAACTCTCTCCTAAATCATTGAATTAAGACTTCAGCTGCTAGACAGTTAAAATGAAGCAAATAATCCTTTTCAAGAGGAAAGGTTGTCTAATGTTAGCCATCTCAGAGACAGAGGTGGGGTCGGAGGTGGGGATTTACATGATAACTTTGTTGTATATTTTAAAAGGAATTGTAAGTTGTGCATAGTGAATTTACAGTTTCAAGCACAATCATCTTTTTTATTGTATTATGTTATGGAAATTCTTGTTTCATTCCATACATTTAAAAAAACTTAACTTTAAAAAAAAAAAAGGCTGCCATGATCAATCCTGCAAGAGTTCCACAGTCCCCTAACAGTTGCTGTTGTTTACCTTTACCCTATAGGTAAAATTGATTCCTGTTGTTTACCTATGAGTAATGGTAAATAAACAACAGGGAACACCTAGAAAAAGAAACTTCATCACCTGAAAATACACCAAACACTATTCATCAACGGTAGAACAAAAAGGTAGGGCAGGATGTGTCATAGCCGCTGAAAATAATATGGTTAAGAGTAGTAACAGTTACAGTGGCCACAGAAAGGGTGAGTGTGGGTGAAAGTGACTGACACTGAACTCTGCCCTATAAGAGGCAGGTCTATGAGAACAGACAACTACAGGATTCCCCACCCTATCATACCTGCACAGGTCAGCTTTTGTTAGTAACAGTAACTCACATTTACTCAGCACCTCAAAGTTTCTACAGAGTTTAAGAAAGGACAAGTTATTACTGGTGAATTGTCACTGAGGTTTATCTAGGTTATCCCCCTTAAATCAATTTTTTAAAACATTGCCAATCAAGCTAATTTTGTTTCCTTTTTATCGTAACTCCTCCTCATCTATTTTGCTTCCTAAACCTAAGTAAAAATAACCAATAGTTTAATGTTTCAATGGTGTTTTTTTTTTTTAATTGGGCAGTTTTGTTGCTAGGTTCTTAAGTCTTCAGAGATCCAAGGGAACCATCTAGAGGATACTCACTTTTTCACTCCAGGGAAAAGTGGACAAATAGGGTAGTTGGACTTTTCATTTGTAATTACACAGGCACAAAGTACTATTTTGCTATTTATCTCTAAAATATTTTAAAGAGAATAATCTCTAAGAAGAACAAATCACTTAAAGGACAAAAGTCAGGTGAAAATACACAAGTCAAATTACAATTATGATATATCATTAAGAATAATCCTTGCATAATCAAGGTACTTACAAAGCACCTGTTGCAGGGGACCAGATTATTTCAAGTGACATTAAATACAAGGGAAGTGTAATATATAACTTGAACAGTCGCACAAAATCCACTGCAGCAGGATTTGATTATACACTATGTGCATTAAAATTCAAGCAGTCATCTCTACTGCCACTCACAAATAAAAAGTAGCGATTTTTTTTAAAAGAATGGTTTAAATAAAGATTTACTAACCACCTATTATAATAGGGCCACTATGCTAGGCACTCTGGATACTTAGATGAAACAAAAAGAGAGAGATATCGTGAGACACTGGAAAAGTCACATCTCTTAGTGTGTTCTTGGACACTTTCTACAAGGCAATTAAGTGGGGAAAAGGTTCTAACCTGTACTGGTAGAGAAAATTCCTCACTGGGAAGTCCTTACACCAATGAAATAACAGATTCTGTCCATATCCCTTTTACAAAGTGTGGCTTTCTTCTTCCCACATAATAACTCCATGACAAAAATAGAGAAACTTAAGTAATATTCAAATTTGGAATCTGAACTTCAAACACAAATGGGATATCAGAATGACTATCATATAAAGTTCAGTATGTTTTGACAGTACAGCTCTCTGTGAATGACCAAATGAACCCTGTCCAAACAATACTTTAAGGCGAGAGCTAGATGGCAAAAACAAACCCTTGTCCAAAAGTAAAGTAGTTCAGTTGTCCACTACCACTTTTCGAAGCTATGAAAGCTCAGGCAATGTCCTCTTCTAATGGGTTCACTATTCATTCTGCTCATTTCAATCAAAGTTCTGTTTCAATGTTCATACATCAGTTTTAGATGGCCCCAAATTCATCATCGTCATCGTTAACATTTATAGAGTGCTTTTATTATAAGTCAATAGTATCTTATTTGATCCTTAAAACAACCCTGGGATGCAGGTGCTATTACATTCCAACTCCAGCTCAGAGATCTATCCGTGCCACCCAGGCTGCCTAGAGAATTTCAGTGAGTATTTCTAGAGTAATAATAACTGCAATAGGTAGAATTTATTTAGTATCTGCTATGCCCTCATCACTTCTAAGTGCTTTATAAATATTATCTCATTTAACCTCACAACAACCCTGGGGAGGTAGGTCCTTTTATTATCATAACCATTTTATAGCTGAGAACTGAGGCAAGTGGAGGCCATAATCTGCTCTGGGTCACACAGCTAGCAAATGTGTAAGGCCACATTTGAACTCAGGTCTTCCTGACTCTGGGCCCAGTACTCTATCCACTGTGCCACCTAGCTCCCTCAAATCTACAATTTATTTCCACAGTACTAGGCTATGGAATACCTACTTGACCAAATTAGTTTTAAAGTGGGAGATTTACCTCTAATTTACAGGCTACCTGAGAAAACTTAGTGCAACATTGGAAGCAGTACAAATTTGCAAGCAGGACGCTAGACCTGCAAGTTCAATTTAACAAGCATTGCTTGAGTTACCTACTAAATAAATGGGTAAGACATAATGACTTAGACCTCCTAAGTTTTCTAACCTTTAAGTGTTTGTCTTTAAAGTATATTTATCTCCCTTGCGATCTGGGATGAGCCTAGGGAATTACTATATCTTATCCAGTATATTACCAGTATAACAGAACACTGGGAAGTAAGAATTGCTTCTTCTATAGGTTGTCAAGTTAACGAGCACTTTAAAAAAAAAATTTATTTTCTCTCCAATTGCAGGAAAAACTTTAATATTTTTTTTTCATATTTTGAAAATTCTCTCCTTCCCTCCCTTCTCTGACCCCCTAAGCAATTTGACATGGGTTATACATATGCAGCCATTCAAAATACATTTCCAAGTAAGTTATGCATTAAAAGAAAACACGGAACAAAAAAAACTAAGAAAATGAAAAAGTATGCTTCAATCTGCATTCAGACTCCTTCAATTTTTTTTCTGTAAATAAACAGCACCTTTCATCATAAGTCCTTCAGAATTGTCTTGGATCAAGGTATTGCTGAGAATAGCTAAGTTATTCATTTGATCTTCATATAATACTGCTGTTACTGCACATCAAGGCTTCTTAAACTTTTTCCACTTGCGACCCTTGAGTGCTTCTTACGCTGTGGGTCACAACCCCAGTTTAAGGAGCATTGCAAAGGTATATAATGGTCCCCTGCTTCTGCTCACTTCACTTTGCATCAGTTCATGTAAATCTTTCCAAGTTTTTCTGAGAGCATTCTGCTTGTCATTTCTTATAGCATAATAGTATTCAATCACAATCATATAAAATAACTTTTAACAAGCATTTATTAAGCACTTACTATATTCCATGAACAGGGTTAAACACTGGGGATACAAAGAAAGACAGAAACAGTGCCTGTTCTCATCATGTAATGGGGGAGACAAAATGTAAATACCTATGTACAAAAAAGAAATCAAAGGGAAAGTTAGAAGTAATATCAGAGGGAAGGCACTAGCATTAAGGGAGAACGGGGAAGGTTTCTTGCAAAAGGTAGACTTGAAAGACACCAGGAAAAGTCAGGTGGCAGACATAAGGGAGAAAATTCCAGAGATGGGGGACAACCAGTGAAAATACAGTTGGTATCTTGTGTAAGGAATAGCAAGGAAGCCAGTGTTACTAGAATGTAAGAATATATGGAGGGGAATAAGGTCTAAGAACACTACTATGGGTGGTACCACCAATAATTGCCCCAAATTAGGTTAGCCAAGCTCACATTTGGAAATACAGCCCCACCTTCAAGGCAAAGTATCCAGAAAAGAGGGTAGTATCTTTCCAGATACACTATTTGAGTAGTTATAGCCTACAGGTACTAGAGACAGCAAGATTGTAGTTACTGATCCAAGATTCATCTGCATAGAAAGACATCTGTAATCAGGAGAAAGATTCAGCTGACTATGACTAGAGAAACACTGAAAGAAAGATAAGTGTCTAAGAACTGAGCCATGTGACTTATCTGTATCTATGAGTCAGAAAGATGAAGATGAGCTTGAGAAGGAGACACAGAAGAACCCAAAGAGGCTGAGGGTGGTGGTGGGTGGTTCAGAATTCAATAGTGACAGAAAAAACAAGGCAAAAGGAAAAGAGTGTTAAGAGGGAAGATCTGGTAAGCTGGAATATAAAATGCTACTGGAATATCAATACAAATGAATGCTGAGAAAGTCCAGTGACTGGGCAATTAAGAGATCACTGATGACCTGTGAAAGTAGTTTTGTCAAGGAATAAAGTTGGATCAGGAAGATAAGAAAGGAATGGTCTGGAGGCAGCAGGTAACATACCAGTATTTCAGAAGTTTGCCTGTAAGAGAAGAGAAAGATAGAGATGGAAGTTAAGACTGGACAAAGGGGCCAAGCGAAAGTTTTCTTAAGAAGGGAAGACTTTTGATAACAAGGTGAGGTAGAAAGAGGAAGGCGCTGGTTAGGAAAACTTGTGTCGAGCCATACACGGTCTTATCTGCTCATGTATCTAATAGTAAATGAATATTTTCACATATTTAACATGCAGCATTAGAAGTGAAAAACCTACAATTAAATCTTTAGATATACTTTTTACTTTACATAATCATTAATAACACTTAATATTTCCCATTTTTGAGGCACCTGTAAAGTGTTTTTATAGGGGTATAGTGAAACATTGCCAGTCCAGTTAAAAATACATGAACATATGGTCATGGTAGCTGGCCATAATTGGCAGTGTTTTAAAACAACTGCTATAAATAAAGCAACAAGCCCACAATAAAAAGTTTGGATGTGGAAAGTAAAGTAGAAGCCAATAAATATGGAGTACTAATAAAAACATTTTCACTATAAAGAAGGAAAAGAAAAAATTTCACAGAAGAGGAGGAATAAGGCTATTGTGAAATTGTTTATATTTGTTAGATATTATAAGACTAAAACAGTGGTTTTTTATAGGCAAACTTGTCTGACAGATAAGTAATACAAAAAAGTTAGAAACTGTGAAACCAAATTCTATTACTTGTTTATCAGGTTTATTTTTGATAGATTAGTATACATACTAACTAAACAAAGCCCTTAAAGAAGCATATATTCCCCTATAAAAGGAAATTCAAATAATCAATCAAACATGGTTCAAACAATACTAACAACCAAAACAATATACTCCAAAAGATCTGCTAGTTATTTTTAAAAGATTTACTTAAAAATTTTTTTAATTAGGAGATGCTAGATTTTCTCCAGTTTTTAAAATTATAAACATAAACTATCAAAATTAGAGTATAATTTCCATTTTTGGTGGTTGTTGTTTTTTTTTTAAACCAGAGCCAGGACGAAAGGTTGTAGTTCACAAAGAAGTCTTTAAAAGCTACTCTGGTGCTTTAAGATATTAACAACTGACTCAAGCCTTCCCTTAAACAAAGCACAAGTTCTATTTGAACTTTTAACAATGGAAGTTAACTTTTCTGCCAAATTTGCTTGCAAACTATTTTTCATTAATAAGCTTTTTAAAGTGTGTCTAATAATAAAACCCACTGTTCCCTTTGTCCTGGCCTCATTATTCTGGTGTCTTGCTGGGCTTGCTCTTTTGAATTGGTGAGACACACATTAGCTCAAGTTCCCAACACACTGGAAATCCCATCATCTTGCCTACTGAAACTAGCTCAGGAGCATCACAACAGGACAATGAATATACTATTACTGAGGACACAAGCTTTTGTTTGGGGTAGGGGGATGGGGGTTGTGGGAGGGAGAGAAGAATGAAGTAGAAGGTTAAAAAAAATTAAATAGTAAATATTATACAGAGAACTTGTAAACTTTTAGCATGATATGAATCAAGTATGGCAAAGCTTTATATAAAGCTATAATGAGATTTTGCTGTTCCTTAAATAAAAGCATTCAATATATCAAGAAAAACTGAGTGGTGGTATTAGACATAACAAAATCTTATGGAAGTATGAAGTACAGTACATCTACCTCTAACTGATGGTTATTAAAGTATTAGTAATAAAGTACTAAGGTATTAGACTAGTCAGTCATGCAGTCCTGCTTTGCCTGATCATCCAGCAAAACTGATCTACAGCTATCAAGCCAACAGGCCAGTACTGAAAATCAAGAGAACCAAAGACTGACTAGCTCTATCACTGGCTGTGTGATCATAAACAACTCACTTGCCCTCTTTCTACCTCAGTTTTTTCTTTCTTAAAAAGAAAACAAACTCAACTTGCTGTACGTTGTTGTGAAAAGGAAACAAGATAATATTCTGTAAAAAGGCAGTGCTAAAAGTACTACACAAATAACAGGGTATTATTCATATTTCAAATCAGAACCATCAAAATTGACTTTCAAAGATTTGCTCCTTTAGAAAGCCTGCTATTTGTTTGTTTTTACAGTCATCTTACTCATCTTACCTAGTGTTGGCATTAAAAAAAGGGGAGGGGGGGAGAGAATTTAAGGCTGAAAGAGAAAACAAAATGATGGGAATTCACACAGTATCACTTGAGCTTTTTTTTTTTTTTTTAATTTATTTAACTTTTAACATTCATTTTCACAAAATTTTGGGTTCCAAATTTTCTCCCCATTTGTTCCCTCCCCCCACCCCAAAACACCGAGCATTCTAATTGCCCCTATCACCAATCTGCCCTCTCTTCTATCATCCCTCTCTTCTTCTCTTTTGTTCTGTAGGGCCAGACAACTTTCTATACCCCATTACCTGTATTTCTTATTTCCTAATAGCAAGAACAGTACTCGACAGTTCTTCCTTAAACTTTGACTTCCAACTTCTCTTCATCCCTCCCTCCCCACCCTTTCCCTTTGGGAAGCAAGCAATTCAACACAGGCTGTATCTGTGTAGTTTTGCAAATGACTTCTATAATAGTCGTGTTGTGTAAGACTAACTATATTTCCCTCCATCCTATCCTGCCCCTCATTGCTTCTGTTCTCTCTTTGGATCCTGTCCCTCCCCAAGAGTGTTGACTTCAGATTGCTCCCTCCTCCCATTGCCCTCCCTTCCATCATCTTCCCACCCTGCTTATCCCCTTCTCCCCCACTTTCCTGTATTGTAAGATAGGTTTTCATACCTAAATGAATGTGCATTTTATTCCTTCCTTTAGTGGAATGTGATGAGAGTAAACTTCATGTTTTTCTCTCACCTCCCCTCTTTTTCCCTCCACTAAAGTCTTTTGCTTGCCTCTTTTATGAGAGATAATTTGCCCCATTCCAGTTCTCCCTTACTCCTCCCAATATATTTCTCTCTCACTGCTTAATTTCATTTTTTTAAGATATGATCCCATCCTATTCAATTCATTCTGTGCTATCTTTCTCTCTGTGTGTGCATGTGCATGTCTGTGTGTGTGCATGTGTGTGCGTGTAATCCCACCAACTACCCAGATACTGAAAAGTTTCAAGAGTTACAAATATTGTCTTTCCATGTAGGGATGTAAACAATTCAACTTTAGTTAAGTCCCTTATGACTTCTCTTTGCTGTTTACCTTTTCATGCTTCTCTTCAATCTTGTGTTTGAAAGTCAAATTTTCTTTTCAGCTCTGGTCTTTTCATCAAGAAAATTTGAAAATCCTCTATTTCATTGAAAGACCAATTTTTCCCCTGAAGTATTATACTCAGTTTTGCTGGGTAGGTGATTCTTGGTTTTAGTCCTAGTTCCTTTGACTTCTGGAATATCATATTCCACTCCCTTTGATCCCTTAATGTAGAAGCTGCTAGATCTTGTGTTACCCTGATTGTATTTCCACAGTACTTGAATTGTTTCTTTCTAGCTGCTGCAATATTTTCTCCTTGACCAGGGAACTCTGGAATTTGGCCACAATGTTCCTAAGAGTTTCTCTTTTTGGATTTCTTTCAGGCAGTGATCTATGGATTCCTTGAAGACTTCTTTTGCCCTCTGCTTCTAGAATCTCAGGGCAGTTTTCCTTGATAATTTCATGAAAGATGATGTCTAGGCTCTTTTTTTGATCATGGCTTTCAGGTAGGCCCATAATTTTTAAATTGTCCCTCCTGGATCTATTTTCCAGGTCAGTTGTTTTACCAATGAGATATTTCACATTATCTTCCATTTTTTCATTCTTTTGGTTTTGTTTTGTGATTTCTTGGTTTCTCATAAAGTCATTAGCCTCCATCTGTTCCATTCTAATTTTGAAAGAACCATTTTCTTCAGTGAGCTTTTGAAGCTCATTTTCCATTTGGCTAATTCTGCTTTTGAAAGCATTCTTCTCCTCATTGGCTTTTTGAACCTCTTTTGCCAATTGAGTTGGCCTATTTTTCAAGGTGTAATTTTCTTCAGCATTTTTTTGGGTCTCCTTTAGCAAGGTGTTGACCTGCTTTTCATGCTTTTCTTGCATCTCTCTCATTTCTCTTCCCACTTTTTCCTCCACCTCTCTAACTTGATTTTCAAAATCCTTTTTGAGCTCTTCCATGGCCTGAGCCCATTGAATATTTATTCTAGATGTCTGGGATAAAGAAGCCTTGACTTCTGTGTCTTTCCCTGATGGTAAGCCTTGTTCTTTCTCATCTGAAAGGATGTTCACCAAGAAAGTAACCTTCTATGGTCTTTTTTTTTTTTTTCCCTTTTCTGGGCATATTGCCAGCCAGTGACTTGACTTCTGAGTGTTCTCTCCACACCCACCTCACCTCCAGTTCTGCCCAGCCAGCACTTGGGGTCTGAGATTCAAATGTTGCTTCCTAGCCTCAGGGCTTTTGGCAGGGGCAGGGCTGCTATTCAGTGTGAGATTAAGTTGAGGTGCTCAGGTGGGGGCAGGGCAGCCACACGGGACTCAGTTCCCTCAGGGGGTTTGTGCAGAGACCTTCAACAATGGATCTGAGCTCCTGCCTGCTTTGGGAGCCCCTGTCTCCTGCTGCCTCTGCTGCTGCCTCCCGAGGGGGCCTGAGTTATGGAGACACCCCGCTCCCCTCTCCGCGAGCCGAAAAGACTCTCTCACTGACCTTTAGCGCCCCTGGGTGGAGGGACCTGTGCGGCTGCTGGAGACTCTGTCCCTGAAGCCTGCTTCGATCTGCTCCTCTCAGTGCTGAGCAGCCAAGGCAGGGCTGGGCTCTGCTCCCAGTCCGGTGTGCTATGGACCTTTCATGTCGGTTTTTCAGGTCCCTCTGGAACAGAAATCTCCTCCACTCCATTGTTCTGTGGCTTCTGCTGCTCCAGAATTTGTTGGGAGTTCTTCTTTACAGGTATTTTATGGGCTGTGGTTTTGGAGGTAGCATATGTGTACCTTTCTACTCTTCCATCTTGGCTCCTCCCCAAGATTTTCACTTTCAAAAAACAGTTTATCTTTACAAAAATATTTAAGGTAGGCCAGTCATACACACAAAAAAAGACTATTGTGACTATATATTTGTTACTGTATCATCTTTAAATTTCCTTTTTAATTTTTCAAAAAAAATTCCCTTTCTCTCACATAAAAAAATACACTCACCAAGCAAGAAGTCAAACGAATAACTACAGTGCATATTAGAAAGAAAAGGATGCTGTCCTCCCCTTTCTTCTCAAACCCCACCCCCAAAAAAAGAAAATGGAAAATTGGTATAATTCAAGTATTAACTAAGTGAATGAAACTATCAGAAACTGGATAGTCTTGGTATTCAGATGAAGATGGAAGGATGTATATTTATATAAGGCAGCCAATAGGAATCTAAGTTCTGGTCTATATCCAGTCAAGTCTGACCTTGTGCACTAATTTCCTTTCTTCAAACTCTGTGAACTCAACTGTGAAATGAGGTGAAGGTTGGACCCTGCTAAAGCACACATACTATTTAGACTAAACTGTGCTACATGATTACCTTAGAAAATCCAGAACTGTAGCCTGCTTTTCACAGAAGCCATTCCCCTAACCAAAAGCAGTATATTTAAACAAAGGTGTTAGAGGAATATAAATATTTTCTAAACACATGCTGCAAAATTCACCCATCAACCACATTAATAGAAGAAGTGTGTACCTAGAAATGTGGTATTTTTCCAGTGATCTGTGAAGTCCTCTTGATCCACATCCTGGAGTCAGCAATACTAACTGGCACTAAGGAAAACTAAACAAAGACTGACCTTGGCAACTTATTGTCACTGGGTTATCAACAAAAGTAAAATCAAATCTACAATGTGACAAAATGTAGGATGTCTAATTATGACACCAGAAAGGGGGAACAGAATTTGGTTTAACTTTCTTTCATATCAACCTTCTAGTGCCTTCCCTGTTATTCTCCCCTATTTCTGTTTGCATGTTGTTTCAGTGACCATCATCTGACTCTCTTTTTTTTTTATTAAACTTTTAACATTTATTTTCACACCATCTGACTCTTTTTTTAACACTAGAACTTAGCACAGTTCATGGCACATACTAAGTGCTTAATAAATGTCTACTGATTAACCAATGTTTCAGTAGTCATCTCCAATTTATCTGAAGTATATCTTACTTACATACAGTTTTTTGCATTTCTCTCCTGTATTAAACTGTGAGCTATTTGAGAGCAGGTACCATTTTTGTCTTTGTATCCGTGACACTCAGCACAGTGTCTAGCACATAGTAGGCACTAAATAAATGCTTATTGTCTAGTATTAGAAACAAAAGGATGCAAGGCAGAGGTGTTAGGACTGAAAGCCCTCGAGGCATGGAAAAGAAAGAATAAGGAAGATTAAAAACATCATTATTTTACAGCAATTAAGCATCCAAAATTTCTAGATCCTTAAAAAATACTCAATCCTTCCCTATCCTGCTTATACCCTTGTCTAAATATGATTTAGCAGAATATGGTAAGAAAGGGCTATACATGAATTCTAGCAAACCAAAGCACATGCATGGTTTATAGTCTAACAATTTCATTTAACAGATCAAAAAGCCCCCTAATTGTACTTATTTCTAGAAAAAAAATAAGTAAATATCTCCAAGAGGTGTGTGTGTATGTGTGTTTTTTCCTTACCTGACATTTCTATACGCCAAACCACTAAAACTATAACAAAGTTTTCTTTGAAGTCTTTCACAGTAGAATCCAATCTCTGACTGTAGTAGTCTTTATAAAGAAAATGCTGAGAACAACAAAAAGAGCTTTTTCACTATATTGGGGAAAAGAACAATGAAATATTCGTTCTGGTCCTGGAAGCGGATAGGGCTATGATCTCACAGAAAGGAAGTGGATCATCTCTGCTATTGCTATTTTGCTTCTGCTTTCCTATCAAGAAGAATGATCTCCAGAGTGGAAAGGATAGATCTAAAGTGCTTCAGAGGAAATTGAAAACCAAAATTAAGTAAGGAGATAATAAAAGGCTACCTGTTTTAGCTGAAGTCAGTGGGCCTGTACAAATTACACCTAAGCACAGTGCTGAAACAACTTGAGGATGTGACTGCCCAAGAGCTGTCACTTATCTCTGAGGAATGGAAGAAAATGGGAGGTGTTCCAGCAGACCAAAAACAGGCAAATGCCCTGATTTTGAAACTGAGAGAAAAACTGTATCTGGAGGTCACAAAGCAACACTCACAATGAGTAGGCAAGAATGCAGACCACATGGTTTGTGAACACTTAAAAGCAATGAAGTAATAACCATAAGCCAGAATGATGACTTCATTAAGAAGAAGTTGTGGTAAAGTGTGGTAACATTTCTATTTTTGTCACATAATAGATTAAAGAATGTGTATAGGTCCAATCATTCTGGAGAACAACTTGCAACTATGCCCAAAAAGGTATATAAAACTGTGCATATGCTTTTACCTAGCAATACTGCTGCCTGGCAAGGACTTCTAGCTCTACATTCCAAAGAGATCTCAAAAAAGGGAAAAGGTTCCATATTTACAAAAATATTTATAGTAGCTTTTTGTATTGGCAAAGAAATGGAGACTGAAGAGATGCCCATCAACTGGAAACTGGCTAGACAAGTTGTGGTATATGATTGTGATGGAATACTACTATGCTGTAAGAAATGACAAAGGGGATGGTTTCAGAAAAACCTGGCAAAATTTATGTACACAATAACAGTCAGCAATATTGTAAAGAAATCAATAGGGAAAGACTTGGTAACTCTGCTCAGTACAAGGATCCATAAGAATTTCAAAGGACTCATGACTCTTGATGCAAAATGCTATCTTACCCTCCAAACAGGAAACCGATGAACTGAGTGCTGACTGAAGCATATTTATTTTTTTAATTTATTCTTAGGGTTTTGGGAGGGAAGAAAACAACATAGCTAATGTGAAAACATGTTTACAATTACTTCATATGTATAGTGGGTATCATATTTCTAGTCTTTGATATGGGTGGGGGAGGGGCTGGAGAGAATTTGGAACTGAAAATAAAAAAAAATGTGTATAGGATTTGGTAATGCATGTGACGAGGTCTCAGTCCAACAACAATCAACAAGCATTTGTTAAGTGCTTTCTGTGGGCCCCCTGCTAAAAGCATAAAAGATATGAACAAAGGTGAAAATATACATTCTCACAGAATCCCAAAATTTGAGACTTGTAAGGGAACATAACCTCAGAAGTCATCTGGTCCTATACAGATGGTCCATATACAAAAGAATTCCCAGTATAACATAACCAACACGCGGTCACTCACAGCCTTGGCTTGAGGAGCTCTAAGCAAAGGGAATCTATTTCCTCAAAGCAGCCTGTTTTACTTTGGATCATTTAAAATTATTTTTTCTGATACCAAGTCTAAATTTAACTCTTTGCAGTTTTCACGTATGGCTTACGGTTCTACTTTCTGGGGCCAAGAAGAACAAGGCTAATCCCTCCTCCACATGTTGCTGTTGTTACTCAGTCATAGTCTGACTCTGTGACTCCATCTGGGGTTGGCAGAGGTACTGGAATGGTTTGGCATTTCTTTCTCCAGCTCATTTTACAGTTGAGGAAACGAAGGCAAACAGGGTTAAGTGACTTTTCCAGGTCATAAAATTAGTTAAGTGTCTGAGGCAGAATTTGAACTCAAGTCTTCCTGACTTCTAAGCCTGGTGCTCTATTCCACTTCTCTACTTAGCTGCCTCCATGTCTTTCACATGACAGCCCTTCAGATTTTTAAAGGTAGATACAATGTCTCCCCCAAAGTCTCCTTTTATTCAGGTTAAACATGCCTGAGGTAGACTAGGTTCTTTTGACTGATTCTCTTATGTCACGGACTCAAGACCCTTCTTCACCATCCTGGTTGTCCTCCACTCTTCATCTTAGGAATGTACTTTAACACAGTATTTCAGATGAGGTCTGAAAAGGGCAAGTGCAGTGGGATTGTTCCTTGTTTCTGGAAGCTACGTCTCTCTAAGGCAGGCCAAAACTACGTAAGTTTTTCCCCCTATTGTTGACTTCTTCTAGGTCCACAAAATGGAGAGATAGATGCAAGGTACATGCATTCATGGGTACCTCAACAACCATACTCCCCTAGTAAATTTCAAGTACTGGACTTAGGTTAAAACAATGAAAAATACGTGATGAACGTAAACTACATTAAAAGAAGTATGATGTACATGGAAGACATGAGCTCACTACAAATATTTGAAATGTTCTCATGGGGAAGAAAAATTAGACATGGCTGGCTTGGCCCCCAAATACAAAGCAAAGATCAGGAAGAAAGATTTCAATTTCATATCAGGAAAACCTTCCTAACAGAGCTAACTTAGGAACTCTTCAAGCAAGTGGCAAGATGGGTAGTGAAGGGGAGGGGTGTCCTAAAGAAGTTCACATTTCATGTAGGGGTTAGACTGGACAACCTCTGAGTCCTTTTCCAGTTTGGATTCTGTAAGTCTAAATTCGTACATAAGTTGTCATTTTGTTACTACAAAGGCTTAAAAACAAAAATCAAATTCACATAACATACCTCAAAATGAAATTTAGAAAGGAATGTCTGACTGATTTTGACATTACATGTAAATCTGTAGTCCTGAAAAATGCATCTGACACTCTTTTTCCTACAGGAACAAGTGGAGGTCCCAGACTAGCCAAAAAGTACAGTATTATAATCTTAAGAGCTACTTTGGAATCACAGAGCTCTAGTCAACTCTCTAATTTTACAGGTGAGGAAACAGGCCCAGAAAAGTTAAGTGGCTTGCCTAAGGTAAAAAGACAATAAATGGCAGATTCAGGATTTGGGCCTCAATACTCCCAATATAATGCTCCTTTCCTTTGTTATTTCGACTGACACACATTAGCACTACGTAGAAATGTGGAAAATAAAATTTAAAAGAAGTTTTAAATTTTCATTCTGATTACAATGTCAAACTATGCAATCACAAAGCTCAGAAGATTAAGGAGTTTGTTATATATTGCTGCAGTGTTTCTTATTCATGTCTACATGAGCAAGGTTCAAAGTCCTAAAACTTGATAATTTTGATATCAAATAATGGCAATAAGCAAAACGGCCAGTTAAAGACCAAAAATATAAAGAAGATACAGTAGGTCAGCTCCCTGACCTCAAGAAGCCTATTATAAGGGAATACAACCTTTACAAAGATATGAGTAATTTTTCTAATATAAAAAGTACTTCATTTTTTTCAAACTACATGTAAAGACAATTTTCAACAATGATTTTTTATAAGATTTTGAGTTCCAAAATTTTCTCCCTTTCTATCTCCTAAGTCTGTAAGCAATCTGATACAGGTTATACATGCACAATCATATAAAACATATTTCCACAGTACTCAAGTTGTAAAAGAAGAAACAAAAGGAAAAAAACAAAAAAAAGTGAAAATAGTATGCTTTGACCTGCATTCAGACTAGAAATGGACAGTATTTTCCATCATGAACTTTTTGTCTTGGATCATTGTACTGCTGAACAGAGATAAATTGTTCATAGCTGATCACTGCACAATGTTCTGTTATTGTGTACAGTGTTCTCCTGGTTCTGCTCACTTCACTCAGTGTCAGTTCATCTGAGTCTCTCCAGGTTTTTCTGAAATCTGCCTGCTCATCATTTCTTATAGCACAACAGTATTCCATTACATTCATACAAATTGTTCAGTCATTCCTCACTTGATGGACATCCCTCAATTTTCATGTCGCCAAAAAAAAAAAAGAGTTGCTATAAATATTTTGGTACAAGGAGGTCCTTTTCCCTTTTAAAGATATAAGTAATTTCTAGAACATTAATAAACAGGGTACATGGAGTAGAAAAGGTTTTGAGTAGGAGTTGACACCAGCCAGGGTTTTTAAGGAAACTCAATTTCAAAAGGTAGCAGTAAGAAATAAATGCATTTCAAACATAGACTGATGACCACCCCTACAGAGGTACAGAAGCAAGAATGGCATGGCATGGACTGGGCACAGCTGGCAGGCCAGTTTGACTATAACTGAGTTCAAGAGTAGAAAGAAAGAACATTATAGAAGTTTGAAAAGGCGAGTGGGAACCAGATTGTGGAAAAGTACAGGTCAAGAGATTTCCATTTTATCCTAAGGGCAACAGGGAAGCAATGAAGTTTTTTGACCATGGGTAGGTGTAGGCTGACATTTCTGTGTCTGTTAGTAATACCAATTTGGTAGCTGTGGGGAACATGTAATGGAAAGGGAGACCAGAGAAGCAGGGAAACCAATCGGGAGGCAACTGAAGTAGTCTAAACAAAAAAGCCTAAACTAGCAGGACAACTATGTAAATGGAGAGAAGGAAACCGAAATGAGAAATGTTATGGAGATGGAATTGACAAGATTTGGCAACCTAATGAAGAGTGAGGAAGAGGGAAGAATCAAGGTCGATTCCAAGGTTAGTAACCTGAGTGAAAAGAGTTATTCCTTCATTATGAACCTGAGTGCCTGGAAAGATGGTGATGCTTTCAACAGAAACTGGAATTCTAGATGAGAGATGGATTGGGGGTGGGAGGTGGGGAAAAGAATATGAATTCAAATTTTAGACATAATAAGTTTGAGAAGCCTGTGTGATATACTGGTGAAGATAAATAAAAGGTAGCTGGGGATGTAGGACTGAACTTCAGGAAAGCCTAGAGCTGAATATATAGATTTGGAAGCTTCTGCACCTAGAGAATGTCACACTGAATCTATGGGGGCTGATGAGATCACCAAGAAAGAAAATATATATAGAGAGAAAAAGGGCCCAGGAAAAAGCTTCATCTCATCTAATTCCCACATTTTACAGATACTGAAACTAAGTTCCAGGGGGCATTAAATGTCTTACTCAAAATGGAAAATGAAATTGCAGGAGATGGATTCAAATCCAGGTCCTCCAACTGTTTTTCTCTCTACAATGTTATATCACCCATAAGGGCTTAGACCATGCTGTGCTTATATTTTTATTTAGCACTCAATTCATTTTAAAAAGCTACAGTTTGCTCATGACAGTACTTCTTTGGATGGTTATAAACTAGCACCTGACCACAATTTATATAGTGGTCAGAAATGGAAGTTACCAATTGGCCTCCCCAGAATTACCTTTTTCCCTTGTACCTCCCACACAGCACTTTTTTTTTAAGCCCCTTTAATGAATTTATTATTTATTACTTCATATTATATAGATACAACCCCGCTAAGGACAGGAGTCATATCTGCGGGCTTTATTTCTCCTAGCAGTTAGTTTTCACATAAGGTTTTCAATATTTTTTTAAATGAATTAAATTATAACATAGCATCTTTTACTTCTTGTTAGAACTGCCCCCCCCCCCCAAAAAGGGCAGCAAAATCATGCTACAATCAATTCAAGAACCTTTTATTAATCACCCATTATGTTCTGGATTATTCCTTAAGAGCAAGCGGATAGCAAGGCAAAAAGTGAAAAGGTACCTGCCTTCAAGGAGCTTACATTTAACTGGAAAGACAGTATCACATACACAAATGAGTAAGTACAAGCTAACTTCAAGAAGGTGCAATATATTTTTTAAAATATTTTCATCATCCCTTTTTCTAGCAGTAAAGTAACTTATGATACTTTCTCCTTCCTGATTTGCTTCTGCCTGTCCAGACTTTGTCACTATGCCTCATCTACTGTCTCATTCTGGAACATCCATCCACCCTGGGGGCCTCTTCACCCTAGAACATCTATCCGTCATATCAATCCTCCTTCATTTCCTTGCTGACTCTGTTTCTGACTTGCTGGATTTTAATACCATGTCCAGTACAGGCACCCTTCTCCTCCACTCTTTTTAGCTCCCTTCTGTGTTGTCTCCCTATTAGAATACAAGTTCTCTGAAGGTAGGGATTCTGCTTTCTTTTGCACAGACACATATACACGTATGCCTTCACACTATACTAACGTATAGTGTCTGGGCATGGTAAGCACCTAATCAATCTTGTTAAATTATGTTTAGTCTGACAACTGTGGAAATAAAGACTATATAATGACAATTTTAATATTTCTAAAACAGACAAAACGAATATTTTTCTGTAATAACTTGTCCACAGAAGATGGAGAAATAACTAAAGACTGCTTATAAACAATTTTCAAAATCAATATTTCTAAATAAGGAAAAATATCCTTATCTCTATTATTACAATAAACAAGTGAGAAATAAAGACAAAGGCAAGAAGGAAGGTAGACAGTCCTAGGAAAGAGAGGAAAGAATGGTTTAGGTGGAATGATGGTGACAGAATTAGGATTTTGCTCATTTCGGTATTTTGGAGGAAAAAAGGTATATTATCAGCCTACAAAATATAAGCATGTTGTTGAATATTATTAAGTATAACATCTTTTTTCCTTTTTAGACACAAAAATGAATAGAAAAAATCCTCTGATTCAGACACAATGTCAATATCCCATGAAACTGTTTAACAACAAATGTAGATGACATCTAAGTGAAATTAAATAGAACTATTTAGTTCAAAGAACACTTGCTTCCAAAATGTTGGAACTAATAAATTTGGTCATTAAAATATTTATTTTTCTTTCATAACTTGGCCTGAAATCTTTTCAACATTTTCAAAGAAAATTGAAAACCAACCCATACAAAACAAATTAAAATGGCAGTCTGTGTACATCTGCATTAACCTAAAAACAAAAGCCGTTTTGCTCCCCCTTCAGTGTAAGCATAATCAAAGCACAAAAAGAACAGATGGTTTAGATTTTCTTTATAGAAAGTGGCTGAGAAGACCTACATCTTCAGTATTTATACAGCCAAGTCTGATCTTAGTGGCAATTTTAAACCAGGAATTTCCATGAGACAAAGGGGAATTCTTTTAAGCAACTAAAAATTAACTGGGCTAAACTGATATTCCACAGAGAATTAACTGACTGTTCCATAGCACCACAGTTAATAAGACAAATGTTTTCCCACTCACAAGAGCAATGTAATTTCATTTTAGCAATTTCATTCTCATACAGATATGACACATTGAGTCAAAGAGGCCTTGCTCCCTAAAAGCTTCCAAAAAAATTTTTTTTACAAGAAAATAAAGCAACTTGGTTAAAATGCATATGAACAGATTTTCTGGTCATCAGCATCAGTAGGCAAGGAAAATAAAGAGAGCTCATGATATGACCTTACCTATTTTGTAACTTTAGTCAAGATGAGTGGGAGAGGAAGAGAAGTTAAGAATCCAGAATGAGTGATATCTGTCTTAACGAAACCCAACCATGCAAAATAGTTCATAATCAAAACCAAAGACAACGCGCCTCTTTCCACATATTTTTGTATATCTGCATATGAATGCATTTTAGAAGAAAATGAGTTATAATAAATTTGCTAAGATAATTTTCTCTTTGTTACATGATTCACTGTATTCTTTACAGTTTTATAGTTACAGTGTAACATTTACTTAATCCAAGAATGGATGCTTGGTTTTTAACTTTTAACTGTGGTTCCACATGCCAACTATTTTACTACAAGAGAAAGACTGTAACCTCTGTAGTAGATTCTACATCTGTACTAGGAAAAAAGAAAGGAGTGAACTTTTTGAAGTAACTTAAAAAAGAAAGGAGTATCTAAGCCAATAGCAAACGTACACATGATTCATTTATGAATCCCACATAATTTATATATTCAATTACACCTAATCCACCATTCTTTTCCTTTAGAGGTCATTGCTCCAAGTTATTTTTCTTAATTTTATAAGTTTTTGGACATTGCTTCTCTACTGGGTAAAATGATACATAAAAACTTTTTAAAAGCACAAATACTTTTCTATATTATCATTAAGGTCAATGGTAAAAATGCCCTTATAAGAGAGAATTATAAGTATTAACCTCATCAGGGAAGCAAGATTGTATTTTTTCCCGTTATATAAAATCTTTTGCACTAAAATACTACTCTGATGCCACACCACAACTTGAAGGTAGCCTTGGGCTCTCAAAGACTAGGTCAATAGAATATAACAATTTCTGGACGTTCCAATGCCAAAAAGGAAAGTATTCAAGTTTGAATTAAGCATCTGCTTGTAGGTCTCTCTTCTGAGGATCAGTCTAGCTAAATGAGAAGAAACTTATCAGTAGATTGGCCAGCAGATAATCAATTTTGGGTCTCAACAACTAATAAGTGTGTAGGAGTGGTGATCTCTATCAGTTAGAAGATACATACACTGATGAAATTATGGATCTCTGAAATAAGTATGCATCACTTTGCATAAGTAATGCAATTAAAGTTATGCACCTGTTATATATTAAGTTATATAGGTAATATATAATTTTATGTATTCTATATATGATAAACTGTGGTGCTTACAATTGTCCTCTCATCAGTGACAACATTCTTAATTTGGACAGAACTTGCCCATTTAAATGATGAGCAAGCCAATACTTTAGGAGCTAAACCAAAAGCCGTATGTAAATTCAATCTATCCACCAATCAACCTTCTCCACCTATCACTATGTCATGAAAGGAAACTGGGTTGCAAAGAGCAAATTCTGTCAAACCAGAGGCATGCTGGCTAGTTCTGGAACTCTGTTCTCTTTTTCTATGCTACAAAAGCTTCTTGAAAACTGCAGCCAGCATATGGCGTCCTATTGTTTCACAAATGTCCTTCTCTCCACATTACCCTGTTAACATCTGCCACTAGTTCTGTTTGCAAGGATATAAGCAGATGCTTGGTGAACTTTGACTTCTCACAAAGACGGATACATTTCAGAACAGAAGATCATTCCAGAAGTGCGAACTACTTGCTGACTTCTACAGACTTAGCAATCCACCACCCTCTTGTGAAAAACCTAAATATACTGGAACTCCTGAAAAAATGATTATGTGAACTACAGTGCACATGTTCAAATATGCTCATTTAAAGACTGGTTTCAATTTTATATTTCTGGAACTGAAACGATGGTACATTTTGTGTGTAATATATGTTACATTTATGACTGACTAATTTTAGATTGCCTTGATCTAAGCTTGATCTTTTTCCCCTAAATATTTTTTTCTCTGAGGTTTTATTTTGAAAAAAAAAAAAAGTCACATAACCAAAATTCTTAGAAATAAAAAAAAATTACCATTTTGTGAAATATTTTACATTCTTAAGCAATATATCTAATCTTTACAGGCATTTGAAAAAAAAATGCTAAGACTTTTAGGTATGCATATCTATTCCTCAAAGTTTATTTAGCATGTCAAAGGACCTGGGTTCAAATTCTGACTACCTTCCTTCACATCACCTGGATAAATGACCTCTAAATTCCCTTCCAGTTCTAAACCTACACTCTAATACAATCCGAATTTTATAGACTAAGTGGTACACTACGTTTGCAGTATGTACAAAGAAAATTCTCAGATTCTGATTTCCAACTAGAGACAAGACTTGGAATAGAAAAGTGTGGACAGCTAATACACATGGGGAAGAGTCAACAAAGATCACCTTAAAATATTACTTTTTATAATGGCACATGTCAAAAAAATCCACTTTCTATGGCATGGGAGTATTTACTGTGTGATGGGTTGCATATGTTATAATGAATGCCCAAAAGCTATTGTGGATAATAACCACTGGGGATGATGTTTCAAATATAGAGATGCAATTTTTCAAACCTTGTCCAGGTTGCCCAAATGCCATACTGTGATTCAATTTCTAGTCCAATGAGCGAACCATTAGCCCGTATTCAATTTTATATTGTTTTCTCACATTACTGCCTGTGTCGTATCATGGAAAATTGTCTAGATCAACTTATTCAGTCTAAGTATCAGGAATTTGCAAGGTAAACAGTGAGTCGGTCAACAGTTTACTATATTGCCCTAGGATAACTCCTTGTATGCTTCAGTTCCTCTTTTACAAAATGGGGAAAACAATGATGGACTAGACAGGGAAACTAGATGAATCAACAATTTATAAGTGCTTTTCAAATTGAGGGAGTTGTCTTATATCATGGGTCACATTACACAGTAACTTCAGGAAATAAAGCAAGCATATTCTATAAGTTTATAAGAACTTAAACCTCTGAAAGAATTCACAATTGAAAACCATTTTCCCAGAACTGAAAGGGGTTGGCTGGAGTAGGTGTTAACTCCCTCTAGACAAGGTACAGTACTTTTGTTGTAATTAACATAAAACACATGTCGCTTTTCTGTTCTCACAGTGCCCAAATGTCCCAACAGATCTGTATTAAGTTAAACTAACACAAGAAAAGTACCTTTGTTACAGACAAAACCACTTACAGGTGCCAGTCAACACAAAGTTATGGAGAGCATGCTATGTTCTCCTTGTTGACAATATTATACTGTGAATGATTTCTTTGTGATAGCAAATTCAAAGAAATTACCTTTGACTGACAGGATTCTTACCTGTGATATTTACCATCTGTGTTTTGAAAAACAACATTACTGAGATCATGTATCAGCTGCTTCCATTTAGAACATATTTTGTCTATTTTATAAGTCTTAAGTAAAGAATAGGTAATTACACATACATTTTCTGTGTTGTTGATACTAATGAAGTCCATAATAATCACTTAAATATTTTCTGTCTACATTTTTCTGTGTACTTTTCACCAAATTATTCAATAAACTGTAGCAGAAATTTTAGAAGAAATATACTGAGACGCAGGAGATTTGTATTTTTAATCATAGCTCCACCACTGGTTACAAGACCTTGGTCAAGTCATTTAACTTGTTCTTCATCTGTAAAATAAGGAGGTTGATTCCATTACTTCCAAAGTCACCTTCTAGATTTCCTGGAATTCTTTTATTCAGTATTTAGAAGGAAAATGTTCTTGAGAGAGAACAAAGAAACATTTCCATAAAAATTACATGGTCCAGTGATATTTGATCTTAAAGACATTCAATTTTAGAGGAAACAGTTGCTTTAAAAAAACATTAAAAATTAATGTTATTTAAAATTTGAACAGAAGAGATAATTTGCTATAAGATCCAATTTAGATTTCTATTGTCAAGTCCAAGTAGTTGTTGAAGCAAACTTCCTGTTTTCATTATTGTCTTTAGTACTCCTTAATAAATGCTATAAGAGAGACAGCATCTTACCAGTACGGATACATCTTTTGCTCACTCAGCTTAGAACCTTTCAAAGCCTAATAAGGATGAGTTTCTGTGGCCTCCAAAGTGAATCACATGGTGGTCAGACTTCTGTTGAGAAGCCTTTTTGAATTTAGCTGGCTAGTTCTCAAAACCTGTCACAGTGTGTCTGTGTATACTAACTGAAGGTGGTATTCAAGAACTGACTAACACATTACCACAATTAGATGATACATCACAATAAAGTTTTAGTGGAGATTGTGAATAACAGTATATTCTTTTCACAGAAACCTTTTTTAAATTTTGCTTTTATTACTGTCCACAAATACACTTGAATTTCACATATTTCTCATAAAAAATACAGGCTCAAACCAGTATTTTAACATGATGATACTAGTAATGAAAACACAAGACACAAAGCTCAAAACTTAACAAATGATTATCCTCCACAATAAACCTGCAAATCAAATATTCACAGCTTCTCATACTTTTCCCTTACTGTAGGCATTAGCCCCTGTCAATTAATCTATAGTATATTATTGTAAGTATAATGTGTAACAGACTTATATTCAACAGTAATAATCCAACTTTAGGGACAGGCTAACGTTCAATATTAAAATATCAAAAATATACCCCTTCAGGTATGAACATTTGCTTTTACAGGAACATATATCAATTCTGCTGTGACTTAAGGCAAGGGGGCAACAGGAGGTGGCTAAAACTTTAAATCCAGTTATGGAGCAGGAATCTGGCAGAAACTGCAGGTCTAGGCAAGTAATAAGGTGAGGCCAAAGGTTCAATTAGTATGGGAAGAATGAATAAGTAGCATTAATTCCAGGCAGGGAAGCAGATCTCCAAATCCAAGAAGGCCAGCAAAGATAGAGACAGTCAATAAGGACAATATTTGCAAACAGGGATATGATTTCTGATCCCAGGACTGAAATATTTTTGCTTTTTGATGTGTCTAGATTGTCATGGTCTGGCAAGAGGCAAGTCTGTAGCCTGTGAAAGACAGAGAGGTCCAAATTCCAATAAAGCCTGATTACGGCAGAGTCAGGGAACAAGACCTTCGGGTGCTAAATCAGTTCTTAACCTTTTCCGTGTTATGGACCCCTTTGGCAATGTGGGAAGTAAAGGGCCCCTTTCTCAGGAAAAAAAGGTTTAAAATGCATTAAAAATAAAATACATAGAAATAACATAGGAAATGAATTATAGTTAAATATAGTTATGAATTTAAAAAAACTTCACAGACTCTAGATTAAGAGACTCTGATCTAAACTCTAAACCTAATTTGGGACATTACAGGTCATAATAAACACTGGTTCAATGATTCTTGCTTTAATTTCAGAGTGGTTGAGAAGATGATGAAAAGAATTAAGGATTTTAATTACTAAGTGTAACATACAAGGAATCCCATGCTTCCTTTAACACTGAGTTCAAAAACTACCTTCTAAAAGATCCCTGCTTCTAGTGTCCTCATTCCCAAAATTACATATACTTACTTTGTATATATTCAGTACATATTTTATGTACATGTCTCATCCAATTAAGTTTAAGTTCCTTGAGAGCAGGAGCTGTTTCATTTTTGCCAGTGTAACAGTGCCTGGTACATTTGCTATTCAGTTATGTCCAACTCTTCATGACCACATGGACCATACTCTGTCCATGGGGTTTTCTTGGCAAACATATTGGAATATTTTGCCATTTCCCTCTCCTGTGAATTAAGGCAAACTGAAGTTAAGTGACCTGTCCAGTGTCACACAGCTAGTGGAGTCTGGATTTGCATTCAGGTCTTCCTGACTCCAGGTCCAGTGTTCTATCCACTGAATAACCTAGCTGTCTTGTAGGCAGAGGTTTAAGTGACAAAGTCACACGCTATTAAGAATCTAAGGCCATATTTGAACTCTGATGTTCCTGATACCAGGCCTGGCACTCTTATCAACTGAGTTATCTAGCTCTTTAGCACATAGCAGCCACCTAATAAATGTTTATTAATTGATTATAAGCTAATATCACATGATTTCAAATATAATTTATATTTCTGGAATGTCATGATAAAAAATAAGAATTCCTTTGAATAATTCCAGCACACACCCAGCCTCATATTTACTTATTTTAACTTAATCTTGAATTCATTAGGTATGGCAGGATTAAAATTGTAATGGCCAGGCTCATCCTTGAGCACCATGTGACTCTTTGACATGAACAGAAAGTTCTTATTTCTTCATATGAAAACTAAAGAGCTTCTAAACTGGATATACAGCAGTCATGGAATTCTTCTGTTCAGCAGTAATTACAAATGTGTACCCAGAATCACTTACCTAAATTCCATCGGACTAAAGTAAGTGGGCATTTCCACGCAGAAGAATTTGGACTTATAAATATATTTATATTTTCAACAATGGTTAGTTATGTCTAAGAAACAAATACATGATCTTTTCTATATTATTCCTGGAAGAATTAAATGAAAAAAAAAAAGGTTACTTTTCATCTTTAGGCTATATGGCTACAAAACTACCTCCTTACATGGTCCAGAGTCTAATCAATATCACTTGCTGAATGAACACACACACTCATTTTACATAATAACAACTTCAACCTCTCTACCACAGAGACTACAGATTTGGTTAAAGAGTCAACAGAATCTTGGAGTGACAGTTGAACTGTCATCTTCTGAAGAGGCTGTGAGAGTCTGTAATGGCTGTGAGAGCTATTATTCTTGGAGTGGCTGTTAACTAGGGAGGCAAAAGAAAAGCCAGGGAGAAAAAAACCTAAGAGAACTTATTCCTGAGAGAACTGAGTTTAGAACCCTTCCCTTGAAAAGAAATACAAAGAGAATTCTTGAGATTTTAATTGATATCGTGAGACAGCCAAATGGTGGGGTTGTATTTCTAGAACTGAGAAATGAGTAGTTGTAGAGTAATACTTAAAGGTGATTTTTGCTGTAATCTCCCATAGCTGATACATTGTAAATAATCATTTGTCATTATTTTACTGTTGGCTATACTGTTAACAAATAGTATAGTAAGTAATCTTAATGTTTATTTAATCCTAAAGGTTTTAATACCTATAGAGAAAGATAAGCAAAAGATAAGCAAAAAGCAAAAGCTTACAGGGAGAAGTTTCTCCAATTAATTAAACAAATACAATAAAGTTGGGTCGAGTTCAGATATTACCGACTAAATGAGATGAGATGAAATTTTAGTAATTAATTTAAAAACCAAAGTAATGGGAATGGCTGAATAAATTATGGTATATCAATGTAATGGAGTACTATTGTGCCATAAGAAATGATGAACAAGAAGACTTCAGGGAGGCCTGGAAGGAGTTATATGATCTGATGCTGAGTGAAAGGAGCAGAACCAGGAGAACTTTGTGTACAGCAACGACCACGGTGTGCAAGAGTTTTTTCTGATAGATTTGGAACTTCATAATAACGCAAGAACTTAGAAGAAAAAAAATTCCCAATGGTTTTCTAAGGCAAAATGAGAAAGAACTATGGAATTCATTTGCAGAATGTAGCAGATCATGTTTGTATGTGTGTGTATGTGTATTATGTTTTGATTTGTTATGATTTCTTCCATTTATTTTAGTTCATCTACACAGCATGACTATAGTGAAAACATATTCAATAGGAAAGTATATGTAGATCCTATAAAGAATTGTATGCCGTCTTGGGGAGGGAGGGGGATGGTGGGGGGTAGGTGTGTGTGGGGTAAAAATCTAAGTTTTATGGTAGTGATTGTAGAACATTGAAAAAAATTAAAAAATAAAAATAAAAAAAAAACCAAAGTAATACGCCCCTTGACTGGCTTAGAAATTAGGATGAGAATCAATAAGGAAAATGAGCTTAGAAGCAGGTAGGAGAGGATAAAACCACTTAGCCTACATGTGAGCATGGGTGACACCCAAAAAGTGACAGTTATGTTCTCTTTGATCAGTTTACGTCTAAGTTTTATCACAGGATACCTTAGATAATCACTGGCATTCATTGTTTTCTATTCATTCTCAGCTTTCAACCCTACATGGAAATACACTGAAACTCAAAAATTCACTTGCTACAGGGACTCTTAAAATCTGTTGCAGTCAAACTAGAGTCATGTTGGAGAAGTTTACCAAGAGTTTTAAAATGGGAGCAGAAGGAAAATGGAATTTTCTAATTGTTCCAGATTGGGATCTTAACAATGTAACTGCTTTTTTTTTTTTTTACAGTTAATTCCCAGAACAAGAAATATTCACACCGAAATACAAACAGAAAAAAACCTATACCAAAACAAAATGCAAATAATCTAGGGATTATCTGTCACTTGGGATCATCCACTGCTCAGTTTATCACTCTAAGTGAGGACTTTCAAGAGTTAGATTATGAGATTTGTCTCCTTTACTAAACTGTATTGCCATAAGCTGTTGTAAAAGTCAAGTAGAAACTTACATTAGTCTCCAGATTCAAGAAAAATTTAGTTGAATGCAGAATTTCCTGGGAGGATGTGGGGAGAGGTTTTTGGGAGTTTAGAATGCATCATGATCACAGGCATATATATCTAGATTCAACAATGTGCAGGAAAAAAGAAGTTGAGAACAAAAGGCAATTAAAATGAAAACTTTTTTAAAAAATCAAATTGCAAACCCACATATTTTTTCCTCTTAATTCTGACTTGGGAATTTTCACTTTTCCTCAATCACAGCAAATCCTTCAGACTCACATTAAAAAGACCCACAGAACTTCCCTCCCTGAAAATCTTGGGTGATTCTTATCCCCCAGCCAGCTATATTTTTCAAAAAGCCAAAATTCTGTCATTCTGTCAAATGTAAATGTCTGTTACATTTTAATTTCTCCATAGGACTGCAGATAATTTGCCATATTTGCTAAAGATAACAGAAATCAGGGATAACAATTTTTTTTTTCATCTTCAGGACTAAATCATACTCTTGATAGGCAAGAAAATGAAATTAAAATATAATTGAGAAGCAATTTGGTAAGAGGAAAACAAAGATAATGATACTTATGAGGCTGTGTAAGGAGTACAGGGACTATTCAAAAAGGTTTCAGTTCTTTTTCTAATTTGAAACACTTTTTCCAGATATATATGTTGTAAAAAATGTATTTTCGATACCTCTCCCATCAAAAAAGTAGTTTGACAATGTGGTAGTATGTTAAAAAACTAACTTTAGCCTAAGCATGAAAGCTTATAAACATAAAAATTAAGTTCACAAAATTTTTTTCCCAGTTGATTCTAGTTTCCTGTAATAAGAATACTTTTCAGCTTACCATTAACGATCACTATCTTCAGATCATTTTTCTTTTCTTCCTTGCTAATTTTGTTTCCATCCATCGCTTTTTTTCTTCCAATGTTTCTCCTCATTGAGCTTCTCTTCTATAAGATTTCTTCTCCCCACCCGTGTCATATCTCACTTTCCCTACCCTCTACCCCAAAATTCACTGCCTGTCACTTTTCAGCTTGAGAGATGGGCTGGTGCATGTATTATTATTGGAGAGCCTCGTCTCCCCGCTGCTTCTAGTTCTGTGGAGGCCTGAGCTGACTATTATGATTTCTCAGGCTGGTGCATGTTTGAGAAGCTTATTGTTAATAGCCAGCTTCCTTCTGCCACATACACTTCTGTTCACATGCAGCTGGCTGTTAAGGGAACAGCTGTCTCTGCATGTAAGGTTCTGGAATGAAGCTTTGGTTGCAACTAAAAGAACTAGGCATCTCCAATCTCCCAAGATCCAGCAGACATAATCTGCTTTCTTCCTGAGGAAACTCTTAGTCCAAGAACCTGCAGCTGAGCTAAAACTTCTGGAGTCCTGTTATTTCTCCTCAACAGCCATATCCTTTCTCTTTCCACCTTAATGCTGCAAGTATACAGTTCTCAGCTGGCTCCCTTTTTTCTACTACTGTTTAGAAATAGGGGGGAAATAAACCACCTGCTTTAGATGTTTTTACAATCTGCTGATCAGATAAACTTTTCAGAGAAAAATGATCAAGGGGGAATTGACTGTGTGTGTGTATGTGTGTGTGTGTGCATGTATGTATGTATGTACAATGTGGAGGGAGGATACAAAAGTCACAATGTTGTAACATAATAGTGTCAACTTAATTTTTAAAAGGACAAAAAGGCACCAATGAGGCAAAGAAGAATGAAGGAAAACAAGAAAGACATAAAAATGGGTGAAGAGAACTTGTGGGAAACATAATGAGAAAATGACACAAATTTTTAAAAATCACTTAATAGGTCATTAACTCCAAATGTAAAGGGACACATAGGACCTATAATGTGGAATGTGACTATAAAACAACAGGACTCATTTTCCTGTGGGGCTGGTCTCATTACTTTGTTACTCTGTGTAATAACCAGTTTCTCCTAGGGTTAAAAAAAAAAAAAAAAAAGCTGAAAAGATAGTAAACTTGGGTCTGATTTTATTTTTTATGAGAAAACTATTTTTTAAAAAAAATCATGTCTAATTATGCTTAATGTGAAAATGGAGAGGTAAAAATGTTGAGTGGGAAAGCAGAGCCAGCAATTTGTAGAAGTCAGTAATTAAATTGTTAACGAACAAAAAACAAAAATTCTGTAGCACAGCATGTAGAGACAAGACAACTAGAAAAATCAACAGCCATTTCACACACTGAGAGGCTTTATTAAGTTTATTAGGAAAAAACAAGTAATTCTTCAAGTAATTATTGTGCCTGAAAATTTGGAATTTTCCAAAAAGTAGAGTATTAGTTTTTCAAAAACAAAGTATCTACTTTAGCATTTATTTAATTCTTCAGAATAGTATATTCTTTGGATCTAGCAGGAAATTATTTCTATTCATTCTTTTTTTTTCTTTCATGTTGTTGATGTCACTTTCATCCTCCAAAATAAATACTACCAATCATCACTACTATTAATTAATGGCAGAAAAGATATTCTAGAAGAAAAATTAAGAAGATTTGGTAACCTACTGGATGTAAGATGTGAAGGAGAAGAAAAAGCAAAAAATAATTCCAAGGTTTTGAACATAGGAGAGCAAGTCAATAGTACTGTCACTGAAAGAATTAAAGAAGTGGGAAGGAGAAGCTTTAGCACAACAATGATAAAAAGCCGTGTCAGGGTCACGTGGAGTCTGAAGTGCTGGTAAGATACCAAAGTAGAAAGGCAGGCGACATGCAGGTTAGGAGCTTAAAAGATGGCAGAATTGGAAATATTGATTTTTGTATTCACATACATAGACATGGTAGTTGAAACCATGATGATGGATAAAAATCTCAAAGGAAATAAAGTAGAAAAGGAAAAATGTTAGAAAATATCCACTTTAGGGGGTTAAATTCAAGCCTAAAAAACACTTAATTGCCTCCTATGTAGAGATTACTGCGATGGATGAGATGGGTAGCAGATTTAGAAAGGGCAAAAATAGGCAATGCCTCTCGAGTTTAGATACTAAGGTTAAGGTTAAGATACTAAAACAGATAAGATACACATACAGAATATACTTATAGATAGTTTTAAGTTTTAATAGCTTTGCAGATAAATGAAACAAAATGAGGTCCGAGAGAAAAGAACAGGGAAAACCAAGGAAGAAAAGTTCATGAAGTAGAGGGCACAGGAGTCTGGGGAAAGGAGAGCATTCTAGGACTGAGGAATGTTCTGACCAAGGGCATGACGGTTGGAAAGGATAATTTGTTTGAGGGGCAGAGTTGTTCAGGTGTCCAACTGAGCTGGAATGTCAAATTCTCAGAGGACAGAAAAGGGATAAAGCTGGAAAAGCAGTGAGGCCAGATTGTGAAGGGTTTGAATGCCAGGAAAAATATCTGAACTTTGCTTAACAGCCAGTAGGGAGCCCCTAAAAATTTCTGAGCAGGGGAGTGACATGAGATCAGATGTTTAAAGGGTCAAAAAATTTCTTAAAAATATTTCGAGGAATATTTAACTATTAACTGACTGTTCTTCTGAGTCTAACTCCAGCTGTGGATAGCAACAAAGGCGGTCTGAGACCCAAATCCATGATGCCAGTAAGCCTGTGACATGCTGGTATGAACTGAAAAAAGTGATCTCATGGGAAGGGTGAGAGAGCAGCTGTTCAGCCTTGGCTGAGATAGGATTCTCCTGACTCAATTTCCCCACTGACACCTGGCAGACTTTAAGCCTGACTGAATGCAAGTTGACAATCTACTACTGCCTGGAATTGACATGAAGTTGGGGAGATACTGTTTCCCTGCAATGTCCCTACTCTTAGTGGCAATTTCCTATAGTCAAAAAGTTTGTAAGCTTAATACCAGATCTATTAAATTTTAGATTGCTGGTAGGGGAACATCTGAGGTTAAGTCTAAAATTACGCTATTAGGCTTAGGACTTTAGACCAACAACAATAAGTTAGGGTCCTTTAATTCTTAGTAATACTGTGGAGACAATTAGGTCAAGGGCTTGTGAAGTTAGCACACATAATTATTATGTGTCTTGGTTAATGTTTAAAAAAAAAAATTTGTGGTCTATATCGTAAATGCTTTAAAAGAACTATCACCTGACCAAAAGTTGGAATTGTTTCATGTGATATGAACTGTGCTAAAAATGAAAAACAAACAAAAAATATATATATTTTGGGGACAAAATGAACATAAATAGCTAAAGGTGTGACTTTTTAAATGAGGTTACACAAGAAGACCAAATATTTTGTGCCAGAGTGAGATTACATGGCTTGGGATAAATCAGACATTTTACCATTCAGTCAAAGAAACACCATTAACCTTTAGTTCTTCAATGAAGAAATGTCTTTTTTAAGTATAATTCTTTCAAAAGGAAGCTTGTGGCACTGGAACCAAAGATCATGGCCTGCGGAACTGAGAGAGTAGTATCAAGTAGTATGGCAATATGTGCCTGTAAATGAGGGTTAAACAAGTAAACAAGACCCAGGAAGAGACCTTAGGGGAAGACAATAAGGTCTGAAAGAGCAAACGAAAAGGTCAAAATCAAGAGTCAAGAAGTCTAAGAAGAGTCCAGAGCAGCAAGGCCAAGGCACAGGGAGTTAGGTCAGCTAGGATTTCTTCTACCTCTGTCCCTCTGTACTGTGACAAAGTGCATGTCATACCACAAAATTGTGAGTCAGACTGTATCTCAGGGGGAAAAAAGTCCTTTTTCAGATTTGCAGTTCAGAAAATAGTTAGTATATGCTAATCAAAACTTTTGTTTCACTTAACTATTAACTCTCTTGATCCACAATGATTGGTTTACCTTTTATTCACAACTACGCCATTTGGTGTAAAATTCTATTTCAATGCATGATTAAATCATTTCCTTTATGAACAGTTTTTAGTAAATTTGTCTTAGGTTGGCTATTCCAGGCCAATCAAAAGTTTAAACTCCATTATGGTAAGTGAACCTTTAGACAAATTTTTATAAGTTATCCTTAATGAAAGAAAAAAAATTAAACACTGAGTACAATGTTACAAAGGAATTTTTTATAAAGTATTCACATATAACAACCAAAGAACCAAATCTAAGTAATACTTTACACCTCGTATTCTTTGGGGGGAGGGGTTATGTGTGTTTTCAAATTTCTGGTTAATGTCTGCATTTTGGAGTCTACCATTGTACTGTAGATGATTAATCCAGCTTTCTATCAATGAAAGACTATTCTCCACTAAGTAGCTCAATAACTACTTCTCTCCAGAGGGGCTGGAGAGGACCTGACTTGTGATTTCATTGATATAGGTCAGGGAATTCCAAAATGAGCAATGCAGATCTCCTCTGCAACTTAGTCATCATGTGTTACATGGAGCACTCAGAATTAAATGAATTAACTTAGTAATGAATATACTCACTATGTGGCAGAGGGACTTTCTGTCTTTTATGTCAGCTCTCTGTCCACTATATTATATTGCCTCTCCACAGGTGATATGGTGACGACACTCAACATGTTTATTCTTTTTGAAGCTGAAAGTACATGACAATACTAAATACCTCATCATTTTAAGATGCCTTCCAACTCTGTGATTTCACATTAATTATTATCAATGATCAATTACATGAGCAAAAATTTACAATGAAGGGAAAACAGTTATAATGAATAAGTATTCATGTGCCAAGACTGACCTTATCTCTATCATTTCTCATTTGTTAATGCCCTGTCTCTTGTGCTATGTCCTCTCAATAACCCTCACCTGAAAAGGTACTAGAATAGTAGTTCAGCTGTTCCCTCTATCTTAGACACTAAAGGCAGCACCAAATCTAGGTCAAGAAGCTCTGGATTGACTGCTCAGGATCACCTTGTTAGTACAAAGAAGATCCCAGCCTGAACTGCCAGTGGAATTGACAACAGTGAGAATCGGCTCTGAATCCTAGGCATATGGCAATATTAAGTCAGAAGAATGGAAGAAAAGGGAATTAGGCTGAAATGAGTCAGGATGAAAGAAAGGAAGAGGTACAGTTGTAGGTAACTAGGAAGCCAGTGATGCTAAGAAACACTCCCCACTTCAGGTTAGGCCTAAACCAGTTGCAGTTGGAAGTTAATCTTCTAATTGATAGAAAAGAGACCATGGACATATCCTCAGGCACTAGCTCCACCTAAGAACCCGGAAACTTAGCCTTCCAAATCACCTGTACATAGGCTACTTGGAAGGTTAATATAATTTCAAAGGCAAGGATAAATACCCTCTACCACATCACTTGTCCTCCCCACCCCTAGTCTGCCCTATCTGCTTCCTTAACATCATAAATCCAACCACAATTAGGAGTGTTGACAAGTTTGAATCAGTGAATTTCAATCAAAATGAAATAATCATATTAGATCCTTTGCTCTATTCCAAAAAAGAGAAAAGTTAATGGCACCAAGACTCTGAGGAAAGAGGGCCAGGATGGACTCTGGCAGTGCTGAGACGGCTACTAGGTCATGTAGAGACGTA
The DNA here is from genome assembly GCF_028372415.1 of Notamacropus eugenii. NCBI lineage: Eukaryota > Metazoa > Chordata > Mammalia > Diprotodontia > Macropodidae > Notamacropus > Notamacropus eugenii. The sequence continues at coordinate 369,028,711 of NC_092875.1, forward strand.
AAAAATCCCACCCATATGGAGCCTTCCAGATTTGGTGGCTGTAGAAAACCACACCTTCCGTACTGGGAGGGGGGAGAGATATATTCAGAAGGACTTTTGAAATCCAAGAAAGATTTAGGCATTCCCAAACAACAGGTTATCAACTTTGTTTCCAAGTCTTTGCTATTTAAATTGTGCTGGGTTGGTTTTTTTTTTATTTCATATTAAGGGGAGGTCCCTCTTTTTATCATTGTCCTCCAGTCTGAGCCAGAGTATAGACATTTTAATCATTTTCTAATGTACTACATTGTACTATTTTTTCATTTTTTATACTGTTTTGCATTGATAGGTCAGCTATCTCCTAGGGCCTTGCTTTACCAGAGGCTATCTGTATGACCCCAGGCATATAATTTTTGTATTCCAACTTTCCCAATATCTAAAAGTAAAAAAATCTTTACCACCAAATAATATTTGAAAAATCATTCAAGAATTTCATCTGAGAGAAGATATGAAAAATCATGAATTAACATAAATTATTACTAACAGAAATATTATTTTATATCATTTTAAGAAGTACAGTGTTTTACAAAAGAACTAATTTCTCATGGATTAATACAACATGGAGTTAAGAACAACATGAGTAAATCTTCATTCCTTGTTTTAAAATTCTGATTCTTGAGGTATTTTGTCTATATGAACTGCGGCAATCTAACCTTGAAGCATTTATCCTGACATACCAACTTGGAGACCACATTCATAACTTTATTATGTATATAAAACAGCCTGAGTAGAAAAGGGCTATAAATGATATGAAAGGTGAAAAGACTAGCAGAAGGACTGGAGCACAGTGTGGGTTCCCTGTGAATTCTCTATTAAAGATAACAGGATCAAAGATTTAGAGTGAAAAGGGATTTTAGAAGCCATAAAGTCTACTCCTTCCTTTTATAGATAAGGAAACTGAGGCCCAAAGAAGCTACATGACTTGTCAGGATCACATAACTAGTAAACACCTGAGGCAGGATATGAACCCAAGTCTTGACTCTCTCTAAATCGGGGGCTCTTGACTTTTTTTTTGTGGTCTTTGGAACTCTGGTGAAGATTATGATCTATTCAGAATAATGCTTTTAAAAGCATAAAATAAATCATATGCACTTATTTTATTTTACTCAAATGAGTAAAATCAATATTAAAATACAGTTGTCAAAAGATTTTTAAAAATTCATGGAGATACCCCCTCCCAACTCCAAACTCTTGCTTTATGCCACAGAAAAGGACTGAAAAGGATGAGAAGGCACAGATGGGTTGTGAGATACTTATGGAGGTTACTTATGGAGATAATGTTTCCATTGATGAGATCACAGATCTAATACAGTATCAAGCACTGGTAAGTAATAATAGCTAACACATACAAGGCTTCTGGGTTCAAAATTACTTTATGTAACATCCCCTCTATTGTACATTCCATCTCAACATGAAAAGAAGATTCACTGCCTATTCTAAGATTGTAATGCTACCTACAAGAAGAATACGGAGAAAAATTAGATCTTGAAACTTTCTTAAAGTCTATAAACTAATAATATAAACCAGGGCCATGACTAGGGAAGGTTCACTGGCATTGTGCTCCAAGACACCAGAATGTAAAGGACAATGACATTACTTGCACTCTAGCACTTGGCTTAGGGTCCAGTTAATAAGAACTGCTTCTGGGAGCAGACCCATGACTTCTCTGGTATATGGAATTTCTCCTGATGAGGAAATGATTTCTTCTGATTAATACAAATCAGTACCTGTTCTGTAAATTACAATTTAAGAGAGATGCTGGGGACACTAAAAGGCTAAGGGACTTACTAGCACTTTGTACAGACACATGAATAACAAATGCTTGTTGGATGACAAAGCAGGGTTATAGCAAGTATTTGGAAACGAACCCATAGTTTCTAACTCCAAGGCTGGCTATCTATCCAATACAAAGGGTCTGCCTCTAAGTCAGTAATAACAGTCAGCTAAATTGGGAAGCTAGGAGGTGACAGAAACCCCAAGAGAACTCCTTCCCAACTTTGACCCTTTTCCAGCTCCTTTGTCCCTTCACTTCCTCCCCACCTCAAACTTGTACTAAGAAGTTGATTTGCTGATATATTTGGAGCTCCATGCCTCTGACCCTAAAATTTGTTTCCAGATTCAAAGTTTTATTCTTAAATTATTTGAGATGCATAAGATCAAGGAAAAAAACAAAGTGAATAAACCTAAATCTGGAAAATGAAAAAAGCTCCTCACAATCAATCAGGTATCTCATAATCTAATCTAAGCTTATTAACTAATCATATTATTTTTAATTAAAATCACTAATAACAAAGACGGCACCATTCTGATGCCTGGTAAATAGTCTAGATTATTTCTTGATGCTCTATGAATACAATAGAGTGTAGTTAAAAGTCCTCGTCATATTTTGTTCGTGTTATTCATTTTGGAAGAATTTTAATGGATGTAAGGCATGAAACTCTGTATTTCTCTTTGGATACTGCTACATCAGTTGGGAAACAATGAAATTTATGAATTTTCCAAACCACAAAAAAGAAAAAAAACTTGGGAAAAAATAGCCAAGTAAGCCAGACAATAGTTTACAAAGTGATATGTGTACTCCTTACCTGTCCATAATCTGTCCTGAAGACAACAACTCCTTCTGCACAGGAATTTACAGTGCTTGGAAAGTGCTGGCCATTTTCTCGCAACCAGACTCGGGTTCCCTATAAATAAAATGAACATAAGTAAGCTTTAAGCCTGGAAAGAATTTTAAAACAAACCACAACTCCCCCAAATGTCATAATCACTATATACCCTTCCCTAATAATAAAGATCATTTAAAAATTAAGGTATTACCAATAGAATATCTCTTTCAAGCATGCAAACCTCTATCCTATACTTTGTCATAACTATGGCTTTGGGAGAGGGGAAAGAACAGATCTTGCCTGATCTCAAGTCTAGGCATGGAGGCAAACATCTATAATCCCAGCTACCTGGGAAGGCTGAGGCTGGAGGTGATCTCATGAGCTTGGGTGCCCACATTAAGTGTGTGTGCCCACCAGAGCTGGGGTGGAGCTACTAGGCTGCCTAAAGAAATCATGGATCAGCCCAAATCAGAAGTGTAGTAGGTGGGATCAGGCCCATGAGTAGTAAATGTACTTCTAGGTTAGGTAAGTTGTTGGTATCTCTTCTTTTCATATTACCTTCATTTCTAGATACTTCTTCTCAACAATTTACCCTATCTATATCTTAAAAAAAAAAAGTAGGGGAAGGCAATTTCACAAAAAGAATCAAAATGTCTTTATAGGGGAAAAAATGGAAATAGGCATCACTGCAACTTACTCCTCTTAAATAAAATTTTGGTAACATTTGCCTAAAGTGTTCCTAGGGCAAGTTTTTGGAGCCAGGTCCATACTAACTGCTTAAAAAGGTGACTCAGAATTTATTTCCCATTTTTAATTTGCACTCTACTGCTTTATATTTCTGAGTTTCTTCCACCTATTATTTTATAACATAGAGTCAATGTGTACCAAAACTGGACATAAAAGTCACGAAATATTTAACACTTGTATAATTCGTTTCCCTATTGAAAAGCCCTTAATTTTGTTCACTGTGATCTAGATGAAGAAAAATACATTTTCATGTGTTCTTCTAGTATATGGCTTAATGATGCCTGGTGTTAATTTTCCACACAATATAATAACAATCATGGACCTACAGTGTTTTAAGATATAAAGTATGTTTCCTGTAATAGGAGGTTACCATGTAAAAGAAGAGTTAATGCAAAACCCAAGAGGTTTTAATAAATTCAGGCTTGCGCTACTCATATTCATGGTTCACAGTCACATACTTTCTGAATCCAAAGTGGAGCTGACCATTCCTAAACTGATCTGAAAACAACACTACATTGACAAAAATGACACATGCAGCTGTCTGTCAACTTTGGTCAGTTATTAGCAAACAGCTGCTGTCAAAAAGCATCCTTATTCTCCTCCAGCCTCTATGCATGCATTATTAGTGGAAAGTAATCTCGTTTTATAAATATCATTTATTTTTAAATTATATGTACAAATAAAGAAGGTTCAATGAGATCAGACAGATGCATTTAATTGAAATTTCATATACTTCAAAAAATCTATCAACCATAAAAATTGAAAGAATTACTTTAAAAAGATATATTAACATTACATTTGGTTTCCACTGGCACCTACCATAAAGAACCAAAAACTCCTATCACACCATGATAATACATAAAAATAGGATTTTACTGAGGAGGTAGTCTCTAAGCTGAGCTTTCAAAGGGGGAAAAAAGATTCTGAAATATAGATAGAGGGAGTACAATCCAATCCAAAAAAATATTTATTAAACACCTTCTGTATTTATTCAAGGTACTATGTCAGATACTGATGATACAAACACAAAGGAGAAATAGGCCAAGTCCTTACAAAAGGGTAAAACCCAAACCTACATTATTCTGAGAGGATTACAGAATGTGATAGTTGGAAAGGATCTAAGCAGTCAACTATTATCCAACCCATACACCAAAGAAGTCCCCACTGAGATATATGCAACAAGTGACCAACTAGCCTCCATTGAAGAGAACCTGCAGCTCAAACTTTTAGGAAATTCTTTCCTGACATCAAGCTTAAATTGGCCCTTTTATGGACTATTCTGGATGTCCTCTGGACAATGAAGCTTAGCAATGTCCTTCTTATAATGTAGTGCCCCAAAATAATCACAATGCTCCAGATGAGGTCTGAAAAAGGCAGAAAATAGTAAACTAAGGTAGCCCAAAAATGTACCAGTTGTTTTTTCTTTTTTTTTGGCTGCTATATCAGACTGTTGACTCATACTGAGATTGTGGTCCACTAAAACCCCCATATCTTACAAGTGAAAGCTTTTGGAGCTCAGAACACAACAGGTTCTTTATCAATTTGACTGGAACACAGGAGTGAGTGAATTTGATTCAGGAACAATTTATTAAGGCACATAGTAGGTACAGAGTAAATTCAAGGAAAATAAATAACAGTCCTCTACTGTCTTTGTCCTTAAATTATCTGGGGTTTATGGGTTGCAGCCAGATTATGACAGGCTGAATTTTTATCATATCCCATATACAACAGGAAGCCAAGTGAGTAGTTATGGCAAGGAAAACTAAAGGGGAAAGGACCTCCAAGACTGAGGGAAAGGAGGATAAAAACCCAACTGTGTCCAGTCTTCTCTCTAGGAGTTAACTCTGTGCAGGGAGCAGGGCCATCCCTCCAACCCAACTCCATCCAGAGTGTGCAGCAGTGGCCCCATGGAAAAAGCATCATATCTAGAGTCAGGTGACTCCATTTCAAATTCTGTCTCTGCAACCCTGGGTCTCTCTGGCTCTCCAGTATCATCTATAAAAAATAGAGGTTGGTCTAGATGACCTCTATGGTTCCTTACACCTCTAAATCTATAACTCTATCGACTTGGCAATTGAGTGGGTGGATGGAAGGGAAAAAGAAGGGGCTAAATATATGAAGAATTCAGCTCTAAACATTTTGAAGTCTTAATGTTGATGGGATATCCAAGTGGCAATGTCTAACAGGTGGATGAAGATGCAGAATTGGAATAAGAATAAAATAAGGCTAGAAAGATAGATTTAGGAGTTGCATGCAGAGCAATGATAGGTAGAGGGTAGAGAAATTAGAGGACAGAGTGCCTTGGGGAATACCCACATTTAAAAGATAAGAAGAGAACAATAAATAATTCAGATCAGACAGGTGGGAGGATCAGAACCAGAAAAAACAGTGTTAAAGAAACCAAAGGAAAAGGAGGTGGTAGAACAGAATTATTACATGGTCTAAATGCATCGAAAAACATTTAAACGTTCTGTCCTCCAAGACCAAACAGAACAAGTCTCTCATATAAGCAAGCTCCCCTCAAATCCTTAGGATAACAAAAGTCAGAACTGGAAGAAACCTCAGAAGTCATATAGTATAATCATCTCTTCTAACAGATGAGGAAAATGAGGCTCAGGACAGTCAATTATCATATAATGTTTGTGTATTACTTAATCATTGTGGGTACTCCTATCACCAACAGCTGACTGAAATCCCTTAGAGTTTATTAACAGGTCTTTATGAAATTCTATGAACGTCAACAAGAATTTATCATCCAGTGGCCAACTTTCTGGTGACAGGTTTCTATAGACATATCATTCACTACCAAAACCACACTCAAAATCTTTCTAAACTGACAGGTAGACCATAGTATGTCCATCTTATATTCTTATGGCATATTCTTCAAGAACTCAGGGGTACCTGTGTACTACAATGAGCCACCAGGGAACTATGATAGAAGACATTACCTAATAATAGATCATAATTATGTAAGGGTCCCAAAGCAAGCAACCTGCTGGAGACCTAAGTCATTTCAACTTTTCTCCACAAATGATTTCATGTATAACATCACATTCTCAATTACTACAGTTCATCAGGTTAGCCCCATCCAAGTGTTTCTTGGTGCTTTGAGACCATTTGACAAAACAACTCATTCATTAACAACATTGCCAAGATAACTAAACCTGTCAACCAATGATTGGTTAATTAATTTGGACTTGTTTCATTGACTAGTTTCATTGCTAAGTAGAGGGTCCTTACCTCCTCTCAAGTCTTTAGTTCCTGCTCTATAAAATGAGGAGAATGATCTTAATAACTTCTAAAAGACTCCTCCAGCTCTCAGTCTATAATCCTATGATCCTTGGAAAGGAAAAGAAAGCTAATTACAGTCAGTATTTTCTGATACCTGTTAGGTAATATCCTGTTAGGTGTTTTGGTTCAAAGTTTTGGTCTCCTGCATGGTTCCTCCTCCACGCTCACCCCTCCCCTAACTGCTGGCCATTCAAGTTTCAACAGTGTTGACACAGCATTACAGGATTCAACAGAAATACACACTCCTATATTTCAAAGGTCTCTAGGCCAGGTGTGAATAGCTGCTGATAAGCAAAAATCTCCACAAGTCAAGCGACGATACTATCAATGCTACTTTCTATTTGCCAGTCTCTTAAGTGTCTTCTGGGCAAGGAAAAGTTCAAAGCATAACGCAAAAGATTAGTCCTTTTGTATGTTCTATTTTTTTTAATAGCTAGCTTAAAGTTTAAATACTTTACCAGTGGTCCTACATCTATTTTTTAATATAGTCAGTTCTTGTTCTTTCTTTGAGTCCAAGTTCTTCTGGTTATTACTAACTTCAGAAAGCAGGTTCCTATAACAACTGTTAAAGCATACAAGGTCAAATTTGCTGAAACGTTAAATAAATCTGAGGGAGGAATAAGAGCTGCCTACCATACCCAACCTTTTTATACTGACATTCAAAATAAGAATGCAACATCATAGACATTATTAGGTACTGAAATCAGGCTACAGAGAAAGTCAAGAATTTTCCCCATTCTAGAGAGGAGAAATGACATTAAAACACATAATTCTATTTTGAGGGGGAAGTAAAGAGGACTAAGCCATAATGTAATCATAAAAGACTTCTTAGAAAAGGCGGCACCTTTCTAGGTGAGCCTAGAAAAAAGCTTCCAATTCCAAAAGGCAGGGCTAAGAAAAACTAGCTTGCTAGCCCCTAAGGCTCAAGCTAGGCAAGGCTCAATGGAGGTAGATGATGGGAACATCAAGTTGAAATAATAGAAAAAAGGATATAATGTAGAATGTGAGAGAAGAGTAACATGAAATAAATCTGAAAAGGAGGGCTGGTGCCAAAGTGTTTTGGAAGACTTCAAATGACTCTAGAATAAAATTCAAATGCATCTATTTAGCTACAGGTAATAAAGAGTCTTCAAGAGGGTGAGTTAACATGATTAGACCTATGCTTTTGGTAGCTGTGTGCAAGGCAGTTTAGAAAGAAAAGACTTCAATTAAACAGGGAGTACAACTGAGGAGGAAAAAGTAATGAGGGTCTAAACTAGGACTGAAACTGATTTGAGAAATCTTGAAAGGAAGAAGTGAAAGGACTTGGAAATTGATTAAACACAGGAGTGAAAGGAGTTACAAAGGATCAGTCAACAGGATGGGGCAGCGAGGTGAGGCAATGGATAGAGCACCAGGTCTGGAGTCAGGAAGACCTGAGTTCAAATGTGACCTCAGAAATTTACTAGCTATAAATAGCTTGACCCTGGGCAAAGTCAATTAACCCCACTTGCCTCAGTTTCCTCATCTGTAAAATGAACTGGAGAAGGAAAGGGCAAACCACTACAGTATTTTTGCCAAGAAAATCCCAAATGGGGTCACAAAGAGTCAGATACAATTGAAATGACCTGAACAATAACAGTATTTTGCCAAGACCTGTAATAAGAACGAAAACAGTTTCTGCTTTGGAGAATGACTAATACTGAAAAACCTAGGTGATGGTAGTGCCTACAACATTAACAGCCAAGTTTGGGGTTGGAAAAGAAAATAACGAGTTCTGTTTCAGAGATGTTGAATTTGAGAGGCCTATATGATGTCCTGGTGGGGAGATGCTCAGGAAGGCAGCTAGTAAAGGACTATAGCTCCAGAGAATTATTAGAGCAAGACACAGAAATTTGGGGGATACAAACAGGGCAGTACAGGAATGATGATCCAGCAAAGGAACCTAAGATAGGCAAGAGAAGAAGCAAAAGAAAGTATGATAAAAGTTAAGGGAGCAGAAATTATAGAGAAGAGAAATGGACTGTGTCAAATAATACAGAGTCAAGGAGGTACTAGATCTACCAGATCATTGATAACACTGAAGAAGGCTTTTCTTTTTTTTTGGGGGGGGGGGGGGGGGGATCAAAATGTCTCCTTACATACAGTTATGAGAGAGAGAATCCACAACTATACTCAAGCAACAGTTTCTATATTCTAAAGACAGTCTTGTTATTGATAATCCGTGAAACTTTTCTTACTTTTACTTGTGAAAGTGCCAGAATTCATCTTGGATTCAATATTTCTGGGACTGGATGAATGGTATTTCATTGTGATAGTCAGAATCCTAGATTAGATTGAACCACCATATGCTCTGTATGATAATTCCTTTGACAGATTTATCCGTGCATTTGTGGTCCTAATTGATCTTCTTATTCCTCAAAAAGAATGAGACAGAAATTAAACCACCTAACTGTACCCTCCTACAGATTCCAAGTTCTATTTGTTTTACAGGTTAACATGTAAGTTTAAGTACATTAAAATCTTGTTCCAGCCACTAAGCATGAATTTGGAAAATCTCAAGTTTAGCCAAAATGCACACAAGCAGAAAATCTCTCAGTATCAGAAAGGACTTGAGAGGCCACAGAAGAACAAGAATCCTCTCTTAATATGCGCCACAATTGGTCAGGCCATTCAGTCTCTGCTTGAAGACCTCCAGTGAAGAGAAACCCAATACCTCTTAAAATAACATCTTACTCTAGGGTAGTCTTAATTGTTAAGTTTTTCCTTACACTAAATCTACATTGGCCTCTCGGTAAGAGTTCTATGCTTTGAGACTGAACAGTACAAGTCCACATGAAAGTCCTTCAAATACTTCAAGGTCATTATCATGCCACTTCCAAGTCTTCTCTTCTCCACATTCAACATTGCCCACTTCTTTCAACCAGTCCTCACATGGCACAGTGTGGAATCTATTTGCTTTCTTTAAACGTTTTCAAGCATATTAAGGTTCTTCCTGAAATGTGGTAACAAGAACCAAGTATATTACTCCAGATGTGCTTCTGACAGTTTATTTCCTCTACTATCTGAACATTGTGCCTCTCAATGTAGTCTACGATTGGGTTTTTTAGCTGTCACATTATACTTTTAGACTTGCAGTCCACTAAAATCTCACGATTTCTTTGAGGAAAACTACTGTCTAACCATGACTTAAAGGTGAGTTGAATTTTTTTTTGAACTCATGATTAAGACTGTGCTTTTATCCCTATTATATTTCATTTTATTAGATTCAGACCATTGTTGGAACTTGTTAAGATGTTTCAGTCCTGTCATCCAATGTATTAATTAGCTCTTTCTCCTAGTTTTGCATCATCTGCAAATTTGTTAAGTATACTAACTTTGTCTCTATCTAAACCATTGATAAAATCTGTAAACAGCTAGGGCCAAAGCACAGATCCCTGGGGTATCTCTTTCCAAACTAACTATTTATTGATTACTCCAAGAACACAAGTCATTCAAGCAGTACTCAATCCATCTATCATCTGGACACATCTCTTCATGCTATACACAAGAAGACCATGAGACAATTCAAATCGAAACATTCTCTTGGTCTACCAGCAACCATGTTTAAAAAAAAAAAAGGCAAATGAGGTTAATCCATCAGAGCCTTCTTTTATGAAATCATACTGGTTCTTCAAGATCACTTTCATTTTTCCATACATTCACAAACTGTCCTTTTATTAACACTTCCTAGAATTTTGTTAGAACAAAGTCAAGTTCACTGGGCAATGATCTGCCTGTATTGCTTCCAGATTTTCCATTTTTGTTTTCTCATTTTAAGTCCAAGTCAGAATGGGAAACCTCTAGCAGAAGAAAATAGAACTCCCCTATGACCCTAAAACAAATGCACCCCAGTATCATTACACTTTATTTCTTGAATAATAAACACACTTCTGCTCTGTCTACCATCCTAAATGCTGCAACAGTTTGAATCGAAAGGTCAACACATCATGACCATAAAAAAACAAACAACTATTTCTCAAATAATATACCCATTTCAAGCTTAACAACTTCTCAGAAGGTATCACATAAATCAGATAATCTCATATACGTTATTTCTGTAGTTTGTAAGAGACAACTATAACTTTTATTGTCACAATAATATTAAAAGTGAATTCCAAAAGCATTTCCATATCTGAAACTTTAAAACTAGGGCTGGAAGTATCATAGGAGCCAATTAGCTCCATCCTAGGTCCTCTAATGAAGACAGGAAAACGGCAGCAATTAAGCTAAGGTATCAGGTGGGGAAGGGGTAGGTTCGACCTGTGCTCAGGTAGAGAAAGGCATCAAGAAGAGCTGTGACATGAGACAAGTGTCAGTATTAGGGAAGACTTGGAAAAACTGGTGAGAGATAAGCACAGACTTCTAGACATTATCACTATTAATGAATAAAGAAACATTTGTTAAGTGCTTACTAAGTGCCAGTAGTCTATTTGGGGGTAAAAGAGGCTGATAATGATACTTTGCACTCCCAAATTACCAAAGGATAAAATCAGATTTACCTAAAGGGCCTCCAACATCAACCTAATAATTTCTTTAGTCACTGATTCATTTCAAAATTAGAGAGAAAAGACTTTCACTTAAACTTAGTGTGATCAGTTCATATGTAATATCAACCAATGAACCCGTTTAAATGACTGGTTACCAGATCCTTCTTGGTTGTGATTAAAGAGAAGTGAATTCACAATATAAATAAAAATGCCTTACACTTAGATAGTTGCTTCATGAGCTTTTATATAAATTATGTGATCCTCAAAACAATCCTATGAATTAAAGAAAGGTATCACTTTCTCTGCTGTTTACAAAACAAGAAACTTAAGGCTCAGTAAGGATGTGATTTACTCAAAGTTATGGTGTTTATAAATGCCCAAGTGAGCACTTGATTCTGTAACAACAGAAAGAACTACCACCAAGCAGGAGATAAAGGGATGGAGAGAAAGGAGTTTAGTGATAAATGGGAAATCACTTTCTTCCCAGCTTTATCTATGGGGACCCCCATGTACCTTCAACTGAATTAAAATGAATATCAGATATGCATGGAGATATTTTTGTCCTATAGCCATAAAGCAGGCAGATAGCTCTGATTCTGATGACTTAATAATAAACAAGAAACTTTATTAAATGACCAACTGCATAAAAAAAAAAATCTTTCTCAAGCAATCAGCATTTCGGACTACACTGTATAAGTGAAAACACTCACTGGAGTACCAGAATTCAGAAGGGATTTTAAACAAAAGATGAGTGCTTACAATATGAAAAATAACTTCCCAAGCCAAAAGAGGGAAGGGGGAGGGCAAAAAAGCTGGAGAAGAGAAACAATAAAGTACTGACAAGAAAAAAAAAGTAGATACATGGGCCCAAGGTGCCCATCCTCCTTGAGACTTCGAGTAGTCTTGTTTAACAAATAACTGCAAAGGCTTTCAGAGTGAAACATCCTGAAAAAACAAGCATGACTTTTTCTAAATATAATACTTCTACGTTCTGTGGTGCTACCCTTGGAAGCAGCTCTGAAACCTAGAATATGACTCATCAGATAATAAATGCCTCGGGCTTGAATTAACTGTGGCTCCTTGGGTTGCAGTCTTCTCCCAAGATGATCCCAATCCTGTCTTACTGCTCAAGATCAAGCAACAGCTGTCTAATAACCTTTATGTGACTCCCATTATTCCTGTTTGAAAATATAAGTACTGAAACACACTATCTCAGCCATTAAGCAGTTTTTTAAACCTCTGTTGAAAATCTCTCACTACTAGGATGAATTTATAGGAAACTAGGGCATTAGAAAGATATAGTAAGCAGTCAATGACTCCAAAGGACAAAGTCACGAGGATTTATAACTACTGTAATGTATAAAACTACTACCGTATGTAATTCATATTGTGTCTGCACATTTGTAATCTATCTTAGCTCCTTATGGCATAGGTAAAGACTGATGTATGGAATAATTCGTCTAAATACTAACTGCATGGAAAAGCAGTTAGGACATGTGAAATTATATTAGGGGTGGGGGTGGAGGTTGGGAATATAAAACATTCCTCTGGTCAATCAAGATATTAGTTGTCCCTTATTTGGATTAGCAGCTTTTGATAGGTGATCCAACTTCTCAATTACAATTCTAGATAACTCCCAAACAAGTTTACATTTTATTCTCTTTACACTCTCTCTTTTATCATACTTATATCACTTAATATATCCCTACACACACCACTGGTGTTAATGAAACTCCAAGATCTCCTAGACAATTCCAGACTATTCTCCTACACAACACTGTGTTATGTAACACTGCATAAGTGTGAGCTAAAATAATTAAAACTATTCAGACCTATTAGACGAGAGCAGACTTTGAAATGAATTTCAAAGCAAAATGTCACATGGAAATCCTGGTCAGATATGAAAGATAAATAAAACTTTAATAGTAAGAATGTTAGAGAGAGCAATTTCATTAAGAATCTCACCTTAATTCTTGCTCTGTGGAAAATGAGTTTAATTTTTTTCACTTTTTTTTTTGTCTTTTCTACACACTAGCTCAAGGAGGTAAAAAAAAATTTTAATTAGGAAGAAAACTAGAAAAAATAACCCGTTAATTTGAAACACTATATTCTATGGCATGTTCACATAGAACACAGAAAAGAGAATACTGTGAAGTCAAAGAAACAAGTCAGTCAGAACAGGCAATTGCCTATCTATCATCCATTAGTATGGCCAATAAAAGGATTTTCACAATGTACAGGATAAAGCAAGGAGATTTGTTAAGGCTTGGAGTGGAGAATTTTTCAAAGAGAAAATAAAAAGAGTGTGCCATTTTTATGAAAAACACTCTTAAGTGGTACAGAATGATTTCCCCCCCAAATCCAATGGAATGTAAGCTCCTCAAGAATAGGAAGTTTCATTTTTTTTTGTCCTTGTATTTCCAGTGCCTGACACATAGCAGGCATTTAATAAATATCTGCTGGCTGATTTCAAGGTAAATCCTCATAGACTATTTTCAATACTAACTAAGGGGAAGTAAATAGAAGGTCAAAGTCAAACTGAGTTCTAGTCCTTGTTCCTTTGTGTGTTTGGGGGGTGGAGGCAATTGAGGTTAAGGTTCACACAGCTAGTACAAATATCTGAGGCCAAATCTGAACTCACATCATCCTGGCTCCAGGGTCAGTGCTCTATCCACTGGGCCACCTAGTTGCTCCTAGTCCTATTCCTTGGCATTCATCTAGAAGGTGACAAAACAGTATCTTGACAAATTTTTGATTATTGGAAATGAAGTGTTCAACTTGAAATCATTACATTTATAGTGTCTTGTCCTTAAGTAATACTTCCTCCTCTTATGTTTTTTCCTATCATTTTTATCAAATGGAAATAGGAGGCTTTTTAACTTCAATAGATTTGATAGTTTTCAACTAGTGATACTGAAGTTTACTTGAGGTGGGGGGTCATCTCCAGTCACCCAGATCTGTATCTTGCCACTGGACTGGTCAATGATCCAGGCTGGTAACTTTGCACAGCCCTACCTCACTTAAATCCAATTTTCTTGCAAATCATGGCCTCACCTTCCTGACATCGTGAACCTCTACAAGAACAAAGGACAAATCACAACCTATGGGCAGTTCCAGCTGGGCAGCCTAGGTCCTTCCTTCCTTCCCTCCCTTCCTCTGTCCTTCTCTCCCTCTCATACCCTTACATGCAGGTGCTCTGCCTAAAGGAATACAAATTTTGATCGCTAAAACCTTGCAAGATATCTTGGGGGTTAGATTTCTTTTTTAAGGACCAAGCCTTAAATCCAAATCACTCTGGTTCTCAGGGACTGGCCAACAATAGGTCCCAGCCCAAGCCTCAATTGTTACTGCTCAGGCTCTATATATCATAATCAGTGTAAATAGCAAATGTTTCTATTTTGATCAGAAACCCAGAGGGTCTTCCCCGCCCAGGCTGATTTTTTTTTTTTTACTAGGTAAATGAGGCCACTTTTTGACTCTTTCTTACCTACCTTTAATCACTGATTGGGCGTAGTCTAAGTCAAACTGAGACCTGAATTTTTTAAAAGGCCAAGGACTCCCACGGTATTTCAGGTCATCTCGAGTTGTCCTGAACTGTATCTTGCCAATGGACCCAGATAACTTGAGAAAAGATAGCAAAGAGAGGGAAAAGTGGCATGGCACAGAGAAAATCACAGAATTTTTATAATAAGGGTAAAGAAGGCACCAGAGTGCACAGCTCTCTATTCTGATCATATCCGCTGTGCCTGGGAGTTTCAGGGTTTCCCACTTCAGTGGGTGGTCTTTACATTCCACGTGTGATACAATATAGAAACAAATTTCAATGAACAGGGGAAAGGAGTAATTGATTCCCTACAACTGATTTTCTTGTCCTGAGATTTCTATGTTTCAGGCCTATTTTTCACCCATCACCTTTTTAGGACTGTGTAAATTCTGTAAAGGAAAACCTAAAACACAGCCTACAACTCTTCATTATAATTATCCTAACTTAAAATGAAACATGGTTTGTGCTAAACTGCAATTTCAAATGACAAGAGAACTGGGTTTGAAGAAGCCAAAGTGGTATGGTGGACCCAGTCACATGCCAAATATAGGGCCAGAGAAAAGAAGTGGCAAGTTGACAATCCACATGACAATTTACTATTAGAACTTGGCTCATACAACCTATGATAATATGCTGGAAACACGTTTAGGGAGTACATACTTGTACCACCTTAACTACTGGTCATAACATAAACAACCATTTCTTCTTCTCCTACCTTGATTTATACTATTAAAAGGCGCACAAATAATTATAATTTGCCAATGAGCCCAATACCCGAACAGTTATCCCTACTCTCCCCACACCCACACTACCTGCTAGAGATGCCAACAAAAACAGGGGGATACCCACTCCTTCTGTTGGGAATGGAATGGGATAGGAGCAAGACCAATTCCTATGTTCAACCCTGCTTCCTAGCTTGTCCATAAGACATGGTTCTGAGTTTTTGCTATGGAAAATAACCAGAAAACAAGTAAAAGAAGCTAATGAAAGATGAACCTCTACTCCAGGAGTAAAGAAAACAGTGACATCTGTGTGGATGTGGCAACAGCTTTATGTTGCTCTAAAACATATGAATGATCTGACAAAGTGAAAAAAACATAAAGTGAATTTCCTCATCTGTCAAGTAAACTAGCCATTGACAAAAGCGTATGCCTAAGCCAGTGGCAGGGAATCTGCAGCCTCAAAGCCATGTGGCCTTCTAAATCCTCAAGTGAGGCCCCCTTAACTGAATCCAAACTTCATAGAATACCTCATAAGATTCCCTACCCCTGGCCTAAGTCATTAGAAGAAAATTAAACGAGGCCTACAAAGAATCAGTAAACCAAACTAAAATAAATATAAAGAAATAAGCAACAATAAACATGTATTAAATGATTAACTGGGTATCCAAAGATAAAGGTGATACTGCACTGAAGCATTAGCATACAATCCAGTAAGGGAAATAAATGGACAGACTCAATATAGTCTCTCCTTTCTATTCATGGGAATTCACAAGTATTTAAGGGAAGTAGTACTAGGATTCTGAAGCAGGAAATAATAAATGTAAAGAGAGAGGGGAATGTAACTTTGGTAAGCTAAACAGAAATGCGGCCAGCACAATGACTTCTGAAAAACTAACAGTAAAGCTAAAACAAATCCATTCTAAGTGATAAAGAAACAAGTATTATGAATTATATTTCCTGACTATTGCCCTTTAATAGAAGTAATAACGTATAAGACAATTAGGTAAAAAAAAAAAAGATACAAAGATATTTGCCCTCTTTAAGAACTATAAAATAAGACATTTTTTTACCCTTGACTGCCTTTCCTATTTTTGACAAGCGCAATTTTTTTTTCATATTCAGAAAATAAAAGCAAACCAAAGTTGACAGGAATAACTTACTGAAATTCTAACACCCTGGCCACCCTGGTTTTATTTTTTTTTTTAGGGGAAAAAACAAACAAATTTGCTCCAAAGAGGAATCTCTTTTTACGTTTCCATATTCACTAAATATTTGTTGATTGTGTATTACTTTAAATGACATAACCCAAGCAGTAAATAAATAAAACTCAAGATGAGCAATTCTCATTCTTGCCTCATAGAAAAAGCATTAATTGGTCTTGAGCAGAATTTTGTAAAATTTCAAAATAATTTCACTTTAAGATCTAAATATTCAACTCCTTTTTTGTGGGCTCAAAGAACTTTAGAAGAGGAGATCTGAAATAATCTAATCTAAATCCCTCATTTTACAGATTAGCAAATTAAGGCCTATGAATTTCACTATTCTTAGATGCTCAAACCCTTCAGGAATCTTGAACACTGGCTTAGCATTATGGGAATTTGCTCAGTTCCCTCAATGCATGTAGTCTGATCCTAGCTGATGGGCTTTAAAAACAAAAACTACTTTAATAATCATTAATGTAGTTTTTTCCATCTATTCTGGCAGTTTTACAAATGTACACATTAAAAGTATTCTCAGAGAAACTAGGTGGCACAGTGAATAGACCATTCACCCTGGAGTCAGGAGGACATGAGTTCAAATTTGGCCTCAGACACTTATTAGCTGTGTGACCTTAGGCAGTCACTTGACCACAACTGCCCCACAAAAGGGGGAGAAAAAATCTTTTAAAAAAGTATTCTTCATGACTAAAAATCTCAAACTATTATAACTCAAATATTTTGAAAATAGTCATCATACTTGGCTAATTCTCTGGTGATTTACTGACTTCTATGATTTAGATTCCTTAAAAATAAAGAATTTGAGCTTTTGATGTCCACAAACAAAACATGATTTTTAAAATTCTGCCATTTGAACTAAATAGGTTACCTAAATAATTTACAACAAACTTCTTATACAGTTCATATTCAATTATGTCAAAATGAGAGTTCATTTATCTTATTCAATTCTTTTATGTACTTTAGCCATACATGTCATTATTACTGATTTATAGTCAAGAAAGGACTCTCGAATTTGACAAAGGGACCAATGGTCGTTTCCTGTATAAGACAGGAGGCCACTGGACTACAAATCTCTAAGGCTTAGGTTCCAATTCTTATTGCCACTCACTACTTCTAGGCAAGTAACTTTACCCATTTATCTTTTCCTTAGTTTTTCCATCATTAAGAAAATCAGAAAAATAAATATTTACCTTGATCATTACTTTCACAGTTACATGATGCTAAAATATGGTAACAGACAAATGAAAGCACTACTTAGTAAAGTTCTATACAAAACTAAGGGATTATATGATAATGTCTATACTTTCATGCTAAGGAAAAAAGCATTTCATCAAAAATCTTTCTGGGTTCATTTTAACCAGTTGTACTGTTTACTCCCCCCTGCCCCACTAGTGGGAAAGGATACAAGTGAGTAAATGATCACTAAGGATCTTTTGAGAACTGCTGTTATGAACAGTAATGATATCAAAAATTATAGGGAGTGCTCCTGTTGAATAAAGTGGACAGTCAAGAAGGACAGGAACTGAGTGCAGGCAGATGGCCCTAGAGAGGTGTCTGACAGTGAAAGTGAAGAAACCATATAAATTAACAGTACGAGGGAGTAAGATTCAAGATTTTTGTTTTGTTTTCTTACGGAATGAGAATGTTTGCAGGCAGCAAGTTAAAGTCAGAAGGTACAGAAAGGCTGAAATTGAGGTGGGGAAGGTATTCTCAATGGGCCAAGTTCCCAAAGGGGACAAAGGGCACTCCACCTCCAATTCCATGTTTTTTCACTAACTGTCCCCCATCAGCATCTATAACTTTTGCTTTTCTTCAAGACTCAGTGATAATCTCACCTTCTCTAAGATACTTTACTTGTCCACTCTCACCCCTCTTTGTTGGCTCCTTCCCTCTGAGAATACCTCCCATTTTCACTAAGTATATTTTATAAGTATATAAGAGTCTCTCTTGTTAGAACATCAGTTCACTGAGGTCAGGGACTATGTTTTAGCTTTTCTTTATGTCTCCACTGATTAATACAGTGCCTGACTCATAGTATTCATTTGCTAAATGCACCTTGACTGAATGAGATAAATGTTTCATGAACTCAGTAGGGCTGCAGGGGGTACAATGTGAGCAATCAGGATACACCTAGGTTTAAACGCTACCAATGCCTAATCAACAGAAGGGCAAGGTGAAAAGGAAGCCAAAAGTGGAGGGCAAGTGTATAGTTAATATGGTTAATTATAGGATCAAGGCAGAAAAGTAAAATTAAAGAAGAGGTATGGGTGAAAAAGTGCTGGAAGTCACTAGCACAATATGGTGAAGGAAAAGTGTGGGACAGAAAGAGTGAATAATAGATAACCATTAGAGAAGGTATCTTAGAGTTCAGTATCATAGGAAACTGCACATCCATGATGGTGAGGTACAAGTCAAACCATGACTATCTCTACAGGTAGCTAAAGTAGAGTGAAAAAGATAGCTATTTCTCCATTATATCATGGAAGATAAGAAGAGGAATACATTTTGAAGCCAGGGTTTTTAAGGGAGCATCATTATAAATACTGAAGCACCCAAGTATTCAAGTATGAGGTACATACTTTAATGTAAGCAGAGAGAGGTTGGGATATAAAGACTCTAAATTAATTGAGGGAAAAAAATAATGATAACAAAGAAAATCTAGAAGTGTTATTAAGATCAATATGGCACCTCCTCTTCCTAGGAAAAGTGGAATGAGACAAAGGACAACCTGTACTGGTGGCCAAGGATATTGTTATCAAGTAGGTTTCATTAAGTACAAGAAAATGCAAACAATGAGATTTAGGATAAAAGGAAGTTGGTTGATGATAGCATAAAGTTGCAGAGAACAAAGGAAAATGGGAACTGGGAAGACTAAGGCTAAGTTAGATGGGAATGAGAATGGAAAGTAGTCACCAGAAAAGGAGCTTTCAGCTTAGCAGAAGGTAGCTACAACACAAGAAGCAAGAGATAGGAGTTTGACAGTCAAAGAAAATAGGCTACTGTGAAACAAGCTGCTGATCTCTTCTGACAATATGGAGTGGAGATAGCTGTTGGGGGTGGAAGCTCAATTCCATGTGGACAGTCTCGGGTGGGTAAAGGTGGGAACTTCTAAATCTTAGAGTTCTCATGAGGCCCTCCAGAAAACAGCAGGGAATCGAGGAGTGAGACCGAGCTATCTCGTGTATTTCCGCCTCTTCCCGTGAGAAACGTGATGGGAGAGAGCTCTCCCCGCCCTCGAGATTGGCCCGGGTCTGGGCACACCTATTGTTATCTAACAGGCACGGTATTCAGGTGCAAACTACGCGGCCGGAGAGCTTAAGTAGGGTCAGGAAAGCCCGAAGGCGCTCTTAGCGAGGGAGGGGCCCTTACAGGACAGAAGGCGCCTCTTCCCTCTTTCCTCTCTTCGCTCTCCCCTCCCCCTCTCTCCCCACTTACACTTCTACTTCCAATCTCTTACCGTAAGATCTTTGCCTCCTTGGGAGATTTCTCTCTCCCTCCTAAAGAAGAGCTCCCCCTGCACATGTAACCAGGACCCTGAATAAAGCCTAACCCTTGTTCGACTCCGGAAAGTCTCTTCTCTCATACGTTTATCCGGTTTGGCCAACCGAAGACCTGGGACAGGTAAGGTAAGACTTGGGTAGCTCTCAGGCCTCTAGGCCTGGCAGATAGCCACTTTGCTCATTTGTCCTTCACTATCATATTCCTTAAGAGATATCACTGCCTCTTCCTTTCCTTCTCCCCTACCCACCACTGCTTCCTGCAGTGACAAGGTTCTCCACCTTCCCTGTGTAACTCCAAGGAACAATTTCCTCCTCCCCAGGCCCGGGCTGATGACATAAGTAGTTCAGAGGAAGTATCTTGGCTCTCATGGTTCTGTGGATGAAGATTATCCAGGACAAGTTCAACCACACAGGGTTTGTTGAACAGGTACCCCAATAAAAGAAGGCCACTAGCCACGATCCTCAACTTGGAACCCGATGTGGAGGAGTTAGACTCTGACAAACCCAATTAGAGTGTTTTGATTGAGGAGGCAGCACAGATGCTGTATGTACTGATTCATGCCCACTACCTCCTCACATATGGCACTGCCTCGATGTTGGAAAAATACTAGCTGGGAGACTTCGACTATTGTCCTTGTGTACATTGTGAAAACCAGCCCTTGTTGCCCATTGGACTGTCAGACATCTGCCCCAAATACATAGATGTTTACATACTCAAGTCATTCAGGCACCACCACACAGATGGTGCCTTACTTTGGCACTCACTTTCCCCACATGTTCCACATGTTGCATCCTGGTACAGATCCAAGGGGCCAGCCAACTAATTTGGATCTAGGTTATATGCTTCAAGATCTACCCCATAGCTTATCCGTGTTAGCTTTAGATAATCAGAAACTTTAAGAGCTCCATAAAGATCATCCACTAACTTATTTATCTCCCTCTCCCCACCCAACACATCAGGCTGCAACACCATTTCCCTCTCTGTGCCCCCACCCATGCATACAACTTTCTAAAATCTCTAATGGTTTTTAGCTTAAACTAAGAAGTCTTTTTGGTGGTATGGTAAGAGTATGAAATAAAGTGGAGGAAAAAGCCAACAAAAAAAATGTTAGTACCAATGATCACATAAAGGAGGTCTCTACTTATGGGCAGCATGTAGTCACTTCCTTCCACCATCCCTCTGTCATAAGTCCACTAAGTGTTCAAGTTTATGAAAAAGATAACTTCCAATACAGTGGTATATCTTGGAGGATATCTACATCGTTTGTGATGATAAAGTGCACTCCAAACCTGCAGTCCCCTCCTCTGACGGGCTGGTTCCTCTAAGAACCATCATTTTAAAGAAAACATGCAGGTTAGCCATCACATCTTCATCCCTCTCCCAAACTCTACACCAGACTCTCCAGGTTTTATTTACCATATCCTAGCACAGAGTATTTTCTCCCCTCACTCACTTTTAAATCCTTTTATGTGCTGTCTTCCCTCATTAGAATGCAAGCTCCTTCAGGACAGAGATTATTTTCTTGCGTTTGTATTCCCAGAGCTTAGCAAGAAGCCTGGTAGAAGGTAAGCACTTAATAAATGCTTGCTGTTAATCTAACTTAATGATGGACGGCAAACACTTTGTCAGGTTATAATGTCAGACAGCAAGTGACAAAAGGGGGCAACTTTAAAACTGATGACATCCATGGTAAACTTAACTCACTAAAATTATCTATCTCCCATTTCAAAATCCTTTTCTCATTTCTCCCCATACTCATTTTCATTTTGGGAATTTTGGAAATGAGAGAAATATTCAAAAAGAATGTTATTGCTGTAGAACCCCCTTTAACCATCAGGTGGTATATTTCTTTGCTGTTTGGGATGACTTCACTCAAAAATAATGCTCACTACAATCCAAATATTCACTCAAATGTGAGATCCAGCTTTCCTAGTGCTGGGAGAGTGAGAATTTCAAACACAAAATCAATATAAGGAACAGGTCTTCACCATGATTTCCCCAGCACAGTAATACAATGCCAACCAACTTTGTGAACTACAGAAAAGAAAGAAATATAACAAAAACTGGGGACAGAATCTTAATGGAAGGAAAGGTGGGTCATATGTAAGAAACTGAGATATTGTATAGAAGATGGGGTATTAGAACTTAGATAAAGAGGACACAAATAAGTCAGAAGGAGATTGTGTTAAAAGGAATATAATTTTGCATTACGCAAACCAGAAAAGGACCTAAAACATCTGACTAAATATCAAAAAGTGAACCTTCTGAAGTTGAATGACCCTCCTTGCACTATATAATAAATTCCTTTAAACTTTGTCAGATAAACAAGCTAGATATGCTAAAAAGAGAATGCATCCTCTCCCATGAGTCTGTGAGACTTTCTAACACAGACTGACACATACTCAGGCACCAGCCAACTGGAGCCATACAGAGTAGAGATTACTGTTCTTGCACTCCATCCACCAGCAGGACTCCAAGCCTTTACTGGCAAGGTCTTTCCTTGGTCCATCCCATTTTCCCTTCCTCTTTCTTCCAATCTTCATCTCCTTACTCACACTCTAAATTCCAGTGTAACCAATGGGTTACACCCTTCCAAGATTCAAATCCCATCCTCAAAATCCCCAGGCACTAAGGTGTCTCATTTAAGTATTAATCTAATTACAGCAACTGGCACTAGCTAAGAATGACTAATAATACACTTAACAGTGGAACAAGGGAGGGTATTGGCACCCCAAATGATTTTAACTACCAGACTACAGATTCTTTAAATAAATTCCAAATTGGTAAAAACTTGAAGGTAGATCTTTTTTAATAGGGGATCTGGCCTACAGTGCTTTCTCTCATCTAGTTCCTGGTCCAACAAGGGAATAAAACATCTCATCATAACTGAACAAGCAGGAGGAACCCAAAACGACACATCACTACAATCTCTACCTTTTCAGGTTGCTTTTCTTTATACTCACAATATTCGCTAAAATTATCTACTTAGAATCGTCCATTTAGTCCAACTTCTCCATTTCACAGATGAGGAAATAGGGGCTGAAAGTAATTTAAATGACTTGTCTAAGGACACACAGGTAAGAGTAAGGGGTACGGTCATGATTCAAACTCAAGTCCTCTATTTCCAATAAGACAGACAGAGAGAGAGGTAAGCAGACACAGAGAAAAGAAAAGACCTGATAAAGATAGGAGATTGTGAGTGCCAAATTCAAAAAAATGGGGCAGGGCTCATCTGGGGAGAGGGAAGAGAAAGAAGAAAGCCTGCACTGCTTTAGTAAGTAACTACCTCACATGTCTTCAAGGAATTCTCTTTAAAAGCAATATATTTTACTAAATCTGGTTTGACACTGCATTCAATTTAGCTACAAAGCTATATTCTTATGTTGGTCATATAAGTATTTGTGTCTGGTTTCCTCTGAATGAATTCTTACTGATGCAGCACATTACCACAAGGCACAAAAAATAAGTTACAGCTTTCCAGAACTCTTAGCAACTCCTTCCTTAGACAGTGAGGGACACAATCATATTTTAATAAGCTATCTTCTTTCTCATTCCAGGATGGGAGGGGTGGGAGGAGAGAAGGAAGATTTTTGCTAAATAATAATGATAATTTAAAAACCTATTTTCATATTCTACAGTATATTTGTTGGGGGGAGAGGGGAGCAGAGAAGAGAATTTGGATTCCTCCCTTCCTCAACTTATCCTGTATTCTAGCTTATTTCTTTTTTCCCCCATTTATTTCTTATTTTTCACAGAATTTTATTTTTTTCCAATTATAAGTAAAGACAATTTTTGGCATTCATTTTTACAACATTTTGAGTTTCAAATTTTTTTCCCTCCTTCCCTCCCCTCTTCCTAAAATAGTAAGCAATTTGATATAGCTTATATATATGCAATCATGTAAAACATTTCATTTCCATATTAGTCACAGTTGTGAAAGAAACATACCAAAAGAAAAAAAAACATGAAATAAGTAAAATAAGTAAAAAAAGCATATGCTTCGATCTGCAATTAAGAGTCCATCAGCTTTTTATCTGAATGTGGATAATATTTTCCATCATGAGTCCTTTGTAATTGCCTTGGATCACTGCATTTCTGAGAAGAGCAAAGTTATTCATAGTTGATCATCACACAACGTTGCTGGTACTACATGCAATGTTTTCCCAGCTTTGTTCATTTCACTCAGCATCCGTTGATACAAGTCTTTGCAGGTTTTTCTGAAGTCTGCCCTTTTATCATTTCTTACTCCATGTATTCCACTGCATTCATATACCATGACTTATTCAGCCATTCCCCCATTGATGGGCATCCTCTTTCAATTTCTAATATTTGGCCACCATGAAAAGTGGCTGCTATAAGTATTTTTGTACATGTAGGTCCTTTTCCCTTTTTTATGGTCTCTTTGGGAAACAGACCTAGTGGTGGTATTTCTGCATTAAAGGGTATGCACAGTTTGCTTGTCCTTTGGGCACAGTTCAAATTGCTCTCCAGATCAGTTCACAACTCCACCAACAATGCACTAGTGTCTCAATTTTCCCACATCCTCTCCAACATTTACCATTTTCCTTTTCTGTCATATTAACTCTGACTCATTTCTTATTTCCAGTCTTTTCTTTGCAGAACTTCTGATACTACACCCAAAAGTCTGAAAGGTGATGTATTTACTAAAAGGGGTTGCAGTGATTAGCCATAACTGAAGTACTCTGACCCATGACTACTTCTATAGATAAAAGACAAAAGACAAAAATGCAGACTCTATCTTAACGATGAGAAGACTTGGGTCCTATCTCTAACGTGTTTGGGGAAAGCACATGCACGTGTGTGCACACACACACTATAACAATAACTTTTATGAGACTTCAAAGTATGTTTAATAAATAAGGGGTGCCTTTAGAATCAGGTTAATCTGGGTACTGTCTTTGGTTCAAGTACCACCTGATACATACTTGCTGTGTGGCACTAGTCAGTCAGTCAATCAACAATAATTTAAGTACTTATTGTGTACCAGATACATATTCTAAAAGGGAGAACACATGCAAAAAAAATTGTAGATACAAGACAGGTAGATGGAGTGTAGATAGGGATAATGTGAGAAGGAAGGTTTTAAAAGCAAGGAGAACAGGAAAGGCTTATTACAGAAACCAGAATGAGTTGAATCTTTTTTTTTTAAATTAATTAAATTTATTTATTTAACTTTTAACATTCATTTTCACAAAATTTTGGGTTACAAATTTTCTCCCCTTTTATCCCTTCCCCCCCCCCCCAAACACCAAGCATTCTAATTGCCCCTATGACCAATTTGCTCTCTCTTTTATCATCCCTCTCTGCCCTTGTCTCCATCTTCTCTTTTGTCCTGTAGGGCCAGATAGCTTTCTATACCCCTTTACCTGTATTTCTTATTTCCTAGTGGCAAGAACAGTACTCGACAGTTGATCCTAACACTTTGAGTTCCAACTTCTTTACCTCCCTCCCTCTCCACCCCTTCCCTTTGGAAGGCAAGCAATTCAATATAGGCCAAATCTGTGTAGTTTTGCAAATGACTTCCATAATAGTTGTGTTGTATAGGACTAACTATATTTCCCTCCATCCTATCCTGTCCCCCATTACTTCTATTCTCTTTTGATCCTATCCCTCCCCATGAGTGTCGACCTCGAATTGCACTCTCCTCCCCATGCCCTCCCTTCTATCATCCCCCCCACCCTGCTTGTCCCCTTATCCCCCACTTTCCTGTATTGTGAGATAGGTTTTCATACCAAAATGAGTGTGCATTTTCTTCTTTCCTTTAGTGGAATGTGATGAGAGTAGACTTCATGTTTTTCTCTCACCTCTCCTCTTTATCCCTCCACTAATGAGTCTTTTGCTTGCCTCTTTTATGAGATAATTTGCCCCATTCAATTTCTCCCTTTCTCCTCCCAATATATTTCTCTCTCACTGCTTAATTTCATTTTTTTTTTAAGATATGATCCCATCCTCTTCAATTCACTCTGTGCACTCTGTCTCTATGTATGTGTGCGTGTGTGCATGTGTGTGTGTGTAATCCCACCCAGTATCCAGATACTGAAATGTTTCAAGAATTATAAATATTGTCTTTCCATGTAGGAATGTAAACAGTTCAACTTTAGTAAGTCCCTTATGACTTCTCTTTGCTGTTCACCTTTTCATGGTTCTCTTCATTCTTGTGTTTGAAAGTCAAATTTTCTTTTCAGCTCTGGTCTTTTCATCAAGAATGCTTGAAAATCCTCTATTTCATTGAAAGACCAATTTTTCCCCTGAGTATTATACTCAGTTTTACTGGGTAGGTGATTCTTGGTTTTAGTCCTAGTTCCTTTGACTTCTGGAATATCCTATTCCATGCCCTTTGATCCCTTAATGTAGAGGCTGCTAGATCTTGTGTTATCCTGATTGTATTTCCACAATACTTGAATTGTTTCTTTCTAGCTGCTTGCAATATTTTCTCCTTGACCTGGGAACTCTGGAATTTGGCCACAATGTTCCTAGGAGTTTCTCTTTTTGGATCTCTTTCAGGCGGTGTTCTGTGGATTCCTTAAATATTTATTTTGCCCTCTGGTTCTAGAATCTCAGGGCAGTTTTCCTTGATAATTTCATGAAAGATGATATCTAGGCTCTTCTTTTGATCATGGCTTTCAGGTAGTCCCATAATTTTTAAATTGTCTCTCCTGGATCTATTTTCCAGGTCAGTTGTTTTTCCAATGAGATATTTCACATTATCTTCCATTTTTCCATTCTTCTCGCTTTGTTCTGTGATTTCTTGCTTCCTCACAAAGTCCTTAGCCTCCATCTGTGCCATTCTAATTTTGAAATAACTATTTTCTTCAGTGAGCTTTTGAATCTCCTTTTCCATTTGGCTAATTCTGCTTTTGAAAGCATTCTTCTCCTCATTGGCTTTTTGAACCTCTTTTGCCAATTGAGTTAGGCTAGTTTTCAAGGTGTTATTTTCTTCAACATTTTTTTGGGTCTCCTTTAGCAGGGAGCTGATCTGCTTTTCATGCTTTGACTTCATGTCTCTCATTTCTCTTCCCAGCTTTTCCTCTACCTCTCTAACTTGATTTTCAAAATTCTTTTTGAGCTCTTCCATGGCCTGAGCCCACTGGGTGGGCTGGGACACAGAAGCCTTGATTTCTGTGTCTTTGCCTGATGGTAAGCATTGTTCTTCTTCATCAGAAAGGAAGGGAGGAAATGCCTGTTCACCAAGAAAGTAACCTTCTATAGTCTTATTTCTTTTCCCTTTTCTGGGCATTTTCCCAGCCAGTGACTTGACCTCTGAATATTCTCCTCACACCCCCCTCGCCTCCTGATCCTCCCAGCCAGCGTTTGGGGTCTGAGATTCAAATGCTGCTTCCAGCCTCAGGGCTTTTGGCGGGGGCAGGGCTGCTATTCAGTGTGAGATTAAGTTCAGGTGCTGAGATTGGGGCAGGGCCGCCTCTCAGGCTCAGTTCCCTCAGGGGGTTTATGCACAGACCTTCCACAATGGATCTAGGCTCCTGCCCCCTTGGGGAGCCCCAGTCTGCAGTCGCCTCTCAGCTTCTACCTCCTGGGGGGGCCTGAGTTATGGGGGCACCCCACTCCTCTCTCTACCCGCCAACGAGACTCTCTCACTGACCCCCGTCACCTGTGGGTGGAGGGACTTGTGCGGTCGCTGGAGACTCTGTCCCTGAAGCCTGCTCGGATCTGTACCTCTCAGTGCCACGGCCGCGGAAGGTCAGGGCTGGGCTCCGCATCTGCAGCACGACGGACCTTTTGCAAGAGGTTTGCAGGTCCCTCTGTGGGTGGAGGGACCCGCGTGGCCGCTGGAGATCCCGTCCCTGAAGCCCGCTCGGTTCTTTTCCTCTCGGTGCTGCGACCGCGGCAGGGCTGCACTCAGCTCCCAGTCCCGGCGCCCAGTCCGCAGCGCGAAGGACCCCCCGCAAGAGGTTTGCAGGTCTCTCCGGAACAGAAATCTCCCTCGCTCCAATGTTCCGTGGCCTCTGGGTGCAGAATTCGCCATGAGTTACTTCCCTGTAGCCGTTCTATGGGTTGTGGGTTTGGAGCTATGTGTATGTGCGTCTTTCTACTCCGCCATCTTGGCTCCGCCTGAGTTGAATCTTAAAGGAAGCTATGAACCTTTGGATGAAGAGAGGACAGAGGGCATTCCAGGTATGGCATGGGGGAGTGGGGGGAGGGACAGCCAGCATAAAGACATATTTGGGAGATTGAGTGTTGTGGGTAAGGCTAATGTTGATAGATTTAGAATTGGAAGGCAGAACCATTTAAGAAGACTGAAAAGTTAGAAAAGGGTTCAGTCTGCAAAGGGATTTAAAAGTCAGTGGATTTTATGTTTGATCCTCAAAGTAACAGGGATCCAATGGAGCTTATTGAGGGGAGAGAAGACATGATCAGGCCAGCACTTTGGGAAATACATTTTGATGGCTAAGTGGAAAATGGAGTAGAATGGGGAGAGAAGTGAAGAAGGGGGACCACCCATAAGGCTACTGCAATAATCCAAACAGGAGGTGAAGAAGTCCTACACCAACTAGGGTGGAGAGGAAATGCATATGAAAGATTTAACCTTTCAGTGCCTCAGGAAACTCCAGAAAACTGCAAGTTGCAGAATGGCTGCGGCTTTGCACTGATAAAGGAGTCGCCTTCCTAACCAGGAGCTCCTTACTTACACTGATAAAATTTCAAATACAGCCCAAATATATATCACTCCTCAGCCTGGAACATATAAAAGATGTATACTAGTAAACTAGGCTTGTGAACATCTTATATGACAACTGGGATTTAGAGAAACTGTGTAGTAAATCCATATTGAGACCTACAAGCAAACTTTTCAATTATATTCAATTATAAGCCTTCTCATAATCAATTTATATTTTCCGCATAGATTTCCATGAGACATCCATGCTCTCCTTCAACTACTTACACTATTCAAATCAAAAAGCACTATATAATATATATATCATTAAAAACCTCACAATTTTTTGTTGTCTGAAAAACATAACCTGGGACAACTGCCAAGGAGATTTGTCAACTGACAGTGTAAATCTTGGGGAAACAAATCCTCTTCTGGTGCATTACATTCCGTGCTACAGAGGAAATTCTCTCTAGTGATATACATACAGTAGTGAGAAGTCAAGATACAAGAAAGCTTCCTAAGACTCTCATTTTAAATGCTCAGAGGGCAGAAAAATGAATAAAGACAATTATTACACAATCTCAATGCAGTCTTGAGTTAACAAAACACTACTACCAAGTATTTCAGAAGTGTTATTGATGTTTCACAGCTCCCACTAATCTCAAGAACTCCTTGAACCCTTTCTTATACTCCAGGAAGAGATGACCTACAGCTAGTTTGTGCTCTTGTTGTCATTAATCAAAGACTCCAAAGATAAGCAGAATTCTACAGCACGCAGGCAGTACTGGACTTCTTCCCAGCAGTTGTGACAATGTAATGAAAGATGGTACTCCTGCAGTTCTCTTGGAGGTTACAACAGCAGGAAATATCAAAAAGTTGCTTACAGTTCACCACAGATAAAACTTTTCATTAGCTCCCTCCTCATCTGTTATCAGTTCCACAGAAACCCATCTCACTCCTGAATAAATGCATCTTTTACTTGACATCAGTTTGTGAACTTATATGTTGTACAAGGCTTCAGGCAAAGAAAAGCAAATCACTTCACTGGGGCAACATTAAAAGACAAGAAGTAAAATGTTCTCTCTGAATTAGTAATTCATATATGGATATATTGCTTTTTTGTGGTGCCCTGAGGAATCCTGTGTGCTTGTGTGCATCTACTCAGTAACCTCTCAGATCTTGAAGGATTCATTCACCATGTTTCACCCTGTTCAATCCTAAACCACTCCATCAGACATTCACACTGCCACCATCATGGTGAGTAGGAAAATCCTTTTTCACACCACAGAGTGCTAAAAGACTTGTCCTAGGGTAGGTAGGTGGCACAGTGGTTAAAACACCAATCCTAGGGTCAGGAGGACCTGAGTTCAAATCTGGCCTCAGACACTTAATAGCTGTGTGACCCTAGGCAAGTCACTTGACCCCAACTGCCTCCAAGGGGGAAAAAAAAAAAGATTGATCATAAGGAAGAATTTAAATTGCAATTAAGAATTTATAATCTTCAATTTCCTACATTCAGGATAATCACATGGAAGCTTTCTAATTAAACTAAACAAATTCCTAGCACATTCTTCCTTCTTTTTTAACTAGGTAAGAAAATGAATCTACAAATCATTGCTCTGTTCAATAGTAAAAATTATTAAACTTGTGCTCTAATGATAGGGGTAGCTATAGGCACAGTGGACAGAGTGCTAGGTGTGGAATGAATGAAGACTCATCTTCCTGAGTTCAAATCTGGCCTCAAACACTTACTAGCTATATGACCCTGGACAAGTCACTTCCTCCACTGTTCCTTATCATAAAATGAGCTGAAGAAGGAAATGGCAAACCACTCCAATATCTTTGCCAAGTAAACCTCAAATGGAGTTATAAAGAGTTGAACTTGACTAAAAATGACAAAACAACAATTACTACTAATGATGGACGCCTACTCAATACCTGCATAACTAATGGCAAAGTAAAAAAACTAAAATAATAAACCAAATGGAAGGACATGAATATTCTGCCCGTAAGTGCCTACTCCTTTCTAAGGCCAAACATATGAGATGATCACAAAGAAAAAGGTTTTTCAAAGATCCAATTACAGTCTCCTAAGATGGCTCCTCTTTAACTGAGAGTTTCCAGGAACTATACTTTAAAAGATGGCAGTGAAACAGAATTCCTTTGTGTATTATAAGCCATTCATTCACTAGAGCATAACTTCAAAATTCTCCTAACATGTTATAAATATTCTGAGCAAGCCAAATTAACTTTACAAAATATAAGTATGATACATACCATGCAAAGCAAAGTGTTTCAATGGTTACCATCTGCCAACTCAAGAACTTGGGTTTGCAGTTCACATAAAATTCACTTGTCTCTATAAATCACTCATCGCCTATATACATGTACAATATTTTTTGTGACATTCTGAGACTGAGTCCTGTCACCTTGGGATGGTCCAAGGCTCATCTACAAGTCAATTAATCTGAACGTATAAAAAGAGCCCCAAAAAGTGTGACCTTTAACCAGGCTATCTTTCTTCTTTGGACAAGATTTTCCCCTCCATTCCACATAACTTGCTAAGTTAAAATGTTTTGTATTTGAATACTGTTCTATTTTTAAGTACTTTTAAGCCATGACAACTGAAAAATAGTTGCAACCGTGCTAACCTGCTAACATTCTACTAACTTTTAAAATGTGCCTAAAATTAGAGGAAATTTCTGGGGGTTGGGGGTGGGAAGGGAGGGTATGATATAATACAGTAGAAAGAATACAGGCTGGGGAACTATCTCTAACACTCAGTATATCTGTGTGACCTTGAGTAAGTCACACCCTCCCTAAACCTCAATTTCCCTTATCTGTAAAATGAGGGGCTGAACTCTTCCAGCATTCAGAGGCTTCGTAAACATATTTCAAGTTCAGATGTGTTCTGTGTCTGAGTTTGCTGCTCTAAAGTGCTCTGAAACCTCTTATTAGGGGGATCCCCTGAATTTACACTTGCTGTATATCCCTAACGTTTTCTGGCTGCCTGTGAATTCTTTGAAAACAATTAATTTGAGACGTCCCTTAGATTTCCAATACTGGTTAAGGCATGCAAAGACAGTATTTCAGTACTCCACAGTAGTAGACTTGCCAATTTCTTACATTCAAAGCTAGTACATAATGTGCTGCTGTTTATTAACAGATCTGTTTTGCCAAGAGCACATATGGTTTCTTCAAACTCTCTTTTTAATGGGAAAAACTCCACGAGGACTTAACTTCCTTGAAACGAAAACACCTGAAAAAGAGAGTTGTTGGAATGGAGACTTAGAAATGGAGCCCAGTTCTATAAAGTAATACAAAGGATACCTCCACAACAGAACAATTCAACTCTCCTTTAACATGCTGTTTCTTATTTACTCAATAGATGCGACATGATGCTATGAACCATTCACATAGTAGAGTTAACATTTTAAATCACTTTTTCCTTAATATACCTAAGCTGATGCATTAGCTAACCAAAACCAATTTCTTGCTAAACCCTATTCAGGAAACGTCTTGAATAGATTATTTACTATACTACATACTACACAAGAACTGACAAATGTACTGTACTGCCCCTCCTCCCTTTTTATTTAGTTCATCCTGAAATACTATTTTATTTTGAGGATAACAATCTTTTCCCTCACTTGACCTTGAAACCTCCTCTCCCAGACTGTTACAGTTTTCTAAGTCTGCCTTGGAACAGTTTCATTGTTCTCAGTTAAAGAGAAAAGGGGGTGGACACCTTCCATCCTTGGGACCAGTAATGTCTCACTGCAATCAGAGAAGTCTCCCTGAAACCACAATCTCCCCTGTGGCAGCATCAACAGCTACCACTGTGCCAAAATAACAAGGTTTCTAATACAATACTTCCAATTCATAGCACCTCTGTATTGCTCATGACCGTTACGGGCCAATTATAACCTTCTCTTTTGACATATTACAGAACTAGAAAGTTCACTTTCTAAGGTCTGAAAACCAGAGAACCCAGAATTTTATCTTATAAATGACACTCTTTCAAATATATTTTATGGCTCTCGGTAACAAAAAGGCACCATGTGACTTTTTTCTGTTTCCCTTACAAGAAAACAGTTTGGGCTATCAGAATGTGTAACTAAGAAGAAACTTAACTCTTGATTTACAAAGATAGTCATTTACAAAACATAACTCATCATATGCATCAGATCACTGGCAATGAAGTGATCAAGGCTGAAAGATGGTAATGAGTTAAAGTAGTTTGTTAACCAAGGGAAATACAAATACAAATTTATCTGCATAAATCTGAAGAGGGAGAAAAAACAAACACTGTGGATCAAATTTACATATGTTTTATTACATGTTTTATACTTACTGTAAGGATAGTACAGGATCACAGAAGTCAAAGGAATCAAGGCATTCAAAAAAAGAAAAGGATGGTGAATTATGTCAAATGTGAGAGAGAGACAGAGAGAGAGAGACAGAGAGGTTGAGGAGAATGAAAACTGAGAAAAAGCAAAAAAGCCATCAAACTTGGCAATTAAAAGGTCATTGGTGACCTTAGAGATTACAGCCTTCCTGTAAAGGCTTACTCTGAAAGAAAGGCTTTATGCACAGGGAGAGTTTATGATTAACTTAAGCTGATCTTTATTTTGTGGAACCTGTGTGCTATGAATAGAGAACCCCACAGAAAAATTTCTCAAATTAAATGTATGTGTATTAAAGGTACATATTACATGCAGCTCTTTGAAAGGGGTATGAAAATGAACCAAATTTCCTTTATTCTACTCCAGAATTACTCCCCAGCACACATAGTTTTTGTCCCTTTGGGAATGCCTCACTTCAGGACCTGGGATCAACATTTAGGGGTACATGAATATATTTCAAACTCAGCTAAGTGAGTTTGTTGCTTTCAAGTGATGTGATACCTTGAAGATACAAAGACAACCTTATTAAGGGATCTTTTGGATTATGACAGTTATGAGACCTAATCTTTATTACACTAAAAACCAACAATATAGGTTAGTTTAGGATATATTGATAAACTAAAATCTTTGAATGGAATTATGGAAAAAAATAAGGGTTTCTTAGTTTGACTTTCTAGAGCCTAACTACAGCAAAGAAAACAGATAAATGTGAAAACACTTAATTAGGTAACATATAGGCAACATATATTTTCTTCCTTACCTTTGCTTTTTAATTTAGTATTAAAAAAAAAAAAAAAGAAACTTACATTTCCTACTCATATTAATAAAAGGATAATTTTGTTCCTGAAGACAATGATTAATCAATGCACTTGAAGCTGGAAGAAAGATGGTGCATATCTATTCTTAAAAGCTTGAATATCACTTTAAGCTATTTGGGGCCCAGAACGTACATATCCACTTCTGTTTACATAGATTTAACCCTGAAAAATAGCATGTTTAACCATTTAATGACTTGTATGCTAAACCACAAGTGTGAGATCAAAACATGAGTATGACCAATCTAATTAGATATGGGGATAAAATCTACTCTTAAACTTGTGATATTTGCAGAGCATGGAGAAAATTCTATTTGAAAACTTTTCTACTTTAAACTCCCTTTTAATTTGAAATCAACTATTTTTACAACCACCTATCCTGATAAGCCAAACTAAAACAACTACAAAGAACACTAAGGGAGAAATGATTTATGAACTGTATGAATTCTGGGAATAATTACAAAAATGTTCTTTCTAATGCTTTAAAAATATAGCCTCATGTTTTCCATAGCTTCTTGAAAACTAAGAAGACATTTTGTACAGTAGAAGATAAATTATATTTCTCCCCAAAAGACAAGCCAATTCAGGTTTAATAGCCAGTAATAATTTTAAAATCAAGTGAGGGAATAAGTGAATCACTAACCTCAGGATCCACTCCTAATAAATAGAACTCCAACCTAGATTTTATATTTATGATACTGATTCAATTATGTAATAATTATTTTGAAAAGCAACCTAAAAACAAGAAAATCCTTTAATCAACTTGCTTTAAGGAAGCAACTCTTTCTTTATGACATGTTATACATAGGTGAAACACTGGGCCTGGAGTCAGGAAGACTCATCTCCCTGAGTTCAAAACTGGCTCAAACAGTTACTAGCTGTGTGACCCTGGGCAAGTCACCTAACCCTGTTTCCCTCAGTTTCCTCATCCGTAAAATGAGCTGGAGAAGGAAATGGCAAACCACTCTAGTATCTCTGCCAAAAAAAAAAAAACCCAAATAGGGTCATGATGAGTCGGACACCGCTGAAAACGACTAAAAAACAAAATATAACATCTCATTCAGGTGTTCGATAAAGGTTTGTTGTGGGGTTTTTGTGTGTGCGTGGTGTATCACTCTACACATAATACCCTCATCCAAGGTAAGTTTTTCAAAAGAAAGTCTGATTGCTCAAGTAATGCTCTGAAATAAATCTTAACTCAGATTAAAAAGGTGATTATTTTTAGGGCAGTCTTGGTTGGTTGGGTATGCCATACCCAAGTCATACCTCAGGTTTGACCACATGGTACAATGAAATCTCAAAAAAAAAAAAAAAGTTCTTCTTTTAACCACCCAAAGTTTCAAATGAGTAAGCATTCTATTTTTAGTCACCCCAAGTTATGGTTTCCAGACGGATTTTTCCCTACAACATACCACCTTCTCAATATTGAGTTTCAGCCTCTAGCAGTTTAGGCTTTTTCCGTTAGTTTAGTTTTAGAGGATTTTTTGAACTATGGGCACACTTCCTGGCTTCTTTTCAAAATAACACCAGAGAGCACAGAGTTTTTCTTCATTTCAAGAGAGACTCTTTACCCTCTATTTTAGTTCAGTTAGCATATCCCCTTTGCCTCATCCCCTCCCATATGCAAAGGTTTTAGCTTTATTCCATGGTAGTCTTTTTGAAACCTCATATGCCTACATATCTTATCATAAGTAACATACACTGTCTTTCATTTCTAGTTTAGGAGTCTTATCCTACCAACTTTGCTTGCTTAAACTTATAAAGGGCAAAAAATTCACAATGTAAAACAAAGCACTGTTCAGTAACATTAAAATCATTCACTTGATGAAAAGCCATTGGGCAAACTGCTCCACAGCCATAAGGGAGAAAGGGTGGATCAATTCAGGAGTCATCAACTAAACAGCTTGTATAGATCCAAATTCAGTAGATAATTGTGCAATGTTCAAGTTACAGTGACTGTTAAGCAACATACTGATGCAAAATAATCACTTGATTGATTTGCATAGTAAGAATGCTCTTACACTGAAGAAAGATGATGCCACAACATGTCAGCACAAAGACTGTTGACAACAGACGGTCACAGATTACACAGCCAGGAGCCAAGAGTAGGAGATCTAAAGCAGAACTGACAACAAAAAGTGGGCTTAGACTCAAAATTCAACCCAAAGTAAGGTTCTGATGGTTGCCTAAACAGGGAAATCCAAAATTGGGGATAAATTTAGTGACGAGAGGTAAGAGCAGGATCTTGAGCCAAGTTTAGAACAGAAAGTCAAGTCAGAATTGGGACATACACAAAACTAATGAGGGCTAGAGCAGAGAGAGCTGAGTGGCAAAAGGTCCAAGGCAAAAATGAGATACCAGGAAAGCTGCAGGATAAAGGCACAGGGAGCAATGCTAGAGAAGACCAAATTACTGAATCACAGAATTTAGAGCATGAAAGAACTATAGCTACTTTCAACCCACTATTTTCCAAGAATAAGACCAAAAGGTGACACAAGTAGTAAAACAGTGGAGCCAGGACTGGATTTGCAGAGTCAGCAACTTGCTAAAAGATAAAGCTAGGAGGCAGAAAGGACAGATGGTTGAATTTGGAGTCAGAAAGACCTAAATTCAAATCTCCCATCAGATACTTACTAGGTCACTCGTATGACGTTGGGTAAATCATTTAACCTTTCTGTGCCTCAGTCTGCTCATCTTTCCAATGGAAATATCTTACAGGGTAAGACCAAGTGAGATAATACTTATAAAGCGCTTTGCAAACCTTAAAGCACTATGTAAATGCTAGTTATGATTATTATCAGCAAAAAAAATTTTACATGTCTTCTTTTTAGTGAAAAAACCAGTCCTAGTAAGGTTTTTTTGGGTAGTGTAAAGGTAAAAACAGGTTTAAATGGGAACACTTAACTGCAGTGTATGAGTAGCAAAAAGCAGCAGTTTCTGGTTGACTTAAAGAATGGGGAGATTTCCAGCCCTCCCTTTTTCTCTTCCCTCACTCCCTCATTATCTAATGATCTTTCTATTCATAAATCAAGGTTAGTTTCTTACTTTGATTTGACCATAAATGCCCAAAATATGTGCACAGGAAGAGCAATTCAGTCTTCATTTTCATCTATATTTTCATAAATTAGCCAGCAGGCTAGTATAATGCTCATGATAGTATCATCTATGGTATCAGGCTTATCTGAGCTTCAGGAATACTGCCAGAATGTAGATAGTGCCAGTGAGCCTAAGCTTGGGTCCTTAAAGCCACAGGAACCTATGGGGAACCACATGTTGACTATGTCAATAGCAGCATTCAAAGCAGAATTCTGACCTAAGCAGCTGGTGCCAACACGATGTGCTAAGGGGATGGCTAGTCTACTTATCAGTCTGACTTAGAAGAATGATGCTACCTACATAGCAGAAGAGATAACGGAAGGATCTAGATCTGACTAGTTAACATCCCCAATTATGACCAACTCAGTCACAGAGTCTGAACTGCTTCTACACCATAGTGCTGTGACAAGACTACTAGGCTGGACTGACCACACTATTACTGGTGCTTCTGATCTACCTCTATCTTCCCCTTATGTGTTGTGTGTGCTCATGCAGGGGCCTCAGTCTAAGTCATCAGACAAAAGTGTCTCCTCCCTATCTGGCCAACTCAAGACAAGCTTCAAATTCCTTTCATCCATCTATTGAGTCACCAGGGCCTACTCATTACAACATCTGTCATATATCCCCTGTGGTGTGTCTTCCCACCCACACATGCCAGCAAATCCAACAAGTACAAGCTGGTAGTGCCAAAGACAAGACTGACCTGAAACTCTCTTTTCCATATGGTCTACAAGAGGAACACTGTAACAGAGATGAACCATTTAGTAATGTAAGGTCAGTACATTGAAACCTTTAAAGCATTGTATAAAATATCTGTTGTTTTGCACAGTACCATTAATTCAATATATGTACATGTGTGTCTACATATATACACACACATATATACATACAGACACCATTTTTCTGCTATGCCTATTTTCTTTTGTTTTCACAGAATTGTACTCACAAATTCTGAGTTCCTGAAGTAAAATTCTCTGGTAATTAAAGTAAACCTGGGCACCACTCCCACAATTTAGTATGTTAACCAAGAGAATATCTTTGGGATGCAGTGATTAAGCTAGGAAAACAAAGTCAGCCATTGAATAAGCTGAGAGTCTATACTGTTGTGACATTTGTGATGTGAATTTACATATAGATAAAATAATCAGGAACTGCTTCAGAAAAAGGGTCCTTCTACAGCAAGGATTTTCAACTTTTTGTGTTGTAGACCCCCTTGGAAGTCTGAAGATGTCTAAGGACCCCTTCTCAGAATACTGTTTTTAAATGTATAAAATAAAATACATAGAATTACAAAGAAACCAATTATATTAAAATATAGTTATCAAGTTCATCCCAGATTAAGAACACTTCTCCTATAAATAAAGTCATTGTACATTCATGGTATGAGTTCTCTCCCTCAGTCAATAACATCATATTGTGAAGAAGGAGGGAAATCTCGATTGCCTGGTATACATTAACCGGTTCACTTTTATACTTTAATGGAGAGATCAAACTCTTCCAAATTCAGTTTTCCCTGCTAACCAAAGGCTGTGTTAGTACTACTGAGTCACTGCCAAATGTTATCCTTTTTATGAGCTGGTTTCTGAGATGTGAAAAACACTCAAATTATTCACTACTCTCTCACCATTAATAAAAACTAAAGAATGCTCAGTGAAAGCTGGTTATTGATCAAAGACACTGTTCTATTTGGGAAAAAGTACCAATTGTTAAGATCCCTCACTAAAGCCAATGATAATTATCTGAAGACGGATGCCTAGGCCAAAACATACTTTAGTTCTTGATGGCCCACAGGTAGATAATGCCAACAGTTGAGTGACCTTATTCTGGCTCTATGTCAGCTGAGTTTCACAAGCTTCCCCATTTTGCAGATTCATTTCACAGTACACAGGAATCTTCTTGGTGGTCAAATATATGACTGATAAAGATGCCTAGAAAAATGGTGCAGCAATGATACTGTCTCATTTGACCCTTGTCCTAGACCAAGTAAATGTTTTCATATGGACCCTTTCGATTCAACAAGTATTTCAAATACTATACTATATTAAATGCTGGAAATATAGTCTCTGCCCTCAAGAACAATAATAATTGCTAACACTTATATAGTGCTTTCAGATTTATAAAGCAAAAGCACATTTTAGTTTATTTAATCCTCACAACAATCCTGGGAAGTAAGTGCAATTATTATTCTCATTTTACAGATAAAGACACTAAGGCTCAAAGAGTTTAGGTGACTTGCCCCGTGATAGCTAGCTAATGAAGTGTCTGAGACAAAATGAATTCGGGACTTAATAAATCTAAGTCTAGCGCAAACCTTAAAACTTGACAGTAGATAATGGTCAAAATTAAAATAGGCTAAGCTTCTTCTGGCCACAGATAGATTTTTAGCAGCTCACTTTACAAGTAAAGATATAATTAATGATGAAACTAGGTTGCAAATACACAATATTTTAAAAAAGAGAAATTTCAATTAACATCAATTAATTACATGTATTAAGATTTTTATTTATCAGGAAATCATATTGTTTAAAAAATTACTTTGCTAAGCAGTACAAGTTTTAATACATTATTGTTTTTCTAACTATTAACCTTTAGTTAAGGGGACATATTACATTTCTTACACTTAGCAATCAATTTATCATACTCCAGAATCATGTCTGAAATAGATTTCTTTAAAAATCTGAAAACTAACCTTAGTTAACTACCTCCTTTTCTGAATTTACCTTCTTGAAAAACCATTGTTCCCCACTGAGATTTTTTTCAACAGTTAGGACACTTTAATTTGTTTTTCGTTGGTGTCTAATTTGCTTAAGTCAAGATGTTTTGGTTTGAAATGGCGATGAAGATTGTATTCCTTTGGAATGGCTATTACTTCTTGGCAAACAAGGCACAATATTTTGTCTTTCATGTAAGTAAACAAGTTTGTCCACTCCAGATTAAACATTCTATGTTCTGTTTTGATCTTCCGTTTCTTTTTATCATCCATTTTACAAAGTCACCCAAAAACTTGAATGTTAGAACCAAAGTCTCTACAGCAACCACTCACATACAAAAAATATTGAATTGAGTAAATGACCTCAGAGACAGCACGAGACACTCATGTAACTTGGAGGGCAGCTGTGCAGCAAAGTAGGAGGAGAAGTCCTTGTATTGTTGCTGCTCATAGCATAGCAGGCATCACTGTGTTGGCATGTGGCTGAACTCACTTTGTCTGTGTTCAGTGCCAATAATGACTGAAAACACAGTGAAAAGATATAACTTGCTCGTCTCAGACTAGAGACAGACTGACAATGGTTGGTTGCTGTGGGTCATGCTACAAACAAGAGAGAGTGAGCA
This sequence comes from Notamacropus eugenii, assembly GCF_028372415.1. Classification (NCBI taxonomy): domain Eukaryota; kingdom Metazoa; phylum Chordata; class Mammalia; order Diprotodontia; family Macropodidae; genus Notamacropus; species Notamacropus eugenii. The sequence goes on from NC_092875.1 coordinate 369,069,171, forward strand.
GTGGCAACCCATCCACCAAGTTACATGACAGACCCAACAGTGACTAGTTGGAAGGTGGGGTAAGCAGGGCATGCACAAAGCACACGTGACATCTTTACTTTCTGTTATATTCTCCACATTTTTTGTGGGCTGCCCAAAGTTCATTGGTGGGCCACAGGCCGTATGTTGTGCAGGCCTGGTCCAGAGCTCAATCCACTGTAATCACCTTACTGCTTAATATATCCCAGAATCACAAAACGTGAGAAGAGAGCCTCAGCAGTCAACTAATCCAACTCTTATACCAAAAGAATTCTCACTATAATACTACTGTGCTATAAGAAATGATGAACAGGAAGACTTCAGGGAGACCTGGAAAAACTTATATGAACTGATACTGAGTGAAAGGAGCAGAACCAGGAGAACTTTGTACACAGCAACAATCACAGTGTGTGAGGATTTTTTTCTGGTAGACTTAGTACTTCACTGCAATGCAAGGACTTAAAAAATTCTCAATGGTCTCTTAAGGCAATAAATATGCCTTCCACATCTAGAGAAAGAACTATGGAATTCAATTGCAGAATGCAGCATATCATTTTCTTTCGTATTTTGCTTTGGTTTGTTTTATGAGTTCTCCCATTCATTTTAATTCTTTTATGCAACATGACTAAAGTGAAAATGTTTTCAATAGGAATGTATGTGTAGAACCCATATAAAACTGTATGCCCTCTCAGGGAGGGAGGGGAGAGGCAGGGAGAAAGGGGAGAGAGGGGAAAAATCTAAGTTATACGGAAGTGATTTTAGAACACTGAAAACAGATAAAATAATTTAAAAAAAATAGAATCCTCACTATATAACACACCCAAACAATGGCACTTATTGCCTTTCTATTCTGAAACTTTGGTGAGACACTGAAGAGATAACCTGTATCTAGGTATTACAGAGCAACCTGCCAGAGAAAATTATAAAAAGAAAAGAAACCTTGGTTTACTCATCAAAACTGAGGGGGAAAGAGGGAAATACAAAGGCTGAATGAAGGTGAGAAGTAGATACACATACCAATATCTCATTTTCATGTTTTAAGAAGAATGTATCCCAAATTTTCCATCAGTAACAAGTTGAATTTTGTATACTGACTAGAATAGCCAAAACAATACTAACAAATAGTATAACTACACAAAAAGTCTTGACGCAGACTTCCTCTCTTCAGTCCTTCTCATAAAGAGAAATTATGTTTTCTACTGTAACCTGACTAAGTTTGTCCTGTTCTCTATGCCTTTGCCACCTTTGATAAGTAATGTCCATAGTTGAATGAAGAAAGTCCCTCATTTCTTCTATACAATTAATTGCCAAATAATGATTCTATTTCCACAATCTCTTCTATCCATCTCCTCTCTACTTGCATAAACACCAGCATAGTTTAGTCCATCATCATTTCTTTCTTGGACCACTGCAATCACTTCCTAACTGATCTCCTTGCATCAAATCATCTCCACTTCATCCTCCACACAGTTTACAAAATGGATATTTTCAAAGCACAGGTGGGACCATGGTCAAGAAGCTCCCTACTGAATGACTCTAAGATAAAATACAAATCCCCTGTCTGGCAATTAAAGACCTTCACAGTGTGATTCTGCCTACTTCCCCAGGCTAATTTCACACTTCCCCTTTCCACTCTCCACATTCTAATCAAACTGGCCTAGTTCCTGATCTCATTATTCCTCTGGGTTCCACACCTTTGCATAGGCTGTCTCAATGTCTAGAATACACTCCCGTCTTTGTCTCTGTCTCAGAGAACCCTTAATTTCCTTAAAGGTTTGGCACATGCCCCATCTACATGATACATCACACAAGTTAATTCCCTCCTCCCCAAACTACTATATATTTTGTAACCACTTGTTTGTGAACAGGGGCAACTTCATTTGTGTCTCTATATTCATCTACATATAGTTCAATGCCTGGATAGCAGAACCACTTCAAACATATACCAGCAACCTAGGTTCCTTACTTAGAGAAAAACAATTCAGTCCAGCAAAAATATGGTGATGGCAAGAATTCTTTACTTGTTTGCAACAAGTCTTTCTCTAATTAAAAAAAAAAAGTGACTGCTAACTCCTTGATCAACATCCTTATTCCACTATAGTGACAGCCATGATGTCCCATACACTTCAGGAAAACTTTGGTAGAGAGGACCACATTAGAAACTTTTCTAATTCTATACAATTTGTAAGAATCTCTATCATTTAGGACTTAGTTATGGCTGAGAGATTTAATCAGCATGAGCTACTGTACATCATTACCTAAATAAAATTTGATGTTTAAAGATTCACTTTGAAATATATCTCCTTAGAGATCACAAGCACATTAGCAGAATTTCTAAAATGACTTCCCATACATGTTATCACTATGCCATATATATATATATTATATATAATGTAAGAATGCATATGATAACAGAAAAAAAAGTTGAATAAACTCATCTGTGAGTTCACTAGCATTTATTACTAGGCAGATAAACACATCTGCCTTGACAGGTGACAAACATTACTCATAAAGTAAGCAAAAGTTTGAAAACAAACAACTGTTTTATTTACCAAAATTCAAATAAGATCAGCTCCTGGAAATCTGGAGTTAAGTAACAAGCCTGACAATGGCTTTTAAAAGTCAATAAAACTTACTTGGGGCATTCAAATATGATCCTTGCATTCTACAAGAATACTCCTAGCACTAAAATTTAATATTGTTTGAACTCTCTCCTCAACTAGGAATTCTACCACCTCTGCAATTTAGAAAAATAAAAGTAACCCTGGAAGGGAAGCTTTGTTTACTGGTGCTGTAACTAAGTGCCAGAAATTTCACACCATGGGTCTGTAGATTTGGTTTTTTGGTTAAAAGAAAGCTTCTGGTCTTTGCCCTAGCAAAACTATCACTATTTCTTAAGCTTCCATCAGTTTTTGTTTTTTGTTTTTCTCTAAGAGTACAGAGCTGCAGCATGTTTTAGGGTAAAGTATGCTAGACTTGGAATCAGGAGGTACATGGGTTGTGAACCTGAGGGCTTGGGAAGATGGTGTCCCCCTTTACGGGAAAAGGAAAGTTGAGGAGAGAAGAAGGTTTAGGGAGAAATATGATGAATTCCATTTTAAATATGTTGACTTTAAGATGTCTACTGAATCCAGTTTGAAATACATAAAAAGTTAGATAGATGGACATGTGAGACAGGTTAACAGAGAGGTTAGAGCAGAATAGGTAAACAGAATTAAGAAAGCAATATACTGTTATTAATATACTACATGAAAAGGACTCTAAAAGGAAGCTGGACTCTGACAGCTATGATGACCAAACTTAGTCCGTCCCAAAAGGCATATATTGAAACACATCAGCATCCCCTCAGAAAAAGGGTGAGGAACTATGGAGAATGTGTTCATATAGTGCTTGACATCACCACTATATGTTGTTTAATAGCATTTTGATACAAGGGAGGATTCAATGAGAAGGAGATATAATTTAGAAATGGCTGAAAATAAAAAGCATTAAAAAAACTTTTTAAAAATCACTTTACTTTTTAAAATATGAGCTTCATAAAAAGAAGATGTGTGAAGCCTGGTTGGACAGATAATCTAGCTAAGGAAGAATGGAAACATTCCTAACAGTCAGAACAATGGGATGAGGTCTTAGAGGTAGTGGATTCCTCCTCAATGGAAGCCTTCAATCACAGGCTGGAGAATCACTTGCTAAATATACTGTAGATTAGAATATTCTTTTTCAGGTACAGATTCAACTAAGTGTCCACTGATGTCCAGGAATGCATACAGGTAGATATCAGCTTTGGAGCCAGAAGTTCTGAGCTCAAATTTTGCCTCAGAAACTTGCCAGACTCAGTTTCTTCATATGTAAAAAGAGGGGTTAGACATGATGACCTCCAAGGTCCCTTCAACATCTTATGAATCTAGGCTCAAATTTTACCTTCCTCAGCTTGAATTTGACCATATCTTTAAAAATAATTTTTTTAAAAAACCACACCCTAAAATGGATTAAGGTTTGGGCATACAAAAAAATGAGATGGCTATGCCAAGACACATTTTTGAATGAGCCAAGTATTAATCAGTAAACATTTATTAAGTGCCTACTATGTGTCAGGCACAATGCTAAGCGCTGGAATCCAGTATTCATCAATGTCTTTTCGATAAAAACCACTCTATATTAAATTCTGAACTCGTCTCATTTCTCTCGTTTAACAAATAATCACTCACCAAGGTAAGGGTATATACTCAGACTACAGTAAGATTCTTAAAAGATATTTTATGGTGATAAGATGATATACGTTCTAAACTATGCTGTGATATTAGATAGGATAATAAGAATATTTTATCCATCTTCCTTCCTTCAACAAGTTCTTAGTAATAGACATTGGGAATCAGAGCGAATTCCTACAAAAATCAACAATTGGGACATTATATAAAGAATAAATATGTCTCATCTCAGACCTGTAGTAGCTAAATTTTGAGAGGCTTATCACCAATTTATGTACAGGTGATTTTTTTTGGCCACAGTTACTCATGAAAACCATCTACCAAGTTGTTCACAATCTGCAACTTTGGACGGAGTACTCAAAACCAACATGATGCTTGAAGCATTTGCGTATAGACGCATCCTAATCTAGAACACTGAGATCTCACCTTCACTCTGGAATTTGTAAACAGACAACAGCTAATATTTAAGGAGAACTTAAGAGGCATTTTAAGTTTTTGTGAACATAATCCCAAAACAATCTGTTTTATCTTTGGTTCCATCATCGATACAGCATGTAATTTCAACAATGTCACAGCTTACAACATAGCTATATCACCAAGAGAGTAACAGGATGAAGAAGCTAACTTTGGGCATGTGTTTCAGGCCCAATAGTACTCTTTTGAAGAAAGGTGTCAAATTAAGAAATATATTTTCACGATGCCACATACCACACATCTGAGATCAGGAACTGGCTCTTGTGTAGCACAGAAAACATTTCCATTCCTCTCTCCTGCCCTCAGCAGAACTGTTCACTCATCTGTTTTAACTTTTCATGGTAAAATGCTGGAAAATAATACCTATCATGAAAAGACAGCTGCACAAATTGCCCTTCCCAACATATGCAAAGAGCGCCTGACTTGTTTATTCTTCAAAATGGACTATTTAATATTGTATGGCAGAATCTGGCTCTCATAGTTTTATAACAAAGAGCTCACTTCATCAGATTTTCTTCTGGTATACACTTTGAAAAGCAACAGGAAATGCCAACTTTTAAATCTTTTACGGAAAAACCACACTGGGCCTTTTCTGGGAGAAGTCTGAATGTACTATGGCTTCAGTACTTAGAAGACAGTAAACTGAATTCTATGATGTTCATAAGAAGAAAGAATTAACTTGATAAAGGTTCCAGATCAACCTACAGCAACTTGAACTTTTGATAACTCAAAATATACCTAACATTTTAAGAAAGCTCAAAAAATCTTCAATAGTTTTAAGAAGCTAAAAAATGAAGAATCAGAATTTACTTTCTCTTATGCTGACCAGAACTTTTGGGCTTGTCTACTCTGAAAAGTTTCTAGGATCCAAGCAAGCAGTCCTTTCCCTACCATTAGGCTCTCAAGGATCATAACCCAGAAGGTCACTCAAATCAAGCTAGGAGGCTAGATATTCTTAGAATTCCAAACACAAAGACACAGATATGCCCCCAAAACCCAAGAATTTGTCTAACTTTAAGTGGTGCAATGGATAGAGCGCAGGGCCTAGAGTCAGGAAGGTTCATCTTTCTAAGTGTAAATCTGGCCTCAGATACTTACTTACCAGTATGTGACCCTGGGTAAGTCACTTAACCAAGTTAACTTCAGTATTCTGTAAAATCAGATGGAGAAAGAAATGGCAAATCACTTCAGCATCTCTGTCAAGAAAACCCCAAATGGCCTTTATGAAGAGTCGGATGTGACTGAAAACAACTGAACAACAATAACAAACAATAATAATAAACCCACACACAACTTCACTCTCCAAGAACCAGGCCCTTCTGTCTAAGTCAGGGAGATAGCATGACACAGTTGCCAAAGCAATAGTTCTGAAGTGAGAAGACTTCTCTGTTCAAAACCTATCTCTGTGATCCATGGGCAAGTCACCTAACTGACCCAGGCCTCAGTTTCCTTAACTGTAAAATGAGGGAAAAAGAGATAGTCTCTGACATCTCTTCCAACTCTAGGTATATAATCTAAAACCTAAGCCACTTAATCTCCCTGGGCCTCAGTTTCCTCCTCTGTAAAATAAGAGGGATGAACTAAGATGGCCTCTGAAGTCACTTTTGGGTCTATATTTATTATCCTAAGACCATATCTTTATATATACCACTCATACTTCTAACCTGGATTTCACATCATGACTCTTTGGCTGAGTACTTTGTATTTTCTCCTACAACCATGCCTCTGAACAACCAACCCAATACCTCCGGCCTCATCCTCAAAAAGAATTTTCTGGCTCCTGCCTCTGACAGCTCAGGAAACCTCAGGGTCCAACACATCATCTAGTAATGAAAATCTGTCCGAATTACATTAAATATTAGTAAGACAATAGTGTATCTATCCCCAGTTTACTAATTCAGTCACAAACTTAGTGAGAGAGGAAAAGCAAATCTTTAAATTAAATGCCTCAGTTTACATTCCATTTTTGTCCATATGCGTGCTAACAGAAAATTAAACTTGTTTAAAGAAATTTACGCACTAACAAGGAGTTAGAATCCACAGACTGCCCTTAGTGGAGAAGGCAACTTCCTTGTCTTTAGCCTTTCTTTTGTCTCCCTAACATTTACCAGTGCCCGATACATAGTAGGTGCTTTAAATATACTCAATGACTTTGGTAAAACAGCACTCACCACAAGAGTTATATAAAGGAATACCCAGGGCTGTGACTATCACTTCCCGAGCCAAGTCAGAACTCATCCTGTAAAGTTTTTTTTCAAAGCCTGGTTTAGTCAAAGACTTTTCATCTATTTTATATGGAACAAGTGACAGGTCTCTGTTTTCTGCAGGAAGTAGCTTCAAATAACTTTTTCATAGAAAACGCAGAAGGGAAAGATTGAAAAGAAAATCCTATAAAGTAAGTTGTATAGTTTGAAAATGTTCATAAGAAGAATATTTAATCTATGCATAAAAACAAAACCAAGATGGTTTTGATCAAAGGAAAAGAATAGAGCCATTGGCCTCATGATTTGCAACGGACCCTTAGCAAGGATTTTGTTCCAAAAAAAAGGCAAGGTTGACACACCAAGCAAAGAAAGAGTTGGGGAGTTAAGAGAAAGGGAATGAGTGCATTTGGGGCAGCAGTTTAATAATAAGAGTTCAGTTTCCACTGGCAAGACCAAGTGGTCAGGACACTGCTGTTGTGAGAGCTCTTAGTGCCTCCTCCCCATGCCCCACCAGGTACTGACAACGAACAGCAGAGACCTGGCAGTATCACAACTGATGAGCCTGCGCTGCTGTGACAAACATCCCATCTTTGGCTGGGATTTGGTTAGAGGGTTAGATTTGGAATTGGGAATTTAAAGGTTCAAATGCTATCTCTCACACTTATCAGTTATGCCTAACTCTCTTGGATGAGCTTCAGTTTTCTCATCTGTGAAATGGTGATAATCATACAGGTAGCATCTATCCGTGGTAATGCTCAAAGGTTCAAATGAGCCAAGCATGGTGGCACATGTCTATGATCCCTAAGACTACCAAATCACAGGAATTCTGAGCAGGGCTAAAACTGATCAGGTGTCAATACCTAAGTCCAGCATCAATACAGTAAGTCTCCAGAAACAGGGAGATAGCAAGGTGCCTATGGAGAGGCAAATCAGTTGAAGTCAAAAGCACCATTCAGCAGTGGGATAAGGTCTCCAGTGGTTGCTTCACTTTGAGCCTGGGTAAGATGGAAAAACCCAGAAAAGAGGAGGGGAAGCGACAGGTATAAAGGGGAGAGGGAAGAAACAAGGGAGAGGAATTGTCTCCTTCAATAAAGAGCAGGTCCCCAGCACCATGCATAGTGCCTGGAACACACAAAGAATTTAATAAATGCTTGCTTATTGACTAAGTACTTATAACAAATGTCTGAAAAACTTTTTTTCCCCTAACCTTCTTCTTTATTTTCCTCCCATTGGTATACTTTGCTGTTGGATGAAACTGTGCAAGTTAACATAAAAGCTGGTCAATTGTTTTTTTCTCCTTCTTGTTTCTCAGGGGTAATGAGGCCAGGGTCAGAAAGTTATCTTTCTGCTTCTTTTCTTACATTTGTAAAAAGAGGTTAATGGGTATATTAGGACAGAGTGAAACTTTTCAGAATGGAAATAAATTCCTTAAAAAAGAAGTATCATATACCATCATTATTTCACAGAATAGCAACTTCTGAATCAGTGTACTGAAAACAGCAGCCATCAAAAAAGCTAATTTTGTCCGATATCCCAAGAAGTCCTTCAAAAGTGGCAAGGACATTTAGACCCTTATGTTCCTAATATAACCCTCAAAATTTACACATTTTAATACATTATGAATGCATTCACATAAGAGAAATTCATTCACAGAATATACAATTATTTCTAAGGAAATAATTCATTTCCTACAATGTTGTTTCACCTGTAGAGGTCAAAGAAATCCTAATAATCTGTGCAATGAATAATACCATTTGAATTGTGAAAGATCTGACCAATCTAACACAGTCAAGTGAACAAGAGGACAATCTTGGAATCAAAATTATTTTCTAGCAATAGCAATCACAGTCCCTGTACCTAAGGACATAGAATTACTAAGAAAAATAGAAACCAGGAAACATCTCTATGAGAAAATTCTGAAACAGGAATATTATCAGAATCATTTACCAGCACTAGGATAACACCCAAATACTAATAACAAATGACAGCAGACAACAGACTATGACAAATAAAACGTACACCCCTTGAGGACAGGGCCCATTTTCATTTTGTCTTTGTATTCTCAGGTACCAGTACAGTACAACAGCATAGAGAAAACTTAATTGGATTACAGGGGATATAGTACACAGGCCTTCCCTTAAAGTCTCATATGACATATTCTCTGGAAAATTAGCAAACTGTGTAAATGTGTAAAGTGTAAATGAGATAAAGATGAAACATAAAGATGAAGAGAGCTGTACCTAACACAACAGCCAGAGCTAGAGCAGTTGGGAAGCACCAAATGGACTAACCCATGCTACTGTTTCCAAATGAGCATTCCTTGACAAATTCCTCCGATGGGAAATGAAACATGTGTTAACAGACTCCAAATGAACACAGAAGGAACTGAATCCTAAATGCAATGTTCTAAATCAAATACTGACTACTTGAAAAAAATGTGATTTAATTCAACAAACATTTGTTAGGTACCTACTAAGTGCCAGGTATACAGTAGGTTAGGAAAACTAAATGGCTATCATTAGGAAGAAAAATGTCAGATAAAAACAACAACGATATTAATTTAGAAAACAGTAAGAAAGAAAACAAATAACTGGAAACACTTAGCCGGTGGCCAACATGAGTCAACCATGGAACAAACAGTATTGCAAAACAGACTGTCTAAATGTGAAGAGGAATTCTACATGTGAGATATATACTCAAAGGCTTATCTCCTTAAGTGGAGTTAAATCAGATGAATAAGCACGTCCAGCTTGAGGTAACATATTTTAAAGATGTTGCATAGTTTCAGAAGGGACAAAAAAGGAGCCAAAGAAATGATCACAGATCAAGAAAACAGAGTGCATGAGGAAAAACTCAGAGTTCAGCCTATTGGACCTAAAGAACTGATTGAAGAGGGAAATAATAGTGATTTAGGCATAGTTCACCAGACAGGTATGTGATAAATAATGGTTTGCTTGGTAGGGGCTATTAGGGCAAATGACAGAAAACTAAAAATCTAAGTGATTAAAGAAGTTAAGGTCTAAATATTAGCAAACTGTTATTAAACCACCTCATTCAAGTTTTTATAAATTGGATCTGAAGTTCTTATGTCATGGATTCTTTGGGGGGGTTTGCTAAAACCTGTGGGCCACTTTTCACAATAATGTTTTTAAATGTATGAAATAGAAAACCTAAGATTACAAAGGAAACTATATATCGAAATATATTTATGAAAAAAAATTTTTTTTTTACAAGTTTATGTACCCCAGGTTGGGATGTTAGATCATCATTTATATCTTAAGAGATAGGTTGAAAGGTGGTAAATAAATCCACTTCACCTGGAATTCTAGTTTTTACTAACATTTATTAAGCACCCTACACTGTGTCAGGCATTATCAGGTGCTGGGGATACAAATAAGAATGAGACTGCCCCTGCCTTCAAAGGAGCATCCCAACATACTTTTGGAAGAGACAATTATGTACATATACAGGTATCTACAAAATAGATAAAGGTCATTCTGGGGGAAGGCACAATTAGTTGATGGACTAGTAAACACTTCCCACTTCCCGCAGTCGATTCTTGAGATAAGTCTTGGAAGAAATTAGGAATTCTAAGAGGTGAAGATGATGAAAAAATCCACCTAAGTGGGCTAACTATTGCAAGGGCACAAAGATGAAGTGGCTTATGTAAGGTAGAGGAAGAAAGCTAATTTGACTGGGTCACTGAGTGAAGAAAAGGGAGCAAAATAAAATATGGGTGTAAAGTTATTCTGGAGCCAGATTGTTTTGTTTTGTTTTCATTCAACAAGTATTTATTGAAGATTGAATGTGTAAGAGTCATTATTCTAGGTATATACTGAATTCTCCAAAACTGTGTACTATGTGTTGCTAGGGATGATAAGGTGAAAAAAAGGGGAAGAAGAAAGGAAGGCAAAGGTTCTTGGGACAGTGGTTGTTAGGTCAATTAACCTCTGTTTGCCTCCATTTCCTCTTCTATAAAAATGAGAATAACAAAGACACATAGGGTTGTGAAGATAAAATGAGATATTTGTAAAGAGCTTAGCAAACCTTAAACCTTATTCAGAAATAAAAATAAAATTGAATTTCAAAAACAGTATTAATTCTACTAGTTCCTCCCTGACAGTCAGAAAAACATTTATTAAATGCCTACTGTATGAGGAATACAACGCCAGGCACCAAAGATACAAAGATTAGATAAGACAACCATCAAGCCTTGGTGGAGAAAAATGGAGCATCTGCATTAAATTACTGATATGAAAAGCAGAGATGAATCAAAGTCTATTCAATAAATACTTATTATCTACATACAAAGGCTTGTGCTAACTGCTAAGAATACAAAACCAATACTGATAATCTGAACTGAAGTGAAAACATCTTTAAAATTTTTAATTTCAAAAAACAAGTCATTTAACTCAGATAACAGGAAGTATCTGAGAGGGGAAAAAAAGTATCAGAGAGAAAAAGAAATCCTCCAAATTAAAAAACTCATCATCATCATCATCATTATCATGTTAAACAAAACCACTTATTCTGGGACCTGGCTGCTTTTCCAGTTCACACATGGTACCACGAAGGCAACAAAATGCAGTGGAATGAAGGATTAGAAAATAAATCCACTGAAACAATTCCCACAACATATGCTTCCCCTGGCAAGGGCAAAGAGGGATCCCCTTGTGTGGTTTCAGCCTCCAAAGGGCACTAGCCATGGGAATGGCATGCTCTGCAGTCGAGAAGTATGTGTGTGCATCAGTGGCATACACTTAACAGTGGAACTGAGTGGAACTGTCTTGCATCTCTGCTCACAGAAAACTGGTAAGCTTTATGGTTTAAGCCAATTACTACAGATAGGCAAAACGTTTCCCGAAAATTCTAACCCCAAATCAAAAACAAAATTATTTAAGTAGCATAGACATATCTGCTCAAAATCAGTACTGTCTCTATTTCAATAAAACTGTTCTGAAGGGAAGAACCATAAATGTTTTGGGGCAAACTAATTTAAGAGTGCCACAAGAAATGTAACATATATTTTATAAAAGCTTCAGATTCAGCAAGAGTACTACCCATATACAAAATAAGTATTTGATAACCAACCTACTTTAAGCACCCATTTAGCTACAAAATTGCCAGAGTGAGAAATCTAATTCCTTCTCCACTTAGAGATATATTAACGGTAGACTCAGATCACTCTAGAGAAAACTTATTAAATAGATCACTGCTGCACAAAGTAACTTCCTGAGCTCATTTCCCTGAAACAGATAACATGTACCCAAACACTCTGCCAGGTAAGAGAGGTGATGGATTACATTTTCAGTAGACCATAATCCCCAAATTTCACTGACCACAAACTTGACAATATAAAAAGAATGACTGTCAGTCTTCTTTGATGAAACATCTATTAATGGATAGGCTTTGAGTCCAGATTGAGACAGAGGTTCAAACACAACTCTGATACTTACTTGTGTCGCCCTGGACAAGTCTCTTAACCTCTTTGTGTACCTTAGCCAATTTCCTAGGAGTTGATCTACTAAATTATAGAAGAATTGCAAGGTTCTAAAACAGGGCTATTTACTTTGATGAAATCATTGATTCTTCAGTATCCCAGTATGGAAATTCGGTTCAGTAGGTATTTGTTAAAAATGTACTGAATACAGTACGTGCACTAAATACAAGACACTGTGTTTGGAGATGGAAGTTAAAAAGACAAAAAATTGAAAGTCTCTGTCCTTAAGGAGCTTACATTGTACTGCAGGGAAATGACAGGTACACAGACAAGTGAAACTCTCTCTAAGTGGAGACCAAGAAGGTTCATTCTGAGTTGGGCCTAAAATAACTTACAGAAACCAGTGTATTCAATATCATGTTGCTTGCTTTCTCAAACGGTAGAGGAGGGAAGGAAGGGAGAGAATTTGGAACTGAAAACTGTAAATTTTTTTTACATGTAATTGGGAAAAAAAGAAATATATTTTAATATATACATATGGATATAAAACAATCTGTAACAAAAAACTCACAACATGAGCTTAGTTTTGTCTTCCTTCACCCAACTGCTCATTAAGAGGAGTGAATTTTATATGATACACCATGTGAGGATGGTGAAAAAGTTTACAGACACCACATCATTACTTAGACTATATAGCAACTTAAATTAACTCATGACAGACTCTTGCTAACAAGCAGCATAAGGTCAGATGGAGGCTATCTATATGAGCTACAACAAAAGGTTATGGTTCCATTTAACCTCAAATTCAATTTCAAGGTCTACACCAAGATTCAACAAATGACTTTAATAAATACAGGAAGGGGGAGTTGTGATTAGCCAACTGAGGGGCATTGGGGAATATCCTATAATACATGCTCAGTATTGCTCAACAGTAGGACATGGCAGCCAAAGAAGCTAATACTAAACTAGACTGTACCCAGAGAAGCCCAGTGTTCATGGTGATATGAGTAATAAATGGCTCTTGCCTTGGGAATGGAAGTCTTCAACTGGAGACTCTAATCACACTGTAGATAGGATTTCTACTCAGTTTGAGGTTGAACTAGGAAGGAATATGCACTTATAAAGCATCTACTGTGTTCCAGGCACTATCTCTTCTGATTCCCTCAACAACCCTGGGAGATAAACACTATTACCAACTCCATTTTACATTTGAAGAAGCTGAGACAAACAGATGAAATTACTTACCCAGAGTCATACAGTTAGCAAGTGTCTGAGGCCAAATCTGAACTGAGGACTTCCTGATTCCAGGCCTGGCACTCTCTCCATTGTGCCACCAGCTGCCTCACTAGAACGCTAAGATCCTACTACTCTCAAATGGAAGTCTGACTTCAGCTGGGCCCTAATGTAGAGAGAGACGATAAGAGGAAGGTTGAGTGGGGAAACAAAAGGGAGCTGGAGTGAAAGAAAAAAGGAATTCATTGATTCGTGTAACAAACATGAAAGAAAAGAAAAAGAAAGGTCACTTGCCATTGGGGAAATTAAAGAAACCTTCCTCAGATATGAGACTAGAGATAGATAAGTTAGGCTACCACCTGGGTATGTAACTGGGGGGGAGAGGGAAGGCTTGAGGAGAGTAGGAGAGATAAAAGGAGTAAATTTTTCACAATATTTAAAATGCACATAGGTATTTATGTTGTACCAAGTCAGGTAAAAGCCCAAACTTCCAGTGGGCTCACACAGGAGTGTAATTTTCAAACCTTGTCTAGGCCCAGGAATATTTTTAGTAAGTGAGTGGTGTCCAAACTGAGTCTTGAAACAGGCAGAATTTTAATAGGTAGAGATGAAAAGAGGGATTGGCGTGAGAAAAGTCATTGAAACAGGAATATTCACGGCCAGTGGCAGAAATTCCTCTGGAGCACAGGATGTGAAGGAGAGAAGTATGATGACAAAGTTGGAAAGGGTATAGCACAGCGAGGCCTGCTTACAGCCAAGTAAAAAGTGTACTGGCTCAAAAGTAAGAGGACCTCAGTTGAAACTGTCTCTGACATTTACCATCTATGGGAACTTGGACAACACACTCCACATCCCTAGTCCTTATTTTCCTCATCTGTAAAATTAGGGGGTTGGACTAGGTGGCTATTGAGGTCCCTTCCAGCATTAGATTTGAGAGCCTGTGACCCTAAAGTGAGCATGACCAGCAATCTAGGGAATCTGAACTTTCTCCTTTGGGTAATGGGAAGCCAATTCAGCAGAACCTTGCTTTAGGAAATAAATCTGGCAAGAAGAGATTATAAAGAAAATAAGTTAGTAAGCAACTGCAACCCTGTAAGGTGGAATAGAATAATTATAGCCTGAAAATCAGAACTGATTTGATGAAAACAGAAAGGAAGGGAGGAGTAGGAGAAAACTTGCCAAGACAGAATTAACAGGATATAGTAACTGATTAAATGTGAAGGAAAAGGGAAATGTCAAAAAATTAATGAGGTGTCTAGCCTGAGTAACGGGAAGAATGGTAACCCACCATCAAAAGGAGAGAAGCCAGGAAGAAGAGTGGGTTCCGACATGTTGAATTGGACGTGCTATGAGGATATCTAGGGACAGATGTCCTGGAGCCAGGGAGAAAATCTATACCTCAGGAGAAAGAGGTAAATCACTAAAGCTGTGTCTTTCTCAAACTATCCTATGTACCCTGTTTATGGATTGCATTCCCCCATTTGAGAACAGGAATTGTCTCTTACTTTTGTAGGTCTATCCCAAGGCCAGCATAATTTCTAGAATTTAGCAGGATTACTGTTCATTGCTAAATAATTGCCAGGAGAGAGAATGAATAGAGAGAATATAGTCAAATGCACCAACTTTTAGAAACCACACAAAATCATAAGGAAAGCTACATTTAGAGCCAGGAAGGAAGAATCAGAAGGATGAGGGAAGGAAGGAACTGTTTTTATTTGGTTGCAAAAAAAAGTATTAATCCCAGAAAAGTGTTCTATGATGGAAGGAAAAGGAGGCAAGTTACAAGTGTTGTTAGAGAAGACTCAAAGGTTGCCACAGACACTAGCTGTCATTGCTGTTCAGTCATTTCAGTCCTGTCCAACTCTTCGTCATCCCATTTAGGGTTTTCTAGGCAGAAATATTGGAATGGTTTGCCACTTCCTATTCTAGTTCATTTTACAGATGAGGAAAAGGAGGCCAACAGGGTTAAGTGACTTTGCCCAGGAACACATAGCTAAATAAGAGTCTGGGACCAAATTGAACTCGGGCCTTCCTGAGGCCCTCGCTTGGGTGTTCTATATTCTTACTGCACCACCCAGCTGCCCAATAATTGTACAAGGGACAAAGACTCCAAGGGAAGGGTAAGGAAGTAAAGGCATCAAGTATCAACTACTTTCTTGAGAAGCCTGATAATGAAACTACAAGAAATAAGATGGTAACAGAGTGAAGGAAATTTGCTGTTGTTAGAGGGGGGGAGAGGGGCAGCAGGAGTTTAAGTTCAAGGGGTTTTTGAGGATAGGAGAGACGCGCGTATAGATAAGTGGAAGCTAGTGAAGACAAAAATGTTAAGGATGTAGCTACATAGTAAAGGAAGCACCAAGCCAACCTCTCCAGCCTTGTCTCACTCTGCTCTCTAGCCAAAGGGGAGTTACTCAGTATCCCTCGTGAAGTTTCCACATTTTTTTTTTCTGCCTGTGCTCAAATCTTGTGTCACTAGCCCTGAAATACTCTCCCTCAATCTCTGTATCCAAAGGAGTTGAACTACAAAGACAGAGTTACAATTCAGACCCAAAAAGCAATGATAACTGCCTACTACATGTAGGGCACTGTGCCAGGCTTGAGGATGCCTTCAGTGAGGTTACCCTCTAACAAGGGAACAGGAGAGAAGTCTAAACACAGAGTATATGAAAAAGAATATGGGTAAGTCTGGGAAAAGAGGGTGCCATCAGATAATGGAAGGCCTTGAACACCGGATAAAGGAGCTTCACCTCAGCATGCAAGTGAGAGTCACAAAAAAGCCACTTTTTAAAAGGAGTGATCTGACCAGATCTACGTATAGGATAAGTGTAGCAACACTATAAAGGATGAATTAAAAGTGAAGGAGAACAAGGAAGGTGGGAAGACTCTAGACTAAGCAGTTGGTAGTGGGGGCCTTGCAAGAGATACTGGAGACAGAACACAGGATTTGAATGCTGACCAGCTACAAGAGATGAAAAAATGTCAAAACAAGACTATTGTGAATGAAGGAGACTGGACCAAATGTGAGCATCAATGTTGAAGGCACTGGGGAGGAGGAGCTGCAAAAGATGGAATAGAGGGTTATATACAGTAGGAGATATGGCTGAAAAGATAGTTGGGAGATCTGAGTATTCCTTGAATGGTAAATGAAGGCTAAAGACTTTGGATTTGATTCTTGCAAGTAATTATGGAATCATGGAAAGTTTGGGAGCATCAGAGTGATGTGAAAGCAGAGTTTTGGGGAGATTCATCCAACAGCAAGAGAAACTGGATGGGAAACTAACATTTCAATAACTGGTATGTTTCTTTAGACACTGATGGTAAAAGCTACCAGATATAAGTAAATGCAAAGACACGTGATCCCACACGTTAAGTGTATACCAAAACTTTCAATTCATCTTTAATTCTACTCTTAGTTTAAAAACAAACAGGCTCTTTGATAGAAATGAGAATTGCCTCCTCTACATGGCACAAAATTATTTGGGCCTCCAGAGCTCTCTGAGAAACATGTTGGAAGAAAATAAATTAAGCTTGCCATGGGCTCCATTTATTTCATCTTTTTAACTTCCTCCAATAATACAAAATGATTAAGCCCAATTTTATGATCTCTTCTATCAAATGTTTAAATAACAGGGGTACTGTATATTCTAATAATTACATAAGCAGAGAATGTGTTAAACGTCCCAGTTCCTGCTAGTTTGAAATCTTGAAGACCTTAAAACAAAAGCAAAATCACTCCATCCACACCCACCCCACCACTCTAGTTAAACTGCCAAGAAGCTGGGACACAATGATCCTGTCAACATCAGTCAGTATTTTACTTCTGCTAGATGAAAGTAAGCTGTGTGATAGGACCTAGAAAGAGTATTTGACAAAAGATTTGGTCCTCTTCAGGTACACAGAAAAAAAAAAAATTAAGGCATCAGACTGTGGGCAAAGAACCAGGGCATATATTGTCCTTTATTCACATGGAAGTCTTCAACTGATGGCCCAGATGTTGTTTCCCACTGACAGCTGTCAACAGAATTGCCCCAGGACATATAAAAGATGCATTTCCTACATTTTTCCTTTCTTATGTAATTGCTGACTACTGTCTTGGAAAACAACAAGACAAATACCTTTATTCTCTAAAAGGGAAAAAAAACTATGACAATATCACAAACAAATGATGCTATAAAAATGTATCTACAGTGGAAGAAAATAAATGTTAGAGAAACAAATCTCAGGTGCAAGATGCATACACAACGCAAAACAGCAACAAAACCCAGAATCAATCACACCTCTTCAAGTTGAGTTCTAAGTGTTCTCATCCAACATCTCAGTTTTCAATCCTAAAAAAATTTAAATGACAGAAAAGCAGCATGTAAACCATGCTATGTGATAAGTATGTATTGATAACTTTTTCCATTAGAATTTTATTCCCTGAAACCTTACCAGTCTTTATGTACATCATTATATCAAACAGAAATGATCCCTACTAGATACATATAGACTTAGAAAACCACACATTAACATTAGCTATATAATATAATATTTTCTGAGGCAGCTGGTGGCTAGAGCCTGGAGTCAGGAAGATCTGAATTCAAATCTAGCCTCAGATATTCACTAGCTGGGTGAACCTGGGTAAGTCACTTACCCTTTGTCTTCTTTAATCCACTGGAGAAAGAAATGGCAAACCTCTCCAGTATCTTTGCCAAGGAAACCCCATGGACAACACTGATATACTATGACAGGGTTACGAAGAGTCGAACACGTCTAAACAACAACCACAACAATGACATTTTTCTTTTGTTAAAACATTTCCCAATTATATTTTAATCAAATTTGAGCCAGCCTGATGGCTCAGAAGTACATTACACCTACTGACTTGAACAATAAAAAACATTCTTTAGAATATCTCATTAACCATCCTCACAGAAAGAAGAAAATTGAAGAATTAAGTTTGTGATGTTTAAGTTAGCTATATTTTAGGCTTAATTTTTTAGTAAATTTTCTGTCAACTCAAAGTCTAGACCTTGTTCTGTTATTTCTTTTATCTGATTTTAAACCCATAAAAAGTATTTTTGCTGCTATTTTGGATTCCTAAGTATTTGAGAGGGTAGGTGGCATTCAACATTTTTAAAAATTACTTCAGGGCTCTAAATTTAAGTTTCTGCCTGAAGCAAATGTTTAACCACTTATCTGAAACACTGAAAAAACAGGCTCCTTTGAAATGCAGACACATGTATAATAGTTACGCTATAAAAAATTAATGAAAGTAGTGACAAAACTAAAACTTGATGGGGGAGTTTTACCCGCTGAGGATTGGTGTGTTTTTTTTTCCCTAGTCCTGAAGTACATTTTGAAGTCAAAAGCAGTCAGATGACTGGCACAAGTTCTTGCCAGTCAATGATAAGATCCTAGGTGTTATTTAAAGCAGGCAAGTATAGACAAGAATATAGGGCCTGTAATGCACCCAGAAATTAATACAATTAGGCTGTTGCTTAATGTGTATACTCTAGTATATAACAAAACATATGCTAGTCACAATTTCCATTTTCTCGTTATCAAGGCACTTATAAAAGTAATAAATGCAAATAAAAATGTTAGTATCTTTCAATGCTAGCTTCAAGTTGACAATCATTCATCAAGTTATTATCTTGTAATTTATCTTGAGAGAAGCTGCCTAAGAGAGAAGACCTCCTACAAAAAGGGTACCACAAAATGTTCTTTAAAAAAAAAAAAAAATCAAGCCCTACCTAGAAATACTTTACTTAAATCCTTTCCTCCTACTTTCAGTATAACAGAATTATTACAAATCTTTTCTACTCATCATATTTCATATGATGGATATTCCATTCAAATAAATTTTCAAAACAAGACATTAGCAAGATTTTGCTAAGAGACCTCTGACAACCTAACATACTTTTAATTTATCACACTTCAACTCTCTGACACAAGACTTTCATGTTTGCCACTCTAAGCAGAAAAGGAAACCAGTTATTCTTACGGGTGGAACTCTGGATATAAAATAGGGGCCAAGTTGTAATACTAATCACATGGATACTACAAAAGACTCAAACACAATATAAGTTTGGGGAAGAGAAGAAAGCCACTGTTATTCATGAGAAATAGAAACTGGAAGTTAAGGTGACCTGAGTTTTATATTCACCTTTGCCTATGCACGCAAATCACTTACTCTCTCTGAGCCTCTAGATTATGTCTAAGACCCTTTCTAGCTTGTGAGTCCTTTGCTAGGTGATATTCAAGCACCTTTCTTGATTATTCATTCGTTCAATGAAAGGTACGACACTGCACATTTATTGCTCTATTTACAGGACTGTTGAGAGAGGTAAACTATTTGGATGACCTTAATCAAATCACATAAAACTCTCTGGGCCAGTGTCTGGTAAAAATGCATTTTTAGGTTTGTGAAGGACTTTATAGACATTATCTCATTTGAGCCTCACATGGATCCTGTTTAGAATGTTCTATTATCAGAGATTTTACTGATGAGGAAATGGGTCAGGGAAGTTGTGACTCTCCCTGGGAACTCAGGCTTTTCCTGACTGCCAGTCCAAAGTTCTTGGCACTAGACTTCGTATCATTCAATGATCTTCAAATTGCTCTAAATGAAAAGGATAGCTACCTGGAGTAGAAAAAGCAAAATGGGGTTCCAAATCCTGCCTTGTGAAGCTGGACAAACCACTCACCTCTCTCTCAGATTACTTAGTTTCCTCATCTGTCAAATGGGGATAAAACCTATAGTATCTCCTTCACAGCTACATTATGAAGGTCAAATGAAATAACTGACACCATAAAACCATACGGAAACCTTAAAGCACTTTATAAAGGATGTGTTACTAAGATGCAATGATTCCTTGAACCTTCACTCCAAATGTGTGCTACTATGGCAACAAAAACCTAAAACACTATTAAAGATTGTGAAGTGCTTTACATGGGTTATCTCATTTGAGCCTTTACAACAAAGCTACCAGGTGGGTGCCACAGGTAGCATTATTCCTATTTCAAAGATGAGGGATCCAAGACCCGGGCAAGTTAAGTGACTTGCAAACAACTAAAATGGAATCTGAACTCTCTGATCTTCCCGACTTACAAGTCAAGCCCCCTATCCACTACGGCCATACTACTTCATGTTGAGGGCATGTGAAAAAATATTGTCCTTACTCTCACAGGACTATTTTAATGTGCCATGCTGTTACTTAAAGTGGAGAAGATGCTGTTACCTTTTCGTTATGTTTTTGTTTAGAATGAAGTTAAAGTAATCTTTCTACCTAAAAAACCCAATAGGAAGGTCAGTAACCACTTAATCCAGTAGGTTATTCTGCCATTCTCCTCTATATGCACTAGGGGCAGAACATTAACTTTCTTATAGATGAAAGTAAATGAACCATATTGTCAAGGCCAGTTCCGTCCAGTTGACAATACTAAACCTGTATTGTTAAAACAATCTAGAATTCTTGAAAGAATAACAACAAAAAGTCCGGTTTTTTTCCTCGTAGGGGCGGGGAAATAAATGCAACAAACCTGGGAAAGCATTAGTCTAATATTGTCGCTTTTAAAAAGTCCGTATTTAGAGCTTAATTTAATTTTGCTTTTCAAGGCACCTGAACATATGGTTTCATTTGTTACTATGGCCACTAAAAATGCTATTTTCCACAAATGGGCTATATATATCTCCTGAAAACAGAATGGTTTGAAGACATAAATGTTACATCCAGCTGAACTAAGTAAGTTATTATAATGGTACAGCACACACTTCATTGCAAAATCATTCCCTTGATGAGACTTGGCGTCTGGGGTGGAACTACCCAATTTCTTCCCAAACTCGCCCTTGGACTTAATGGAAAACCACACTGAACTGACTCACGTCACGCTTAACTCTGGGTCATTTCAAACCTGAAATCTGGGAAATAGGGAAGAAGTAAATCCAACTAGAGGAATGGATCCATTCTGGAAACTAAGCTAATTCCCTTTGATGAGATAGTTTTAAAGTAAATTTTGTACATTTTTTAAAAAAATGATGTTGCCCTGGTACGAAGAAAGAGGTTTGTTTAGTCATTATTAAAAGGTCTTTTCTAAATAGGTTACTCATCTTTGCAATTCTCATAAATGATTTTTTCCAGCAAAACTTTCGTGAAAATTGTCACTTTAAAAAAAATGATCTTTTGATATCGTCTGTAATTGCTCCAAACCTCAAAAAACAGACACACTTGGCGGGCAACAAAACTTAAGTACCCAAAACTTTGGCAGGGAGTAAGAAAAAGAGTAAATTCGATCCTTTCCCCTATTTCTTTTCTGCCCCAGCTTGCCTTATGAGTACTTGAACCCCTGCGGTAACCAGCGAACCCCTCTCACAGGAAGCCAACAAGCTTTTCAAAGGAAATACCAGCGCCTTTCTAGGAGAATCAAGCCCTTGGCCGTGTCCTAGCTCCGCATCTTAGCGGACTTTCCGCACAACAGGGCGGTCCTGCCTTTCAGCCGCTCCCCGGCCCCCCGCAGCTCCGGCTCGCCCAAGGACTTTACCTGCAGCGGTGACCACAAGAGGCTCACCTTGGTCCCTCCCGGAGAGCAGGGCCAGAGGCAAGGCAGAGCTGCCGCCCTGACTCAGCCAGCCTCCCCGGGAGCTCAGTCCGCACAACTTGAACCTTTTCTTAAAGTTTCTCCCCCGTGAGCTAGGGAGAAGCCGTAACCGCGTATTTCAAGCGGGAGGTGGAAGGAATGATTCACGCGGCTCCACGAGGGGTCCCCGAGAAGCGAGCCCGCCCGGCTGGGAGCCCCGACTCTGCGGAGCGGCAGCCCAGCGCGGATTGGGCGTGCAGGGGCGGTCCTCCCCCCCTCCCCCGCCGGGGCACCCCCAGAACGGCACACTCACCTCACTCAAGAAGTTATCCATTGTTTCACCGGAGAGCCCAACTCGCGGAAGTCAGCGGAGCAGGACTGGGTCAAGCATGTGTGTCACTGGGAGCGGGGGCTCCTCGGGCTGGGGGCCATGCCTCCCGCCGGCCCTCGCTCCTCGCTCGCCTCTCGGCGCCCCGACTGCAGTAACCCGAGCCTCCTCCGCTCGCTCGGTCCGCGGGAACCTTTGTCTCCGCCTCGGACCTCCTCAGCTCCGGGAGAGGCGCTCGCAGAGGGAGCGCGGCTGCTGGCACATTCTCCTCCCAGGGCGAGGGGAGCTGCAGGAGCCGGGGCCCCCGGGCCGGCGCGCACCGGACACCCTCAGCCGGCAGAGGCGCGGCGGGCCGGAGGAGCGCGGGCCGGACCTCTGGGGCAACCTCCGAGCTCCCGGGACGCGCCGCCGCACGCTCTCCCAGCGCAGCCAGAGCCCAGCGCGAGTCCCGGCCACCCCGCTCGCGGCTCCGCTCCTCACTCCAGAGCCCCGGGGGAGCCGAGGCCCCGCCCCCGCCTCGCCAGAAGCCCCGCCCCCGCCTCGCCAGGAGCCCCGCGCTCGGCCAATCGTGGCCCCGCGCTGCTCTGGAATCCCGACCCAGACGCCGAGTGCGAGCGAGCCCCGCCCCCTCCTCCTCCCCCCCCCCTTCCCCTCCTCCACCTCCTTCCCGACCCGGCGCCGGCCGCACCTCCCCTCCTCCCCACCCCGCCCCGCCCCACCCCGCCCCTCACCTACCTCCTGCGCTCCGCCCACTCTGCGGGACTCCTGCTGCGGCAGGAGCAGCCCTCCAGCCCCTCTCCTCCGCCTCTCTCCTCCCCCCGCCCACCTTCCCCCCTAGCTCCCCTGGAGAAGTCCGAGGGTCTGCACACTGGGCGTGAACAGTCCATTTAAGGGCGGGGTTTAAGTTCTTCCCAGGTGCCTGGTCTTTGGCATATTCGGTGAGGCTCTTGGGGATGCGGCATCTGCGGAGGGGGGGCCGTGAGACCGCGGAAGCCCATGCGGCGCCCCGCGGGAGTGTGAGCCTTGTCCCGGGCTTCTCCGTGAGGGTTTGTAAACGCTCCCCCGCCCCCATCCATGCGCTTCATCCTGGTCTGCTCGGGGTGCGAGCGGAGCGGAGGCCTCGGCGTCACCACACTCACACTCACCGCGTAGACACGTCCTCTCGGGCGGTCCGCTTAGAGAACGTTCCCAAAGGACGGGGAAAGGGTCTCCGCCGAGCCCCAGGAAAGTGAAGACCGACCTGAGGGCGCCGGGCGGAATGGAATCAAAATCGAGGAAATGGAAGAGGACTTAACCCAGCCAAAGGCGGTCAAGGTTTCCCACCGGAGGCTGTTCGATAGGAGTGATCGCTAGAGTTCTTAATGCAGCTTCAATCGTTTCTGCCGCAGACTTCCCGCAGCAGCTCGGGAGGCGAACGTTAATGCACCAGGTCGTAGATCAGGCACGTGAGGCATGACACTTAGAGTATCTGCCAGGTATCACAAGGTAAGTAAGAACGTCTAGATGCCAAGTGACGGGCCCTCCCCGGCCAGGCATCTCTCTGAGTCCAAATCTGCCCTCAGACACTTAGTACCGTGTGACCCTGGGAAGTCGCTGAACCCTGTCTGCCTCAGTTTCTTCATCTGTAAAATGATCTGGAGAAGGAAACGTGGAACCACTCTAGTATCTCTGCCAAGAGAACCCCAATGAGATCGGGAAAAGTTGGACAAGAATGAAACCCCTCAGAAACAACAGCTCCTCTTACAAATCACCTCACCTCAAATCTAGTGCTTGGTCCGATGAGTCCTATCTAAATTCGTAATCTTAGCCCTTTCCTCTAATGTTCTCAGAGATCCATTATCTTATGAATATAAGCAATGCCTGGATATAAGAGGGATTATTAATGGAGTCTAGTTGATGAATATGGCTTAGTTTCCGGGATCCAGGCTGCCATTGAACAGCTGTGCAAACTTGGGCAAAGTCTGAGTTTACTGTCTAGAGCATGGAAATATTATAATACTTATGCCTCCTACTTCTTTTCTTAATTCAACATTTTAATAAGCTCCTACTGTATACAAAGCTATGCTGGGCGCTGTAAAAGAACATTAGGTAAGCTAGGACCCCATGGTCCCGTAGGGATTTCTTTTCCTTCCCAGACATTTTGATGGAGCGCTTGGGTCCATGTGCTTGGACCCCAATTCTAAAATCACATTTCTCTCTAAAAATCGTATTTCTCCCTAGCCTCAAAACACTATCCCAGGCAATTTCTCCCCAGCCCAGGACGCAACCTGCTCCAGCAAAACTTTTATCTCTTTTTCTGATAGGGTAGCCAGCTGCACCTACAGAACTTATTAGTCTGAAGCAGCTGTGTACCGGCTGAATGGGCTGTGTACTGGGTCATAACAACATTTACTACTCACTGATCAGTCATATGTATCCTAGACTGAGACACACGTATTCTCCCTTACATTTATCTTGTCTAACAAGACATTGATGAGGGCAGCCTGCCCGTTAGTTGACTTAGTGACCTTTCAGGACTAAAACCACACCTCCATGTCACCCCACCTTGGGCTATTCCCAATGAACTCTGAGTAAAATGCCTGTGCAGTAGATACTAAAAGTGAATGCTCCTTTAAGAACTACTCCTTAACCATGCCCTAATCCCCACCCTGAATCACCTAATTAGCATATCTGACACATGTTTTACTGTATAATATCCTACATAAACTTTACCTGTACCCCATTCAAATCAGTTTCCCTAAGACCTCTTGCTGGCTGAAAAGCATTATAAATCTTTACCTTGACCTCAAGAATGTCTGACTCTTCAAATTCATTCCAGGCAACCTGCCCTTGGTACTCTGGTCTTTGCAGGGGTCTTATCCACCCACTTCTTCCAGCCCTCATCAATTTCATTTGGACAGAAACAACAAGTGTAGATATATTCCCTCTACTAGGGTTAACTTACAAACTTAAAGGGTTGCCTGAAGTATTTAAACCTTCTATCTACAATAGTATACTGATTCTTTTGAAGTTTACAGCCTAGTAATGATAGTACCTAACATTTATATAGCTCTTTAAGGTTTACAAAGTGCATTGTATATACCATCTAATATAATTCTCTGAAAAATACTGAGCTAGGCACAACAGGCACTCCCATTTTAAATAGGAGGAAAATGAGACACAGACTAAATGATTCTTTCATGGTCACTGGGATAGTGTGAAGACATGATTCCAAAGCAGGTATCTCTTCATTCCAGATCAAACACTATGCTACATTGCCTCCTACTAGGAGGACAAATAGACCAGCACAGATTTTTTGAATACACATTGCATGGTAAGTACAACAGAACTGAAAAACAAAGTGCTATATACACGATCTGGGAGGATCAGGGAAGGCTTCATTGAGGAGGTGGCATCTGCTTTGCTTCCAAAAGTAAACAGAATTTCAATAGTTCAAGAGGCAGAAAAAGCTTAAAAATGAAGGAAATAATGTGAATAAGAACAACAAAAATATGGCTCCAGAAGGAGACAAGGCAGATTGAAGTAACAGAGTAGACCAGTTTGGCTGGAGCATAGAATGAACAGAGTGTAGTATGAAACAAGGTTGGACTATTGTATTTGTGACAGGCCAGCTTTGAACAATGACACAGATTCCATATTTGCGGTGACCAGGGACCCCATGATAACATGCAGACAATAACATTTTGCACTCCTTTTTAGAACTTGACAACTATTCTAACCACGTGCTCACTGCAAATTTTGTTTAGATACAAAACACACAAGAGCAATCATGCTTTGCTTTCAGTTCTAATTTCCTCTCAACCCTTATTAACACAGTTTAGTTTACTCAAAACTAATTTCGTGCACAGTCTTGCCCACCCCCAGAGTCAAACTACGTGTTGTCACGGTAGGGTTCAACCCAGGAAAGGGTGAATAAAAGGACATTACTATGAATAATACTTTTTCTAAATGTTCTTTTAAAATCTATAAAATTCCACTCTCTTTTTAAAACAATTATTCTGAAATTAATTAAACACCAAAAAAAAAAAGAATATCTCTACACACAGTAGACACAAAAAGAGGATTCTTTATGAAATCTCCATGAATCTACATTTCATACCACTTATCTTTTTAAGTACATAATAAATTCTATACATTACTTTCAAAATGCTTCCTTCTAAACTTCCTTGGTTGACTTCTGTACATTTTTTAAGATGTTACGGTGACCTTCCCTTTTGCATCATTATTGTCAACTATTGCTCTTCAATCCCCTCCCCCAATTAAAAGCCAAGAGAAATAAAGAATAAAATCTTTCGTGAGAAATAAGCCTGGTTAAGCAAAAGCAAATCTACCTGTGGCCAAATCTAAAAACATAGACCTCTTTCTGTATCTTTTGTCCATCACCTCTCTGTCAGGAGGAAGACAACATGCTTCATCATATTTCCCTTGGAGACATAGTTTATCATTGCACTAATCAGGGTTCTTAAGTCTTCCAATTTTCTTTACAAAATAAATTGTTCTCCTGATTCTGCTCACTTCACTCTGAGTTTTCGAAGGATTCTCTGAAATCATCTCTTTCATCATTCCTTTGGGCACAATTATATTTCTTTACATTCATATACCATAATCTGTTCAGCCATTCCCCCAATATCTAAGAGGCAATCTAAGGTACCACCTTCTAGACCTTATTTTCCTTTTTCTTTTTCCCTCTCCTTCAGAATCAGGAAGTTTGTTTTGCTTGCAATTATTCCTGCCCCAGTATTATGCTTCCTCTTAACCCAGCTCCTGACTCTGACTTTTTTCCATGTTGAGTTTAATGTGTTCTGCACTAAACTGTGTATATGGGTTCAACCCTTCTCTGTCCGTTTCATATAGGAGTACAGTTCATCTGATGTCCACTTCTCCCACCCTGCCTCCATTTATACATACTCTTCTCATGTACCCCAATAATAAGAAAGAGCAAGTTTCATCCCCCCATTCCTTCTTTCTACACTAATACATACCTCCTTTTATCTTCTCTTCCCTTTCCCCTCTTAAAATCCTCAGAACAGATCCAATCCATGCCAGGACCTCTGTTTTTCTTATTTAACTCCCTTAATAAACTTTAAAGACATTTAGGTTCTGAAGGAACACTTTTTTTTTTCTCCTTCTATTAAAATGTTAGCACTACATCATCATACAGCTATTTCCACTTACTCAAATAAATTTAATTGTCTCAGGTGTCCTACTCAGTTCTGGTCTTTTCATCAGAAATGCTTGAAAGTTCTTTTTTCCATTAAAGATTCGTTTTCCTCTCCATATTATTATATTCTTTAGGATAAGTTATTCCTCTTTGTAAGCCTATATATTTTGTATTTTGGAATGGCAAATTCCAAGATCTCTTCTGTTTTTGCTTTTGTAGAAGATGCCAGGTCTTATGTTTTCTTGACTATAGTTTCTTGGTGATTGAACTTCCTTTTCTGTATGCTTGCAGTGTTTTTTCTTTTAATAGAGGAGTTCTGGATTTGGCTCAGACACTCCTGGGATTGTTTAGATTATTAGCATATTCTTTCTATCTTTACTTTGCCCTCTGATTCTAATAGATGCAGTCAGTTTTCATCTGTGATTTCTTGAAATATGATGTCTTTCCTTTTTTATTATTATTATAAGAATCATGAAATTCAATGTTTGTTAAATCATCTCTCCTTGACCTATTTTGCAGGTTGTTGTTTTTTTCTTATTGGTTATTTCACATTTTCTTCTGTCTTTTGACCTTTTAATTTTGTTCTGATATTTCTTGCTATTTCAGGAAGTCATGATTTCTATTTGGTATATTCTAGTTTCTAGTGAGTCTATTTCCTATATAAGATTTATTTCTAAGCTATTTATTCTCCTTACAATTCTTCCCTCCAGAGCTTTAATTTCATTTTTATCTCTTATTTCACTTCTTCTAGATGTGCATGTAGTCCTTGTAGAAAATCAACTTCCTACTTTGAGTTTTTTGTAGTTGTTGCAGAGTTGTTTTTTTCTTCATTTGGGATGTCACTAAATTTACAGTATTTTTTCATGCTGGTTGATTTTCTTTGATCAACTCCTCTCTCCATCCTTAGTTCACTTCGTGATAGAGCCAGGCTTTTGTGCTTTTGGGTGGAGTGGTTGGCCCTTCTTGGTCTTATCCTGGTTCTCCAGGGTTCTTGTGTTGACCTCTAACTCCAAAAGTTAGATCTACTGGGGTTCAGAGCACTGGATCTTCAGGGCCCTCTTTGGCATCTCAAAACAAAGGTTTAGGATCTTAAGAGATCCTTTTCCTCAACTGTCTAGTTCTGGGCACCATGTTGGTTGCTAATCACTACCTATTTCTGCTTCCTAGGATTTTCTTATGTCTCTGGATACTTCTAGGGGGTCCCTCTGCACTTGCTGCCTCTGAACACAGAGACTTGTAAACTAAATATCGTTCATCTCTGGTTGCAATGGGAGGCTACCTTACCCTGGTCCTGGTTTTGCTGGAGGGAACCCCATTTCTTGTTGCTTGTATCTGGCTGAGAAAAAGTGACTAGTTTCTCACTGGATTTCTTAAGTGTTATTTGCTGTGGTGTGAACTTTATGGCTTTGCTGGAGAAATGTGAGAATTACATGGTCATCTTGTTTCAGGCAGCCATTTTAACAGAATAAAACTCCACTCTCAATAATTTAATTGATCGGTCAACATTTATTAAAGCACTTACTATGCAACTATAGCAGGTGTTTGTAAAAAAGAGCCCTCTGAATTCTAGTCCCAGATCTGTCACACTAGCTTTCAGGGTGACCTTATGAAAATTGATTCCCTTCATCTACTCCCAGTTTTTTCATCTAAACAATGAGGAATTAGACTAAATAATCTCTAAGATCTCATTAAGCTCTAGATTATATGATTATATGTATGATCTAAGAGAATGCAACTTTTTAAGAAATTCTATCTAGAGATTAAGCATTTTTACTCACAAGTCAGATGTTGATAATGCAATTTGTAAACCTTAAAGGGCTTTATACACAGGAATGTACTGGTAAATGTTTAACAACTGGCTCTCCAGGGGAAAAAAATGTACTTGGAACACACTTTTGAATTTAATCTGAATTATTGACATCTTCTCCATTACTTTCTTAAGTCTAGACAATCAATAAAACAATACATCAAGCCCCAATTTGTAGCAGTTGCCAATTTTCAAAGTAGAAATGCTTCTACTGAAAATTTAACAATTGTCTCTTAGGAGCCAGTATGGACTGGATTTAGCACATTACTTAATATACATGAAAGCTATTGCGGTTATTATTGTTATTACTGTGGCTAATAATAGACCAGATATGTATAAAAAGTAGAAATTGGATTTACCTGGCAATAATATGCTGTTGTGATAGCCAAATTAGACTATTTATGTGCCAGAGGAGGAGTATTCCTGTCATAAATGACCTAATTTGACTGTAACCACAATCCTAATTCACCTGTTAACATCCACTCTCACTTCGATTTTGTGCTATGATATTTGGGAAAACTCATTTTACAGGACTCTTCCAACAATATCGAAATCAAATCGAACAACACAAACCTAGATAACAGGTTTTTGGGTTTTTTTTGGTGATGATCACAAAATATCTTTTCAAATTAATTTGAAATATGTGCAAGTTCAAGCACTATAGTAACCTTGCCCAAACTATCTTTGTATCTTAATTTCCCCTCCCCCAAGCACACCTACTACAATCATTTATACATAATAAGAATATACAACATAAACCACATAAGAATGGCTGTTGAATGAATGAATGATCAAAAATGGAGCATTATGTTCAGTTCTAGGTACCACATTTTATCAGTGGCATAAGATGGGAGAAACATCAATATTGCAAAGACCCTTGTAAGCATGTCAAATGAGGATGAGTTGAAGGAGCTGCCTTTGGTTAGCCTAGAGAAGAGAATACTCAGAGGGGCCATGGTAGCTGTCTGCAAGTATTTGAAAAGCTGTCATTTGGAAGAGAGACTGGACTGGTTCTTCTTAATGCTACAGGGCAGAACTAGGAGCGATGAGGGGAAGCTGCAGAGAGTTACACTAAGAATTGATGGTGTTCATCCTTCATTTTCAAAGAGGACTAGTGATATCACAGAGTGATATTGTGACTTTTGAGTGAATTGGATTTAAGTGAAGCACAGTTGCACAAAGTTATCAACCTCACTCTCTCCTAGACTCATCAAAGTCCAGTAGCAAGACAAAATGGCCTGGGAGGCAATGGATGATTGACCAAGCTCTAAGTGCTCTAGAGGGCCTACTTCAGCTGCCTTTAGGACCATTGGAACAAATTGTTCTCATCCACCCATTCCACCAGAGGAAGTCTTCATATGTTTGAGGCAGATATCCCCCTGACTCACCTGTGGGTTACCCTCAACCTGGTTTAGCCTGTCTGCTGAGACGGTTTGTCAGGGTGTGGCTTCTGTGCTATGACTTCTTGGAGCCGTAGGATTGATGCAAAGAAAAACTCAGGAACAAATTAAACTGCCAACGTGGAATAGACTCCCTTGGGTCACAGTGGGTTCATACTCAGTGTAAGTCTACAAGCAAAAGATAACACCTTCTTAGAGAAGTTATAGAAAAGATTCTTTTTTCAGATTGAACTAATGGGCCTTATGTTTCTTCTAACTCTGTGATTCTGCAAATAAGAAAAAAACCATTCATAAAAAGCAATAGTTTTCATGTGTCCTTTGCATTAAATATATAGCAAGACTCAACTCATAGCTGGATGGTAAGACATTCTGGTCCACTGAATATCCTAGTAAACTGAAGGTTAACTTATATATTACAATGAAACTAGGTAAGGACACAGATACTTCAAGTATAGAACAATAGACATCTGCCTTAGGAACTCCTTAAAGTGAGTTTCCTGTTTCTACCTTGTATTGATTGAACCTTTCTAACAACTAGGACTTTCCATGGGTAAAATGAGCTCCGACTTCAAAGTTCTCTTCCAACTGTATGATTTTGTGCTTCTGTGATATAGATCAATTTATCTGAATTCCCTAAAGGAGAAATGCTTTGCTGTAGGACAGAAATTCTATTTGGGGGTCCAAAGGTTCTTCAAGGGCTTATGGATTTCAGGGGCAGGGGAATGGGAGAAGGGAATAAGCGCTTATATAGCAGCTACTATGTGTTTTTAGAAATATTAGCTCATTTTATCCTCACAACAACCTTTCAAAGCAGATGCTGTTATTTTCTCCATTTTACAGTTTAAGGAAACTGAAGCAAACAGGTGAAGTGACTTGCCCAGGGTCACATAGTTAGTATCTGAGACTGGATTTGCACTCATGTCTTCCTGACTCCAGGCCCACTGCTCTATTTGTTGGGCCACCAGTTGGGGCAGGGAAGTCTCGAGAATTTGGATGGCAAAAAAGTTTTATCTTCATTTTCACTAATCTGTGATTTCCTTTGTAACCCTACTTTGTTTTATGCACTTAGTGGTCCCAGGCTTTACCATATTGCCAAAGGGGTCCATGACACAAAAAAAAGTTAGGAATCCCAACTGAGACAAAAAGGCATCTTTCCCTTCTGTCTAACTCTATCATCAGGATCATTGTAGAGGCCTAGTGAATTGAATCTAAGAAGTATAATAGTTGGTCAACCAAAATGATCTCTGAGGCTAGTCATCTCCAAGTGAAACTGTGGAATGTCACAGACCCAGGCAATTGGAATTGCTTCCAGATTGCTTATGAGTCATACCTAAAATCAATTCAAATTGTAGATGAAGATGAGCAAAGTTTTCAAAAGTCAGTCATAAGCTAGAGTCTGATATGTTTCCCCTTGAAGCTAAAAGAGTTTGAAAAGAATACATGCCTCAGTAGCGTTCTCCTTCTTTCCATTCTTATACAACTTCTTTCATTCCCTCCTCTTGCACCATTTCCTGTCAGAAATGAGCAGGAGCAAATCAGTCATCAGTTTGAGGTCAGTGATCTAATATGTTGGGCATTGTAGCTTTTTAAATTTAGTTTAGTTTCACATTTGTAACCCTGGGCTCAAACCTAGGGATTTTCTTAAGACTCTCCTCATTAGTGGAGAGAATGATTGCTCACTGTTTCATGTCTGAAAAATGGGTGAGAGTTTAGGTTTAGGAGAAGAGAACTTCCTGCTTCTGGCTTCTGGTTTTGAGGGAAGACACATTATTCAGCCTCTTTTCTAGGAGATGTCCCCGGAGGCAAAGAAAGACTCCTGGAAGAAGGCGAAACGTAGAAGAGTGGGTTCCTCAAGCATATCCTTATTTCTAGCTTGACGTACTAGAGCTCTCAAGGATTTCCAACTAGGAAATCTCTCAGGGACTCAGTCTTTCTCAGCTGAGGTGAGATATCTTATTCTCAGTAGGAAAGTTCATTCCCTATTTGTGCTGTCTGGTATATTCTTATGTATATAACTTCTCTTATTTTTGTTTTAGATTTCCTCAGAAAAATGGATTTATTTACTATTCCGGTATGTGTGATGGTCTTTGTGTAACTGGTATTTGGTGGGGAGTCAAGCATTTGGATGTAGCTTGTGGCACCCCTTCCTCATTAAGTGATAGCAACAAAGAGCAGTGACTTAAACCTAAAAAGTATTTCCCCTAGACCAGGGCTTCTTAAACTTTTTCCACAGGAAACCCCTTCAGCCCTTCTTGAACTGGGGTCACGACCCCATATAAGGTCACGACCCACAGTTTAAGACCTAGATTGGCAATAGTTAGGGAGGCAGACAGAATTCTAACCCAATACTCCCTCTAACGAGAGTGGAGGGGACCACCTTCATGGCCCCAATCTCCTGCTTCTCTCCAGGCAGGAATCAAACTTGTAGAGGTCCAGAGATGTCCATCCATATCTCTTTGTAAGCCACATTTATTCAGATTCATAGACATACGCATGACCTACCTGGGCCACAGACATCTTACTTATTTTTTACCTAATATTGCATAGTTAAACAAAGGGAATCAGTTAATCAAATGAGATAATGTATTCCAAGTGGTTTGCAAATCTTAAAACACTGTTTCAATATTATTTCTAATCCCACAAGCAGCTATAATGGGTACAAATAGGAACTACTCTCCTCCCTCACCCTCATCATCAGGATCCTAGGCCCTTCCACTGGGCCATGAGTATTCAAACTCAGTTCAGAGGGACTTGGAGTTTTGGAATGATTAAGCAAGTCCTGATGGTCCCTTGGTTTCCTCCCACAGCTTAAAAGGAAAGATGTCTTCCTCCTCATCCTTCTTTTCTTTCTCTCGATGCCCCCTCTCCCTCCCTCCTTCCTCCTCCTCCTCCTTCTGTCTCTGTGTCTATCTCTCTCTTTTTTGCGCTCCCCACTCTCCCATCTCCTTATTCCCCCTTACCTCTGCTCCCTCCCCCTAGTGTGTGTCTTGGAACTAACTCCCTTTCTGTGATACTGCATCCTCTTCCATTCCAACAGAAATGCCTACTGCTTACATATGGTCACTAGAGCAGGTGTTCTGTCAAATGAGTCTGAGTCAGGACCTCAAGCTCCTGGCTGCCTTTTTTAATTTTGTTTTTCTTTACCTGAGCCAGCACTGACTGATGGACCCAGAACATCTGGACCTCTTGAACTCACAGAATTGTTCTCCAAACTGGAAGAGTCCATCTCATAAATGCTGTTCAGTTACATCTGCTCACCATTCATGTGTGTTCATCCTTCACTGCAGAAGAAGATCATGTCATCAGAGAAATGATGACATGACTTACACTTGACTGTTTTTTGAGTGAGGGAGGGCTGTCACCTTTCATAGGAAATTCCAGAAAGAGGGATCTTCAAGTCCCACAGTTCAGAGAAAAGGAAGAGGGAGAAAGTAAAAGATGTTTCTCACATGATTGGGGGAGGAGAACCAAAGCACTACCCAGAGTTTGCTGCATCATTCCAAAGCTCACTAAGCCAGAATGAATATGGCCCACTAACAGTGACCCAGAGTCCCACAGATCAGGTAGGCTTACCTTTCTATCTCCCTCCCCCAACACACAATAAAATAACACTTATTTTCCTCAGCTTCTCAGGCAATTTAAATCAATTTCTTTTTAAATTTTCAAAACCATCTACTCTTTTTTTTTTCTTTTTCCATTTTTTAAAAATTGTATTAGCAGCCAAACTGGATTTTACTAGGTGGTAAACTCCTTAAGAGCAAGAACCATGCGTTCCTTATCTTTGTGTCTCTCTTAGCTGTTAACATTGTGCATTGTACAAAGTAGGGGCTTGATGAATGTTTGTTGCATGAGTTAATAATCTATTTACTTTTCAAAAAAAAAAAAATCTGACCTCACTTTACTTTGCCATAAAAATAGGCAGATCATATATTTTTAAAATCAATTTTTATTCATCCATTTTAGTCATCTATGTTCCCCACTGTGTTCATTCCTTCACTCCTTTCCAGATAGTTATCTTTTATAATAAAATTTGAAGGAAGAAAAAGATACCACAAATCTAAATAGCATATTTCTTTTTTGGGGCAGTTAAGTGGTACAGTGGACTTAGAATCAGGAAGACCTGAGTTCAAATGTGACCTCAGACATTTACTAGCTGTGTGACCTTGGGAAAGTTATTTAACTTCTATCTGCCTCAGTTTCCCCATCACCTACCTGCCAGAGTTGTTGTAGGGATCTAATGAGACAATTTTTGTAAGGTGCTTAACACAGTGCGGGGTACAGAGTGCGTGCTACATAATGTTAATTATTATTATCATTATGGTCATTATAATTCTGCAGCATTAAATTTGATTGTATTGTTTTGTTGTTGTTTTCACTGTGCTTAATAGTTACATTGTTGTAATCAGTGTATATATTGTTTTCTTAGCTGTATTTCATATGCCTCACTTCCTATCAGTCTCTCCAGGCTCCTCCATTGTACAAAGTAGGAGGTTGATGAATGTTTGTTGTGTGCGTTAAGTTCTTGTTCATCATATTTTAGAAAACAGTTATATTTCATTGCATTCATGCACCACTGTTTGTCTAGCCATTCCAAAATCTAGAGCGAACTTAACTTTTCTGGATCCTGGTTTCCTCATCTGAAAAAATGAGGCAGTTGTATTAGAAAGTTTCTGATGTCCCTTCCTGTTCTAAATCTATAATACTAAGACCTATAATATAGAAGTGGGTTTGGGAAATTGGGGGGAGCATGAATGACTCTTTAAAATTTGTGGATGATGGGGAAAATGCAGAATCATAAGCAGATTATGAAAACTGGATAAGGCACAGCTGTCCCAATTGTTTTGTTTTTTTTTCCCTATCCAAGGCAGTCAGATGGTGCAGTGGATAAGGTGCTGGGCCTGGAATCAGGAAGACTCATCTTCCTGAGTTCAAATCTGGCCTCAGATACTTACTATGTGACTCTTGGCAAGTCACTTAACCCTGTTTGCCTCAGTTCCTCGTCTGTAAAATGAGCTGGAGAAGTAAATGGCAACTGCTGCAGTAACTTTGCCAAGGAAACCCCAAAAAGTGTTACAGAAAGTCAGGAATGATTGAAAAGGGACTCAATAACAATAATATCTAGGGAAGGCTGGGATACACCTTAGCTCACCCAAGACAAGATTAATGAGTAGCCAATTTCAAGTGAGTTTCTGTCAATCTTAATCTAGGATGTGATTTAAAAAAAAAAAACACCCTATGCAAATGCTGGCCTCATTTTGTGGTTTGAATATAGTTGTTTTCCCTTGTTAATGCATTTCATTCTATATTCCATATTTAGAGCCATGTGCAAATGACAGAACCTTAGAGTTGGAAGAGTGATAAATATAGGTCTGGAGTAGCCCTCAGAGGCCATCCAGTTCAACCCCCTAATTTTATTAATGAAGCTGAGACCCAGAGAGATCAAGAGGTTTACCCAGGGTCCCACAGGTCACAAGTAACAAAGATGGGATTTGAGCAAAGGTCTTTTGACTCCAATCCATTGCCTTTTCCTTGTTCCACAATGGCTCTTCCTTGAGTCTACAGATGCCATCTACTCACCCTCTTTATGGAGCGTCCTCTTCACTACATTCCCAACCAATTTCTAATCCAATCCAATCCAATCCAATCCAAACCAATCCAATCTAACAAGTATTCATTAAGTGCCCATTATATGCAAGACAAAAGCAAAAACAAAACAGTCCCATTCCTCTAGGAGTTTCCATTCCATTGGAACATTATATGCTAATAGATAAGTGTATATATACATGATAATATGAGGAGGAATAGAGGCCTAACAAATAGAGAAATCATAAATATCTTTCCATAGGAGTTGGCATATGAGCTGAGCCTTTAATGAAGGAAACTGAAGGATTCTAAGAGACAAAGGAAGAAGAGAATGGGTTCCAGGTATGGAGGTGGCCTATGCAAAGGCACTGAGGTAGGAATTGGAATACCAAGTTCAAGGAACATTAAAAAGCCAGTTTGGCTGGATCGGAGAATAGATGAAAGAGAGTAATGAGAAATAAGTCTGAAAAAGTGAATCAGAGCCAGGTTTTATGCCAAGCTGAAGAGTTTATATTCCATTCAGTTAGTCAACATGCCTTTGTTTTTCAGTAGTATCTGACTCTTGGGGTTTTCTTGGCAAAGATACTGGAACCATTTGCCATTTCCTTCTCCAGTTCATTTTACAGATGGGGAACTGTAAGAGGCAAACAGCGTTAAGTGACTTGCCCAGGGTCACACAGTTAGTAAGTGTCTGAGGTCAAATTTGAACTCACAGAGATGGGTCTTCCTGACGCTAGGTGTGGCGCTCTATCCATTTCACTTGCTGCCTAGCTACTTTGGAAAGTGAGGCAGGCTTAGGCAGAAAGATGAGGTCTATTTTGAACACATCCCATTTAATTACCTTACAGCAAATTCAGATGAAGATATTCAACAGGCAGTTAATTGATGATGCAGCTCTGGAGCTAAAGAGAGAGATTATATAGAACTGAGTGAGAATAGATGGAGCTGGGAAGAAATATATAGGGTGGCATAAAGAGAGGACCACCAAAGAGAGAGTGCGGAGAGAGAAGAGGAGAAGGGCAAGTACTGAGTCTTCAAGGACAATTTCAGTTAGAGGATGGAGCATGGTTGGTGACTTAGCAAAGGAGACTAAGAGGGAATGGTCAGACATGGAAGAGGAAGGGGAGAACATTATTAGAAAAACTGAGGGAAGAAATAGTACCTAAAGTATATATTTGAGGCTGCTCATTCCACTTTTGAACAATTCTAATCATCAGGAAATTTGCTTCTTTGGAATTTCCTCCCAATGCACCTCCTCTGAGTGGATGGGGGTGTGTGGATATCTGGAAGTTTCTCCTAGACCTTCCACCACTTAAGGAGAGCATCCAGGGAATTCTCATCACTTACCACCCAGCTTCTTTCTTTCACTTCATCTCTTAGAAACCCATCAATCTGTAATCAGAAATCAACTCTGAAACTCACGTATCCTGAACCCGAGTTGTCTGTAGGACTTTATCAGATCCCTAGTCAGCACCTTCCCTTGCCCCACTTTTCTGATTCTTTTTATTTGGACTGTGAGCTCCTGGAGGACAAGGACTGACTTATGCCTTCCTTTGTATCCTTAGAGTTTAGAACAGTGCCTGGCACTTAATATTTATTGACTGACTTTGACTCTCCCAGTTCTGCCCTCTGGGACCAACCAACAAATCTAATCTTTGTCTCATCATAGCCCTTCAGAAACTTGAAGATGGCTATCGTATCCTCCCTCACTCTTCTCTTCTCCAGGTTAACCATTTCCAGCTCTTATAGCACATTTACATGACATAGACTCTATCCCATCACCACCTTGGTTCCCCTCCTCTGGAGATGCATCAGTTTGTTGACATTTGTCTTAAAATGTGGTTCACAGAAGTGAAGACCAGTTTGTTATTTCCTTTTGTGTGGACACTATACAACTCTTAATGCAGCTTAAGACTGTTTTTGAATCTTTGGAAGGTGGAGGAAGCCACAGGGTAAACCGCTAAACTGAGCATGATTCTAGCAACATGTTGAAGGAGAAATAATGGGTTCTTTGGGGAAGGGAGACAAAGTGAGTTGGCAAGTAACCATTCCACCTTAGAATTCATGGCAAACTGAATGCAGATCAAAGCATACTGTTTTCATTTTATTTTTTTCTTGTTTCTTCTTATACAACATGACTAATATGGAAATATGTTTTACATTATTGCACATATAGAACTTATGTCAAATTGCTTACCATCTTAAGGGGGGAGAAGGGAAGTAGAAAATTTGGAACTCAAAATTTTATGTTAAAAATTAATGCTAAATTTTATCTTTACATGTAATTGGAAAAAAATAAAATACTATTTAAAAGGAAGTTAAACATAATCTGATATGTACCTTAGATTTTAAAGGGTTCAGAGGAAGAAATGAAAACAAAACAGATGCACACTGATTGGGGAATGGTTGGGTAAATGAAAGTAAAACCTTACTGTGCTGCAACAAAAGAGGAAAGAATGCAGAGAAGCAAAGAAAGACATACCTGATTTGCAACTGATGCAAAATGAAGGAAACAGAACTAGAAAACAAATTATACATGCTGACTATAGCAATGTAAATAGAAAGAATAGCAACAATAGAAACTGAACGTTATGAAATTATAATGAGCAGGCGTGGCTCCAAAGAACTATAAGAGTGGACCACCAAATAGCTTTTTCTTAAGGAATCAGTGGGTTAAAGAACAAGTCATAGAAACAAGAAATAATTTTGTTAAAGAGAATGATAATAATGAAACAACATATCAAAACCCATGGGATTCAGCAAAAACAGTAATCAGAGGAAAATTTATATCTCTAAAAATGCTTACATCAACAAAATAGAGAAAGAGCAGGCCAGTGAACTGGATATGCAATTT
This sequence comes from Notamacropus eugenii, assembly GCF_028372415.1. Taxonomy (NCBI): domain Eukaryota; kingdom Metazoa; phylum Chordata; class Mammalia; order Diprotodontia; family Macropodidae; genus Notamacropus; species Notamacropus eugenii. The sequence goes on from NC_092875.1 coordinate 369,108,440, forward strand.
AAAAAAAAACTAGAAAAAGAACAAATTAAAAATCCCCAATTTAAACACCACATTGGAAATCCTAAAATTAAAGGTGAGATTAATAAATAAGACTAGAGGTTGGTTTTATGAAGAACCTCAATAAAATAGATGAACTATTGGTTAGTATGATAAAGAAATAAAACCAAATTACTAGTATCAAAAATGAAAAGGATAAATGTATCACTAATGAAGATGAAATCAAAATAACTAGTAGGAGTTATTTTGCCCAATTTCATACCAACAAATTTAACAATTTAAGTGAAATGGAGGATATTTACAAAAATATAAACTGTCTAGATTAACAGAAGATGAAATAGAATATCTAAAAAGCCCTAATTTGGAAAAAGAAATTGAACAGGCCACAGATGAGTTTCCTAAGGAAAATAAAACATCAGAACAAGATGGATTTACAAGTGCATTCTACCAAGCATTTAACAATCAACTAATTTCAATATTAAATAAAGTATTTGGAGTAATAGGCAAAAAAAGAAGTTCTACCAAACTGCTTTTACAAAACAAATGTGGTGCTAAACCTAACCCTGGAAGAGCAAAAACAGAGAAAGAAAATTATAGATCAATCTAATTCATGAATATGGTTTCCTAAATTCTAAATAAAATACTAGCCAGGAGACTACAACAAAATACCATAAAAATTATATATGATGATAATTATACATAGGGATAAGTAAAACTATTAACATAATGGTTTATATCAAAAATAAAAATCATATAATTATATAAAAATCATATATTATATAAGTAAAACTATTAACATAATTGTTTATATCAATAATAAAAACAACAAAAATCATGATTATATGAATAGATGCAGAAAAAGCTTTTAACAAAATACAACACTGAATTCTATGAAAAACACTCGAAAGCATAAATATAAATAGATTTTTCCTTAAAATGATAAGAAGTTGCTACCTAAAACCATCAGTAAGCGTTATTTGTAATGGGAATAAGCTAGAAGCCTTCCCAACAAGATCAAGAATGAAACAAAGATGCCCATTATCACCAATATTATTCAATATTTTATTAGCAATGTTCATTCTAGCAATAAGAGAAGAAAAAGAAATTGAGGTAATCAGAAAGGGCAATGAAGTAACAAAATTATCTCTTTGCAGATGATATGATGATATATTTGGAAAATCCTAGAGATTCAACTAAAAAGTTAGTTGAAATAATAATTTCAGCAAAGGAGCAGGATGTAAAATAAACCCATGTAAAGCATTAGCATTTCTATATATCATCTACAAAAATTTCAAGAAGAGATAGTAAAAGATACCCCATTTAAAATAACTGTAGATTGTATAAAATACTCAAGAGTATATCTGCCAATATAAATACAGGAACTACATGAACATAATTATAAGACACTTTTATGTATATAAAGTCAGATTTTAATAATTGAAGAAATATTAATTGCCCATGAGTAAGCAGAGCCAATATAATAAAAATGAGAGCTCTACCTTAAACTAATCTACTTATTCAATGCCATCCTAAACTATTCAAACTTTATTTTATTGATCTAGAAAAAAATAATAATAAAATTCATTTGGAAGAATAAAAGGTCAAGAATATCAAAGGCATTAATTTTTTAAAACATAAAGGAAGGAGGCTTAGTAGTACCAAATCTTAAACTATATTATAAGGCAATAATTATCAAAACTCTCTGGTACTGACTGAGATATAGGCGAATTGGTAGAACTGAGGAGACCTATAATACTCAGTAATAAGTCGTAACCTTGTGCTTGGCATATGTAAAGATTTAAGCTTTAAGGATAAGAATACATTATTTGGTAAAAAAAAAAAAATTGTTGGGAAAACTGGAAAACTGTCTGGTAGAAACTGAGTATAGATTAAGATCTTACACCATTTACCAAGATAAAGTCAAAATGGATTCATGATCTAGATAGAAAGGGAGATATCAAGAAAACTAGAAGACCATGTAGCACATTGCCTATATCAGACTTACGGATAGGAGACTTTATGAATAAAAAAGAAATAGAGAGCATTGTGAGTTATAAAATGGATAATTTTGATTACATTAAATTAAAAGGTTTTTGTGCAAATAAAACCAATGTAGACAATATTAGAAGGAAAGCAAAGAGTGGGGAATTTTTTTTATAGACAGTTTCTCAGATAAAGTTTTCATCTCTCAAATATATAGAGAATTTTGTCAAATGTGTAAAATTATGAGTCATTTCCCAATTGATAAATGGTCAAAAGATATGAACAGGTAGTTTTTTGATGGAGAAATCAAAACTTTATGTTATCATATTTAAAAAGTCTTTGAATCATTATTGATTAGAGAAGTGCAAATTAAAACAACTTTGAGATATTATCTCACACCTATCAGATTGGCTAAAATGGTAGAAAAGTAAAATGACAAATGTTGAAGGGGATGTGGAAAAACTGGATCTTTAATACACTGTTGGTGGAACTGTAAAACGATCCAACCATTTTGGAGAGCAATCTCAAATTATGCCCAAAGAGTTATAAAATTATGTATTCCCTTTGACCCAGCAATATCACTACTAGGTCTGTTTCCAAAGGTAACCAGGGAAAAAGGAAAATAACCTATATGTTCTAAAATATTTATAGCAGCTCCCTTTGTGGTGGCAAAGAACTAGAAATTGAGGGGATGCCTATCAATTGGGGAATGGTTAAACAAGTTGTAGTACATGGTTAATGATGAGCAGTTGATTTTAGAAAAACATGGAAAGACTTGCATGAAATAATGAAACGTGAAGTCAGCAGAACCAAGAGAATGCTATATACAGTAATGGCAATATTGTTTGAAGAATAATTGTGAACAGCCAACTTATTCTGAGTACTATAAATAGTCACATCAACCATAAAGGACTTATGAAGGAAGTTGCTGTCCACCTCCAGAGAAAAAATTGATAAACAGAAGTGCAAATAGTATGGGTTTACGTATACTTATATATCTGCATCAAATGGTGGCTTTCCCAGTGTGTGGTGTGGAGGGAAAAATGGAGATAGTTCTGAACTTAAAATGTTATAAAAAAAATTTTTTTAATTAAAAAAATGAATGGGCCACCCTCCCTTCTTGGAAGAATGGGAATTCTCTGGTTAAGGACGCCACATAGAATGTCAGATTTAGTTGTATGAGTTTGCTTTTTCTTTTTTCTTCTTTGCTAGAAGGGATAGTTCTCTTTAGTCCTTCAGACTAAATTCTATAGAGGAAGTTGTCCCAGGAAGCATGGGAAACTTTCAAGAATGAAATTCTTATTCACAAAATAAAACAACTGTGGTGAAAAGGGAGAATTGTTTAAAGGGACTGGTGAGAATACACAAGTAACTAAATCTTACAACTTGTGATTTTAAAGGACAAGTACAGAAGATGAGAGTAAGGATCGGTAGCATGGCATAATCCTTGGAGAATAGTGTTAGGAGTGTTATAGTTTAGGACGGCCTGAAGCTAAGCAGGAACATTAAGGATGACAAATACATACACACATGCACATGCATATATGTGTATACATGTGTGTACATAATGTATATGTGTGTCTACATATAAATGATATATATATGTGTCTATATAATGGGTATATTTGTCTACATATATACACATAGACTGTATTAAGGGAAAAAACTGGATCAAATGTGGATGAAATAATGACAATAATGGTAGGCAGAGAGAATGTGCATACTCTTACTTTTCTTCTGCTTTCTCTGCCAAGAAGAATAATCTTTGGATGGGGAAGAAAAGAACAGAAATGGCCAAAACCCATTATTAGAAGTGAAATGATAAGACCAACCTAAATCCCCTTAATGAGTTACTGTCATTGATCCCAAATAAAACACATCACAGGAACTGAAAGAACTATAGATTGTGATAAGTGAGCCAGTCAGTGGTCTTTGAAAGACCCTAAAGATTGGAAAAGGTCCTACAAGCCCGGAGAAGGGTGTGGTACAACAGAAAAAGCACTGATGTATTCTCAGAGGACCCGGGTTTTGAACCCTGAGCAAGTCACTCAGCTTCCTATACCATGTACCTGCACCTTCAGCTTTTCTGTACATATTCTTTACAGATACCAGTTACATATAAAGTGATAAGGCTGATTTTGATGACTAATCCTGTTACTTAATGAAAAGGCAAATGTCCTAATGTTCAAGAAAAGGAAGAGAACAGAGTCTTCAAACTTTCAACTAGTAAGCTTAACTTCAATTCATGGCAAAAATCAAAATTATTCAAGTAATGGTTAGTTAATATATGAGAAAGACAGTAGAGTTCATAAAGAACCAGCAGAACTTCATCAAGAACAGATTGTGCTATGCTAACATTATTTCCCTTTTTGAGAGATTTAGTAGGTAGATGTCAGATGTGATATATATGTAGAAGACCTAGATTTTAGCAAAGCATCTGACAGATCTCTCTTTCATTTCTTGTAGATCAGCCTTCCCATCAGAGAGGAGAGGAGGCTGAAGGAGGTGGTGTCAACCAGCTTGGTGAAGAGATTAGAATTGATGAGTTTACTTAGCTTGGGAGGGGCATCTTGTTCCAAGGACCTGAAACCTGGCAGAGTAGCAGATGTAAAGTGGAGTGGGCTAAGAATGAAGTCACTGCCCTTTATAAAGGAAGTCATTGGGAGGATTTTGGTAATCCACCTTTCAACCTTCCATTCAGAGCCTGAGAAGAGGTTGAGGGAAGTGGTATCTACTAGGGTGCAAAGTCCTTGAGGGCAGAGACTGTGGATTATACGTATGTGAATCTCCCCCCTCCCCAACAGTGTCTTATTCATAGTAGATGCTCAACAAACATTTGTGAAATTGAAAGATTTAAATGTAACCAAGTCATATGTAATAATGATGATGATATTAACTCTTATTTATAAAGTTCTCAAAAGTTTACAAAGTATTTTCATCATAACAGCACCATAAAGAATATGGTATAAACTTTGTTATTTTCATATTATAGGTGACGGAAAAACAATAGGTGACAGCAGCTAAATGCCTTACCTGTGGTCACAAAGCTATTAAATGTCAGAGCCAGGATTTATGCCCAGGTTTTTTGACTCTAAATTCTGTGTGCTTTCTTTTACACCAATTATTATTTTGCATCTTTTCTCTAAAATACTCTATAATACTATAAAACCCCATCATTTATGCTTTCCTTTTTAATTTTCTTTTTTGTATGACAAATATCAACAATATTAGAAACCAGTGAAACATGAATTCCACAGCATTGGAGGTGGCTGAGGCAATCTTAACGTCCAGCTCCTAGAGAAACTGCTATTAAAGTAGTCAGAAGAAATATGACGAAAAAAGACTGAAATTACTAAAATCTCAGAAGGAAAAACAACCCAATTACAGACCTTGAGTGTAAGCAGATAAACCAACAGGGAAGATAATAGAAGGAAATATGGCATCCAGATCAGCTTTATGAGTCCAGACATCTCTAAATAAATATTTAAAGACAAAAAAAATGAATCTATATGTGATGAGGTAGAGGATCCTGTGGATTCTTAAGAGGATATGGAACCACAACAGGATTTCAGAAGAAACTGTGTTTAATATTTTTCTGGAATTAAGATAAACTGTGTCTATGGCATTCTTATAATCTACCTGTTTAGGAAATCTATCAAAAGAAAAAAGAAAAACAAAGTCTTTATTTTGTTGTGATTTATTTAGTGAACTCATGATGGCTCCTACTAATCATTACTCCTTGTTCCCATTACTTACAAATCTAACTAATGATTCATTCTAAAATTTTTGGTAAAAATTGATATCAATCTTATCCTTTTTCAGTTTCTTGAGTGATCTGGATTTTTACTATAGAGCAATTTTTACTGTGGAGCAAAAATGTTGAATTTTTATTGTAGAGCAATTGAAACATGGAGAGAACAAAGGTCATCTTTGTTTAACTCTGTTTCTAATCTGTTCCCAGATTCTTGACCAGAGGTATTATCACTTGCTATCCCTTACCACCTTTTATTCCTCTCTCCCTTTCACATCTTCTTTAAAAATCTAAATATGGCTTATGTGAAAGGATGGAGGAACAATCACTCTAGTTCCTGTCTATTTCTTTAACCTCAAAATACAGAGAAAAATAGCGTTGAACCTGAGTTCAAATCTCAGTTCTGTCCCTTATTCCATGTTTGACTGGCTGGTCACTTAATCTCTCTAGACTTCTGTTTTCTTATCTGTATAATGAGAAATTTGGAGTAGGTGATCTCTAAGCTCTTAATCTATGAACACTATTTTAGAATCAGACTATATAAGACCCAAATGAATTAATTACATTACATTACTTAGATCTAGTAGGTAGATCCTGGATGTGATATATATGTAAAAGACCTAGATTTTAGCAAAGTATCTGACAGATCTCTCTTTCATTTCTTGTAGAAGTGGGAAATATGTAGCTTATTGTGTGATGTCTTTGAAGATACGAGGAATTGAAGATCTACATTTTCTGCTCTTTTTACAGGGAGGTGGGAGTAAGGAGAGGGGACTTGGATAGTAGAACATAAAATTTCCTTTTTCAGTCCTCTGGTCTCAGGAGTCACAAAGAGTTAAATATGGCCCCAAGATGACATACTACCTTGAAAATTTAGCAGCAAATTCCTTCAGAATGCAAGATTGCATTCCTATGTTGTTCCTTGGGCTTTCTCTCCCTGACAAATGGCATTGCTGTGAAGATAGAAGCAGACACATTTTGTTCCACTTCCTACATGGAATACTCTCTAAGCTATCTTGACTGACAGGAAACTCAATGCTGTAGGTCAGTGGGGAAACTTGGGAAATCACACACTCTTCCAATTCTTTCTCACCAGGGAGTTGGAATCTCTGCTTGCCATGTAAGGGCATATTTAGCATTTAAAGAGAGGGGTTTATGTGCCTCACATCCAAGAATTTAACACGTTGTGAAGGTAACTTTAGAGCACCTTTTTAAAAAAGTTAACTTTTACAGTGGTTCCTATTTTGTTCCTCCTGGTAACATATCAAAATGGCATGTTTTTTGCTTCTGTCCTTTACTTAAATTTATGTAAGATATTTAATTTTAGAGAATCTTAAAGAGATAAAAAAAATTTAAATATATATACTAACTAGTAAATTGATATAGCAGTACCCACTTATGTTTATTTTAATGAAGGTTATATCTGCTGTTTTTAGATTCAAAGATAGCACAAACATGGGGCTATTATAATTTCCATGTATTATTTATATGTGTATCAATACATTTTTCTATCAATTATTTATGTGGTCATAAAATGCCCAGACTCAATTTAGGTCAAAGTTGATACTGTCCATTTCACTTGGATCTTCCCTCTCTTGTTCTTTCCATTCATCAATGAGAAATTTCATTATGCTGCAAAATTGAATCTGCCTGGTACTCGTATCTCACAGGCATCTCCCTACCCCACTGATTGGATGCTTCTTGGAGGGCAGAGCCATGGGCTCTGACCTCTAGTTAAAGTGGGGGGCTCAATACAGTTTTTTCTCCCCCTTTCCCACCAACAACACTGCTTTTGGACTCCCCCATCTGAACTCCTTTTCAGCTTCCTTTTATTTTATGATCTTCCCCCATTATATTATAAGTTCAGCTTTTGAGGGTAAGAGAATCCTGAGAACTGTGTATCTTATATATGAAGCTAATTCCCAAATTTCTTTCATCTCCATATTATCTCTCTGAAGAGCATTCCTACATGAAGTCATGGATGAGTACACCCTTCCTAAAGTAACCCACAGTAACCCACTTCTCTACCTTCTTCCCCACAATTAGCACCAAAGACTGCTGTACTGTGTTAACAATGAAGGCTATGTTGTTATTTGTTGGGACTCAGTGATAATGAATGGATGGATGAATAAATGATGAAAAAGCACTTATGAAGAATATAATAGTATATTTGTACATTTGTATAATACATTAAGGGTTGTAAAGCTATTTTACTTGTGTTATCTCATTTGATCCTTACAACCCTGTGAGGTAGGTAGTATAATTATCCCTATATTATAGATGAAGAAACTGAAGAAGAAAGAAGTTAAGTGACTTGCTCAGGGTCACCCAACTAGTAAGTGTCGAAGGCAGGATTTAAAGAAAGACCTTCCCAACTCCCAAATCCAGCAGTCTACCCACTATACCAGGGCTTCTTAAATTGCAGGTGGCAATACCTACTTGACTTTAAGAATACTTGTTGTTTAGTCATTTTAGTCATGTCTGATTCTTCGTGACATTTAGGGTTTTGTTGGCAAAGATAGTGGAGTGGCTTGCCATTCTTCAGCTCATTTTATAGATAGGGAAACTGAGGCAAATAAGGCTAAGTGACGTGGCTAGGGTCACATAGCTAGCAAGTATGTGAGGCTGAATCTGAACTCAGGTCTTTCTGATTCCAGGCTCTGTTCTAGCCACTATGCCACCTAACTGCCTTAACACTATCACTGTTGTCTGCCCTTCATTTCTGAAGAGGATCGATAACATCATGGGGTAATGTCTTGATAGTTTGTTAAATCATATTTAAGTGAGGCAGAATTGCAAAAAGTCACTGGCCTCACCCTCTGTTCCAGAGTCATTGAAATCCAGTGGCAGGATAAAACTCAGGATGACTAATGATGGCCCAGGATGCAGTGGATAACTTTGGCATCTTCTACATGTGACCAAGCTCTGTGTTCCACAGAGCCTGCTTCAGCCACTCTCATGGCTATTGGAACAAATTGCTGTCATCTGCCCATTCCAAAGGGGGACATCTTCACATGCTTCTGGTAGACAACCCCCTAACTCGTTGATAAATTTGAGGCTAGTTTATCCATTACACTCAATCTGGTTTAACCCATCTCCCAAGACCATTTGCCAGAATGTGGCCACTCTGCAGCCTATAGCTTCTTGGAGCTGCTGGTGAGAACTGGATGACAGGTAGACCCCAAAGGCGTAGAAAAGCAGCCCTGAAATGGGCTCAGCAGCTTTTACATCAGAGGTGCTAGTTCTCCCTGATCACCCCATACACCCCATGACACTAACACTACAGAAAAAATGAGAGAAATGGATTGAGTCAAGACTCCTAGAGTCCATCCTGCTTGGCTTCTGCTGTTTGGTCAAGATCTGTTTTGCTTTAGGCAGCATCTGGCTTTTCCATTGTGATTTACATGGAATCCTTTTACTTGGGAGTTAGGGCCTCTTGACACTTTCAGAAATAACTTCTTCCCATTTCCTCCAAATCTCATAATCACTAGGTAGGGAGTTCCCTAGGTGGGAAAGAGAGTATTTATAGTAGAGCATCTGGAGTCAGGAGATCTTCCTGAGTTCAAATCTGGCCTCAGATACTTACTAGCTATGTGACCCTGGACAAGTCACTTAAACCTGTTTGCCTCAGTTTCTTCATCTATAAAATGAACTGGAGAAGGAAATGGCAAACCACTTCAGAGTCTTTGCCAAGAAAAACCCTAATGGGGTCATAAAGAGAGGGACATGACTGAAACAACTGAACAACAACAACCTCAAACAGTCCCCAGAGGAGAACAAGGGATATCATGCCTTGGTTGTACTCCCCTGATTCTTTTGTGGAACAAAGAATTTAGGCAAGATTGGTCAATAGATGAATTACATTTCTTCCCAGGAAACTCATCAGTGGGAAATTATACTGCAAAATTGAATCTGCCTAGTACTCTCACCACATCAGTATTGATGTCCCTCAAACTGGGCTCTACCTGGAGGGCAGGGCCACATGGACTCAAGAATCTTTATTTAAGGTGGAGGCTCAACATAACTTTTCTTCCCATTTCCCTCTAGCTATAATGCTCTTGGACTACCTTACCCCACCTAAATACACTCTTTTTCAGCACACTTTTGTGTGGGGTCTTTCCCTATTGGATTTTAAACTCCTTATTAAATTGTAAGCTCCTTGAAGGTAGGGACTGTCTTTTTAAATTTATATTCCCAGCACTTAGCACAGTGTCTGCCACATAGTAGGTATCTTAATAAACATTTATTGACTGACTGATACTCATCATCTGTAAAATGGGGCATTTTAAAAAACTGATGATTTCTAACATCCCTTTCAGATCTAAATCTTGGTATATATTCTGTCTTCCAGTCACTGTTTCATTTCTGTCTTTGTATTTCTAACATAGTGCCTACCGCCTAGTAGGCATATAATAAATACTTACTGATTGGTTGATTGAACCCATAAATCAAAGACAAAGTTTCCTTTGACTTTTGCTAGTACAATGCTCTCTTAAAGGTCCTTTCCCTGTGCTAGGAAAGTGAGCAGATCAAAGGGATTTGAAAAAAGGAAGCTGGAGATAGAAGTCAAAAGAGAAGCAACAGGCAATCTCAGAAAAGGAAACCCAGTTTAAGTGCTAGTGGATCTATCTTCAACAAAGGAAAATGACCAAAACCCAAATGGACAAAATGGAGAAGAACTTCTCTGTAGTTTTAACACTATCGTGGAAGTAAAAATCCAACCCCCTAACTGTGCACAGAAGTCTCCTCCTGCCCTTCCATCACTGGTTTTGCTAGTTCCATTCTAGCAAAACCCTATTTTATATTCTAGGCCATCCATGAAGAAAATTGGAAAGTCAGCTGTTTGTCTTTGAATCCTTCTAGCTTTTTTCATATTCTTTTACCTCAAATCCTTCTCCTTTTGGTACCTGAGGCCCAACCCTAAACCCCAGGGCCCCTCTTCCCTTGTCTAGCACCTAGAGAATCTTAGACACAGGATTCAGCTTTCAGAGACTGCAGGTTACCTATACTCATTCTTTTTTTTCGAGTTAAACAAAGTGAAATTCAAAAAGTTAAATGCTATCAGCCAGACCTTGAATGCAAGTCTTATTTATCTCTATCCAGTGTTCTTTACACCACACTACCACCCCATGCTATCCTTTTTCTTTCCTACCTTCCCATTTCCAAGGGCTTTAGTCACCTTTCCTTCCCTTCCCACTTACTAAAATTACCTACTCCTAAACCTCATCTTCTGAGGGTTAGGATCTCTTTACCTCAAGATAACAATTTGATAATCCAAACATTAATCAAAGATCATGCTTTGATTACCTTGTCTTCTACTATACTGAAAAGATCTCACCTATCCAGGTCCTATCCAATATGAACTGTCCATCTTCTCATTTAATCCTTTCAGTCTTGTCAGAAGTGCCTTGTTGTCATTTCCAGGTTTACCTGCATTCTTCATTCCCATGGTACCCCCAAATAATAACAATAACTTCTCTGGGGCAGCTAGGTGGTATAATGGATAGAGCACTGACCCTGGAGTCAGGTGAACCTGGGTTCATATGCAGTCTCAGACACTAGCTCTGTGACCCTGGGCAAGTCATTTAACCTCTATCGTCTCAAAAAAAAATAGTAACTTATCCATGAATTGGGAAGTGGATGAGGAAGCATTGCAATCAAGGCAATGGAAGATTATTGTGCAGTAAAATTGTCAGATGTGGGCAAAATTCAGAGGAACATAGGGAGATTTGTATGAGATGATGCAGAGTGAAAAAAGCAGAGCCAGCAAAATGACATATAGGATGACGAAGGGAAGACCTAAGTTCAAGTCCTGCCTCTGACATACACTGGCTGTGTGGCCCTGGCCGAGCCACGTAACCATTCAATGCTCCTGACAACTCTGATGCTATAAATTAAAAAAAAAATACTTATCTACCTTGGCAGAGGGAGTTTCCTCATCTGGCAATTTCCCATACCTATAAAACACAACATCAGAGAACTTTTATAACAATATTTACTTCAAAGATGTAACCAGAACAAAGGGCAAAATTTCCTCCCGATACTTCAAGAGCATAAGTCCCTCTACACCATGTTATTCTCAGGGGAGGTAGGAATGAGAAAGATTAGATTGACATCTTAGCTCAGTTCTTACGTAGCATTGGTCCCTCCAACTTTATGTCCAAAACCAGCATCATTGCCTGCCTCTGCTGTTCTGGTATCCTGAGATCCTTGTTTCTCAGAGTGTCACTGTTGGGCTAGTTGCAATACCAAGGCTGGCTTCCTAGACTCTCATATCCCCCATAGCTCAAGCTCCCATCCCAGACTGAAAACTCTGCTTCTTGTACTTAGAATCTAATAGCAATAAACAAAAAGGCTAAAGACCCAGGCCTGTTTCTTAATGTCATGATCTTAAGGGAGAGTTGAAAAGAGACCCTACGTTCTTCTCCTCTTACCATATGGCCTCATGGGCTATGAGAGAAGTATAATAGTTACTTCACTCCTTCAGACATGAATGTAGCCAAACTCTGATTAGGGCCAAGTCAGGCCATTTTGAAGATGCTGACAGTTCTAGTCATCCAGTCAATGGAAAAAGGTTCCTAATAGCTACAGAACAGGCCAGCACAGGATGATCATGACCTCTTCATTCTCGCAATTTTCTAAGAACCAGGTCCCTAGCATCTTACACATTTTTATGCCATTTTTTGGTGCTTATGACTCTCATTACACTAGAATTTACCAAATATGACATGACTTGAAATCCAATTATGATGGAAGAACTTTAAAATGTCCTTATACTCATAAAGGGCTAGAAGGTGACAGCAGTGGGTCAAATTATTGCTTTGTTCTAGAAGATGAAAATAGTGATCATTCAGTATAAGTGATTATTCAGTATGGAAATGTGATTTCAGTGGTCCAGGAATGAAGTGATGAAATCCTCTACCATGGCAGTGGCAAGCTCACATGAGAGAAGGGAGTATATTTTAGAGATGCTGCAAAGGTAAAATTAACAGACCTTGGCAATAGATGGGAAGGGTGTGTGTGTGTACATATGCGTGTGTAAACATTGAAGAAGAAGACAGTAGAGAAGGAAAGACTGAAGATAAGTGACAGAATGAGGATGACAGAAGAGACAGTCTTTTGGAGGAGATGAGATAGAATGGGATCACTTGTACAAGTAAGAGTGTTAGCCTTGGTAAAGAGTAAGGCCACCTCTTCATGTGAGATAGGGATGAAGGTCGAAATAGTGACAGAAGGCATCTAAATAATATAAAATGAGGGAAAGGGGAGAAAAGAGAGCTCATAGAGAATGAACTTAATTTTTTTTCTATAAAATATGAGGCAAAGTTTTCATCATTGGAAGTAGGGGAAAGGGAGTTGTATTAAGTTTAAGGAGAGAGTTAAAAGACTTGGAAGAGCTATTATGGAGAGGGGGATAGTGAATTGATAAGGGAGGTATAGAAGGATTGTCTAGCAGCAGTGAGGGCCTGGTTGCAGTTGTGTAACATAAATCTCTTGTGGACTCAATGATAATAGTTACATAAGATATCCTCTCTCTTTGTTCACTAGCTCATGTGTAGAAGCAAAGGTTGTGAGTGTGAGAATGATCCAAGGCTGAGGCTTGGCAGTCAGAACAATCAGTGATGTAATAAGCGGACCAGGGACTGAAAAGAAGAAGACAATGTGGAGTTGAACTATTTCATCAAATGGGTCATTATGGGGAAAAAAGGACAAGTGACAGGCTCAGTAGGAAATGGAAGACCTGGTGCCAAAAGAAAGCCTGCCTCTCTGCATCAGAGTTCTCCCCATACAGGCATACCTTGTTTTATTGCATATAACAGATATTGTATTCTTTACAAATTGAAGGTTTGTGGCAATCCTACATCAAGCAAGTCTGTTGGTGCCATTTTTCTAAGAGTATGTGCTCACACTGTGTCTCTGCATCACATCTTGATAATTCTTGCAATCTTTCAAACTTTTTCTTTATTATTATATCTGTTATGGTGATCTGTAATCAGTGATCTTTGATGCTATTATTGTAATTGTTTTGGGGTACCATGAACAGTGCCCATATAAGATGGCAAACTTAATCAATAAATGTTGTGTGTATTCTGACTGTTCCACCAACCAACTGTTCCCTGTCTCTTTCCCTGTCCTTGGGCCTCCTTATTTCTTGAGATGCAACAATATTGAAATTAATAACCCTACAATGGCCTCTAAGTGAAAGGAAGAGTTAATCAATACTGCAATTTCATTGTTGTCTTATCTTAAGATATTGGCACAGCTAGTCCAACCTTCAGCAGCAATTACCATGATCAGTCAACAGCCATCGAAATTGAGACAGGACCCTCCACCAGCACAAAAGACTATGACTCACTGAAGGCTTTGATGATGGTTAGCATTTTTTATTTTAGCAATAAAACATTTTTTAAGTTATGTAAATTGTTGGATTTTTTTAAGACATAATACTTTTGCACACAATAAACTGCAGTGTAGGGTAAACATAACTTTTCTATGCCTTGGGAATCCAAAAAAACTTATATGACTTGCTTTATTGTGATATTCACTTTGTTGCAGTGGTCTAGAAACCACCCAAAATATCTCCAAGGTGTGCTTGTATAGATGGGAAATCAGGCTGGCAGCAGGAGATGAAAGTTGCCTTTCTCTGGAACTGCTACAGGCCCTTTTCCTCAAGGGAAGAGGCAAGGGTGAAAAGGGCACAGTCAGAAGTTCTCAATCCTCTTCTTAACTGAGACTGGAGGTCAGGGGTGTGCAGCAAGGGCTGAAAGTTTCATGTACACGGGAAGCTATGTTGGGGCAAATGGAAATTATCCTAGCCCTTGCTGCCTTCCCCTCAGAAGCTGGACAGTCAGGGAAAAGTCTAGCTCCTCTTCTGAAGACACATTGTCAATAGGGAGATTATAAACACTGACCAAAGGAAATTGCATCAGGGAGCAATGAAGGAATATTCTCTATCCAGAATAATCATGGAGGTCTTCGGTACTATTTTTTTTTCAAATGTGGTCCTTTTCAAAGTAGTCCTTTTGGGAGACCATAAACTTTTTCCCACAGTGCTCCCATTGCTCACATTTAGGGAGCTAATCTTTGTACAGAGAAATACCTGAGACAGTGTGTGTGTGTGTGTGTGTGTGTGTGTGTGTGTGTGTGTGTGTGTGTGTGTGTAAGGACTTTTCTTTTCCTTCAGTCCTTCAAGGATTTGTGTCATTTCATCAGTTTGTGTATGTGCTCCTTGTATCAGAATGCATCAACACTCCTCTATGACTTACTAAATGGTCTTTGAGAATTAATAGGACCAAAAAACTTATCACTCTATAACTAATCTAGTGAAGAAACTTTCTCAGCTTAGTTAGGTTGGTCTTCAAAGAATACACACAGACCATCCCTCAATGCCACTTAAAAATTCATTATGAAAGCCTATTGTTTTCTGGTTTTTGTTTTGCTTTCATTTGATGAATTAGAAGAACAGACTAGACAGTATTAACTAACTACCTCTCACAAATGCAAATTGATGGGGGGTGGTATATGGGGGAGAAATGGCAAGCTTGTTAATAAAAGTCATTGGAGTGTGTTTTGAAGGTCTCATGTCCTAAACATTAATACTTAGATGGTTGTATTGCCTCTAAATTAGAACAGATTCCTCTCTTTCAAGTGGTGAACATACAGATGTGAAACATCTGCATGTGCTCATATGAGGATCTAAATTTTTTTAGTAGTCAGAAGGAAATTTCAAATTTCTCTTAATGCCAGAGGGTCAAAGACAGAGTGAGAATTTTTTATGGCAGGAAAATTCCTATGTCTTTACCTCATCAGAAGCTTCACATATTTCTGGCTCTGGGAGGCAGGGCATAAATGGGGATGCCTTTTAATTATTTCCTTCCTCTTACACTAAACCTTGTTGGGGGGCGACCTTCTACTGGAAGGGAAAATTCCCACCCTCCTCCCCCTGCCCAAAGATGAATAGTTTGTAATCACTAGGAACTTCCATTAAGACCCACCAGGTCAGCTGTCTCTTGGGTGATTAAATCAAATTTTCTGCCTTACCAAAAGTCCTTCTTGGTGATTTGGAGGTGCCACTATCCTTATCTATAAGTATCAGAAATGCTCAGCAGGAGATCTAGTCATGGGAGGGTTGGTACCCTAAGTGTTAATAGCAGATAGCTTTGGCTGTTATCACTGACTTGTAAATGGCAGTAGATGCTGTGCTATTAAAATATTTTAGTCACTGAGTGCTGGAGCCATTTGTTGCAAATGAAAGCTGCCACATTCTGTGGTCTCCTGGGACTATGCGTTCATTATCTTTTTTATTAATACATTTCCTTTTGATAGCAACATACCCTTCCCAACAAACACCCAGACTCCCTTACAAAGTATTGTACTGTATATTCCCTGGAAGAGCCAAACAACCTAATGTAATGATTGCAATGACAGAATGGGGCATTCTCTTCTTCTGTAGCTTAGTGATTGTTAACAGAAAAGAAGAACATATGCTTTGTTTGGGTTCTATGGTACCAACCTTGTTGGATCTATCCTGACTTTTGTTGCCTTTTGGTGCTATTTGTTTACATTGTTACAGATGAAACCAAAATTCTGTGACAATGATCCTCTTATCAACATTAGACCATTTGTGTTGTATTAAAACATTCATGGCAACAAAACAACCCAGGTGACTTGGCAGATTTTGTTTAAGCCACCTATTTTCTTACTTAGTCTCATCTTTAAATTATAAACATGCAGTGCTTGGGCCAAATGCAAAATAAACTTCTAAAATAATCTGAGTTAAATCAGTGTGGCCAATTTCGAGAACTCAGCAGAAAAGCAAATGCATACACTGCAGAATGTTTCCAAGCATTCTGGTTACTAAAAAGGAATTTGGCTAGTTGCTTTTTAAAGAGGAAAATGATGAATGATGGGTGGTTAACGATGAATGATGATGACGATGTTAAGTTTCCTTTGTATTTTTGAGGAATTTTATAAAATCAGCTTTAAATTCTAGGAAAAACTGAAAAAAATGAGTTAAATATCAAATTAGTCTGATATATAGGATGAAATAATCTAGTCTGACCTGTCATTTTATAGATAAGAAAAATAGACCACACAGAAATTAAATGACTTGTTCAAGATCAATCCTTGATCAATCAAGTCTTGTTAAAGATCAATCAATCCTTGTCCAATGATCATAGATGAACTGGAATTCAACACCACGTCTTCTGACTCCAAATTCATCATGATGATATCATATCGCCATGATATCATATCACCATATTATACTGTATCTTTGAATACAACAATGATATAAAAGTAACTAGAAATATATATTCCCATACAGTGTTCAGGAAGCACAGACTTCAAAGGAAAATAATTAAATTAAATAAAGGGAGCTGGGGTGTTTGTTGGGGAGGGTATGTTGCTGTAATGGAACTTTGAAAATTGACTTAAAAAAATACCAGGAGACATATTCTATGTTTCTTTCTGCATTCAAGGATATAGGACCATCATTTTGGAAGGCACTTTAGAGTTTGAGTAGTTTAGTACCCGCATTTCTCAAATGAGAAAACTGAGGTCTAGAGAAGTGGAATGACCTACACAAAATATTCAGGTAATAGAGCAGGAATCTAAACTCAACTCCTCTGACTCTACATACAGCCCGCTGCACCTCCTAGAGTCAAGAGCTCAGCAGCCAGTGGGAGACAACCTGAAAGTACTTGTTCTCAAATTCCCTCAATCCTCAAATCACTGGCTCTCCTTCCATTTGTTATGGGAGGTCATATATAAGTCAAGTCAACATTTATTAAACACCTATTATGTCAAGTACTCTGTTAAATGCTGAGGATACAACGTAAAGCAAAAACACAGCTCTTTTTTCAAGGAACTCAGAGTCTGATGAAGGAAACAATATGCAAGCAACTATGTGCAAATAAGGTATATATGCATATGTGAGTGTGTATATATACACACACAGAGGATGCATTGGTGATAATCAACAAAGGGAAGGCACAGGTCTTGATTAGTGCAAATAATGGAAATTTCATGAAGTGGTCACATGTATTCAAATTTGTATCCTTCAAAGTCATAATTATGATCATTGGAAAAAATTGAAAAATAATTTATTTATAAATAATGGTAAAATATAGACATTGGTTTCAGACCAATGGAAACTTGCAATGTGAATCTAAATAAAGTGATCATTTCACATGATTCATTACTTACACTCACAATATTAGTTATCCACTAGAGCATTAAGGGTATTAGGTGTCCTGTAGAAGGTAGGATTTTAGATGAGACTTAAAGTCAAGAAAGTCAGGGAAACCAGTAGGTACAGATGTAGAAGGAGAGCATTCCAGTCATGGGGGACAGTCAGAAAAAAATGTCTGGAGTCACAAGATGGCAACCCCTAAATATGTTGCTCTTTCCTCCACAACCTTTAAAGCATAAATTCCTTCATTTGCGCCTATCCTTTTAGCATTCATGAGATCTCTGGTGCCTGGGGAAACAGAAAATTACATTTTCCATGGAGACTATTATGAAACCACTCTCAAAGAGAAGAAGCCCCCACAGGCACCCACTGGTTCTTTCTGATTCTGCCCCTCCCCTCCACCCTCCATCAAGGAGATGAGAAAGACTCTCATCTTTGGATTGTGACTTTGGGACCAAAACCTAGCCACACACTCCTACTCTGTTCCTCAGGTCCTCCTAGGGAGTCCTAAGACATCATAATGTTTTCAACAAGCCATTTTCAGTGCCAAAATTACTTTGCCATCATACAAGGAACTTCAAGGGTGTAACCTATATAAGATAGGCAAATGACGAGTATTCCTCTTAGTCACAAATTCCATCAGACATGTCTCAACATTTGAACTCAAACTTCTCATTTCCTATTTCATTCCCTGGCCAACTAGTCTAACCTTCTTAGGTTCATGATTCATGAAAATACCATGCTCCTTCTAGCTTCCGGGTTTCCTGGGGGATGGATCAAATTCAGAAAATGCTTCTCCCTCGATCAGTCAATCAATCAATATACATCAACCTGCTATATGGAAGGCACTGTGCTAGGGATTATGGATGCAACTACAGCAAGTGAAGTCATCCCTCCTCTCAAGGAACTTATGTCTTAGTATGGGAAACAAGAAGTACATTTCTAACTATATACATTATAAATATAAAGACAATAGAAATGTAATTTAGACCATATGAGCTTTGGACTTACTCTCCCTCAGAGTTTAGGGGTAACCCAGAGGGGTCATGGGGTTTCCTTTCATCAGCTTGAGTCCTTATTCTAGAGTATTTCTCTAATACCAATATATTTCCGTTTAATATCTCCCCATTATCATTGATACTACTGAGAAGCACTCCACTATCTGCTAGGGATGGAAGCTCAATTCCAGGTGGACAGTCTCGGGCGGGTAAAGGTGGGAACTTCTAAATCTTAGAGTTCTCACGAGACCCTCCAGGAAACGGCTGGGAATCGAGGTGAACCAAGCTATCTCGTGTATTTCCGCCTCTTCCCGTGAGAAACGTGATGGGAGAGAGCTCTCCCCGCCCTCGAGATTGTCCCGGATCTGGGCACACTATTGTTATCTAACAGCACGGTATTCAGATGCAAACTATGTTGCTGAAGAGTTTAAGTAGGATCAGGAAAGCCTGAAAGCTCTCTTGGGCGGAGGGGCGCGGAGCGGACAGGACAACAAGGCTCCGCTTTTCCTCTCTCCTCTCTCCCCTCCCCCTCTCTCCCCCCTTATACTTCTACTTCCAATCTCTTATTGTAGATCTTTGCCTCCTTGGGAGATCTTTCTCTTTCCCTCCTAAGGAAGAATTCCCCTGCACTTGTATCTAGACCCTGAAATAAAGCTCAACCCTTGTTCGACTCTGGAATGTCCTTTCTCTCATACGAGCATCTGGTTTGGCCAACCGAAGACCTCTAGAGGTGAGGTAAGAAGACTCGGGTAGCCCTCAGGCCTCTAGGCCTGGCAACTATCCATTTATCTAGAAAACTAGAGTCAGGAAGACTTGAATTTTAACCTTGCACTTAGTAATCATGTGACTATGGACAAATCCCTTAATCTTTCTGTGCCTCAGGTTCCTCACCTATAGAACAGGGATAATAATTGTATCTATCTAAGTGGTTGTGAGGATCAAATGAGATGATATATATATAAAATGAAAAAAAATAGGTAAAATGCTTTGCAAACCTCAAAATAAGTGCTAGCTATGTCTCCTCAGTAAGGAAATGTTTTCCATGACTTCACATGTATAATGGGCATCATACTGCTTGCTTTCTTAATGAGTAGAAGAGGAACTGGAGAGAGGGGGAGAATCTGGAATTCAAAATTTAAAAATGAATGGTTAAAAAAAGAATTAAGGAATCAGCATGTTAGCTTTCAAAAAAAGAATAGTTTCTGAGAAGATATTGCAAGAACAGAAGTATAAACACACCTCTCCCTGAGTCTGGTTTATATTCTTCCTTCAAACACTCTGCTTCTGGGAGGAGTATAGGCTCAAACTTTAAGTAGGTGCTACAAACATTTTTCCTGTCACTGAGTTCACTTCCAGGTAAGGCATAATCAATGGACAAATAGTTCCATTGTTTGCAGGACAAAATTAGATCCATTTTAGATCCAGTTAGATCCACTGTTAGTTGGAGTCAAGCAGGTTGTGCCTCAGGGTCCTTCTTAAACTTCTTAGACTCCACCACTGTTGACCTTTGTTGGCTCTTCCAACCTTCTATGACACACAACCAGGAGGCAGCCCAATCCCAGCCACAGGCTTACCTGGAAGCCATGACTCATTGTCTAGATCACTTAGGGAAAGGGAATTGGTCCACCAGCCCTCCAGAGTTCAGTCTTCCTTATACCTTGTAGTCATCAAAAATAAAAGAATAATTTAACTGGTAATTTGGCACCTGAATGCTTCACCTCACTTCTGGCTCAACCAGCCAATTAATATTTTTTTAAAAATTCACCATAGGGAAAGAGATATGAAAGTCATAGAATATCTGTACATTCTCTGAATTAGGCATGACCTCTTTATTACACCATCACAAACTGCTAGAAACAAGTTCAGGAAACTTTACCTTCTTTCCACCTGCCAGGTAGGTTGTTAGTAGTCCAAGTGTATATGTTGGGCATTTTTCCAGGACTGGTGTCTCATTGGCCAGTCTGCCATTATACAAGAGAGTTTGGGTGAAGGGCATTGCAATTAAGAGGATTAGAGAAGGTTTTGTTTAGAAAGTGAGGTTTGAATTAAGTCTTGAAAGAAGAGAGGGATTTCATGAGGAGAAGGTGACAAAAGAGTATATTCCAGGTATGAGAAATGGGTAATGTGATGGCATAGAGATAGAGTGTCATGTGTTAGGAATAGAGAGGACAATTTGGCTGGATCATAGAGTACAAGAGGAAGAAAGGATGCAAAGAAGAAAAGAAGGAAGGTTGCATTTATTAAGGGTCTACTATGTACTAGACACTATATCATGTTCTTTAGAAGTATCTCATTTGATCTTTATAACAACTCTGGGAGGTAGGTCCTATTATCATCCTCCTTTTGCAGTTGAAGCAAACCAGGGTTAAATTACTTGCTCAGGATCACACAGATAGTAATTGTCCAAGGTCATATTTAAACTCAGGTCTTCATGATTTCAGGCCTAACACTCCATTTACTGGTGCACCTAGTTTCAAGAGGAGGAGAAGTAAAATATAATGAGGATGGAAGAATAGTGGGTAGTATAGTAGCCAGGTAGTGATATAGTAGCCAGGTAGCGAAGAACTTCAATGACCAGAGTGGTTTATATTTTATCCCAGAAGCAAAATGGAGTCGCTGGAGTTTATTGGGTAGGGTATGTGGTCAGAGCTGCAGTTAAGGAAAATTACTTTGGCAGCAGTAATGGATCAGAGTGTGGAGACACTGCCAGGCAGTGATAGTAATTAAGAGACCATTGTGATAATCTAGGCTGGAGGTGATGAAGACCTGAACTAAGGCAGTGTTAGTGAGCAAAGAGAGAAAGGGTCATATGTTAGAGATATTGTACAGATAGGGATGGCAAAACCTGGCAACTGATTGTACATATAAGGGAGAATGAGGGCTCCAGGATAAGACCAAAATTAAAAATCTGAGAAGCTAGAAGAATGATAACTTCCACTGAAATTAAGAATTCTGAAGGAGGGAAAAATAATAATTACTTTTTCCTGGCAGACCAAGACTATTAGCACTCAGCAATGCATACTATTGCCAGGATAATGATCATGAATTACACAGTTCTGTGAATTTAGAAGTGTTAGGACATGTGATAAAAATGTCAAGAATACCACATCAGAGGAGAGTAAATTATAATATTATGCTACAAAAGTGATCTGCTAAGGTATAGCATGTAAACCATGCAAATGATATGCATGGATGGATATGTCACTTTCCATCAAACCTTTTTGAGTCTCATTTTTCTCATCTGTAAATTGAAAAGGTTAGAGTAGCAACCTCTCAAGTACCTTCCAGCTCTAAAGCAGTGTATGAGTACTCTCCCCAGTGAAGTCAAAGATCCCTGAGGCATTCAAGGATTAGACAGTATAACATAACATTCCTTAAGTCTTGTCTTTGAAGAAAGTAAACTAATTTTTAAGATTCTCAACTACCTACTGAGATATGTTGGGTCTGCAGTTTGACTTAGTAGACAGTTTAATGATTTGCTCCAGTTGAATCTGTCACCAGCTGGCCAACTGGTGATAAGCCTCTCAAAAATTAACAAGGCTGTTCCTTGGTTTTTGAAAGAGTGATATACGATTGGTCGCTGATGGCTTTTCATCTTCTTCCAACCTCTCAAGAGTGTGGGCTCTGTTGGCCTATCCTTTAGGGTCCTAGAATCACCTTGATGCAATGATGAGATGTTAGTCAAACAATAAGCATGTATTAAGTGCCTACTATACACCAGACATTGTGCTATGTGCTGTGGCTACAGAGAGAAAAAAGAGAGGATCCCCACCCTTAAGGAGCATGCTTCTGTCAGGGGAGGCAAAGTGTGGGCAAAGAAGTAGATAGAAAATATACAAAAAGTTAATACAAAGTAATATTGTGAGGGAACACAAGTAACTGGGGGATCAGGAAAGACTTCTTGGAGAAGGTGGTGCATTATCTGAGCTTAAAGGAAGTTCGGGGTTCTAAGAGGTAGAAATGAAGAGGGAGTTTGGTGGGAATCTGTCTTTCCATTACAGACATTGAAGGAAGCAAACATTTATTATTTCCCCAAATTTACTAATTTATTTGTTTTCAGTTTTCAACATTCACTTCCATGGATTTTAAATTTTCTTCCCCTCTGTCCCCCTCCCTCCACAAGACAGCATGAAATCTTGTATGGTCTCTATACATACCTTCCTTTTAAATACATTTACATACCAGTCATGTTGCATAGAAGAATTATAATGAATGGGAGAAACCATGAGAAAAACAAAACACAATGAAACACAAAAAAAATAGTCTGCTTCATTCTGCATTCTGACTCCATAGTTCTTTCTCTGGATGTGGATGGCATTTTGCATCATGAGTTCTTTGGAAATGGTTTAGGTCCTTGCACTGCTGAGAAGGGCTAAGTCTATCAAAATCAGTCCTTGCACCCTGTGGCTGTTACTGTGTGTAATGTTCTCCTGGCTCTGCTCACTTCACTCAGCATCAGTTCATACAAGTCTTTCCAGGTTTTCCCGAAGTCTATCTGCTCATCATTTCTTATAGCACAATAGTATTCCATTACATTCGTACACCACAACTTGTTCAGCGATTCCCCAATTGATGGGTATCCCCTTGATTTCCATTTCTTGGCCACCACAAAGAGTGCTGCTGTAAATATTTTTGTACATGTGGGTCCTGTTCCCATCTTTATGATCTCTTTGAGATACAGTCCTAGAAGTGATATTGCTGCGTCAAAGGGTATGCACATTTTTATAGCCCTTTGGACATAGTTCCAAATTGCTCTCCAGAATGGTTGGATCAGTTCACAGCTCCACCAATAATGAAGTAGTGTTCCTACTTTCCCACATCTTCTCCAACATTTATTATTTTCCTGTTTTGTCATATTAGTCAATCTGATAAGTGTGATGTGGTACCTCAGAGTTGTTTTGATTTGCATGTCTGTAATCAATAGCGATTTAGAGCATTTTTTCATATGACTATAGATACCTTAAATTTCTTCCTCTGAAAACTGCTTGTTCATATCCTTTGACCATTTATCAATTGGGGAATAACTTGTATTCTTGTAAATTTGACTCAGTTCTCTATATATTTTAGAAATGAAGCCTTTATCAGAGAGAATAGTTGTAAAAATTCTTTCCCAGTTTTCTGCTTCCCTCCTAATCTTGATTGCATTGTCTTTGCTTGTGCAAAGACTTTTCAATTTAATGTAATCAAAATTATCCATTTTGCATTTCATAGTGTTCTCTATCTCTTGTTTGGTCACAAATTCCTCCATTCTCCATAAATCTGACAAATACACTATTCCTTGCTCCCCTAATTTGTTTATAGTTTCAGTCTTTATACCTAGATCATGTATCCATTTGGACTTTATTCTTGTGTGCAGGGTCAGGCATTGTCCTATGCCCAGTTTCTGCCACACTTTTATCCAATTTTCCCAGCAATTTTTGTCAGACAGTGAGTTCTTATCCCAGAAGGTGGGGTCCTTGGGTTTATCAAACAATAGACTGCTATATTCATTGACTACTTTGTCTTGAGTAGCTAACCTATTTCACTGATCTACCACTCTATTTCTTAGCCAGTACCAAGTGGTTTTGATGATAACTGAAGCAAACATTTATTAAGAACCTACTATGTGCCAGGCACTATGCTAAGCACTTTACAAATATTATCTTATTTGATCCTCATAACCCTGTGAGGTAGGTGCTATTATTATCTTCATTTTACAAATGAAGAAACTGAGGCAGACAGCAATTAATTGACTTGTCCAGGATCATGAACCAGAAAATGCCTGAGACTGGATCTGAGCCCAGATACCCTATCCACTCTGCCACCTAGACACAATTGGAGGAGGCTGGTTACTACCTGTGCTAAGGCACAGAGATGGGAGATAGAGGAGCAGCAGGGAGGCCAGCTTAGCTAGACCTTAGGACAGAGTTTTAGTGGAGAATCTTTATATAAAGATATGACATGCTGAAACATTAAGTATATTCTTGTATCTCTTTTGAAATCCAATTTGAATAATATTGTAGCTATACCAAGTAAGCATCACAGAAATCAGCACTTTCAGTTGCTTATTTGAAATTTGAAACCAGAGTAAATTTGTTGTTTTATCAGTCAAGAAGGTAGTTTATACATAGCTTAGATTTTTATCAAATAGATTCTGTTCTAGGGGAAAGGAAGAGAGAGGAAATGAATATTTATATAGTACCTACTATGGGCCAAGCATTGTGCTAAGCATTTTACAAATATTATCTCATTAGATCCTCACAACAATCCTGTGCAATAAGTGCAGCTATTATCCCCATTTTATAGATGAGGAAACTGAAATAAGCACAGGTGAAATGACTTGCCCAGGGTCATGCAGCTCATAAGTGACTGAGGTAGGATTTAAATGTGGTTTTTCCTGATTACTACTGCCTCAGCTGAAGAAAAATCCTTGACAAAGAACAGCTTTTCCTAATTTGTTGTCCTGCTGAACTATGCTGTATGTAGAATTTTTTAAACTGTCCAGTAATTAGTATGGTTTCCAGTCAGTTATATCCTAGTAGACAGTGAAAGATTTTATGTTAATAAGAAAAACCTTAATTTATTTTTACATATTCTATTTTGGAAAATATCCTTTTTCTATACTTTTTGGTATCCTTAAGCAGAAGAAAGTGATAGCAGGAAGACAATTCAATCAATCAGTATTTGATAAGCACCTAGTATGCTCTAGATGCTGTATAAGTGTATAAGTATAAGTATAAAAAAAGGCAAAAGACTATCTTTGCCCAGGAGGAGTTCAAAGTCTAATGGATCAATCTAATTCCATGTTTTAATTTTAGATATCTTGAAATTGCCTTGTAATTCTATAATACATGACAGTGTTTGTCAAAAGCTTCCTACATATCTTTGTAGCTTTGAAGATGATTTTATTTCTACTCCCTATAACTGCACAGGTTCTTCAAGAGTAGAAGAAAGATGTGGCAGAGAAAGAGGCGATTGTACAAGGAGTATTGTTTCATTGGTCCCTTCTCGTTTTGAAAGCTTTAAGACATGCTTGTAAACATTTATGAGTCTGGGAAATACGTCACAAGCCTGGCATAGAGACATGCCAGAGTAGGGATTGGGAGCTTCAATTAGCCAGACACCTGTTGGAACTCTCACTGGCCAAAGAAGAAGAGGCATTAATCACTTTTAATTTTTTCTTTTTCTTTTATTATGAATTTGGCCAACATCAACAAACACCAATATTAGAAGAACAGGGGGAAAAAAGGGTTGTGTATTATATGATGAATCTCCATTATGTGCTTATTCTTTTCCAAGTACAATTTACGCATTAAATTGAATACAGTGATTCTAACACTGCTCTGCTTGTCAGGGTCCTCCTCTAGTCCTCATTCTGCTCTTGTCTCTCTATCTTTCTATCTCTGTCTGTCTCTCTTTTTAAATTATGAACTTCATAATGTCAACAAATAGGATCATTTCTATACAAAAAGAACAAAAAAATGGATCATAGATTTTAGAGCTAGGAGGCACCTTGAAGAATTGTATATGAAACCACAAATCTCTCATTTAAAAAATACATAATAAATTTAACACAGTAATTCCAATATTGTTCTTATTGTTGGTGTCTCTTTCTGAACTTCTCTTTTCTTCTATGTATTTTAGAAATGTTTCATTGATGCCCATTTCTTTCTTTTTTTCTTTTCTTTAATTTTGCTATGACTATCTGACTTTCTCTGGACCCACCTCCTCATGCCCTTACTTGGGACAAATAAGTACAGTCAAGATAAAGAGATCCACATACGGACTATGACAGCAAATTTATATCTCATTCTGTACCTGTAGTATATCACCTTCTGTCAGGAAGTGAGAAATATAATTCACTGATCTTCTGGAATTATAGTTGTTCATTGAATTGATAAACAAGACTTCTTACATCTTTCAAAGTTGTTTCCTTTACAGTAGTCATTTTAGTAATTGTAGAAAATGTTTTCCTACTTATGCTTCAATTAACTGTGTATCACTGTGCATCAGTTCATACAAGTCTTTTCAGGTTTCTCTGAATTAATCTATTTTTTTTCTTGTAGTGCAATAACATTGTATTACATACATAGTCCAAAGATTGCTCAGCTACTCCCCACTTTATGGACACCCTCTTTGCTTATAGTTCTTTGCTTCAATAAACAGAAGTTCTACTAGATTGAGGCAGGTAAGTGGTACAGTTGGTAAGAGTCTTGGTTAATTACTACCCAGTCACACATACACACTTGTAACAAATTACTTAAACTCTTGGTGCCTCAATTTTCTCATTTGAAAATAGGATTATAATATTCTCCCTCCTTGTGTCTACCTCCTGACTTCTGAGGCTTCCTTAAAAATCTCATCTTCTACAGAAAGCCTTTCCTGATCTCTCTTGATTCTAGTGTATTCTCTCTATTTTTTATTTCAAAATTTGCTTACATATAACTTGTTTGTATATAGTTTTGCTTATGACTATTTCCTCCCTAGATGTTCCCTTTCTCTTAAACCTAAGCCCTTCTTCCTTTTCTCTGTTCCTTTCCTTTTTGAGTTTAATGCACTTTTATTTTTAATATATAATTTATTTATTTTTCAGTTCTCAACATTCACTTCCACAAGAATTTGAATTCAAAATTTTCTCCCCATCTCTCCCCAGTCCCCACTCCAGGACAGTATGCATCCCATCCACCCCTTTTTCCAGTCTGTCCTCCCTTCTATTACCCCACCCCTTCCATCCTTTTCCCTTCTATTTTCCTGTAGGCCAAAATAAATTTCTATATCCCATTGCCTGTATATCTTATTTTCCAGTTGCATGCTAAAACAATTTTAAACATTCATTATGAAAAATTTGAGTTCCATATCCTTTCCTCCCTCCCCACCCACCCTCGGGAAAAGAAATAATTTAATATAGGTCATATATGTATGACAATGCAAAACACTTCCATAATAGTTATGTTGTAAAGGACTAACCACATTTCCCTCTGTCCTATCCTGCCCTTCATTTATTCCATTCTCTCCCTTGACCTGTCCTTCCATAATAATGTTTACTTCTGATTATCCCTTTCCCCAATTTGCTGCCCCTTCCCTGTCCTATCTTCCCTCTCCTATCCCCGTTCCCTTTTCCTTCCTGCAGGGTAAAATAGATTTCCATGTCCAATTGAGTGTGTGTTATTCCCTCTTTAAGCCAAATCTCATGAGAGTAAGGCTCAATTATTTCCTTTCATCTCCCTACTCTTCCCCTCCATTGTAAAAGTTCTTTCTTGCCTCTTTTATGTGAGAGAGTTTAATGCATTTATATAATTAATTATGTGTATATATGTTCAACCCTCCTTTGTGAACTCCAGGTAAGAGTGAAGTTCGTGAGATGTCTACTATCTCCAACTCTCATCCCTATGTGTATACTCTTCTTATTCACCTCAATTACATAAAATTGTATAATTCTTCCTCATTTTCCCCCTAGTGTATTCCTTTTTTCTGCCAGTGCATTTCCTTCATCAATTAATCCACAAATATTTGTTAAGTTCCTACTATGTGCCAGATGCTGAACCAGGCACTGGAATATAAGCACAAGGAATGAAACAATCTTTGTTGTCAAAGAATTTACATTTAATGGAGTGAAGAAGTACATATAAAATATGTACACTATAAATATAAACTTCAATATAAATATATGTAATATAGTTAAAAAACCGCATAGTTTGAGAGGGTCAGGAAAGACTTTATGAAGAAGATGGTGCTTGAGTACCCTGTGATGTGGAGGTAAGGCAGGAGTACATTCCAGGCATAGAATTAGCCTGGGCAAAGGTACAGAGAGACTCAGTCCTTTTGTTTGTATGTTTCTTAACTCTTTGTGTGACCTTAGACAGTGAGATTCTGAAGTGAAAAGTAAATATTTTTCTTACTATTAGAATACATGCACTTCATTATTATGAATTGTATTTTATTGGTTCAAATGTAAGTTCTTTTCTAGGTTTTTCTTGACATCTTTACATTTCAAAGTTTTTACTCAGCTCTGGACTTTTCATCAGGAATGCTTGGAAGTATTTTCTTAAGAGTGTATTTTTTTCCCTCTAGGATTATGCTAAAATTTTCAGGTTAAATAATTCCTCATTGTAAGCTTTTACTTTTGCTTTTTTAAATGTCTTATTATAAGATTTATTCTCCTTTATAGTTGCTGCCGCACAATATTGTGCGATCAAGTTGAGGGCTCCTTTGAAATTGCATTTATTCTTTCTGGCTGCTTTTTTTTTCTTTTTCTTTGAACTAGAAAATTTGTCTTTCCTGCATGTTTTTAAATTGTGTTTTCTTTCAGGAGGTGATCAGCAAATTCTTTTAATTTTAATTTTGCCTTCTGGTTTAATTAGATCTAGGTGTGGTTTTTTGGGGATGATTTCTTGAAATATGGTATCCAGATTTTTTTATTTGTTCATGTTTTTCATAGAATTTAATGATTTTCAGATTCTCTCTCCTCAAACTGTTTTCCAAGTCAGTTGATTTTTATAGTAGATATTTTAATTTTTTCCATCTTTAATCTTTTATTTTGCTTTAATGTTTTTGGTTTCTTATTGTGATTGAATTTTTATTGTTCTGTTTTTCAAGCTGGGCATTGCTCAGATAAGGGTTTTTACTTCCATTATGTGATAAATGATTAATTGGACTCTTATTTTATTCTAATCAGTATTACTAAGTTTGATGTGGTTCCATAGAAGTAATGATTCTAAGTTCTGTACATTAGGGCCCAGATTGCAAGTTCACTTGTTTAATCATAGTAAGCTAACTAGAGGATCTCCACTCTTGTTTTTCTTTGCTATGATGCCTAAGTCCAGTGTGGCAGAGGTAACCCAATGACATGGAAAGTCTCCCAGATATTTTTTGTTGCCCTTCCATCCCTCATCTTCCCTCTATTGCCCAACATGGGGAGATGACTAAGCATTTGGCCAATAAGTGACCCTATTTTCCATCCTGTGGCTGCCTATTTACCACCTTATTGGTCCATATAGATGTTTTGACATCTGTTAATCAGCCCAGCCTGTGGATCTGCTCATTGGCTTGTTAGGACCTTCTGAAAGTTTAAGAAAAGTCTGTCAAGGTCTGCTCATCATCTCACTTGTCAACCAATGGGATTCTGTATTTTTTGTAGACATTCTGGGGGATCAAGGCCAAGAACTTGCAACCTAAACACTGTATATTCTAATGTGCCCCTTCTGTATCATCTGGGTATCAAGCATTATAAAACTAAGGCCCTGGAGGAAGGGGGCATCTCAGATGATCAGGAAGATCTGAGGTCCCATTCTTTGAAGGAGTCTAGTCCTTTTAATAAATGGTTAATGGCTTGGAGCTCTGCCTCAGTTAGACAGTTAGACAGTTTTGGACCCTACAATTTTAAGTAATTTATTCTCCTATTTTTTCTTCTTCTGGCATTCTCATTTCAGTCTTAATGTCATTCCAAAAAAATCTCTTACTTAATTTCTTCTAGCCATTCTTATAGTCCTCATGGCCAATGAAAAGGCTAATGGGGGAGATACCCAGTGTAAATAAGGAAGTAAGAAAGCACCTAGCTGTCCTTGATGAATTCAAGTCACATGGACCAACTAAACTACATTCTTGGATGCTGAAAGAATAGAAAGATAAGATTACTAACACACTGTCAGTGATATTTGAAAGAACATGGAGATTGGGAAAGGCATTGCACAACTAACAAAAGACAAATTGCTAATTAATTTTCAAAAGGGGACGGAAGGTAAACTGTAAGTCAAAGAGTATAATTGCAATTTCAATAAAATTCTATTTTGTATTATCAGAGAAATGTTTAGTGAATATCTAGAAAAAGAAGCAAGCATCATATAGAGGTAGCCAAGCTTCAAGTAAGAACAGGCCAGGTCAAATTCATTTTATTTATTTTTCTGGAAAGACAAGTGCTTTTGCAGTCAGAGGACTGGGTTTCAAATCATAGGTTGGTTAATTAACTATGTGACACTGGATAAGTCACTTAACCTCTCTGGGCTCCAGTTTCTTCATCTATGAAATGAGAGAGCTGAACCAAATTATTTCCAAAGTCCTTTTTAATGCTAAGTAATTGTACTTAAAATGAATAAATGCTCTGTCTATCTATCCATCTGTCCATCTATCCATCTATCTATCTATCTATCTGTCTATCTATCTATCTATCTATCTATCTATCTATCTATCTATCTATCTATCTATCTATCTATCTATGATCCTCAGAACTGAGAATGTTTAGCCTTTAGAAGTGAAGTCAAAGGATCATTGATGTAGAGCTAGAAGGCACTTTTGAGTCTATCTGGCCCAATGCATTCATTTTCTATATGAGGACACTGAGTTGGGTTTAGTGACTTTTTCCAGGGGTCATATGGCTATGTGAGGGAGGATTTGAGCTCAGGTCTCCCTGCCTCTAAGCCCAAGTGTTCTATTCACTGTACCACCAAGCTGCTGTAATAGCTGTCTTTACACAACTGAAGGGTGGTCATGTGGAAGAGGGATCAAACTTGTTTTATCTCAACTTCAGAGGGCAGACCCAGAAATAAAGAGCAGAAGTTGAAAAGGCAAATTTAAGCTGGATGTCAGGAGAAATTTTTTATCAACCAGAGGGTGTCCAAAAATGGATCGTAGTCACTGCCTGCCTTGTTGGAAGTCTTCAAGTAGACACTGGATGGTCATTGGTTTAGCATATTACAGTGGACTGAATTAGATTGCTTCAAAGGTCCCTTCTGACTCTGAAATTCAGCCATCCCTCTGAAAATTTTAAAGACAAACAAATAATATTTTTGGTACCTACAGAGGCAAACAAAGACTTTATAAAATATTTTGGTACTAAGTATTTTGTATTTTTAAAAGTGAGATAATATATGCAAAGTGCTTTGTAACTAGAAGGCACTATATACTTGTATTACTAATTAGAATAAATGTATATTATAGTGTTATGAAAAGTTTCTGATTTAATAATAATTAAATGATAGTCCTTTAAAGTAAAGCTTATTAGTGAAAATATTTTGATAAGGAATAAGAACTTGGAAAATATTTTAAAGATGGCCTAATTATTTTACAACCTACTTATTTTACAGAGGAGGAAACTGAGGTCCAAATCATCACCTGGCATAAAAGCCAGGACAAAACACCACTCTTTCCTTACCATCCAGTATGGTTCTACTACTCCATGCTGGACTACACTACTCCAATAAGGTATGAAATTTTTACAACTTCTTTTTAAAATTTATCATAAGCATAACTTGTCAGATAATATTAAAGAGCCACTAGAAAGTGAAACTATCAGGAAACCTAAATGTGAGTAAAACCTAGTAAATTTAGTTATCTAATTAATTTCACAAGAGTAGAAGGGTCATTAAGATAATCTTCCTCTTAACTCCTCCCCATCCCCCAAACTTCCACCAGGATGAGTTTCTTTTTTAAAGCTCTTCTCTAACATAAGAACAAAGGGTCACTTAAAAAGGAAATTAAGAACAAGTAAACTGAAATAGTTTTACGCACAGCATGCGGTCAGTTTGAGGAATTTACTGCAGAGGGTCAAATAGTCAAGTCAAATACTGTAGTTGGATTTCAAGAAGGGCCTGTTAGCAGTAACTAGTCTTTAGTTGGCCAGGATAGGACAACTAATCACCCTCGAGGTCAGGCAAGATCTCCCATAGTCCTCAATGATTAGAAAGAATAGATTGCAATCTCCTAGGATGGAGGAGGAAGGTCGACTTGAGAATTGCCAAGGGCACATTATCTGCTTAAGCTGAAACATCTGATCTGGTGTAATGTCAAAAATAAATCTGCATTGAAAGTTTCTCAGAGGCCTTTACAACATGCTAGCTTTAGGGGAAAATCAGTGAAATAACACACATACATGCATAGACACATATATACATACGTATTTACACATGTCTACCACATATACATAGCATGGCCAATGAGGCTAATGGCAGGGAGTGCTTTATCTGTCACGTACAATATTTTCTCTAGTCACAAATATACTTTGCTGCCTGGCTTACTTTTTCCTGGATTTAGTAAATTTTTATTGCTTTACCTTCTTTAGAGTGCCAAAAAAATACCATAATGATCCAGTGGTAGGAATGAAAATTACTTACTTTGGAAACTATTACTTTTAAATCATTTGAATATTTGGAGATGAATGGTCAGGCAAGCAGATTCAAGAATCTGCCCTTCTCCATTTTTTACATTGCTGAAGACTAGAAGCTATCCGAAGGATCCTTCTATTCCTAGGGTGTTTCCTATTCAACATCATTCTTCATAGGATGAGACTCACTTAAAATAAATCGGTGCTTACCCAAAGCTTTTAGGATCTTTCTTACCTTTCTACTTGCCCTAAACCAAGTCTACCTGAATGGGTAGATACCATGACTGTGTAATTATGGGCAAAGATAAAAGTAAGAAAAAAAGCTTTAGGACAGTTTCCAACTATCTCTTGACTACAAAGGCATAGAAATAAGAAAAGAGTTCCTACAGTTTAGCAACACACCCAGTTTCCTGCAATGTTCTGGATGGTAAAACTACATCTTGTTTCTTGCTTTCCCTGAAATCTTAGAAGGTTGTTTATGGTTAAAGACTGCATGAGTGGAATATATACAAAGTCAATGCATTTTGTGAGTTAAACCTTTATGAAAGGGACATTAGTGACACAATCAAATTACAGTTTAGCCAATTTAAAGCAGTTGAGGAAGTAGGAATAAAGTGAAACAGTGTGAAACTTGAAGGTTTAGAAAGGTTTTACATCAATGCATTGTGTTTTAAATGAAGATCCATATACATATGTGTATGTATATATATTTGAATGTGCAAAGTTATAATCCTTCAAAAACTTTAAAAGGGTCTGCTTTTTTAAAATAGATTTACAGTTCTCCTGGTTATTGTGAAAGATAAAACATTGGACTTTAGGTCTTACTGAATTATATCAGCTTGCCTAGATCCCAGCTCATCTTATTCAAGTCTAGGCACTTTTTTAGAACTGGCCTCAGAGCTTTCATATTTCATTGTTTTTCTAAACCTTCCTTGCTCACCACATCCCATCTCAAGTTATTGAGTCCCCTGACCTTCTGGGTCCCTGAACAACTTTACTCCTTGGGTTCAGAGAAATTCTATACCTTGTCTCTACTTACCTGTCCCCCCTCTGGGTCTCCAGTTCTAACACCTACTTCTTTCTTTCCCTGTCTAATCTTGCCACTTTATCCTATAGATTATAATGATACATTTTCTAAGGTTTATTGACAAGGGGAAGAAAGAATCCAGGCATTCAAAAAGAATATAAGTGAGACTCCCCTGCTTTGGGAGTCTCAGATTCCGAGGATGCAGAACACTGGATGGGTGTGTGTGTGTGTGTGTGTGTGTGTGTGTGTGTGTGTGTGTGTGTGTGTGTGTGTGTGTGTGTGTGTGTGTGTGTGTCTGAAGGGGCCTCTGATTGGTTAGCAGAGATTTCTGGGAGAAAAAAAGAAAAAGAAGATGGAGGAGAGAGAAAGTGTGAACTTTTGGATGGGGAGTGACAGATCTCCCCGGAACCCCAGAATATGTGAGGAAAGCTGGTTGATGAAAGGTCTTTTGATTCCCAACACTTACTGAGAGCAGACTTCTCTAGTGAGGTTATTCTCATCATGACTGAACTAAGATTTCATATTACTCTCAAGTTGAAGAGCCCACTCATATATTCTGTCATCTAATTTCATCTGTTTAGCTTTCATTCTCAGAACACACGGCCCTGATTCTGGAATTCTCCCATTTGGACACCTATATGGAGCCTAGCTGTTGGTTTTACAATTCTAGACTCACTATCAGCTAATCAAAAATTCCCAGATGCTATCAGGCAATCAGGAATGCTTCTGTTGACTTGTCAGAGGTGCAGATGCTTTACTCATGGGCTTACATAATCATTTAATTTCTAACTTTTCTGGTAAAATACAAGCAAGCAATGAAAAATTAGGTGAATATAATAATATTCCTACCATCCCTCAAAATCAAAATAATTCAATCCAACACACAGATCAGTAGCAAAATTGACATGACTCAATGCCTTTTTTACAGGCTCCTATTACTATTTTTTTCTGCACATAAAGATAATAATGGTAACATATTTACATAACACTTCAAAGTGGCATATGTTTAATCTTTCATAGATTAAAATTTACAAGTAGAAAATGATCCAGTACTAACTTTGAGTACAAATGAAGTTTTCCATAAATGCAATACATGGATTTGGGAGGTAATTTTTAAAATGAAGAGGATGAGAGCTTAATCATTTTGTCCTGAGAAATACTATAAATTATGTGAATGATGACCTGTCTTTACTGCCTTGAATACAATGAAACAATATCAATTTAGGAGATAAGGCAGTTTTGGTAAGAAGTGGTAGTGAAAATGGTCATGTTTATCCTTTCTAATATTCTTTCACCTTTTTTCTTGAGCTAGGCATGATTTGTTTCACTTTCCATTTGAATAGTTTAAAGAAGCTACTTTGACTCCAGTAGACAAGGATGGAAATCTACATATGGACCTTTTTGTTTGTCTGCTTGCTTAAAGTTCTCCAGCTTTGACTATGGAAATAATTTATGGGATATGTCCCCATTTTCTCTTTCTTATTTTTGTTGAATACTTTAACTAAGAGGGTTCAAATATTTTATACATACATGATGTGACTGAAATAAATGAAAGTCCTCTCTTTTCTAGTGTTACCCAGGTTCTGAAAATGAAGTAAATTATTATCCAGGATCAAAGGATAATCCAGTTAAGTAGGATAGAGAATTGTACCAAATTGTCACCAAATCTAAATGCTTCATTCCTTTTTCTAGAATATATTGCTTTTAACTGTGAGT
The DNA here is from genome assembly GCF_028372415.1 of Notamacropus eugenii. NCBI lineage: Eukaryota > Metazoa > Chordata > Mammalia > Diprotodontia > Macropodidae > Notamacropus > Notamacropus eugenii. The sequence goes on from NC_092875.1 coordinate 369,144,179, forward strand.
CATTTAAAAAAGGCTAGTAACAATTTGATTGATCATTATTGACGTATTGAAAAAATTTGAACCCAGACTAATGCACAGTTGCAAAATCAATCATGTAGAATGTTAAACTAGAAGTTCGAGTCTAACTCACTGCATTTATAAATGAATAAACTAATATGTAGAGAGGTTAAATTACTTGTCCAAAAAATTACCTAAGTACTATGTAACTAGGCTGAGATTGGAACTTTTGTCTTTTGATATCAAATGCCCTGTTCTTACTACACTACTCTACACTACAGTACCTTATACTGTATTAAGTTATACTATACCACACCACTCCATTCCATGTCATGCCACACCATACCACATTACACTGATGACTCCTTTGAAGCAGATACTAAAAAGAGACATACTTGGAATCAGAAGACTTGGATCCAAACTATGGTTCCAGAACCCATAACTGAAACTAAAAATATTTTTACCTAGGGTAAGAACAGTTGGAAATGGGGATGGGAACTGACATAGTCAGCAAGTGGTAGGACTGAATTTGAATAGAAGTCCTCTGGTGACAAACCCAGTGTTCTTTTTATTCCATCACATTGCCTTCTTTTACAGATGCAAGGTTGAGGTTCAGAGAAGGAAATTGACTTGCTTGTGAGCCAGGATGATATCTGTCTTTAGGAATTTGAAAGGTTATTGTGCACAAGAATGATTATATTACGATTGGCACCAGAGGGCAGAACAAGGAACAAATGGAAGTTGCAGGAATATAAATTTATAAGAAAAAAAATTTCCTTATGATTTGAACTATCCCAAGGTGGAATGAAATGCCTTGAGAGATTGTGGATTCCCTCACACTGAAGGTCTTTAAATTAAGGAGGGATGACCACTTGTTGGGTGTATTGTAGAAGGAATACTTGTTCCAGTGTAGGGTAGACTAGAGGTTCCTCCCTACCTCCACTCCAGGAAGAGGTATCATGGGAGACCTTTAAAAGAAAACCAAGACCTGTATTGTCATAAAGGGGTAAGAAAAGCAAGTTTAGCAGGAAGAAGCCCAGGACGAAATGGCAAAGGTGTATGTAAGTGAGGGATAAGTAGCAAGAACAATTAGACAAGTTAGTGCAGTTGCCCTAGGACACAGAGAAGTCTAGCCTTTGCTCTTAAAGTACTGAGGAGGAAAGAGGCTGTCAAGAGGTATGCCAAAATGATGGAAACTTTTGGGGAGGTAGACTGGGAACTGATTGCTCAGTGGGCCACTGAAGACCCTCAAGACAATAAGGCCCTCACTGTGAGGATAGTTACTTCAGTGAAGAAGCCCCTTCCCCAATATCAACACCCTGGAACAGAGAACTTCTATCCCTAGTCTAATTATAGCTTTGTTACTACCTAGGCAAGTCATTTCACCAGTTCTAAGCCTCAGTTTACCCATCTATAAAATAAAGATAATTGTACTCGTACTCCCTACCTCACAGGGGTGTTAGAAGAAAAAAGCACTCTGTAAATCCAGTAGAATATAAGCTTTTTGAAGGGAACGTGCTGTTTGGTTTTTGTCTTTGTATTTCTGGGGACCAGTGGGTCATATTTTACATAGTAGATATTGACTGTAGGTTTGTTGAATTGAGGTGATTCAAATTGTAAAGTGCTACATAAATTCAACTCAATTCAATTTAAAATATTTATTTTGCCTACAATGTGGCAGATATTACGCTAGATGCTATGGATGCAAAGATAAAAATGACATTCCTTCTCTCAAGCAACTTCCATTCTACTGAAGAAAAACTACCCCTTCACATATAAGCAGAGATGTACTAGAGCCAGCTTGTATATGAATCCATTGTTAAATTTTCAAGGTGAGCATTTATACCTCAGACATCAGTAAATGCTACAAAATCACCTCTTAATTTATTGTTTTGTTGGTTGTCTAGATTTAAGAAAGGGAAGGAAAAAATGTTAATGATACAGATTTAAGTTAAAAGTATGTCATGTATACATTTCATGTACCTCCCCCCCAGAAAGCCAGTTGTTAAACATTTCCTAGTATACCCTAGGCAATGTCAATAAAATGATGTGTAAAATAAGTACAAAATGATTTTTGGTGGTGGTGGGGAGAATCAGGAAGGTGGTATTTGAAATGAGTGTTGAGGAGTCTTTTTGAGGAGCTAGGGATTGATTCTAAGAGGAGAAGGCAACAGTCAGTTTACGCTCAGCAGCAGGAAATGAAATGTCATAGACAGGGACTAGTAAGTAGGTCAGCTTGAGTGTGATTTAGAATACATGAGGGAGAGTAATAGGAAATTAGTCTAGAAATATAGGTTGGAGCCAGATTGTGAAGGGCTTTAAATGTCAAACATTGGAGTTCCTGTTTTATTAAGCAGTGGAATGACATGGTCAGACCTCTGCTTTAAGAATATCAATATGGTGGCTCGCCCTGTGGAGGATAGTGTGGAGAGGAAAGACACAGTGTCAGAGACACTTATTAAGAAGTTATTGCAGTAGACTATATGAATCTGATCAGGGCCTAGAGTGATGGTTGTTTGGAAAGAAGGGAAAGGATATGAGTGACCTTAAGGATTTAGAATTGATAAGACTTGCTAACTGGTCAGATGGGGTGAGGGCGGTGAGGAAGAATGAAAAAAAGTAAAGGGTGACTCTGAGGTTGTAAACCTGGTGGATTGGTAGAAGGGTGGCATCCTCAACAGAAACAGAGAAGTTAGAAGGAGGGTTGGGTTTAAGGGGAAAGATAGTAAGTACTGTCTTTGAAAATGTTGAGTATGAGATGCCCATGGCACTCTGGTGGAAATATGAAACATACTTTGTGGTGTGGGTTTGTAGGATAGGTAAGAGATGAAGGGTGGATAGGTAGATTTGGGAGTCATATGCACAGAGATGAAAATGTAACCTATGGAAACTTACGGATCACCAAGAAAAAAAGTAGAGGGAGAAAAGGGCTCAGATGTAGCCCATATCTAAGATAATTTTTAGACCTTTATTAGTATATTTCCTTCCTTTGTATATTTTGCTTGATCCCTCAAAATTGTCCTGTCTCTAATATAGACCTCTCCTCTGTGTTCTTGGGCTAATCCAACTGCTTTTCCTATCTTGATAACCAGAGTAAGAAAAGTCTTTAGTTGCACAATTCATACTGAGTAGTACACATATAAAAAAGGGAATTCCTGAATAGATTCATATTCAGTAAGTTTGTGAATTCAGTATCTGAGAGGTTTTTCGTGCTAAATCATGAGGCATTCCCTGTGAAACCTTTGAGATCACAGATCCAAATGATCTGTGATAGTGATAGTGATATGATAGTGTCTGACCCTGCCTTCCAACAAGAAAAAAGGGGCAAACTCCCCTATTACCTTCTGCTGTCCTCTTTTCCAACACGTTGCAAAGCCCAGAGCAAACTCTGTCACCTCTGCTGGCTTAACTGGTCAAAAATATGGCTACAAGGAAAATCCCACATATATGCCCTTTGGAAAACAGTTACAATTTTTTTACCCACGTCAGAGGAGAGGCTAAATTAAATAGCACCTGTGAAATGCCTTCGACTTTTTAGTGAGAGGACAAATTACACAGGGATAACTAAAACTGCAAGTATATAATGGACATTATTCAGACATTATTCAGCCAGGAGTGAATACTTTTTTCTGCTTCAGTGGCATGAACTTTTAGTAAAAACTAGTTAACTACTACTCAATGAGCAGGGCTAAAATTTAAGGGACTTTCAACCTCTCTCAGGACTTGTTTCAAAATCTTAAAGAAACGAATCTGGTAAGCCAGCACAATATAATTTAGGTCTTCTTTTTCTTATTCTTTTTTCATTTCATTTTTATTTTTATATTCATTTATTTTTTTAATGATAGAGCTATGAGCAATTCCAACTTTGGCCCAGAAGAGGCAGGTTCAGAAAATGGCCAAGTAGTTCTTGGCTATGTTCCACTTTAATTAACAAAAAAGAAAGAATTTTCCTATCTTTTCAGGGCACTCCTCCCTCATCACAGCGCCCCCACCCTCTTCTTAGTTGGACTGATTTTAAAGATGGCACTTGAAGAGGGAATGTCAATGGCTTCTAGGTGTAAGTACAGTGGTTTTGACTGTGGGTAGGAGGGGCTCCCTCGGTATCATTTATTTCTGTCAAGAGTTCTGGAATGAATTTTGTCTGTCAGCTTCTGTGTGTACTAATGTTTTATTGAGCTTTATGACTAATCAGGGTGTGGTGAATGAAACACATTTGGAAATTGGCACAAATCATCCATGGGTCTTGGAATCATCTTCATTCGTTGGAATTGCCAAGAACTCAGGGAAATGAGGCTCATGTGACATTGAAATCAGGTGCAGCAAAATGAAAGAGAACCAAAAAGAAGTTACCTAAAGAAAAAAGTTGAAAAATGCCTATTTCTTCTTAGTGACAGTATATAACATAGTCATCCCAGTACAACATTTTTTCCTTATTGGAATAAATCCTGATATTTGTCTTGAAGGCTTGATATCGCATAGTAGAAAAAAGATCACCTTAAACTAGGCACCTCCCACAAGACATAGGACTCATTCTGTCAAAGAAACAGTATTTGGTGCCAGGCCCTGTAAGAGGTCTTCTGACTTGATCCTCAGCAGAAGTACATATACCATAGAATAGATAAACACCCATTCACTCACATTTTTTTGTGTGTTGTTACAAAACCAGTCTTTCTAAATTGACTTTCCTGAAAGGATGATGTCATTCTTTGGCATATTAATATTGGTTTCAAGTTGTTTTTGAGGGGCATTTTCATTAAGTTGGTTCCTATGTTACAATTGAATAGTAATGACCAGTCATTTCAAGAAACCAATTAGTAATCAATTGATAGTGATATGCTCATCTTCTATACTAGGAAGAAGAAATGAAGGGAGAAAGGAAGAAAAAAAACAAAAGAAGAAAATAAGTATTTATTAAACACCTATTTTATGCCAGGCATTGTGCCAAGCACTTTGCATTTCTGTTACATCTCATTTGAGCCTCACAATAATCCTGTGAGGTAGGTCTTATTATCACCCCCATTTTGTAGATACTGTTTATTATCTCCATTTTACAGGATCTATCGAGGCAGAATGTGATAAAGTGACTTACTTAGGGTCACAGACCTAGTAAGTGTCGGAGACCAGATTTGAATTGAGGTCTTCTTGACTCTAGGCCCAGAGTGCTATCCACCACATGTCCTAGCTACATTGGTGGAGAGTCAGGAAAGTCCTAAGTTCAAATCTTCCTTCTTACCCCTACCAGCTATAACCAGGGCCCAGTCACTCACCTTTTCTCAGGTTCCTTGTTTGTAAAATGTAAACAAAGGGCTATAAACATCAATGACTATTTTCATTATTTTTCCCATTAACCTGGTTGGTTATTTCTTTATCTTTTTCCTAGTCTTCTTCTTTTATACTTTCCCCTATTCTCTACTTGAAATGTATTCTTTATTCCCAGTCTTCCTCCTTCTCACCTGTCTTTTATCTCTGCCTTCCCTTCCTCTGTGCTTCTATCCTGAGTTCTAGGCACAGAGATTGTACTATGCCTTAGTACAATCTCTTTTCAAGTCCTAGTAATGCTAGACAGATTCCAGCCTGGGAAAGAAAAAGGAAGGAAGAAAGGAAGGAAGGAGAGAAGTGGGAAAATGAAAAAATAGGACAAAAATGAGAAGTGGGGGAAAATAAGAAAGAAAAGGCAGATGGTAAGCAGGAAGAGATATAGGAAGAAGAAATGAGGGAGAGAAAAATGTGAAAAAAAGAGAAATGAGTAAAGGAGGCAATGGAGAGTATGGGGGGAAAGCAGAAAGGGTGCATTCACTCTCTAAGCAAAATTTGTAACTGACTTTTTAAAAAAAATGTTTTTTTCCCCAATTACATGTAAAAACAATTTTTTAACATTTGTTTATTTTTGTTGTGAATTCCAAATTCCATCCCTCCCCCTTCTTTTCCCTCTCCCCTCACCCCAAGACAGTAAGCAATCTGATATAGGTCATACATGTGCAATTGTGTAAGATATTTCCGCATTTGTTATGTAATTGATTTTTTAACTTGGTGCTGGGTTCAGTCTGTCTCTAATACTTATTAACTCTGGCACAAGTCACTTAACCTCCCCATGGTAAAAGGGAGATAATAATACCTACCTAACAAAGCTGTTTTAGGGAATGATAATAATAATAATAATAAACTCACACACACATACACAGATATATGTACATATGTATTTAGAGAGAGAGAGAGCTTTAAGATTTTCAAAGCCCTTTATATATGTTATTAAATGGAATGAGTTATATATGGCACTTCTCAAACCTTAAAGTGCTCATTTTTAATAAAGTGAATTATGATAAGTGAACATTTTCAAGTATTAACCATTATTCCTCAAACAAGACTTTCCATCTCCTGACTCTGGGCATTTTCACTGTCTGTCTTCCATGCCTACAACTTTCTTCCTTTTCATCACCACATCCTGATTTCCCTTTCTTCCTTTGAGCCTCTGCTAAAATCCCACCTTCAACAGGATGTTTTTTCTGATCCCTCTTCATTCTCATGACTTTTCTCTCTTATGTTTGATTTTTTCTTGTATATAACTTGTTTGTACAGAGCTGCTCATATATTGTAGAATAGGGACTTGCCTTTCTTTGTATCCCTAGCACTTCTCAAGGTCTCTGGACCAAAGTAGGCACTTAATAAATGTTTACTGACCTACTAACAGCATGTTATAGCTCACACTATAGTGTTAAGTAGAGATTCCTGGAATTAGCTTAATACTTATTTAATTATAATTTAATTTAATTAATTTAATCTGAACCAGATTAAAATGTAATTGGGAAATATTTAACAAAACAAATAAAAATACAATAAAATAACTGATAATAAAATAAGTATTAATATATGGTTTTCTAGATCAATATGTGAGTCACAAGGATATGTGTAATTTACTGTTGCCCATTTCTGTTTGAGTATGACACCACTACTCTGCCCCACAGTACATCTTTAAAAAGGGCTTTGGGTACAAAGAAAGGAAATGCTGAAGGCTTATGCAGTCTGTTATACTGATAAGGAAGCAGTCAGCCTCCCCTATAAAATCATCAACATTACCAAAAGAGCCAGAAGTCAAAACTTGCTAAGAGATGCTCTGTAAAGGAGAAGATGAAGCATTTTCCTCCAGCCTAATCCTACTTATTCCCATGTACTGCTATCCACATGGTGACTCAGATACTTATGAGAGAATTGTGGTGAATCTTGCAAACCTAGATACTCTACAGAGCCAGAATACAACACCCTCTTCTTTCTTTTGGATGGGTATAGTCACCCCTGAACCACACAACTGCTTCCTTGTTCAGACCGGCCACTAACAGCCTCCAGCAACGCAACATAATCATTTGGGGCAGGAAAGCAGGATGGACATAATGAAAGCCAGTAGTGTGCATTGTTATTTGTAAGGCAAATGTGAACAGGACCTAAAAAGTCTTAAAGGAAGTCAGAGAAAGGAAGTTTGCAGGCAGGGGGCTTAAGATATTTTTGGCACAGATTTTCTCAGTACCTGCAAGATGTATTTGTGTCTGTTGGTAATGTTTACTACAACAATGAGAAGAATAGTAGCTAAATTGGGATTGTGATGAATTTTTCAGCTGTTTAGAGCTTGTACAGAGAAATACCACTGGGAGCTTTTTGTTGTGGTTTTTGTGTTCCCTTTCAGAACACTTGCTGATTTTAGGATAAGGAGGTGATAAACAGCTCCAGGAGATGGAGTCAGCTGGGTCTTCCTTGATGAGTCCAAGCCAGATAATGAGCTTTGAAATATTTGAGTGATCAGCCCACTAAGAAGATGACTGTTTGAAGCACTCAGTCCCTTGCCAGCTATTCCTCCTCCCCAACTTTTTCCTCCTTTCTGCCTATTTGGCAAGTTTTTCCATACATTTGTCCTACAATATTCTGTGAGGAGTGGATTTTGGTTGTGTTTTAAGATATATATAAGACATGGATCTCACATTCCTTACAATACCCAAGATAATCTTCAGTACAAAGTATTTTTCCTAAACAGACCTAAACAGGGTGTGCCCTTGTAATGGAATCTGACATATGCCCACCACCCTCCTAGTTCTTCCTGTCTTTATGAAGTTTTTTACCCCAAGAAAGTAGATGACTTCTGGAGTTGATAAAGGCCCTCAAGAATGCATTACATAATAGTTCAGGTTAGAAGGATCAAAAAGAAACAGAGGAGAGAGAGAGACAGAGAGAGAGAGAGAGAGAGAGAGAGAGAGAGAGAGAGAGAGAGAGAGAGAGAGAGAATATTTAATGTAGGACAAGCCGAAAGGTAATTTAGATGGGATGATCTCTCTGTAAAACTGCACTTGTGCAAAAAGAGAATTCCAGAATCTCAGAGGCAGATTGACTTCAGAGATCATACAGTCCAATAGGCATCCCTTCCTTCTACAGGATTTGGGATAAATGGTCATCTAGCCTCCACTTGAAGACTTTTATTGACATGAATCTCTCTATTTCCCTATAGCTTTAATTTTTAGGTGGTTTTTCCTTCTATCAAACTGAAATCTGCCATTTTTCAAAGCCAATCATTAAATCAACAAGTATTTATTAAATATCTGCTATGTTTTCTTTGCTGTTTAAAGCACTGGGGATACAAATACAAAAGTGAAATGGCCCCTTCTCTCAAAGAACATGCATTCCATCAGGGGGATGCAACGTAAATTTGTATAGAATAGATGGGGATAAGGAGTAGACGTGATTTCATTGCTATAAGGAACTCCCAGATGAGGTAACTGCATAAACAATGTGAGTCAACACCTTCCCTTCATCTTGGCCTCAGAAGTTTGTTCACAACATTGGTAGCTTAAATGTCTTACCCAGGGTCATATAGTCAGTTTATGTCAGAGGTGACATTTGAACCTAGTCCTTCCTGGCTCCTAGTTCTGATTTCTCCTCAGTACAAGGTATTGCTTCTTATGCCATACATACTTCTCCCCTGCTCCCCCCAAAACAATGAAACAAACCCACAGTGATGAGGCAACAGGGAGACCCACAAACCCAAAGGAATCAAGAAATGTCTCTTGAAAGAGATAGCACTTGAGATGAGCCTTGAAGGGCATTAGAAGTCCCAAGAAGCAAAGATGAGGAGGAAGAACATCCCAGGAATGGAGGAAATCCAATGCAAAGTCATGGAAAAATAGAATATGGGTTCTTTCTCCCATTGCTTCTAGTTATGAACTCTGAGGTCAAAAAGAATAAATCTAATCAAGTCCTCAATAGGCATTCATTAAGTACTTAGCATGTGCCAAGCTCTGGGGATATAAAGAAAGGCAAAAAACAATGGGAGGAGCCCCCCTTGGAAGACAGCTGCCATATTCCCTCCTTCACCTTCTCATTTCTAGATTAAACTTTATGATTTCTTTCAACCTATCCTTGCATGGTTTAGTCCCTGGTTTCCTCTGATATCCTGATTATTGTCCTCCAAACACTGAACAGCTTAGCAGGAACCTATTCCTTATAAAAAATGATGTAGGGATGCTGAGAAGCGGAACAGGAATTTGGAGTAAATGCGGAATAGTCCTTCATAAAATGCACTGCCCGTTATCAAACGCATTACTCCAAATACGTCCTGACCAGGACTCAGTGTAATGGACGTGGTGATAACCTCCTTTGTTCTTAACATTACACTAATATTGGTGCAGCCCAAAGTTAGCTTTTTGTTCTGCTGTGTTATACTATTGACTCATGTTGAGGTGGTAGCCCACTAAAATCCTCAAGTCTTTTTCATGTCTGTCCAGCCCTATAATTAATGTACAGAATGGTAAGAAGTTCTAATTTTGGGAAGCCCCTTGTAATTGTGGTACTTTTTAATGACTCACAATCTGCTTCTTTTTGAAAAGCACTATGGCATAGTATGGCCTTGGTATCAGGAAGATGTTAATTCTAAGTCCTAGAACCTCTGAAGCTTACTCCCTGCTGTATGATCATGGATAAGTCATGTAACCTCTAAGTACATCAGGTAACTCTCCAAGAGGGATAGGGGAACAAGCATTAATGGAGTACCTACTATGTGCCAGGTACAGTGCTAAGAGATTTACAGATACTATATCATTTGCTCCTCATAACAACCCTGGGAGATAAGTACCATTATTATCCCCATCACATAGGTGAGGAAACTGAGGCAGAATATGATGAAGTGACTATGTGAGGTCACATAGGTAGTGTCTAAGGCTATATTTGATTTCAGGTCTTCCTGACTCCAGGTCCAGAGCTCTATCCACTGTGCCACCTAGCTGCCCAAGACTATAAATCTACCAGTCTTCATTGGTACAGGGATTTTCAGCATCTGGGGTTCCTTGTAGTAATGAAGGACAAAAAACAAAAAAACAAAAAGAAAAAAAGAAAAAAGGAAATTCATTTCCAGAGTATACTTTTCTATTCCTATAGTGCTAAAGACAACTGTTTTAGTATTTCCAACTCCTGAAACAATAGAGCTAACAGAGGAAAGACTCTTGTGCACAGATAATCCAAGCAAAATTAAGTTATTTCTCTACTTTATGACCTAATATAAATGCTCATCAAGAAATTAAATCAGGAGAAAAGTGCTCCAGGAATTTATGTGTGTAGGAATATTATCTTTTAAATTTATTTTTCATTCGGAACTTACCAAAATAAGCATTTCTATAACATACTAGAACAGAATAAAAAAGATGCTACACATGAAGCTGCAAATCTGTTATGTACAACTTGCTACTCCTTCTAAATATTTAATAACTTATTTTGATAGCTACTTTGGAATATCAAAATAAAACAATACAAAAATTAGAGTAAAATGGATGCTACTTGTTTCCATTAAAATTCTTTTCCTAAAGTGAAAGCTGACTCACTCCCTTGCTCAATAAATTCCAGTGACTTCCAATTAATTTTAGGATGAAATATAAAGTATTCTCTTTGGCATTTTCAGGTCTCACGATCTGACCTTTTTCCGGCTATTCACTTCTCTCACCCTTCACTCCTCTCCATGCACTCTACTATCCATCAACACTAGCCTATTTTCTATTCCTTCTGTGATACTCCAGCCCCCATTTCCATGCCTTTGCACCAGCTGTCTTTTGTATCTTCAACACTCTTCATCCTCATCTTTACCCCTTGATGTCTCTGCTTTTTTCAAGACTCAATTCATCCCGTTAGTCACTTGAGCTTTCTCCTTTAAGGCTATCATCCTTCTGCTTAGTATGTATCTTGTACATAACTTCTTTCATGCTGTTTCCACCATTAGTTTGGAAGCCCGTTGCAGGCAGGGATGGTTTTTGTGGTTTTACCTTTCTTTGTATCTCCCAGCACTTATAATACTGGCACATACTTAAGTGCTTAAATAAATGCTTGGTAATTGATGTCTTCCTTTCACTGGACCATGTTCTAGGACCTGTACCCACAAATTGTTTACTCCAATTCCTGTTTCACTTCTCAAAACAAAAACAAGGCATGGCAATTTTTGTTACTCATCATTTATATTAAGGTGCTCAGAAGCCAAATCTTAGCCTGTTAAAATTTCGCTCTCTAGAAATGTTCTTAGGTTCATTTTTAGGCCGTCCTCTAACTAGGACACAGAAGGGCTATCTCAAGGGAGAGAAAAGAAGCTCATCTAGAAGTCAGAAAAAGCTCTCTACATATGGTTCAGTTGGCAGTTCCTAATATAGACTCTTCTCAATTATCCACAGTGATGGGGAACAAAAATAGCCTGGATAATTATGAACTCAACACAGTCCTAAAACCTTGAGTGAAGAGTTTCAATCTCCTTACTCATACCTCTAAAAAATAAGCAAACAAATCAGAATCACCTTTCTATCTACCCAAGCATTGGTGAAGTTGCTGAGGTGCATTGAAATAGCCAAAGGGCTGGAAGATGGGCAGGTAAAAACAAGGAGAAGCATAAACGACCTAGATAATCTATGCTGCAGAGGCTGAGCCTAAGGAATTAACTGTAGAGATGTTCAGCAACACCTTGGTGAACAACCTGCTGGCTTGATAATGAGTACCGTGTGGTATTGAAGTAAGCCAAAGGAAAACTAGTCCATGGAGAAAAGCTAGAGTAGTCTACAGGAAACCAACGCTGGAATTAACCGCCAAGTTTGCTGCTTAGGCATTTGAAAGGAGGAGGGAAGTTTTTCTTATGAAAATAGCTGCTGGAACAGATCTATTTACTCTTTAATTTCTTTGGAAAGAGGGAAGGGACTCTAAAGAGTTTAGCACTGACACTGGATGCAATTGAGAGAAAACGCGTGTGAAAATATCATGATAAAAGGCTTTTATTTAAAGTGTGGTTGAGAGGCCGCTGACTCATTGGATGATTGAAGTTTTTGTGGCTTAGGACATAATTTGAGCCAAGAATCCTGGAATCAGTTAGGCTATTTCTTTCCTGGAAAAAAGAAATAGAAAGGGTCAGAGTAAAATCTATTCTATGATGGATATTTTGTACAAATCTGATCCCATTCACCCCCTAAATTTTCAAATGGAGGATAGGCTTTTGTAACCTTGGAGTTTTATGTTTTGATACCCATATGGTGGTAGAGAGAGAGTAGAAATGGGTATGCACCCTTTCTTCCTGGCCAGATGAAGGAAGAGTGGTGGATGTGGTCAGTACCACATCTGAGCTCATCCTTGGAAAAGGCATTCTTCAGTCAGTTGGTTGAACAGTCTCTGATGACTTGTCAGTAATGTACTCAAATGGGAATGGATCTGAAAGGAGGTTGGTGGAGGATTTTGGCTCATTCAAGCTTTTGAAAGGAGTCAATCTTAAGTGATCCTTGTAAATATGGACAGCTCTTTCTTGCTGCTCGTCTATCATCAAGATGGCTGTGTTTGTGTGTGAGCGTTTCATTGCAAGGATAGAAGATTATTTACAAATCAGAACTCCAATCCTATGGCATTGGAGTTAAATCTATAGCTGCTAAACTTGCTGTGACTTATTTATTTCCTCAAATGAACACAAAATATATTGAGACATTTCAAAACAAAAATTATTCTTTAAGTCTTTTACCTTGGCTTGTTTCGGTAAGTGAGATCACCTAGGACATTTTCCTTATTGCTGGGGCGGGTGGGGAGGTCTCTTAGAAACTACGACATTGGCTGGTTTCAAGAATCAGGAGGCAAAATGCTGCCACTATTATTTTTAGTAGATGGTTTGACACACTATTCTAAAAACTATGCCCTAGAAACATTGGTCACACTGATAAAAAGGACTGAATATACTCTGAGATGATGTAGCAACATAGCTGTTTATAAAGAGATGACCATCAACTTTAATAAATCTTTACTCCTGGGCTACCAAGTCTTTCCCTGCAGGGAAAGCAATGGATGAGAAAAATAGGAAGGATTCATTTACATCTTCAGCAGCTATGAATGTTACTCCTATTTTCCACCCTACTCTCAGCTTTCTGGATCTGGGGTTCTTATGAGTCTGATGATAGATTTCAAGGGATCTGTGGCCTGGGCTGAAAAAAAACTACATCTCTATTTTCATTAACTTCTACTTAACATTTAGCATTCCTTAAACTATTTGAAAACATTATTCTGAGAAAGGGGCCTTAGGTTTCACCAGACTGCCAAAGGGGTCCATGGCACACAAAAAGGTTAACTAACCCTTGACCTGAATTCTATGTACAAACGGGAGGTTCTATAAGGTGCAAGGAGGTCTAACTAGGGGAAATGGGTGGTCTGGGACTATCTTTTTGGCTTTCTTAACTGTTACATTTTATTTTAGAAGGTCTCTTAGCCTTTCCAGTCGGCTCTCCTTGCTTTTAGGTCAGTTCTGGAAATTATTAGTGAGAAATGAACATTATGTGATACAAATTAAGGCCAGTTCTGAAAAGTGGCAGCCCTAGTTAGTTCTCCGATGGGAGAAAAGAAAAAGTAGGCATAGATAGAAGATTGCCACAGCCACCAACCTTTGTGTTATCTGTGCTTCCTACTACCCCCAGTTGGTTACTAAGGGGCAATTGAATGAACAATTACACAAAATAATCCAGAAATGTCTTGATTAACTCCAGCCTTCAGTTAATAGAGTCTTAAGGTAAGTAGGGTTTTTTGGCACTTGACTTAAGTGAATAAATGAAGTGACAATAGAGTAATAACTGTGTAGCCTGCTTTTTTGTTGCTGTTGTTAAGGATAGTAATTTCTTTGATACAAATTCAGTCTAACATCTTGTACCAGGAATGGAAAACCTATGGCCTTGAGGCCACATGTGGCCCTCTAGATCCTCAAGTGTAGCCCTTTGACTGAAAGGGTTCTGTTCTGTGAAGTTTGAATTCAGTCAAAGGGCTACACCTGAGGATCTAGAGGGCCACATGTGGTCTCAAGGTCACAGGTTCCCTACCTCTGTCCTAAACCATTTACATGTAACTATTTTATTTTAATAGAAAATTGGACTTTGTTTTTTCTTCTTTTTAAATATTTCATTGACAATCTCTTTACTTATAACGTCACTTCTTATGACTCTCATTGATCCTCAATATAGGAACCTGTCTTGTATCAAGTAACTATGATTAAAAAAAATAAATTAATGCATTGGTTATGTCTGCAAACATATGTCTTATTGCATACCTCTAATCCACCACCTCTGCCATGGGACTAGAGATGTGCTTTGTCATCAGTTCTTTGAAGTCATGATTATATGATGGTTGTCTTTACAGTTTAGAGAAATTTTTAAAAACATGGATTGAAACTGAAAGGTTTTTCTGCTTACTCCTGAGTTAAGCAGTACACCCTAAACATCTCAGTTAAAAGAGGGTTTTACTGCAACAAGAAGATAATCTTGCTAAACTGAAACTGGAGGATAAATCTGATAGTATTTATTTTACATTGACCTACTTACTACAGATCTGGATTTAGTGCTGGGGTTTATTGTTTGTTTTTTTTAATGCTCCCAGTCAGTCTCTAATGTACAGTGACACCATTAACAGTCGTAATTGACCAAATATTAAATCACCATTAAACAGTTTTTTTTACTTAAGCCTCAAATATAGATTGTATTTGCTAAAATGAAAAGACGAGATGAGCTAAAACCACTTCATGTGCTATGAGGGGGTGTTTAAAAATATTTTAAAAAATCAAATGTAAAAATTAATATAATTAAACATTTACTAGGTAACTTTGGATAAGGCACTGTATAAGACAATGAGAACAAATAATAATATTAATTCATATTTGTTTAGAGCTTTGAGGCTTACAAAGCAATTTTTTCATAACAACTTTGGGAGAAAGATGTAACAAATATCGCTATCTCCATTTCATAGGTGAGGAAAATGAAGCACAAAGAGAATAAATAACATTGTTGGAGTGAAATAAATCAAATTAAGTCAAGAAGTATTTATTAAACACTTGCTGTGTGCCAGACACTGTGCTGAGTGCTGGGAATACAAAGAAAGGCAAAAATAGTTTCCTATCTCAAGGAGCCACTGGTTTAAAGATGGAGACAATTTACAAATAGAATATAAACAGGATAAATTGGAGATAATCTCCTGAAGGAAGACACTAGAATTAAGGGGGTTGGGGAAAGCTTCTTATCAGATGACCTTTTAGCTGGAACTTGCAGGAAGCCAGGAAAGCTAGGAGCTGGAGATGAGGATGGAGAGAGTTCCAGGGATAGGGTCCAGCCAGTGAAACGCCCAGTTTGTAAGTGTCTAAGGTAGAATTTAAACTCAGCTCTTCTGGACTCCCAGCCTAGCACGTTATCCACTCATCTAGCTGCTTCTGACACTTATCAACTATATGACCTAAACATATTTGTGTCTAACATAGGTGCCTTATATATAGGCATTTACCTATTCATAAGGTTCTTGTGAGGATCAGACAAGACACTATTTGTAAAATGCTTTGTAAATCTTAAAGCACTATTGAAATTCATTGACGTTGTTGTTATTACTATTATTTTACTTCAAGACTTTGAAAGATACTTGACTTCATCAGTGTGGATACTCTATCCATTGATACAAATCAAAAACCCTTTGTGAATTCATCCCATATGATTCTTCTTGTTTTTCCATCGGTGTGCCATCAAGGATCTATCCTATGTGCTAGAGGCTTTCTTCTGTTTGGTTGTTTTGTTTTATTTTGTTGTATTTCAGAGGAAATAATAATCACAACTGGAATTTATATAGTGCTTTGCAAATATTATCTCATTTGAACCTCACAAAAATCCTGGAGGAAAGATACTACTTTATTCCCGCTTTACAGAAGAGGAAGCTGGGGCAGACAGAGATTAAATGATTTGCCCAGAGTCCCACAGCTAGTAAAGGTCTGAGGCCAGATTCGCCCTTAGCTCTTCCCAACTCCAGATCCAGTGCTCTACTCACTATACCACCTAGCTGCTCAAAATATCTCAGGGTACCAGTCTGTTTGTTGTCTTCGTCTCCTGATATAACCTTTTGTAATCATATGTATCTTTGATTATGTCTTTCATGTCACTTTTTGTCAATCATGGTACAGCAGTCCAAACTTACCACATACCTTTTCACTGTTTTTTGGGTTGTTTATTATTTTAATTCTTTCACGATCATGAAATTCCATGATGCTCAGTCATTTAGGATATACAGCTCTAGAGCTAGAAGGGACCCTAGAGATCATCTAATCCAATCCCTTTGTCATTGTACAGATGGTGGAGCTTAGCCCTAAGGATACAAGTGACTGACTCAAGGTCACACATTTAGCATCAAAGGCTGGATCATTTGTCTCCAGAGACTGTCCTTTCTCTTCTGTATCACAGAAGAATAATGATATTAACTCAATGAGCTTCGGGAATCACTGAAAACATTACAGTTCCCAATTTGATTCTGTCTGGCCTCCTCTGACTCAATTCCCAGTTCATCTGATTATCCATCTGCAGTGCTTGTCCAAGGCATACTTATTAATTTTTCAGGCTGCCCATCATGAAAATAATAGCATATCATATTCAGAAGGCATTTTATAGTTTACAAAGTGTTTTTACATTAATTCGGGAACAACCTTTGCCTCTGAACCACACTTCTTGCTTAGTTTTTTTCAGCTGTTTTAATGTACTTAATATGTAATATTGTGCTTTATACTGATCAGTACTGGTATCTTATTCCCCTGCTTGACTGTAATCTCAGCAAAGGCAGCAACTGTGTTTTATGTCAATTTTGTGTCTTGCCCAGGATCTCTTTTGCACAGTGGTATTAATAACTATTTATTTAATGAATCTGATCTTACAACAACCCTGTCAGACTCTCGAGGTAGGTATTTTTATCCCTGTTTTGCAACTAAGAAAAATGAAGCAAAACTGAGGTAAAGTTCAGCTGGGGTGAAGTTGCCAGCATCACATATCAACTAAATGCTTTGCCAGCATTCAAACCTGGGTCTTGTGGGTTCAAGTCTCCTGTTCTTTCTGTAATACCAAATACCTGATTTTTTCCTCCCAAGTGAAAACATATGCTATAGCTTGGTTAAAGTTTAGCAAAAAGATCAACACGAAATCAGAACACCAAGACTGATGTTTTGCCCTTGGTCAGTGACCTTAAATCACCCCAAGGGCCCTAGTGTATGATACTTCAAACTCTGAGTGAGCTTTGCTTCCACTCTCCTCTTTCCTCAAATTCATTTACATCTTTTGTCTCCAGTGACATTAGATCTATTGAGGGTTTTTCTTTTTAATGCCTACATAATTTCTAAATATCCACAAAGAGAGAATTGATTTTTTTTTCTTCAAGGATATGCCAGCAGGAAACAGGGTGCAGACAGAATTGTTCTCAGTTTGGGGAACTGGTAACAAAGAGAATATTGTCTTTAAAGCATTTTTCTTTCAGACCTCAGGACAGACTATATATTACTTTTAACGGCAAAAACGGTCTGCCCAAGCTGCATTGGTGGTTTTATGTGCTTGTAATGTGATAATCCCAGAGGATCTTCTACAGTCACTTTTTACTTTTAGCCTAATTATGTCCCTTTTAGCCACACACAAATGGAGGCATTCCATAGCATGGAAATATTAATGAAAAAAAGTTCTGCCTTTCTTTATTACCCACTTGAAATGTACAGGAATAGGGGCATTGGCTGATTTTTTTTTTCTTAACAGAGATGTCTGAAGTGAGGTCTTTTAAGAATGTGTCATGTCACATGCATGCTAGAACTGCCCTCCTACCTAAAATAACCTCCCCTTGTTACACCTGTGGCACGAACAAAAGGGGTCTCTAAACAATGTAAATGGGTATTGAGTTGGAAAGCATCTGGACCAGCTTTCTGTTTTTAAGATCACAGGGACAGAGGACTAATTTAATCCTCACTATAAAGAGGTCTCTTTCAAATAATAGGGGGCGTGGAAATGTTCTTTCCTAGTTGGATGGATGATTTGAATCTACCCCAAATTGACATCATTCTGACATGAGCTCTTAACTTCTGGGGACTGTTAAATGAAGTAGAAGAATGTGGAAAAAGTCCTGGGTTTTCATCAAGAGACTTGACTTCAAATCCGGATACATTTTCAGCCATGTGACCTTGGGCAAGTCACTTGTGTTATTCAGTTCCATTAGTTGTGTCCTCCTCTTCATGACCCCACTTGGAGTTTTCTTGGCAAAGATATTGGGGTGGTTTGCCATTTCCTTCTCCAGTTCATTTTACAGATGAGGAAACTGAGGTAGACAGAGTTAATTGACTTGCCCAGGGTCACATAGCTAGTAAGTCTAAGAGGCTAGATTTGAACTCAGAAGATGAATCCTCCTGACTATCCACTGCTCCCCAACCAGCTGCCCTTAGTCATTTATACTATTCTGTAAAAATTAAGGGATTGGATGAGTAGATTTCTAAAGTATGTTTTTAGCTTTAAATCCTATAACCTCTAGTAGAGTTGGAACGGGAATGGGAAAGAGGAAAAGAAATATTTAACTCCATAGGTTTCTGTTTTGTTTTTGGTTCAGACATGATTTATTTAATCCGTATAAGGAACTCTGGACAAGGAAACTTCCTCTACCTATGCAGATCAGCAATTATATTTATAGTCTCAAAAGCTGACTGGGGTGTTAAGAAGAGTTGTATGGGTCACACAGCCAGACTGTGTCAGATGAAAGACTTGAACCTGGCCAGGCCTTCCTGACCCTGAGGGCAGCCCTCTTGTTCCTCACTCCATTACCTCTCATCTGGTTCTCACTAAATAATCTTTGGCTTCCACCAAGCCAGGACATTTGGCACTTCTTGCTTCTTTTTGCAAAGTAGGCTGAGTTATTATAGTATTTTACTTTTAGAGACAGTCCAGTTGAGAATGATGTGTGGGATAGTATGACTGTCCCAGGCTGGAGCTTATGTTTCAAATGAGTGCTTCTTTTACATTTCAAGTGAGCAAAAGAAACAAATATTCTTGTCTTTGAGTGTAAACTTCAGATGTTCTCTAATGCAGTAAATATTATCTGACTGACACCAAATCCTGTTTTGTTTTTTTTTTTGAAAAAAGGGTTTCCCCAATATTCTTTGGAGAATTTTTAAAATTCAGCTATGAGGAAGAAAAGATTCCAACCCCTCTATCCTCCCATATCCCTTCTGGACTTTTTGTGACATTACAAATGAAACTCACAGACTTTAAGTGGCATCGATGCTTTCTGAGGAAAATCCAAAGACCCCCAAAGACAAAGACTTTATACTTTGCAGTATAAAAGTAGTATAGAAGTATAAAGCTTTGACTTATACTTCTGTTTTGGAGTAGATAATAGATAGAAAGATGTAAATATAGATAAATGTAGATAGATATGTGTGTGATATATGCAAATATACATATATAATTGTTTTTCAGTCGTTTAGTCAGATCCAACTCTTTATGACCCTGTGCACCATAACATTCTGAAACTGTTCATGGGGCTTTCTTGGAAAAGATACTGGAGTAGTTTGCTAGTTCCTTTTCCAGTGGATTAAAACAAACAGAAGTTAAGTGACTTGCTTAGGGTCACACAGTAGTAAGTATCTGAGGCTGGATTTGAACTTAAGTCTTCCTGACTCCAGGCCCAGTGCTCTATCCCCTGAGCCATTATTAAAAATATTATTTGAGAAAGTGGTGGGGATGGGAGGAGTCAAATACATTATCTCTTGTCTCTTTATTATCTTATGTTTTGAATAACAGAAGCTCCTGTTTCCAGGATTTTTAATTTTTGCAAAGTAGTGTCTCATAATAATCCTGTAGAGCAGGCCAAGCAAGAGTTATTCCTGCACCCTCCAACCCATTTTACAGAAGAGGAAACTGATACTCAGAGAGGTGAAGCAACTTGGGTCATATAGCTAGGAAGTGTCAGAGGTGAGTTTTGAATTCTCCAGACAACAACGGCAGTATTCTTTCTATTGTCCTACACATCTTTCTGTAAACTAGAGAAGCATCTTTTCTAAATATATCAAGGAAGCCCAGAGCAAAGTAGTTACCAATAACCAGATCTTGCCTTTAATTAATTAATTCTCTCTGGAAATCCATTGATTCTGGGAAGACAACTGCAAAATTTCTCTAACCCTGTTAACCAGACTGGCAGTGTTTTGTATTTTAAATTCTTTGTATCAAGAAGCTTTCTTTCTATATTAATTATGACTACAAGACTAATGATGCTGACAGTAATCTTCATAATTGTGGGTGGGAGAAGCTAGCTAAGAGCCTGATAATGATTCAACAGTGAAATTAACAGAAGATGAAGTTGCTGACAAGCCTCAGAATTTATGCTTTGGCTGTCAATGCTGACTTTATCCATGGCATGGCTCAAACTAAGTTCTGGTCATAGGCACACATACTGTTCAAGGAACATCAACATTGAAAAGAAGAGGAGAAGGAAGGAAGAAGACTTCTTTTCCTGGATATCTAGTTATTTGCTAGATAGTAATGGAGGAATTTTCTTAAATACTTTGGTTGGGGCTCAGAATTTAAGAATTGACACCAGATCTGTTGAGGTATTTGGAAAAAAGTTTAACTGGGATTGGGAGATAAAATGAGTGAGATTAATTCAGTTCACTAAATTGATATTTTGAGGGGAAATGTTCTTCCATAGGCAAACAACACAATTTACACAATCTCTGCACTAAATAAAAGGCAGTTGGAGATTATCTGAAACAGGCTTTCTTTACTTGGGGTATATGAAATTGTATTTAAAACTTTTTGGATAAATTTTCAATGTAATTGGTTTCCTTGGCAAGCCTATGAATTTTGTTTTATGCATCTAAAAGCATTATTTTGAGAAAAGTTTTTATCAGACTGATCAAAGGCATCTATGTATGGTACATTATATTTTCTAAGACAATTATCAGATAAGATGAAATGGAGAGGCTGGGATTCTTCAAAAACAAGAAATGCTGCAAGGAAAATTTTTCCATACATGTAAAAAAAATCACAAGGTATAAGGACTTATTTGCTAACCCATGTTGGCTTGAAGTTAGGAAAATCTTTACTTGAATTTTAGTTCTTTTGGCTCTGACTTAATTTGTTTGCATGGGACTGTGAGCTCACTCTCAATGGTGGGAACTTCTGCTCTGATACTGGGAAACTCATTTAACTTTTACTCCTACATTGGTAAAATGATTTTTTGCTACCTGACTCCCAGGAGGGCTGTCAAACTCAATAAGATGATGATTTAATTCTATGATCTAAGAGATGTCCAGGAACATTGAGAACCCTCTAGATACTAACAGCTGGTTTACTTGTTACCATGAAGCTGTCAGAGAGTTATAGGCCAAGAAGGCAACCTATTGTCTGTTGAGTTCAGCCTTTTCCCAGCCAGGCAATTTCCATTTTCGTAATTTATTGCCTAACAATACAGACTTGTCTCATGTTTAATTGCATAAGTGAGGCTATTAAAAACATATTTATTGCCCATCAATGGGGTCTAATATATAGATGTACAATTTGTCTTTATGCTACTGAATTAAACGATTATTTCAATTTTATATCCTAGACTATAAAGTGCTTGTGTATGGGTGACCAGATATATCGGCAGTCTCAGGATCAGCTTCTAAATGACCTGATACTTTAAATCAGTTGAATGAAGGGATATGGGATTGAAAAGGACCAAAATTTTATTCTCTTTCTTTACAAACGTTCATAATTCTTTATTTTCTTTCATTTGTGGTCTTTCTAGGACTCTCACAGTCAACTCCCTTCTTCCTGCCTTGTTCCAAATCAAATTTACCTTTCTCAGCCATTGACTCTGATGTCTCTTTTTCATCTCTCCAATCCTAGGTCATTCTTGTATAATAGGAGTGAGATGGCCTCAGTATGGTCTTGGGGTGAGAAAGGATGAAGAACCCTAGGAAAACACCAAATTAATGGATTCAGGGCCAGAGAGAAGTTTGTAAAAGTTCATAAATCTAACGTAGACTCTTTAGAAAACCAGCATTGTTTCTAGACTTGTAACATGACCATAGGATTGACATGACAATAATAATAATTGCTAATATTTATATATCACTTTAATACTATCAATAAACTTTCCATTTGTAATCTCATTTGATCCTCACAACTTCATTGGGTAGGTGCCATTATTTTCCCTGTGTCAATGATGAGGATCGTGAGAGAGATGAATTAACTTGTTCAAAGTAACCTGACTAGTGTTTGAGGTGGAATTCAGGTGGGATCCTGACTGTAAATCCAATATTCTATCCAATAAGGCAACTGGCTGCCCCAAGTAGATACTTTGCTTTTTATTGTGTCTCCTAGTCTGTCAAATGAGGAAGTTGGATTAGATATCTTTCAGGTTCAAAATCCTATGTTCTTTTATGCACAAAGTGCAATCAAACTGTACATACCCTTTAATCTGGCAGTATTACTGGTAGGTCTGCATGTCAAAGAGATCATAAAAAAGGGAAAAGGAGTTACATGTGCAAAAATATTTATAGCAGCTCCTTTTGTGGAATCAGAGAATTGGAAATTAAGGGGTTGTCCATGCACTGGGGAATGGGTGAAAAAGTTGTGGTATATGATTGTAATGGAATATTCCTTGCTATAAGAAATGATGAGCAGAATGATTTGAGAAAAACCTGGAAAGACTTACATGAACTGACAGTGAGTGAAGTGAACAGAACCAGGAAAACATGGACATAGTAACAGCAACATTTTGCAATGATCAACTGTGAATAATTTAGCTCTTCTTAGCAAAACAGTGATCTAAGACAATTCCAGAGCACTCATGATGCTATCCCTATCCAGAGAAAGAAGTGAATTCAGATTGAAGCATACTATTTATACTTTCTTTATCTTTTTTTGGTGGTTTTTATCTTTTTGGTCTGTTTCTGCTTTCACAACATGACTAATATGGAAATACATATTATATGATTGTACATATATAACCTATTTAAAACTCCTACCTTTTGAAGAATGTCTCTTGCCTCTTGGCAGGGAAATGGTATACTAGAGGACCAGAATAAGGTATATACTTGCAGATATGACCAATGTGTAAATTTGTTTACTTATTTGTTACAAGGCAATGTTCTTTGAAAGTGGTAGAAAGTTAGTGAAAAGTGTTAGTAATGCTTCAAAAAAAGAAAATAACATTAATAAAACATTCAAAAACGTTAAAATTTTATCTTTTTTTAGGGAATGGAGAGGAGAGGGAGAGAGGAGAAAATTTGGAATTCAAAATTTTTAGAAAATGAATGTTTAAAATTATCTTTACATGTAATTGGAAAAAATAAAATACTATTTTTAAAAAGATCCCATGGATAAGTCAAAACAACAACAATAAAATCCTATGTTCCTATGATTTTCTTCATTTTTATTTTGTTTTGAGGGGGGAGTCAACTGAAAAAGAGCTCCTTCCTCCAAAATATCTACATCAGACACTACAGACAGCACATGAGATTCTACCATTATCGATTAATTCTTTGAGGATAATCATTCCTTTTTTCAGGCATCTTCTTTAAAAGTCAATTTATGTCAATTTATACTTGAGATAGTCCTTTATACTAATGCCTATCCCACATATCTTAGTAGGAACTGGTTTATTAGGTCTAGTGACAGAAAGGACTAGAACAGGGGTAGGGAACTTGTGGTCTCAAGGTTACATGTGACCCTCTAGGCCCTCAAGTGCAGCCCTTTATCTGAATCCAAACTTCACAGAACAAATCCCCTTCATAAAAGGATTTATTCCATAAAACTTGGACTCATTCAGAAGGTCACATGCATCCAAGGACCTAGAAGGTCACGTGTAGCCTTGAGGCTGCAGGTTCCTCACCCCTGGACTAGACTTTAGTAACAATGGGGTTAGACCTGTAGTGAGGTGTTGGGTATTAAAAGGGAGAGAAAGAGCACAGAAAGGGGAGGTGGAATATACTGAAGAGAAAATATCATCTACTTCATCATTTAGATGATGACTATATCTAGGCTCCTAGGACCAACTGTGTGTTGGCCTCATTGATGATCAATAACTTCACAGTAAAAATCTGCTGAGAAAATGTAGGCTTCAAAGCAGTTGTGGTCCAGGTTTGCTCCTGGCTCTCCCAGAAATGCTCAGATTTAGATAGCAGGTTACTTTTCTTTATCCACCCATCCACTGACTCCTTTGATGCATACCTATGAAAAACTTCAGGCCATTACAATTTAAGTGGGGACATTCAATAGCAATTTCACTGCCGGGCTATGATAGATTCAGAAGAGTTTTTCAGACTTGGCTGTTTGGCCCTTGGTGTAAATCTCATCCATGAAGTGATAATTACAGAATTAAAATCCCCCAGAAATAATTTAAGAATTGCAGATAGGAGTCACAGGGAGATAACAGAGTAGGGGAAATTGTAGATTTGTTGAACTTCCTTAGCTAGCCTACATTCATCTGGGTCCACAAACGATGTCTTTTAGACCTAGATAAAATGGGAGTGTGATAGAAATTCTAGGCTACTAAGTGGTTTCCTGGCTATGGAAATATAAACTGCTTGAGATTCTGGAATTCAGTAACTGACACAGGGGCTTAGGCAGGTGAAGGATTAGGGCAGCTGCTCACAAACCACACCAGAGAGAGAATTAATGGCAAATTCCTCTAACTTTCAGGCTGGTCTACACAAAACGAGGGTGGGACAGTTAGCATTTTGCCTCAGTGCATCAAACTGAGAATGAGACTGACTCCTTTGAAAGAAACAATTGAACTTATCAAGTATTTACCGAATGTTTCATTAAAAATTTAACATCAGACATCAACACAATTAAAGTATCTTAATGACCATTTACATTTAAATTAATAATTTTCAGTAAATAAAACATAACTAAATCATATAAATGAAATCATTTAGACCTCAATGTGGACCTCTGCTGTTATTTTTTAATTATTCTCTATAGATGGGATTCAGCAGTTAATTGGCAAATATCCACCTTTCTTTGTTCTGTGAAGGTACTAAGGCCATATAGTGTAGAGGTGTGGGGGGAAGGAGGGGATAACAGAAAGAAATTCTGGGTAACTGGATCCAGCATTATCTCCTGTCCTTCTAATATTCTAAAGAAATAAAATGCAGTTAAAATGAAAACAAAGGGCAACCTTGGAAGGGACAAGAAATTATAAAAAGGTTACACATATTCCTGGGCTCATGACAAGAAGGAAGGGCAATCCCCATTGGTTTGTCTTTAGGGTTGGGATGTGCTGTTGCTAATTTTGGCTATTATATGGGCCTCAGGTCTTGTAGAAGACTAGCTGTCCTGGTGCTCCCAACCCAACACTGCTTTTACTTCATGTCCTAATTTAAACTCATGCTGGACTGCTCTGGGAGACAGAAACTCAACTTCAGTGATTGCAAAGACTGAATCACCCTAAATTAGACCAAGTTCTGTCCTAACCTCTAGCTAAGGTGATCATTTATTTATCTCAACGTGACAAAGCGCAACCCAGCAAAGGAAGATTCCTACCAAGCAGGAAACTTATGGACCATAATATCCTATGATCACCCTCCAAGCCAGTTCAGCTCCTCCCATGAGACTTCCAAATCCAAGCCTTCTTCCCTTACCCTTTACAGAGGAAAACATCATGTAACTCCTCCAAATCTATTTTTAAAGCCCTAGGATTGTTTTGTTAAGAGAATGACATAAAAACTGGACTCAAATATGATGTGTGGACATAGAGTTAATTTATATGTGTGTGTGTGTGTGTGTTTTGCCCTCACTTTCTTAGTTTCAAAGGATACTTTAAAAATATTTTTATTGATATCTTGTGTTTTTACATCACCTTCATTTCCAAATATCTCCTGACCCCTCCACTTCCTGTCAAGCCATTCTTTTTAAGAAATAATTTTTCTTTAAAAGACAGAAGAAAAGGAAACTCAGCAAATGTGAGCAACATATCAACAAAACCTGGGTCTTGAAATCAAGAAGACTTCGGTTCAAATCCACCCTTCTATGCTTACTAGATCTATAACCCTGGGCAAGTCACTTAACCCTAGTTTCCTCATCTGTAAAATGAGGCTAATGGTGCACCTACTCACAGAGTTATTGTCAGGATTAAATGAGATAATTATATGTGAAATGCTTTATAAATCTTAAGAGTGAAATATAAATGTCAGCCTTTACTATTAATATTCCACACCCATAGGCCTTTAGCTCCTCAAAGAAGGGAGGCAGGTACATTGCTCAACTCTTCTCCAAGGTCAGACTTCGACATTACGATTCCACAGTGTTTATTTTCAGGGTATTTTTTGTATTGTAGGTTACATGAACTAAAAGGTTCATTATCCTAGCTCTCAATCCCATTCATGAGTCAGGTACTAGAGTTTAAATGCATCCATTCTTGAAGGTTCTAGAGGTACCCCTGAGAGGTTGGGAATGATTTTATAATTTCGTTGGCTAACTCTCCTCCTTAGCTCCCACCCCAACCAGGGTGTGCTTCCCTTAAGTTTGTTACCTAAGAATCATTTAGTCAGTCAGCCCTAAACAGATTTTAGAAAAAGATATTTACTAACGATACACAACAAGAATATTTGGTATAAAAATCCTGCCAAAATTCTGTCACATTCTCTCCCATAGACACATATATAGTCTGAGAATACAAGTGACATATTCTACACATCAGCAAAAAGGTGAGTCCTGGGTCCAAACACACCTGGGTCCAAATGCAGCCTCTGACACTAGCTATGGGATAAGGGCAGGGTGCTGAAATTCTAACCCTTAGCTCTCACATCTGTAAAATGAGGTTAGCCATGGCTGGAGTGTCTCTCTCAATGGGTTGGTATGAGTTTCAAATAGAATACTGTGGAGGAAGTGCTTTGTACATAGTGAAGTTCTCTGTGAGTCATTATTACTGTCCCTTTTTTGAGTGTAGGAACATTTTAGGCTTGAGGCCTACCTGTCCCTAAACTTTAGACCCCACCCTCTCCCAGTCCAGTATTCTTGGACCTTGCCCTTTTACTTTCCTCTCAGACGTGTAGAAAAGCAATTGACTGGGGAACAAAGGGCTGGATCTGAGGTCTGTATTACCGACTTAAAATTCTTCCCCTGGCCTCTGGGTCCCTGAAACAACACTAGAATTCCTCTTCAATTCTTTCCATTTTAATTCAGTTCAGTTTACAAAATCATAGATTTAGAGGTGAAAGATCCATGTCTTTCATTTTATAGATTAGGCCCAGAGAGACACCCTGAGAGGTAATTGCAATTATTATGCCTATTTGCCAGAGGACGAAAGGAGGCCAGCAGAGGTTGTGATTCCCAGGTTGAATATCCAAAGCTGCAGATGAACTCAGATCTTCTTGACTCCAGAGGCCCTGAGCTATCCATTGTACCATCTAAATGACTTACCCAGAGATTACCCAGTCAGCAAAAGTCAGAGCCAAGATTTGAACCCAGTTTTCCTCACTTCAAGTCTTGCCCTCTTTCTCCACCATACCACAGACGTTCAAAAAGCATTTATTTACTGGAGTCTGTGGTGCACTTACCCACGCCCAAACACACATACACACAGAGTCACCCTTTTGTGACTTCTTTTGTCCCTTGAAGCTACTAGCCTTGATGTTTGGCTTAATCTGATTTTCCCAGGAAAATGTTGAGGATGCATAGGGGACCACACAGCATGAACTGTCCCTGGCCTAAATCCACTAGAAAAGAGGCAGCTCTGGCTCAAGGCAGGCAGGAATGAGCCCCCAAATTGGCTTTGGCACAAATTCTCTGTCTAAGCTTATCCCTCCCTGCTGATCATTAAACTGTGTATCTTATCAGAGAAGCTCACTTTCCCAGTTCCAGGAGCCTAAGAAAGACTGTAAATCTGAGAACAGCACTTCTATAAGTTTATAGCAAAGTGTGGTGGTGAGGAAGGGGGATGAACGCAGCTTGTCAGAACTTGTAGATGTTTTCATTAGCCATTAAGAGAAGAGTCTGTCTGAGCAGGGGAAACTTTAACCTTTTCCTTCATTGATGGAGACTCTAACAGTTGATACAAAAACTCCTGGAAGTCTCTGGGTACACTAGAGCCTTGGACATTTGATCCTCTGAGCAGTTTGGTGATGGCCTGTCTTGGATAGCCAGAAAGGAAAGTAATTTTTTAGGGCATGAGATGGAAGATTTGGAATTAGCTGGCCATAGGCCCAGGGAAATGAAAATTCCCAGAACTGATATTGTTATTGGCTGTAGGATATCTGGCTTTGGAACTATGAGAATGACTGAAGGCAGAAAGCTTAGGGTGGTGAATAGTCTTGTGGGGATTCAAGGGACTGTGTTTGACCTGGTGGGCAATTGTAAAAGTCATAAAGGAAAAATAGGTCCCAGGTAAAATGGGAACATTTATGGGGAAATATTCATTTTTGTCATGTAGGAAATATCCTGTGAAAAGTAAAAATAATTTACATATGTGTACTTTTTTAAAAGTACTTTCAAATGTACTGATACCTTGGTTGTACTCTATAATAATAGTAATAGCTAGCATTTATATGGTGCTCTAAAGTTTACAAAGTGCTTTACAAATATTATCTTATTTGATCATCATAACAGCCCTAGGAGGCTTTGATTATCCTCATTTTACAGATGAGGAAACAGGTCAACAGCTGTTAAGTGACTTGCCCATGGTTATTCAACTAGCGATGTCTGACACCAGATTCTATCTACAACAATTCTATAAGTAGGTAAGTAATGTTTTTACAGAGGAGAAAGAATAGTGGATAGAGACTGGACCTATGATTTCATTCAAAAAGGGAGTTCCTGGTTATGGAAATACCCTCCACCAGTGCAGGTCAGTACCTTTGCTACCTAGGGATCAGAGAGTAGCTTGACCAGATGAGAAAACTAAAGCTAAATAAAAAGCAACAAGTTCATACAGCTAATGAGTAGTGAGGTGGGACTATCTCTTCTTACTTTAATCTACAACTTTTTCCACTAAAGTTCATTGCGCTTCAATAGGGAAGAGCAAAGAATTTTAGAAGGCAAGGTTTAAGTTATCCCTTGGGGAAAAATGGTGAAAAGGGTGGTTTTATTTGTTAATTTTTACATTTATTGGTGTTAAATCTATGTGGAGTTAAAAGCCAAATTAGAGAGGCAGCCAGGCATAGTGGATGGAAAGCCAGTCTTGGAGCTGGGAAGGATTGGTTGGTTACAAATCCTGATTCATACTGATCATAAGAGTCTTGGCAGGACACTTAACCTCTCAAGATACCTAGCAATTCTCTAAGACTCTAATTTGCAGGGAAGTCCTCAGACTGCACTAATTGGTTAAAGGGAACTGGAGTTAATGGTGGGAAAAACACCCACCAAAAAAATGGGGGGTGGAACTGATAGTATTAGAGGAAGTCACTGCCCCTCAGTGTCCCTAGCACTTTCATTCATGTCCCTGAATCACTGATCATGGTGGGCCAGTTAGAGACTCCTAGTTCCTCAGTGCTACTTCCAAGTTCTGGAGTGGTTCCCACCATTACTCAGTAGCCATCTTTTTTTGAGGTTCATTCGATACACAGTTATCATTCAATCAAGATTCTGTTACTTCCCAACTTCCATAATATTCTCCTTCCTTCTTTAAAGAGTTCAGTGGATGATTCATAGTCTTTCTCTTCTCTTCATCTCCTGCCCACATATCATAATGAGGAGCTGGTTATTCAGTCATGTACAATTCCTTGTCACCTGGAAGGCAAACAGAGCTTAAGTGACTTGCCTAGGGTCACACAGCTAGTATGTGTCTGAAGCCAGATTTAAACTCAGGTCTTCCTGACTCCAGGCCCAGCCCTCTATCTACTGAGTCACTTAGCTGACTCCTATTAGGAAACGACAACATACATATTGATCCTCCCTCAAATGCCCTAACTTCAAAGTTCTTCAATCTACTCAGAACCCATTATCTCTACTTTGCCTCAGCTGCACACAGAGATGGTCATATCCCTGATGACGCCATTAGCCATAAGTGTTCCACTTCCTTGTTCATGAACTCCTAAATTCCTTTATGTGATAATAATATTTTTATTATTCAATCTTTTCCTCTGCCTTATAACCCCTAACCCTATTCTTCATCCTCACAATGACCCCATTCCTCAGTTCATTGTTAGACCATCAAATCTGTATGAGGTACATATATCCTCCTTCTTTCCCTATCTTGACTCCTTGGTGAAACAATTCAGTTTTGCTCTGTGTTCCATCTTGAATCTTACTGTCTTGGCATATCTCTGATCATATCTTGTCAAGCCCTATCCCTGGATTATTTCCATAATCTTCTTCCTTTATGCTGCTGAATGGAGCTAAGGAAAATCACAAAAACATGCTGATTGATTCCAATACAAATTTATATTATTTAATTTTAACTGGGCTATGAAGGCAAATAGTCTATCTATCCCTAATTGATTTCCTATGTTAGTCCCCAAAACAGTTGTTCTAAAGCTTCTTGTTCCTCCTCAAGCCCTCCATAACACTATCTCCTCTGACTCTTAGTTAAGGGCCTTGATTCATATTTCATTAAAAAAAAATGAGGCCTTCACCAAAATCTCTTCTTTCTGCCTTTATTTCCTTCTCATCTCACATCATTCAGAAATCTTTCTCTACTACTTTCTCCTTAACTCTCTTCTCTTTTAGAAAAAAAAATTAATTAATTTATTTTCAGTTTGCAACAATCACTTCCATAAATTTTAAATTTTTTCCCCTCCCTCCCGAGATGGCATGCACTCTTATATGGGTTCTCCACATACATTCTTATTGAACACATTTTCATATTAGTCATGTTGCATAGAAGAATTAAAATGAATGAGAGAAACCATGAGAAAAACCAAAACAAAACAAAGCATAACACAAGAGAAAATAGTCTGCTTCATTCTGTGCTCCAGTTCCATAATTCTTTCTCTGAATGTGGATGGTATTTTGCCTCAAGAGTTCTTTGGGAATGTTTTAGGTCCTTGCATTGCTGTGAAGGCCTAAGTCTATGAGAAAGAGTCCTTGCACACTGTGGCTGTTACTATGTATAATATTCTCCGGGTTCTGCTCGTTTCACGCAGCATCAGTTCATATAAGTCTTTCTAGGCTTTTCTGAAGTCTGCATGTTCTTCATTTCTTATAGCCCAATAGTATTCCATTACATTCATATACCACAACTTGTTCAGCCATTCCTTAGCTCTGTTCTTGTATGAAGAAGCAACCATTCGTTTTGATGAAGCCAACCTCATCCAGCTCCTTCCAGCTTCACCAGCAGATTGTACCTAGTGTCATCCCCATTCTTTCTTTTATCTTTAATCTTTCTCTGTTGACTGATTTCTTTCCTGTTGTTTACAAACACTCTTCTCTCCCCTCATCCTTAAAAAACCCTTACTTGATCTACTGTCTCTGATAATTATCGTCCTGTATCTTCACTCCTTCTGCTCAGCTCAGTTTCTTAAGAAAGCTGCCTCTACTTTGTTTCCTTTCTTTTCTGTTGTTGGTGTGGCTGTTGTCCAGTTGTGTCTGATTCCATTTAGGGTTTTCTTGGCAAAGATACTGGAGTGGTTTGCCATTTTCTTTTCTAGCTAATTTTATAGAGTAGGAAACTGAGGTAAACAGTCCAGGTTCACACAGATGGTATCTGAGGTCAGATTTGAACTCAAAAAGATGAGTGTTTCTGGCTCTCTATCCACTGAGCTACTCTATTCTAAATAAACCCTCTGCAGTATGACTTCTGACCTCATCATTCAAATGACACATGGTCTCTAGAGTTAGTAATCATTGCTTAATTGTTATTAACCTCTGTGGAGGCTTTAGCAATGTAGCCTCAATACTCCTTTTTAGGTTTGATTCTCTCTTGGTAATCCTAGCAGTTGAATGACCTTCAGTCAGCTCTGCTAATCTTTACTCAGGACACATCCGCTACTGGGTTCTGTCCTGTTCTCTCATCTTTTCCCTATATACTATCTCAGTGATCTCATCAGCTCCCACAGGTTCAATTGTTATCTCTATAGAGATGATTCCCAGATATATATGCCCAGTCCTAATTTTTTTCCCAAGCTCCAGTTACACATTGTCACCTGCCTTTTGGGAATATCATATTAGATGTTTGATAAGCATCTCAAACTGAACAAATCCAACACATAACTTACTCTCTTTTCCTTCCAAACCCTTTCCTCTTCTCAACTTCCCTTTTGCTGTTGGGTACACACCACCCTCTCAGTCTCAGACTTTTCTCTCCCCTTTTCTACTCAGTTGCCCAGGTGATGTATTTAAAACAGGCTTGACCACGTCAGTCCCCCTCTCAATGAGTTCCATGGGTTCAGGATCAAATATCAACTTCTTTGTTTGGCATTTCAAACTCTTTATAACTTGACCCCTTCCTATTTTTCTAGTTTTTTCCCCTACTCCCTCCTATTTACTCCATGTCTGAGACACCCTGACCTATTTACAATTCTTGACCGTAGCACTGCATCTCCAATTTCTGTGCCTTCTTCACTAGCTTTTTTCCTGACCTGGAATGTACTGCCCTATCGCCTCCGTCTCCTAGGTGCTTTAACATTTTTAAAGATTCAGCTCAAATCTGACTTATTCCCAGGTGACCTTTCCCAGGTTCCCCAGCCACTAATGCCTACCCTTTTCAATCAACTCTGCACATACCTCATGGTAACCTAGTTGATTACATGTTGTCTCCTCCATTAGAACATAAGATCTTCCCGGATTGTCTTTTTGCCTTTTTATTGTATCATTAGCATTTAACAAAGTGCCTAGCATGGAGTGAGAAACACTTTTTACAGGCTTGTTAATTTGACTTGATGCTTCTTTTGCCTGGAATAGTATAGTTAGGGTTATTAGTAAGTTATTTCTTTCCTTGACAGAATGTAGAATGAATATTACTAAGCCTTAGTCCAGAGACTTTTAGTTGGCCATCCCATGTCAGTTGGTGGCATGTGTGTACTGACTATCCACAGGGAGGACATTTGCAGTGGGCAGGCATAGTGAAGTCTTGTATAAAATAGATTGTGATAAATTGGAAGTATAATTTACACTGAAGCATTGCAGACTCCCACTCTTAAACACTACCAGAAAAGTAAAATTCCTTATTGTTGCTATCAATAAGGCTTCCTTTGTCCACTAACATGCTTAATGAAATAATTTGAAGAACCCAGTGAACTGAGTGGAGCAACAGCTCTCAGGGACATCCAATGTGCTAACTCACGCTTTCTTATCAGATTTTCAAGATGCATAATTATGATGAGTCTTAGGGTAATTAGATAGCAGAAGAACATTTGTGTGTTGTTTTTTAAAACATATTTTTTGCATCAAGTAGTAGCTTGGGACCACTGAGTTCACTGTGCAACTTCCTAAATACATTACAGTCCATTCTTTTCCTTTTTTAAAAAAAATTTTGACCCTACTTAGTCATTTCTAGTTTCTGATCCTGATATCTATTAAGTTAACTCACTAATCGTCCAACAGCATGTCATTGTTTAGAAATAGGAAAGCCATCTTTCATCTGCTTAGGTTTTCTATATGAATTGCTAGGCTAATGTGTTTAGAGTAATTATAGGTATCGTTAATCAGACACTTTAGTCTCTACCATCAAGTATATAATCTGAATGCCTTAGAGATGTATGGTGGTAGGAATCTTTTCCTCAAGATGATGGTTCTGTAATATTGGAGCTAAGAGAGAACTTAGCACCATCTAGTCCAATATCTTTATTCTAAGACACAGAAGAGAGGTGAAATTATTTTCAGTAACAGCTATAACTAGTTTGGAATGACTAGGGCTTTGTCTCACAGCACTGAAGTTCAGAGTCTGAAAAATTTTAAAATAATGACGTTAAAATGTTGTAACTTTTTAAAGATTAGTTACATTTTTGGTTATCTATTTGCTTTGTTACTGGGGACGGGGAGGTGATTCGAGGTAAAGTGACTTGCCCAGAGTCACACAGCTCATAAGTATCTGAAGTTTAATTTGAACTCAGGTCCTCTTGACTCCAGGATTGCTGTGCCACTTAGCTGCCCTAGATTAGTTACCTTTTGATAAATTTTGACTCCTTCTGTATTTCGTTAAGTCAGGAATCTCCCAGCTTCCTGGTTTCTTCTCCCTTACAGGCTGTATACTAGGGAAGCCAGATAATTCCCTTATCTGGCTCCTCTCTGTTCTTCCCCAGGCAGCAGATTCTCAAGCAGCAGACTTATATTATACTTTAGGATCCCCACTAGGTCTAGTGTTTGGATCTTTTCCCACTATCCCAACTGTAGTGAATTTGAGAATGTGTTTAATGCTAATTGCCCTTAGTGCCATTGTGGCTGGTTTTGGCTCTGTACTTTTCTAGTGACTTGCAGTTAGTGTAGAATCTTGACTAGAATTTAAGTCTTTGGTTAGAGAAGCCATTGATTCTTTCATTACATCACATCTATCTCTTTCCTTTGAGCACATTTCAGTTCACCAACAACATTTTTTCCAGGTTCAAGGCTTGAAATGTCATTTTCT
Source organism: Notamacropus eugenii (assembly GCF_028372415.1). NCBI lineage: Eukaryota > Metazoa > Chordata > Mammalia > Diprotodontia > Macropodidae > Notamacropus > Notamacropus eugenii. The sequence goes on from NC_092875.1 coordinate 369,178,946, forward strand.
ATATCTTTGAAAGTCTCAAACTAAGTACCTCCACTCAAGTATGTCTAGAGGCTGAGATGTGACATCAGCATCACCATGCAGATCTGGTATCATGACCCCACATCAACCAGTACACTCATTTTCCTTTAGAGAAGAAGTAAAATTCTCCCTGGACAAGGGAGGATATAAATCAAGACCCTTAATTTTCACCTCTTCCGTTAAGTAAACTCTGGACCACTTGCTTTATACCATATGGCAAAGCACTGATGAGACTGGAGAGAAAATGGTTTTCCTCTGAGTCCTGTACTAATTGTCTGCTCACCAGGATTACTCCATCTCACTGCAAACATTTATTTTATAATGTACCTTCTGATCTTTCATTCCACAAATATTGGGAGAACTAGGAACTCTTTTTTGCCCTCTGATATCTGACTCTCACAAGAAAAGATGGACATGGGTCAGCATGTTTACAAAATTAACAGGAATGCTATCCTAATAACTTTGTTAATGACCTCCTACCTATCTCTGTTTTCTAGAATTCTTCAAGAGAGGGGAGTGGGAGGGTATATGTAAACACTTTGAAACTTGTCAGAAACATAATTTGACAACAAATATCCCTCTTTTGGGAGCAGATTAAAAGTAAATGGAAGGCAGGCCTGAACTTAATTTGGAATGCTTTTTAAATAAAAAAAAATAGCTCAAGGAAATACTGCGTGGAGAAGTTGCTAACAATAAAGGTAGAAAACATGCAAACAGCTTTGTGAATCAGAGTAAGATTTGACCAGGATTCCTTTTTCTGCATTAGGAGAGTTGACTTACGAAAACAATACCCTTCACATCCTGCTTATGTGAGTGTTAAAAAATAGATGTTTTGTTTACATCTCCGCTTGGCATTGCCTTCAGAACCAGTCACCATAGTGCCTATGGTTAGCCCTTTCAGAAAGAGATCTGCACTGGGAATTCCAGGATGTTGATCTTTCAGAATGAAATGTATGAATCAAGGAATGATTTACATGTGTTTTAAAATGGAGGTCTTCTTTCATGTAATGTGCAAAAATAAAACCCTAACTGGGCTCTGATCTCTCTATTAGATGATCCTAACAATTTGCTGGAGGATCTCAACCAAATTTCATAATCAGTATTTTTTTGGGATGTAAAATGAAAATGATAATTTCAACCAAAAGGGACATGAAGGATTAAGTGTAGCTTTGAACTTTTAAAAATTAAGTTATTCTAAAAGTTAATGTTGATGTTACTAATCTTTATTACATTTGATTCTAATTGAGGCATCCAGGTGACATAATGGAAAGTGTACTGAGAACCTGGAGTCAGGAAACCCTGAGACCACATCCAGCCTTAGAAACTTACTAGCTATATGTCCTCTGTCAGTCTCAGTTTCTCCAATTGTAAAATGGGGATAAAAACAGCACTTACCTCCCAGGGCTACATAAAGGATCAAGTGAAGTCATATTTGTAAAGCATATTACAAACCTTACAGCACTATTTAAATGCTAGTAATTATTACATTTGATTCCAACTAACTCATAGAGTCTAGGTTTCTAGAGTTATCTATTTAAAAATAATCAGTAAGGATAGATATTATGGACTCTAACCGCACAAAAGCTATACAAAGTAAACATAGATACTCTCCTGAGAACTAAGATTCTTTCTCAGTTTCAGCTATATGTCTCTGTTAAATAAACAAATGTTGTCATCAGCTGTTCACCAAGAGAAGAAATTTTACCCTTTCAAAAACATTTTAGAAAATTATTGAGATATGAGCTAGAACTTTTCCAGTATTTCATATTTTGCAGCCAGAGTCATTCTAACGATACTTTGTGATATTTGTATTCTTGGAAAAAAATCATTGTGGCTAATTATCCTCCATTTGTTTGGAGCTTTGGGAATGACTGGGTCATTTAGTATATCAGATGTTTAATCAGAACAGCCCTATGACTGGCTAGCTTTGCAAAGAGCTTTTCAATAGCAGTAGAAAAATATGTTTCGTTCCACAAAGGCTGAGCATTGGAGAAGAAGAGGGGGAAAAGGCCCAATCTCAAACCTTTTGCAGATTGTCTAGTGTTACATTACTTAGAATATTTCCCTAGTGGGTAGTAAATTTCTCCGTCAGACTGGAAGAATACATTAAGCACAATTCTTGTGGTCTTTGGATAAAGATGAACTCAGCAATATGCAAGAATGTTCATCCTCCAAGGACTAAATAATCTCTTTAAATTCTCGGGGATATTTGTCAATACAGCCTACTTTGAAGAGGTTTGATATCTGAAGAAGGTAGAACTGGCCTGGGATTTCAGGGAATGCAATGTTTTAGAGAGGCCCTGCAAACAAAGTTCATCTCAGTGGACACAGCAACTTCTCTGAAATTATTTGTTTCACAATCAAGATTCTTTTTTGTTCTATCCTTATTAGGATGATATTGACTAGTGGCCATCAAATGTATATTTGTAGGATTGGGTTTATTAAGATTGGAAAGAACCTTAGAAATTGAGTCCAACCCTTCTGTTTTACAGATGAAGAAGGCAGAGACTGTAGAGAATTGAAGTAATCCACCAGAGTTCGAACAGGTAGTTAGTAGCAGAAACAGTATATGAACCCAGGTCTCATGACATAGTCTAGTACTCTCTTTGCTCCAGTCTAGGATAAAAGCTCCTTATTAAATGGTATCAGAAAATTTTTCTTCAGGCTACTTTTCCTTAAACATGGCAGGAGGTCACTGCTATTGACTTAATTACATGGTACAATTCTCCACATTGGTAGAGACCCCCGGTAACCATTATATGTTCATTTCCATTGGAAATCAAGGCCATGGAAGGGATTTATATTTGTTTGAAGAAGGGAAAATGCCTTACAATCAATGTGGCTTTTCATTCCAGCTTCCATCCCTGCTTTACCAGCTCTGAGTAATTGGTACAATGCCCTGCCCACTCCTCCTTGACAGAGGTGGCTCTGACTTCAAAATCCAATTACAAACTCACCTTCAGGAAGCCACTGGTGGAAGCCTGTCATGTTATCCACCCCAACACTGCATGCTCAATTACAAATTAATAATAAGGGGAATGGTCATTGTTTGGGATTTGATGGCTCAGAGTAAGTATAAATAGCAATTGTTTTTACTCTGGTCAGAAACTCCGAGAATCTTCCCCTCCCAGATTGTTTTTTATTTTTTTTGAGTATGTAAAAGAGGCCATTTTTGCCCTTACCTATCTTTAACCACTGAATGGGTATTGCCTCAGACAAACAAGGTCTCCCATGGCATCCAGGGTCATCTCTAGTCATCTTGACCTATATCTTGTCATTGGACTCAGATGGTTCTGGAGGAGTCAGTGAGACTGATGATTTTGCACAGCCCTCCCTCACTTAAATCCAATTCACTCCCAAGTCACTTAACCCTGTTTACCTCAGTTTCCTCATCTATAAAATGAGCTGGAGAAGGAAATGGCAAACTCATCCAGTGTCCTTGCCAAGAAAGTCCCAAATGGGGCCATGAATAATCAGACATGACAGAACAACAACAACGTAATTAAAAGATACAGCAAAACTGGGGTCTACTCAGGAGCACTGAATGCCAAAGGAAGTGAGAAAGGAAGTAGACATTGTTCCTGTTCTTAAAAGCCTTTTAGACTATTGAGGTCCAGAGGAAAGAAATGGGATCAAAGAGTAGAAGTTAGAAAGATGCAGACTTCTGCTTAATGTAAGGAATAATTTTCTAGCAATTTGGTCCAAAAATGAAATGGATTTTCATGGGAATTGAGAGGGCCCACTTACTGGGGGTGGTGAAGCAGAAGCTAGACAGATACCTGCCTGGGTGTTCTGGGGTGGGATTCATACTTTGGATTGGATTAGATGACCTCCAAAAAATATAATAATTATCATCATAACTCACAAGAACTCTGAGAAGTACATGTTATTATTATCCCTGTTTTACTGCTGAGGAAATTAAGGCAGACAGAGATTAAGTGACTTGCCTAGGATCAAACAGCTAGGAAGTATCAGAATCCAGATTTGAACTCAGGTCTTCCTGACACCAGGCTTGTGGCTCTATTTATTGTACCACATTTACTCTTAGCATAGGATTACTAAGTAAATAAACAGAGCACAATAGCTAGAAAGACATTTGAAACATCTGTCAAGAGGCTGAGTGCCTCTTTTAAACTTCTGAAAAGAAGTCGCTACCCCCCACTCCCAGCTTAGGATGGATCTGCACCCAGGAGCTCTAGGAAATACACACTTTGAGCTTGTTTGTAATAGGGGCTGCCACTCCCCCATGTTGCCTGGTTAAATGATGAGTCAGAAAAGCTCTGGAGGAGCTATCATTTTGGGATTTCCTATACAGGGAGTGATTCAGGTTTCAGATGGACTCAGTCTCTTGGCTCAGCCAGGGACATGAAACTTGGGATTTCTCCTGTTTTAGTAGTCTGGGTTATTTGTGAGAAGCTCTGTGTACTTTGGGATTTAACTAACTCATCATAGAACAGGATGAGTAGATTTACTAGTCAGTTCTGGCAAGAAGCCACGCCGACATTGACCTGACATCCCCTTTTGTCTGACCTTGAGTGCAGGAACTGTGCCCCAGCTGCATCGAGTCACTTCCTCTCTTCATCTCCAAAGTCCCCCGCTGCTGCCCACACTGTGTGCATGTGTAGCAGAAATGGAGCAGCGAAGGGTATTGTATGCAGGATCCTTTCTTTAATATGGACCAGTACAGGAAGGGTTTATTTCATTTTTGTCTTTGTATCTCCCACATTGAGTAAGTGCTTTGCACTTTGACGGATACATATTAGGACCTATAATTTCATTGGTACAGGGAACTTACAATGAGGAAATTCCTTTCTACTACTACAGATCAACAACTGCTCAGCAATTCATTGTTTTAGAGGTTTCTTGGGCACTGAGAGATTGAGAGACTTGTCCAGTCACATATAGCCATTCTGTGACAGAAAAAGGACTTGAACCCAGGACTTTTGATTCCAAGGTCAATTCTCTGTATTGTGTCATGCTGTCTCTTTGCTTTGTACATGCTAGACCCTTAATAAGTTCATTGCCTTGAACTGAATTTTATGAATGCTTCTTTTTTACCTCCTGCCTCTGATTTTATATTTTGTATGCTCTATTGGGAATCCATAATAATATGTGAAATCCAAGGCATTATCACAATGAAAGCATCTATCAATCTATTTATCTATTTATCTATCTATCTATCTATGTATCTATGTATCTATCTATGTATCTATCTATGTATCTCTCTATGTATCTCTCTATCTATGTATCTATGTATCTGTCTATCTATCTATCTATCTATCTATCTATCTATCTATCTATCTATCTATCTATCTATCTATCTATCTATCCACACACACACATCTTAATAATGCAGCTTAGATTTTGGAATATTTCTGACAAACCTTCCCCCAGCATTTGTCCCTGCCTCTTTATAATTGAATTCATTTTCTGAGTACTTAGTTTTTGTCCCATCTGGACATAAAGCAACATTCCTCATTTACGTCATGACTCAAAGTCACCTTCTCCAAGAGATATTTCTTTATTCTCCCTTCTCTCACATTTCCTCCTTTGAGCCTCCAACAACCTTTGGAAGTAGGGAATTAAAAAAGACTTGATTTTTTCAGACATGATTTCAATTGTGTGGGGAATCTCTCTCCATAGAATAAAAATCAGCCATAATCCTGATGCCTTAAAATTGTAAAGTCTAGGGCACTGAGATGCGATTTACGCATGACCCTTCAGCTAGTAGGTATGAGAGGTGGTCCATGAACTCAGGCCTACTCTGCTTCTCTGTCTCTCCCAGCTACAGACATTGATTGATGCCTCCATTTTACAGCTGATGAAACTCAGACGTAATGTGTGAGTCATGGGTTAACAGTTGGTAGGGGAGGGAAATGAACTCAAATCTTTTAAATCAAAATTTAGTGTTCTTTGTCTCCTACCACACTGTCTCTTCACCCCATTAGTATGATTTTTGACTTGTCTCACAAAATGTTTTTGTTAAAATTTGTTTTGATAACAAATGCAGAGTTATACTCATACAAGTCTATTAATTATAATAAAAGTAGAAGTGTTGGTATAGACATGGCTCTGACAAAGCCTCTCTGGTCCTCAGTTTCTTTATTGGTTAAAAGAAGGATATCTGACTACGGTGTGATCAAATGTGACCGGAAAGACTTCTAGTGGGGTAAATAAAGGGAGTTTGATTTGGCAAAAAGCAGAGAAGAAACGTGTCTGTGAATGAAAGCCAAGATCAACAGTGAGACTGCAAACAAAGACAGAAACCAGAGAGAAAGAAAGTAGGTGAATGAACACTTTGACTCAGCAACGGTTGCGAAAGCTGATGTCTTATGCTGGCGAGGTGTTGAAGCCCCACCTTTCCTTTCTAATATCTTGAAAGTTGGCAGCTGGTATCAATCATGCTATTACCCTGGAACTAATGACCCATGTAACAACATTTCACCTAACATAATGTATGGCCATTTACTGGAAATGATGCAAAGGAGAACTAGACAACCCTGGAGAGAACCTCCAGGTTCCAACCCTAAAATTCAATGTTTTTGATAAATTAATAGTAATAGGCATGGTACGTCTGTACGGCTGTGTCTTCTGTTTGCTACGTTCACTGATAAGTGATACTGACTATGTCTATTTTTCAGTATACACTCCGGTGCCATGTAACTTGTAGCTTCTTGGTAATTTCTTAAACTTCTGTATTATGTGACCACCATCATTAACTTTTGGCGGGCTCAATCCGTGATTTAACTGATGTAAGGACCTCCCAGTGAGGAATTTTCTCTACAGGAGGTACAGCTTGGCACCTTCCCTGCAACTTAGAGTGACAGATGGTTGCTTGGAGACATTGACAGGTTAACTGACTTGCCCAGAGTCACACAGTTAATAGGTGTCAAAAACAGGTATTGAACCTGCGACGTCTAGTCTCTGGCTGATACTTTATCCATCATGCCAGGCTCTCTCTTGTCACTGATCTATGACAGGGATTCAGGTATTTGTCTAGACACATATTCTACAAATACATGGCAAATGATATTGTTTTATTTTATTCTTTGTGCTTATCCTAATCTCAGTGTTTCACATTTCTGGACATAAAGAATGGGTATATTTGTTTTTACAACCTGGTATTCTTTCATTCACCATTCAGTAGAGTAAGAGGTGATTATCTGGAGGAATCTTCCAAAGATGAAGGCAAGTAGATGTACTATTTTAAGCAATACTGAAGGTTTTTTTTCTTCACTGTTATTTATTAGTAGGAAATAGTAAAATTCTCTTTAAACCTTGAGGCAAAATGCCTTCTATATCCTGAGGAAGAACTATGGAATTTGATCGCAGAATGAAGCAGACCATTTTCTTTTGTATTATGCTGTGTTTTGTTTTATGATTTCTCCCATTCATTTTAATTCTTCTATGCAACATGACTAAGGTAAAAATGTATTTAATAGAAATGTATGTGTAGAACCTATATAAAATTGTATGCCTTCTCAGGGAGGGAGCGGGCAAGGAGGGGAAGGGAGGGGAAAAAATCTAAGATATATGGAAGTGATTATAGAACACTGAAAACAAATAAAATAATTTAATTCTTAAAAAAAGAATGTCCTTGTTATGCACAATCAATAAAACACCAATTCAAATAAAAAGAAAGTAAATGAGTCTGAACAATATATCAACTGTAGCTTTAAACTCCATGCAGAAATAATAATGAGAGGAAAATAAATGAGAGAGAGAATAAAGCAAGAGGCCAGAAAGCTGACCTTGTGACTTGGTGAACTAGTGAAAATTTTATCCAAGATATAGGGAATTCATTCAAATATATAAGAACAGGAAACATTCCCTAATGGATAAGTGATCAAAAGATATAAAAAGGCAGCTCTCAAAAAAAAGGCAAGCTATCAACAACTATATGAAAAAAGTACTCCAAATTATTAGTAAGAAAAATAGAATTAAAATAACTCTATGACTCCACCCTCACATCCATCACATTGGCAAAGATGACAAAAAAGGAAAATAATTGTTGGAAGGACTACAGGACAATAGGCACGCTAACACATGTTTGGGAGAGTTATGGATTGGTCCAACCATTGTTGAATTTGAAGGTATACCCCACAAGCTCTTAAATTGTGCATGTTCTTTGACCCAGTAATACCTTCCTTAGACATGTATCCCAAAGTGATCAAAGAAAGAAGGAAAGGATTTATATACATAAAAATATTTATAGCAGCACTTTTTATTGAAGAAAAAACTTGAAACAAAATGGTTGTCAAGTGGCTGGAAAAGGAATAAGTATTTATTAAGCATTGACTACGTGCCAGATACTGTGCTGAGTCTAAAAACCTTGTTTCATTTGATGCTCAGAAAAAATAGAGAGGAGAGAGGGGGCGAAAGGGAGAAATAAGTGCTATTATTATATTCATTTTACAGTTGAGGAAACGGAGGCAAAGAGAGACTAAATGATTTGCCCAGGTTCATGCGCAGCTAGTAAATGTGTGAGCTAAGATTTGAACTTGAGTCTTCCCGGATCCAGGCCTAGCACTCCACCTACTGTACCACCCAGATTCCTGTTAGATTACACAGTAGATAGGTTCTAACCTGCAGAACCAGCAGGACAATTTATACAATGACTATGTCATTGTAAAGGAAAATAGCTGTGAAAGTTGAAGAACTCTGATCTCCTCCATGAACAATCATGATTCTAGAAGTGATGACGACTCATACTTCCCACCTTTTAGCAGAGAGGTGTTGGATCAGAGCTGCAAAAGGAGACAAAGATTTTTAAACAGGTGCAACGTGTAGATTTGTTTTGTTTGATTATACAAGGGAGAGTTGTTATTTTGGGGGAGTAGTGACACTAATAACAAAAAAAAAAAGCAAAAGAAAGAAAATGGCATCGATGAAACATTTTAAAATACATAGAAAGAAACAGAGAGTATTGGAATTGCGATTTTAAATTCAAAATATACTAAAAAACAAGAACAAAGCCCTGATCTGTATATAATAGAAATTAGCACTATCCTCTACAATCCTCTTTCATTCTTTGTAGAAAGAAGCATTCTTTGATGCTTATCAGGTTGATAATAATAAAAACAATTGATCTAAATAAAAGGTCTAGGAATAGCCCCTGTACTCCCAGTGATAATATTTCAGTGGGAATAATAGCCACACTATAAGTCCTTGAAGATAATTGAGTGACAATTTGTCATAATTCTAAATACTTCAAATTGTTTATTATTTCATTCATGGAATACCTGGGGAAGATGAAATCACATGCTCATGGCCATACACCTAGAAATGAACAGAGAACAGATCTGAACCTGGATCTATAAGCCCCAGGATTTTGGACTTTCACCGTTACACTACTCCGCCTACTTATGTAGCAGATGGTTTCATGACTTGCTCTGGATTAAGACATTCAAAGTTTGTTGATGATGTGCTTCTTAGAGTTTGCTAGAAAGGCCCTTGGATGACAGAATTTTGCTGAGCCTATGTTCAAAGCTTTTTCTTCCTGGTAGGATCAGAATTTGCACCCTACTGACATTGCCTTCAACAATTTCCATGGCACAAAGAAAAAGGCATTGGAGCAGGACTTGATTGAAAAGAAATGCTAACTATTTTAAGGATTTCCTTTTAAAAATAATTAATAAATATCAGTAATATGAACCTTTCCATATGTATCACAGAACAGAAGGAGAATACTAAATATGAAACGGCAAATCTGTTATGCAAAGCTTACTTTTCAAGTAAGAAAACATGTAGCTTTCAAAGTTGCTGTGCTTATCTGTGCTTTCTATTTTTGTTATTTTCCCACAAGATATATTACATTACCTATTTTTTGAATATGCAGATAGGATTTTGTTACAAAACCAAAGAAAGTTTTATAGTGAATTACTTTTTAAAGACATCTTGTTTTAATCTGCTTATAATATGTTTAAATGTTGGCATTCTTGTCTTTGGCACAATATTACCTTTCATTTGGCAACATTCCTCAATAGATAAATGGTTAAGAGATACGAATGGGCAATTTTCACAGGAAGAAGTTCAAGTTATCAAAATGTTCTACATCGCTAAAAATTAGAGATGCGCATCAAAGCACCTCTGAGTTTCTACCTCACAGCTATCAAACTGGCAAGAATGATGAAGAAAATGATAAATATTGCAAGGACTAAAGTGAAAACATTTGTTCATTAATGTACCGTTGTGAAGCTACAAATTGGTCTAGCCATTCTGGAAAGCAATTTTGAACTATTCCTAAAAGTTACCAAACTGTATATATCCTTTTACCTCATCATACCACTACTAGGCTAATGCCCCAAAGAAATAAGTGAGAAAGGAAAGGATCTATATGCACAAAAGTATTTCTAGCAACTCTTTTCATTGTAGCTAAAAATATGAAACTCAGGCCATTCCTGTTAGGGCATGGCTAAACAAATTGTTCAGAATATTATTGTGCCATACGAAGTGATGAAATAAATAATTTCAGGGGAAATTGAGAAGATCTTTATGAATTGATACAGAGCAAAGCGAGCAGAACTAGTAGAATAATTTATATAAAAAATTATTAAGAAAAACAATTTTGAAAGCTCTAGTCAATACAATGATGACCCATGATTCCAAAAGAATGAGGATGAAACATGGCACTCACCTTCTGATAGAGAGATTAACTTAAATGCAGAAAAAGACATACATTTTTGGATAACTAAGGTAGAAATTTGTTTTGTCAGACTAAGGAATTGTGTATTGAGGTTTTTTAAAAAAACAATCTGCTCAGTGTGCATGAGGATATGTAGTAGAAGGGTCAGATTAATTCTAAAAATGATTATAGATTAAAAAATAAAAATAATAAATTATTAAAAGAAAAATTAAAATAAGATATTCACCTTATCCAAGCATTGCTTTGTGACCTTTTTCAAGGGGTTTTAGTATTTGGAAGTACTAGAAGACCTCATTGTACCTAGTACAATCCTATAGAACTATTGAGAAGAATGTATGAGATTTTAGTGTAGCAAATAATGTACAGCAAAAAAAAGTATCAACGGGATTCAACAAATATGATATTCTTCTATTTTAACAGTCTTTAGTTTCATTAGTTAAGTAATTCTCACATAACCTTAAATGAAAGCTAAAGTGATATTAATCTTGTTTTACAGATCCAGAGAGTAAGATTGTGATCTTACTTAAATGTCAAACTAATTTGAATTTAAAATGATTAAACTACTCCATGAATCTAATCATTTCAGCCATCTATCTGCATGACCCATGCTATATTATGGTTTTCAGTCGGCCCGTTGGTTCTCACTTGCTAGTTAGTGATTCCTGTTTAATCCACTCTGCTGTCTGAGTCTAGACAAGCAGCATGATAAGGGAGAGGGGAGGAATGCTGAATTTAGAATCACAAGACCTGCTTCCTCATCTGTAAAATGAGAGGGTCCCTTCTAGTTTTACAGCAATGATTCTGTGACTCTCTTATCTTAAAATCTCAGCCTCATGCCACTCACTGGTCATGTGATCTTGGCCAAGTGATCTAATGTCTCTGTGTCTCAGTTTTTTTAATCTATAAAATGGAGATTATAATACTTGCGTTATTCACCTCACAAGGTTGTTGTGAGGATTAAAGGAGAAATATATATGTGTGTAAATGGCATTGTAACTGTAAAGTCCTATAAAAATCTATGTAAGCCATCATTAAAAAGGTACAATTCAATTCAATAAACACTAATTAAAAGTCTACTATGTGCAGAGCTCTCTCATAAAGTTCTACTCTGATGCACCATTGTAAGTTGGAGGTGACCTTGGACTCTTGAAGGGTGTGCCACCAGAATGCCAACTTTGGCATGTTCCATCAGGTTTGAAGGACTTTGAGTAAAGTTCGGGTAACAGACCGTGGAGATATCAGAACCAGCCTAGTTAAGTGATGAGAGGCTCCTCACCAGAAAATTAATCACCAAATGATGGTTTTTGTTGTACAGAGCAGCTCATGAAATCATCTGCTGAGATATAGAGGGGCTGTCATCAGCATGGGTAGAAGAAGTGCCCATTTTTGAAGTACATACAATTTTCTGTGCTAGGCACTTCAAGATAAAAAAAAGACATTGTTCCTGACCTTATCTAGCTTCTGATGTAGCAGAAGATGGGATGGGGAGGAATGCTATAAAATGATAGACAAGTAACTAGAATACAAAAGAGACCATAAGAAATGCCTACAGGAAGAATGAACAAGTAGAAAAAGTGCCATGTCATGTCTGAGTAAAGAAACATTTGGAATCAGGAGTAGAGGGGCTGAAGTGAAGACATGGGGTAACTACATGATCTCCTTGGCCTCAGGAAGCCTGAATACATCCCTTTCCTGCTCTAAGTCCTATGACCCTAGACAGCCATGTGAACACTGGCATGGAGCTAGAGTAAGACAGATGTAGTGCACATCTGGTTAGAACAAGTCACAAAGCCAGAGCTAGATCCAGAGCCAGACATGGAAACAAAAAGTGAGTCAGTGTGGTAAGAAGATGAGGGTGATGAGGGATGATGAAGGGGACGTTTACCCCAAACCTGGGCTCTCCTTCTAGCTCTGCCATTTACTACCTCCATGCTTTTGAAAGAAAGTAGCTTAATCCCCTCCGAGACTCAGTTTTCTGATCTATGAAATCCCTTCCAGATGTGGCTCCTTTTAGACTCTTCTAGATGTGGCTGTTTATGTAAAACAACAAATGACCAAGCAAGTGTTAAACAGGAAAAAAATTGAATTCACGGTTTGTTGAGTCATTTCTTTTCTGGTCTTGGGGAGGGGGTGCTTATTTGCTTCTTAGGCCACAAATCTATGTTGATGCTACATAGACGGTAGCTATTAAGTATTTTAAGTAAGCATTTATTTTCTTTTCTTGAATCCTTGGGCCTTTAAATGATTGCTTTTAAAAATGTGTTTTCTTTTTAAAAGGGTCTACTTGGTATGCTATTGTAGACAGTGAAGAACAATGCTAGAGACAAATTCCTGAGTAGTGAAGTCAATGTGGCCAACAATAGTATGAGCTTACATCAGGAGACCTAGATTATCAACATGCTCACTGAGCAGTGCACAATATTACTGGAAGCACACTGGGTCTTGAGAGTGTGGGAAAACCCAATACGATTTGGCAGCTTTCTCCTCCACAAAGGAAGAGAATGCTTTACATTTGCCTTTTGGTAGGCACCAGAGATGAGCTGAAAAATGTCTAACAACCAGCTCTTTGGAGAGGGGGGGTATAATTAGGACACACTTTTAAGTTTAATTTGCATTATTAACATTTTCTCCATCACTTTCTTAAGTCAATTAACAAAACAATTTATAAAGTTCTGATTTGTAGAGTTTGTTGATTTCTGAACTATGAATGCTCACACTGAAAATTTAACAATAGGCTTTCATGACAAAGCTAGAATTGGCTCCAACATACCTCTAGTAGTGTTGGTCTTGAAATATTTGTGGAAAAAGAAATTGTCTTTTCAAGACATATTTAAGATGAAAACATTAAGAAAATCTTTACAAAATGACGATGCATTGTCATCTTTTCAGATTTGATGACATGGTTGATGTCACTCTAAACATGTACAACTGCAACTGTTTTTGTAATAAATATTGATGCAGGTGAGTTTTTGGTTACAAAATTAAGTTATGATCAAGACAGTCTTTGTGGTTTGACATCTAGCTTTAGCTCTGTGGTGTTTTCATTTTTATGTTTTGAGAATAATGTTAGTGTTAATTGACCAGTGTTGATAGCAACATGTATTGCATGTCTACAATACTCTTTTTCCTCAAGCTATATTGTGAAGTTATGTAGATGAAGCTGAAGTCAATTCCATTTTGAAATTCAATTTACTCTGAGTTTAAAATGAAAACTCCGGTCAACTTAAGTATACTTGGTCATGGTATCTGGCACATAGTAGGCACTTAATAAATGCTTATTGATGGAATGACAGATAGTCCATGTGAGGAATTTAGGCTCAGAAGGTTCCTTTACACAAATGGCAATTTTCTTGGTGAAGTAGCCAGTTGAATATAGGTAACCCAGAGTAGGGAAAAAGAACATTCAACTTTCACCCATATTTAGAAGGAAATTTTAAAGAAAATCTCACAGCTCTAAAAACAAAATGAAAATTCTATTTATCATCCCCCATTAAAAGTGATTTTGTAGTGTAGAGTGTTCTATTTATTTACTGTCTTGTGTTTCTTATAATAGGTCCAGACTCCAGAACTTACAGAGCAACTCATTGTCAGCTTTTTTGCTTGTCCTCAAAAAATATTTAGCTGCACCAGCCAAGCAATACAGTGTCAAAAGAAAAGCCCTGGCACAGTCTGGGAGGAATGAGACCTTGAATAAGTCCCCCCACTCAGGATCAGAAGACAAAGTTTGTGATTGAAGAACAGGCATATTTCTCCGATTTACAAAACAGAAGCGATATGTGGTCAACCTATCTCCTTGAGATAATAGAGACACAATAACTGTTACTTGAAAAATGTGTATTTTTGTTGGGTACCCTGTGACAAAAACAGGAAAGTCTTATGACTTGCGATCAAAATTTTTACTTTATTAGGAATGTCAGCGTGGTGTTTCATCCTAGTTTCCTTAACAATGGCATTGAGATGCACTTCCTTTGATTCATTCCTCTCAATAACATTTTTATTTTTTAACATCAGATACAGATGGGTCAGGTTTAGGATTATCCGATAATGCTTTGGAAGATGAAACTGGTTATCTGCACCAATGTTTGCATATTCTTACACAAGGTGAGCCTTCTGATTGGCTTTAAATGTTCATAGGAAACAATTTCTCTAGTTTTTACAGGTGTCAGCTCTCTTTCCTGTTGATTCCTGCTTTTCCTCCTAATACCACTTCAGGTTTGCAAAGAACTTTACAAAATAGTATATTATCTACAAACCTATGGGGTGCTGCTATTCTCCTCATTTTTCAGATAAATAAATGATAATAATAATAGCATTTATTTGGCACTTCGCACATGGCATCTCAGTTGATGCTCATAACTACCCTGTGATGTGGGTGCCATTATTATCCCCATTTTTTCAGATAAGAAAATAATAATAACAATAACATTTGTATAGAAATTTACATGTTAGCTCAGTTGATCTTCATACATACCCTGTGAGGTGGTTGCTTTTATTGTCCTATTTTAAGGATGAGGAAACAGAGACTGAGAAAGGTTAGATGACTTTCTAGACATAACATAGGTATACTCTCTGAGGCATGTCTTTCCTAATTTCAAGCCCAATGCTCTACCTCTTATGTCATTTCCCTCCCTCTAAGCCAAGTCTTTGGGAATGATGCTTGGTCCTTTAGATGCCAATAATTAATGGATACGTAGTACCTGGAAATGCCCCTTTGGTCAGACGCGCTTCTGGACTCTAAAATTTAAAGAAAATGGAGATCAAACAGAAAATACTGACTCCTGCCTTGCTGGGGATGTCAATTCTAAAAGACAGAGGACTAGAGACTTCCTTGAAATAAGGCTCTCCACTTTATAAAAAGTTTCTCATGGAGATGTCCTAAGGGTCATCCAGTTCAACTCTCTCATTTTACAGATGAAAAACCAAAGGTCCAGATAGGGCAAAGATTGAGGCTGGAGGGGTTAACTGACTTACCCAAGGTCATGTAAGTGAAAAATAGCAGAACTGGACTTTGAACTATGTCCTGTTGATCCAAAGCCAGCACATTTTACATTGCACCCTGATGCCAAAGGGACTCAAAAAGATCTCTTCTAGCCCCAAGAGAGGAGATCTTTCTTGTACCTTACATCGCTCCTCTGATATTATAAGACTAGTTCTGGAATAACAATCCTGGCCACTTCTCATCTCAGTGTGGGAATTTGATAGTCAGTCTACCTTTTTGGGATCAATATGGCATAATATGGCTGGCAACCAAGTTCTATTCAGGTGATCCACCTGGATTTGTAGCTTTTTCTCTACCATCAAGATCAAGAGGCTAGTTGTCTTCATCAGAAGACCTTCTATATCCAGGACATATATTCACAATTAAAAAATGTTGATAAATAGCTTAAAAATAGAATAAAGGGAAAGAATTGCTGTTACAATTAATTATCAAAATGCTAGATTTAAAATTGTTTTAATTTAACCACAGTGCCTATGAAAGATACCATACTAACGTTTTTGTTGTGTTATTGGCTGGTTGTGCCAGCCATGTCTGACTCTTCATGACCCCATTTGAGTTGTCTTGGAAAAGATAATGGAATGGTTTTCCATTTCCCTCTCCAGCTCATTTTATAGATGAGGAAACAGAGGCAAACAGTGTTATGTGACTTGTCCAGGGTCACACAGCTGGTAACCATCTGGGGCCCCAGTGCTCAATCCGCTGTGCCACCTAGCTGCCCCTATACTAATACTATACCAACAATTTTAAAATTTAATTTATTTATTTTATTATTTTATTTATTTATCATTACTAATAATTAATTTATTATATTATTTATTTGTTATTTTATTTATTGTTACCAATAATTTATTATTATTATTATATAGTATTAAAGTTTGCAAAGTGCTTTATAAATACTGACTCATTTTATCCTCACATTAGTCCTCGAAGGTAGGTGCCATTATTATTCTCTTTTTACAGATAAGGAAACTGAGGAAATGTCTGAAGCAGGATTTGAACTCTGATCTTTCTGATTCCAGCTCTAGAGTTCTATCCATTGTGCTACTTATCTACCTTAAAGACTATCTTCCATAAAATAGAAGAGCACCAATGGAAAAGTAAAGTTTCTTCATACTATCTATGTAATTCCAAATTGTTTTTTGTCTGGATCTGTGATTTCACTGGTACAGGGGAGGAAAGCCCTTCTAAGGGCGAAGAGTTGCCTGGGGCTTTGAGGTGTTATCTAACCTGCCCAGTATTACATGGCCATTAAGTACCAAAAGTGGGAATATAAAGTCTGGTCTTTGCGATGCTATGGCCTGATTTGGGTACACTATGTTGTACCGTCGTTCCAGTCCAGAAAAACTAACAGGACCAATTTCTTTTCCTTGTCATTAAGACAAGCATTTTGAATGATGTTTAGTCAGCTGTGATGATAGCGGAGGGGAGAACAATGGCGAAGTGTGTGTGTGAGAAGTAACTCAAACTATGGGGCTTTTCTGTTAACCAAAGTCTTGCTTAAGTCTCCCCGAGTCACATTTTCTCTTCTCTCATTGGCTGAGCCTGCCCTTGAAAGAAGTATGTGGTGATAAGAAGTAGCTGCATTAAATGTTATCTGAACAGTAACAGATATTTTAAAGGGCTTGTAGTTTATACAGCCTCCTGTGCCAATCTCTAGCTAATCTCACCTTTTAATCTGAGACTGTGTTGAGGCTGATTATTGGTGACCAACAGCTCAATTAAAGTAATAAGATTAAAGGTTTCTTGATAAAGAAGATATGTAGAAAGGTACAACTGGGGTGCCCCAGGAGCCCTCTCAGATAAAAATGACTAAACTAGATCCTTGTGTAATTTTGAAGTGAAAGAGGACAGTCAGACAGAGAAAGAAAAAAGAAGATATGAAAGACAAAGTGGAAAAAACAGGTGATTGTGACTTTCTCATTTTAATTTGAGGGAAAAGTTTCTACCTTTATGATAGAAAAATAAATCTAAGCCTGTGCATTACAATCTTGGAAATCTTTGTGGGGAAAAAGCAAATAGGGTGTAGTTGATGTTGCAGAAAAGATTAGATAATTACTCAAGTGAGACCCCAGAGAATATTTATATGGTCAAATGTGGAACTGAGACCATATAATACCACAAACTCCTTAAAATATGTAGGTAGCAGCAGCTCTTCTACAGGAGACATAACACCCTGAGCCAGGATTCCTAAGCAGCCAGAATAAAATTGCACCTCCCCCCCTTTTTTTAAAGCAAAGAAAATCCTAGAGAATCCTATTCCTGTGATTCAAGCCATATGGGAGGAATTTATATCTTTGAAAGAAGCAGAAGGAATAGTAATCTCCTCCCTCCTTGCTACCCCCTTTTTTCTTTCTACAGTTCAAAGATGAACTTATCTAAAAGTCATTACAAATAAAAAAAAGGTGGCCTGAATTTAGAGATGTGGATATGTGTTCATTCTTACTATTATGTTCACAAAATATAGAAAACATAAGGCTTTTTTAGGGATGTTTGTACCAGAGGGGAAGAGGCAACAATAAAATCCCTATCTGGCTGTATTCCCAGCTCCTACAATTCTCTAGGAATTCCCCTAACTTGGGTAGGAAGATACTTCAGCTAAATATGGCCTGCTCTTAGTCCTAGATTATTTACTTAATTCTCATTAAACACACTAAGAATGAATTGGGGGATACATAGGTAGCTATGAGCTCTATTAATTGTCTAATGAACTAGCATGTGTAAAGTTCCTTTCATTGTTTATTACGTTTCTTTTCTCTGGGGAGTTCCTAAAGCTTTTAAGATGTTTTTGCTCCGCTTATTAATCCACAGAACAAGCCTATGTTATTATGGCTGTTTCACAGGAAGCTTGAGGCACCATAGGGAGTTGTAATGATTAGGCCATGCCTTAGAACCACAGCACAATGCTGAGAACAGAAATGGGACTTCTTTAAGAACAGAAATAGTTCTAGACTTGGAGTCGGGAAGATGTGATTCTGCCTGACATACTCTCTACCTGTGTGATCATTGGAAGGTTACTGAACCTCTCTTTCCCTCAGCCTCCTCCCCTGTAAATGAATGTAATAACAGTGACGAGAGCACCACCATTGCCCCAGTGCCCACATTTACAACCTCAGGGTCATCTTTGACTCATCACTTTCACCAAGGCTGAATTGAAATTTTCTAAATCTTGTCATTTCTTTCTCCATAATGGCTCTGTCATAGGTCCTCTTCTCTCTACTCACATAGTGATTATCCTGCTTCAAAGTTCTCATTGCCTCTTGGCTGGATTATTTTGTTTTTAGCTTTCTAATAAGTTTCCTCACCTTGTGTCTCTCCCTTTTTCGATTCATCTTCTGCACAGCTGCCAAAGTGATCTTCCTAAAGTTTAGGGTCTGACCATGGCACCCCTCTGTTTAATAAGCTCCAGTGACTCTCTATTGCTCTAGCATCAAATAGAAACTCCTCTGACATTTAAAGCTCTTCACAACTTGGCCCCTTCCTTCCTTTTCAGACACATTACTTCCTTCCACACTCTCTATAGTCTACACAGGTTCACTTGCTGCTCCTGACATAGGATGTTCCATCTTCTATCTCTCTGCCTTTTCAATCACTGTCTCTCACCTTCCCCCCAGCCTATGGCTAGAATGGTTTCCTACTTCTCCTCTGCCTCTTAGCTCCCCTGGCTTCCTTTAAGACTCAGCTGAAGTAGATTGCCTTTCCTAGGCCCCCCAGATGTAAGTGTCTTCCCCATAAGGTGGTCTTATCTACCTTGTCTGTATCTTGTATAAATCTATTTTTGTGTATCTCTTCTTCTCCAGTGGAATGTAAACTCCTGGATAGCAGACTTTTGTGGCTTTTGTCTTAGCATTCCATACACTTGGCCCAGTCTGGCACCAAGTAAACACATAATAAATGCTTGTTAATTGATAATTATCTCACAGATTTGTGAAGCTCAAATGAAAAAAAGTAAGGCAAACTTTGAATGTTATATGTGGTTTATTAATATTATTATTATCCTGTATCATTATTTTTTCTAGTTCAGTACAGTTTCCCATATTTTCCCCATATTTTTTGCTTACACCAGATATATTTTTATAAATATAAGTAACACTAAAACTTACTTTAGCAGCTTTCTTGAAGCTATCCTCCTTGGTCTTGTGAATAAATAGATTTTCCTTCTTTAATCCTAATCCCCAAATAATATTGATCTAACTTGCCAATCAAAATTTTCTCTTTTGGCATTATTCAATTCTCAGATGACTCCTTTCCTGCCTGACATCCTCCCTCCTTAACATACCCACTCTCTAAGCTGGCCTTCTTGTATTACTCCTATCCTTTAGAAGGGATAGTTGAAATCAGCCCTAGAGGTTACAACCTCATCACTTGATCTAATTCATCAGCTGCAAAAAAGGAAAAAAAAAAGGATTAGAGCCAATTTCATGAAGTTAGTTGGGGGCAATCTTTAAGCCAACTCTCATTTTAATTGTTTTCCACTGTGGAGTTATTAAAACAATGAAAAATATATCCGTGGACTTTGTTGAACAAGAAGATAAATGTGGGTCAGTCATAACTAAGGAGGATAATGTCCCGTTTAAATCCTGCTAAACAACTCTTGTTGTTTTGTCTATCTAGTTTGTCTTCTTTGATGTGAAGTCTTAGATTTTTTTTTTAATGTGGAAGGAAGGACATAGATTAAAAGGTTTTGTTTCAATCCTACTAAAGTTTATAACTCATGTGTAAAAATCCTGATTTGTGCAGAGTGGGAACTTGAATCCTTCTGAAAGACAGAGATCTGTAGACCTGGGAAGCTGATGCTCCAGTTAGAGCTGACTAAGTAAAGTATGTAAAATCTGCCTGGTGTCTTTAAAGGCAAGATGGATTACTTCTGTGGGAGACAAACATAATTTTCTTCCACTATATTGTCTCTACTTACTGTCAGGTCATATGGGGAAGCATACAAAATACTAAATTTACTCTTAGTAGAAGTTAATTTTAGGTTTCTTCAATAAAGTGCCAAGAAGGGTCACTTATGAGGTTGATGAGTAGGTAGATCGATGCTTCTTACAGTGTTTGTCTATGGCAGCTTTCTTCACCCTCTACTTCCCTTTTTCATGTGTGTTGGATAGATTTTCTCCACCTTAAAAGAAAAATTCATTAAATAAAAGCACTAGTATGTGATATTTATGACCTCTTTCTCCCCATCTAAGTCTTTAAGTTTCGGTAACTTGAGTGCTACCTTTCTTTAGTTTATAGGAAGTTCACAAATTATTATACAGGGTGCCCTTAAAGTCAATGCAATTTTAAGTTTTAATAAGTTTATTAGCTTTACTGGGGACATCCTGCATTAATTATCCAGCAAGGGAAAATTATATCTGAGTGGTCCACCATTTGGGGGCTACTCAAACCATTAAACTAGTGATCTTGTCAGTTTCTCTCTGGTTCATGTAAGAGAAAGCCATCCTAAGAGACTGCTTTATTTCCTATGATCACCAAAAGAAATCAAGGTTACAAATGTCTAAACTCCCCCTCCTGCCACATCCCACCCCCAATCCAAATTTTGCTGGTGGCTATTAGCAGTTTGGATTAAACTGTACTGACTGGGTTCAAAATTAATCTAGTGGATGAAATGTAGCATTATGTGGCAGTAGAGATCCCCATACATAGAGAAAGGCACATGTATGGTGAGGATCTGTCCTTGTATGTGGATTAAAGGAAGGCAGAATAGACCTTTCTAGCCTCTTCTCCTCTCATTCTTCTCTAAGGATGACTCTCATTCCTGCCAGGAGAGGAAGCAGGAGGTTGAGGCCAGAGACTACGACTCTGCTCTCCTCAGAGAGATGGTATAACAGACTAGAAGTATGTCTATCTGCTGCCTTATATATTGTTAATCTGCAGGATATAATTGGATTTTATCTAACTTTTTTATCACTTTGTCATTTTTAGGGGAAGAGGGACCCTAAATTCTCTATTTAAGACTTAACTCTTTCTCTACCAAATACCAGGTCCACAATGAACATACATAGAGAATAGCAAAGAGGCTTATTTTTCCAAATCACAGTAAAACAGAAATCAGAGAAGGCATACATAGGAGAATATATACCAGACAATACAGAATGAAGGAGGTCTCCCACTGGGAGCACTATAACTCAGCTGAACCAAAAGGGAATGTTCTAGATCTCACCCAAGGAAAACTCCCAAAGTCTCTAGAGCAGAAAGCTGGGAATAGGGACATGATGGAGGCTGCTGGAGTGTCTCATATCTTCCCAGAGTCTTTTCCTTTAGCAATCTGAAGTAGGTTTGGCTTTGTCCATCTTCTCTCTCAAAGTTAAAAACCAACTCTTTGCCACATTCAATGAAGACCTTTGCTTGGAGAGTCCCAAAGGAGGACCCCTGCTTGAAGGGTTCCCAAAGGGAGGACTGGTCTTTGGGGAGTCCCAAAGGAAACTGGAGAAGACTAGAACTCTCTGACCTTTCATCAACTTTGTCCTGTCTCTCACACAGGGCAAGTCATTGATCTCCATCAATAAGGAGAAAATCTTATACCAATGGGATTTGGGATAGGGGTTACAATTGTTCAAAAATATTAACATATAAAATTCTATGTCTCCATGTAGATCATGAATATTTGTCTCACCTGGGTTCTTCTCTAGCAATTGACTGTATTCATAGGATTTATAGATGTGATCACAACATTTATTGAACATAGAACAAAGTAAAAAGAAAAGATCAAGAACTACTTTATAGAGGAGATCCACTTTCAATTATCTGCTAAACCTTCACATGGTTGCCCTCCCAAATCCCGTGATCATGGGAAAGAAATAGGAGAAAGGATATGTCTGTGCTCCAATTCAGCATCATGGAAAAGGGGAAATCAGGGAACAGAGTGAAGGAAATCAGTTTTCACCCCTGCTCACCCATCCAGTAGGAATGCAAATAGCTGGCAGTTTGGACAACTATGGATATTTTCTGCTTGTTACTCCTGGATCTCATCTACACTCCAGGATCAGAATCACTCCTGCCTAATGATTTCTGTTTTTGTTTTTTTCCCTCATGTCACCATAGCTTCAGTGCAGCACTGGTAATGGTTCCTGCCCCTCCCTATGTGATTCAGGTCTCCTGCCATTAACATCTGTGGCAGCAGTCATTGCCCAGACCTGATTCCTTCATGGAAGGAGAACAGCAGGAAGACAGGACACCAACAGTGGACACCTTAGCATAGAGTTTTCATCCATGTTTCCTATTATGTATCTTCCTGCTCCGCAGCATATTCACACCATGGAAGCTTTGATTGTCCCCTCTGTCATATAGAACATTAGAGCATTCTCACTTCCAGTGGTGTGGTTTCTGTTTCCCTTGGAGAAAGCTACCTGAACTTTGTTGCTGTTGTGTTCATCTTTCATTCCAAAGAAGACCATGCCATCAGAGAAATGATGACATGACTTGCACTTGACTTTGTTTTGAGTGAGGGAGGGCTGTGCAGGTCACCAGCCTCACTTCTCCTCCTGAGCCATCTGAGTCCAGTGACCAGATATTCATCAGGATGACTAGAGATGGCCCAGGATGCTTTAGGAGCTCCACAGAGATTAAGAAAGATGATCAGAAGTACCAATTACATTCTAAATGAATGCCAGGTACCCCTTGCAGATCTTTGTCCTTGAGTCATTAATCTTACTTCCTTAGTGTACTCTACTTAGAACCATAGTCCAGGTTGAGAAAAGGCTGGAGTTGTGGATGAAAGTGCATTACTTGCAGATTTTGAAAGCCTAGGAATTCTCTACCTTGCAGATTCTTTATCTAGGCCATTGATAAAAGGATCTATACATTTAAAGTAATATTGAGTTTCAGCCTCCATTTAATGCATTAATGCATGGTTTATTTTAGATTAATAAGCCAGAATTCCCTGCTCCCCCCTCTGTCTCTCTGTTTGTCTATTTTTTTCTGTATTTTGCTGTTTTTCCCCTCCTTCTCAGACAAACCATGATTCTATCAATAATTTACAATGGATGCATATTAAGAGTAAATATAATTTATTTTTAGCTGTAACAACTCTTGATTCATTGTGACAACCTTTTGACAATTGATCTCTTTTCTATCATAACTAGAACTGGAAGGCCCATCAGAGACCACTTAGTTTGACCCTGTCATTTTACAGATGAAGAAACTGAGGCTCATGTAGGTTAAGTGGCTTGCCTAAGATCACATAGGCAGTAAACATCAGAGATGGGATGTAAAATCCAGGTCCTTTAATTCAGGGTCAGAACTCGTTCTACTGTACCATGATGCCTATTTAATAAGAAGGAAATATCATCTGAGGCATAAATAGGAATTCCTGCCTATGGGCCAAGCTTCACAAGCAATGCCCAGGGCAAGTTCATGGAAGGTACTCTCAGTTGGGGATATGTAATAAAAATAATAACAACAATAATAATGATGATAACGAAAGGAATAGAAAGCTTTTGTACAGAATATCTCATTGGGTGCTCACAATAACTCTGTGAGACAGGTAGTATTATTATCGTTCCCATTTTGTAGGTGTAGTGCCAACACGACATTCATAGAGCCTACAGCAACCATGAATATCCTGGTGCAATTCTGAATCATGAAATACCACAGACTCTCACATGGAAGATAGAACCAAAACATTTATTCCGACACCAGAAAGCCAAATCCATCACAGTAACAAAGATCTATACACAGTAACAATGCAGAGAACAACACCATCCCCAAGCCTTCCCTCTGCTAGGCTTCCAACAAACCAGCTCCATTAAACAAATCACAAACAAGCTCTCTCACTCATGCTAGCTAGCAGCCTCCCTGCCTGCATCCTTCCTAGTTCTGACTGCTCTCAGGACTAACTTCCTCTCAGCTCTGCTCTAGCTCTACCTCTTTCTGTTTCACCCATTCAGCAAACTCCTCCCACCACAGGCTCCATGGGACTCAGACTCATGTGACTTAAGCTTCCATGCGACCCAGGCAGATCACATGGGACTATTAATGAATGGGAAAGATCTTCCCATTTAAATGACCATTACAGTAGGGAATAAGATGCTGAGAAGGGTTAAGCGATGTTTGAGGCAAGATTCAGACTTGGGTCTTTCTCATTCCAGGTCCGTTGCTCTAACCATTATATAACCTAGCTGACATTAACGCCTGCAGAAAGATGGAGTCTCCCAGGCTGCTACTTGGGAAATTCTTTTCTCCCTCCTAAGGAAGTGTGCCATTCTATTTTAATTAATTTTTTTTGAAAACTAGGTGCTAAGTTCAGTTGTTTCTTTACATCTGTCATCCAATAAGTCTGATTATTTGGGTTGGGAGGGGACAGCAGTAAGCTCTTCAGCAAACTAATGCTGTTGAGGAGGGAATTGCAAGAAGATTTGAATAGAATGTTCCCCCCACCCCCCCCATCAGCCTCTCAAAGCATCATGTTAGAATATTAGAGCTAGAAGGGACTTTAGGGATCATCTCAGTCTTCTCACTTGATTTTACAGAGAAAGAAACCAAGGCCCCAGAGAGAGAAAATGACTAACCTAGAGTCACAGAGGAATGCATATTTAATTCTTCCTGAGATTTAAGCTGGGCTCAGGTGGAATTAAAATCAGACCAGATCTCAAAATTTCAGTCTGTTAGAGCTGTTGCTTAACCCCTTTATTTATAGAGGAAGAAACAGAAACCCAGGGCTAAGGGCAGAGCAGGGCCTGGAGTTGCCTGTCTGTGGACTCCTGGTCCAGCTTTCTTTCAGGAATTTTGTTGAAATTTGGCCTGAGAAAGGACCAAGACTTACTTGGAAAAGCACCAGCGTTTGCTGAATACCCAATTCTGGCCTCATGACTCAATGAACTCTTGAGTGAGAATGGCGTCCCAAGTATAATTGGATCCAAACTCATCTACCCCAGCAATGGAAGACCAATGTCCTCCTAAAGGGCTGTCTAAGCCTACTGTGGGTTGGAGATAGGGTGGGAACAGTCGATGATCTAGGTATTCACTGCCCACACCTACCCTCTCTCTGAGTTCCATTTCTCAGGAGCCAATATGACTCCTGATGGCACTGATGACTGGAGTTGGGCTTCTCTTCTTTACCCACAGTGGAGTCAGATCTTAAGTCCTATCATCTAAATTGACTTCCATCCTTTCTTCTCTCTTGCCTGCTGGGAATTTTACAAGATGGAGCTGGAGGTGAAGTCTAGACTGCAACCTGAAGTTGAACCACTTGTTTTTCTTTCTTTTTTTCTTCCCTCCTTTCTTCTCTCTTTTCCTTTTTCCCTCCCTTTCTTCCTTCCTTCCTTCCTTCCTTCCTTCCTTCCTTCCTTCCTTCCCAAACATTTGCAGATTACTCCCCTTCCATGAGAGGTGTCTTGTGACAAAGTAAAATAATCTAAAATAGCAATAGTTACTTTGTTGGAAAGTACAAGAAACATTTCATATCTGTAATACTACCCCCCCATTTAAAAAAAAAGTTAACAGAAATCTTCCCCTTCCATCTCCCCATTCCATTGAAAAGAAAAAGAGAAATAAATTATCTTGTAATAAATATTAATAGTCAAACAAAACAAATTTTCCCATTGGTTGTATGCATTATATAGAATCCCCAGGGCTTAGCACAGTGCTTGTAGTACCCAGGAGGCATTTAATAATGCTTGTTGACTTGATTTGACTTGCTGACACAAGGACCCATGATCCTAGGATGCTGCCCTGGGGGACCTTTACATATGAGAAAGCAAGAGGAAGCTGTGCCGGGAAGGATCTTACCTGAAGTGTAGCTACCAGATGTGTAAGAGGAGGAGAGATAGAAATTTAGCAATCTGGTAACTTCCTACTTCAAGTACTGTCAGTATCCTTCAAATTCTAGCACCCTTGGCAAAGCTCTAAACCAGCTATGGTTCTGGCAGGACCCTCCACTAAAGTTCCACTCTCTGTGACTCTGAGTCCTCTAAGTTAGACCAAAGGTTTGTTAAGTTCTGTTAGGTCTACCAAGGTAAAAAGAATTAAAGTATGGGCCTGGTGATGTTTGTTATCTGAGGAACAGTCTATTAAGTTTAGAGAAAGTATATTGCCAGGTGCTGCAGGGTGATGACTTTTTCAGTCATAGAGACTGAAAGAGAAGGGTTGTAATTAGAGATGTTGAAGAGAGTCAAATGAGATAGTAGGTATAAAATACTTTGTAAACCCTGAAGTGCTGTGTAAATGACAGCCATCATCATCATCATCATCATCATCATCATCAAAATTATTGTCATTGTCGTCCTCCTCTGACCTGATGACTTCATTTCCTGCAGAGCTCAAGCAATGTTCATAGAGCAAGACAAGGATATGCTGATAAGTATACAACAATTTTAAATTTTAAATTTGCATGATTAACACTTTAAAGTCCAGACAATCAACTTTATGTGAAGCACTGATTTCTAGTGCTTGCAGATTTCTGAAGTATACATATTGACAGTGAAGATTTAATGATCGGTTCTGGGATAGAGCTGGAGGTGGCATATCCCAGGCAGTAACCTGCTTCATTGGAGGAAGTCTTCACACCAATGAAATCTCAGATGCTTGAAATACTGAAGTAAGACCCTCCCAAATCATAAGATGAGTAGTGCCATCTTCCCTTTTCTTGAGAAATTGGGCACTGAAGGTTTGCAGTACGATATATGTCAAGGCCAATAACTACAAGTTCCAAATGTATTGCAATTTGCTCAAAGCTAAGTATAAGCTGAGATCATTCACATGTGGGTTTGGGCATTATTTGAGCCATCCAGACCTCATTCAATACGGAAAGTTAAGTGGGGACATCTCAGGGGAACTGATTTTGTCTCCAGAGATTTCTGGAATTTCCTGTTTCTGTTTGGACTGGAAATATCACATGGAGATCTCTTTTCTCTGAATATTTCAGCACTTCCACTTTGGATCCTGGTTTGACCCAGGAAGGCAGTGGCTTTTGAAAATGAAAAACACATACTTCTCAAAGTCTTCACAGGTTCTCAAAAGTCCTTAGAGTTATGACTGGCAGACTTGATCAGTTCCATCTTTGATTGGCTACATTGATCCTGTATAGCATTATCATTACAGCTGTCTGAAGGAGACCACTTCCTTCTTCAGATGCAACAACGTGCAGGGTTTTGTTAACCCTTTGTATTTGAGAATAAGGACTTAATTACAAACCTGAAAAAAAAGAACAAGAAAGAGAAATGAAGGATTGTTGATATGTTACTTTGTCTCCAAAATCTACAATTGTGTTCTCACTTAGTTGAAGGAAATATTCACTACTGAGTATTGCTAAGGTATAAATAGTCAGATTAAACCTCTGAGTATAATGAATACTCTTGGCTTGAGCTAAAGGCCAACAGTCTTTCCCTTGGTCACTGTGATGTGATGATAGATGTACAAGAGAATATATTCCTTTTTCTCAAGTGTCTTCTTCTCCCTTATTTACTCTTTTGCATCTCAAGTCAATGGAAATACTTTTGGCTCCTTTCTAGTGACATATCTAGAGCTTCTTTGTGTTGTGTACTCAGAGAAAAAATGCTGCCATGCGTTTAGGAGTTTGGTTTAGAATTAGCGTCATGCTTGGTGGAAAGATTGCCTTCTGAAGTCCTGCGTATTGACTCCATTTGCCTTTCTGCTTCATTAGTCATCAAACATCTTGTGGCCATGTGTGAACTGGGAGTCCTGTGGATTCCTGCTTAGCTCTGTAATTCTCCATCTTACTGTACCTTTTTTAGAGAAATATTTAAACTCCCTTTAGGCTGCTTCTGAATTGGGGACATTTAATGACAGAATTTAATAAGGGACATTTAATAATAGAATTTAATAAAGGACATTTAATAACAGAATTCTTTAGTCTAAGTCTATCTAACTAGGTAGCATATAGCAAAGCCCAGATCTCCATTTCCAGTCTAGTAGCCATATTTAAAGTCACCCTAATTTAAATAGACTGTCTACTTCAACCAAATAGATTTACTTTATGTATCTGGGCAAGCCTACATATCTTTTTGCCCTTGTATTTGGTCAGCAAACTATACAGAGAGATTCAAGGTTTCTGTTCTTGCCATTTTAAATCAAATTCTCTCTTCATTTTCATGACCTTATAATGATCTCCCCAGCTTTATTATGAAAAGGGCTTCTTTTTTTAAAGCCAGTTTTCTTTCACAGAAGAGATTGACCTTTGTGGTGACTCTAGAAACATGGAAAAGAGTCATTGCAAAGAGTTAACTCTCTTTGGGCAATTGGGCAACAGTTCATCCCTAACTGAAGTCTGGGAAAAAAAAAGACTGGGATGGGGATTAGATGTAAATAGTCAATGTTGTGTATGTGCATATATGGATAGCTTCAACATGCTGCAGAAGTAAGGAATATGTATCAATTGTGGTATTTATTTGAAAAGACGTACATAATTCTGGTTAGACATGGAAAACTGATGAAAGGACGATTCAATTGGATGGGGTTATTGGCTATTGATTGACAGAGCTCTTTTACCTTTGCCTGACTTCTATGAGTATTTTACCTTCTTTAGAAGCAAAACCAGTTAGTGGAAGGATAGCACCAGCTGAGTAGCCCTAGTGGGTCTTATAGTTTAGAATTTACTCTAGAAGACAAGAGGTAATGTACCAAAGAAGAACACTGACTCTTGAGTCAGAGAACTCCTTTTCCTCTTCTCTCTCTGGTTCTTACTGACCTGATTGACCTCAGGCAAATAACTTAACCTCCCCAGGCCTGGGTTTCTTCATGGGTTAACTGAATGGGTGTTACCTCACTCTAAGTGAGTCCCTGAGGAGGCCTTCCCCTGAAAGGTTAGGGTCTCCATTGCATCCTGGGCCATCTCCAGTCAGCCTGATGAATATCTGGTCACTGGACCCAGATGGCTCTGGAGGAGAAACTGAGGCTGGTGACCTTGAACAGCCCTTTCTCCCTCAAATCAAAGTCAACTGCAAGTCATGTCATCATTTCTCTGATGTCATGTTCTTCAAAAACGAAGGACAAACACAACCTGTGAGTAGACAAAGCCACCTGAATGGGGACCCAGCCAGTTGGGTAACTCAGCTTGTCCTCTCTCTTTCCCTCTCCCTCTCCTTCTCCTCTCCAAAGGAAGGTAAATTTTGATGGTCAGAAGCCGCCCAGTTAACAGGGTTTACTAGCTAGATTTCTTTTTTCTTTCTTTCTTTCTTTTTTCCTTCCTTCCTTCCTTCCTTCCTTCCTTCCTTCCTTCCTTCCTTCCTTCCTTCCTTCCTTCCTTCCTTCCTTCCTTCCTTCCTTTCTTTCTTTTTTTCACAAAACCTTAAAACCAGTTCACTCTGAAATTCATAGATTGGACCACAATAGTTCCAGTCCCTGCCTAAGTTCCACTTAATGGCTGTATTTTGGGCCCTCGTCTCTTAGAGTGAATGTCAAAGGTAACTGTTTCTCTTTGGAACAGCAACCCTGAGGGTCTTCCCCTCCCAGCTTGATTTTTTTTTAATTTTTTCATAATTAAAGGGGTCATCCCTTGACTCACTTCTGAAAGAGGCCTATTCACTGAATGGGTGTTACTTCCTATAAGTGAGTATCTGAAAAGGGCCATCTCCAGTCATCCTGATGAATCTCTGGATGGCTCTGGAGGAGAAACTGAGGCTGGTGACCTTGCACAGCCCTCCCTCACTCAAGTCTAAGTCAGCTGTGAGTCATGTCATCATTTCCCTTTTGTCATGGTCCTCTTTGAAGATGAAAGACAAACGCTACAAATGAAAAGGGGGTCAGAAGTGACCTGGGAAGATATGACCTCTGAGGTCTTCCCTCAATTAGATTTAAGATTTTGCTTTCATAAATTTCTAACAAGGATGGCTTTATTTCCAGCCTCATGAATTCAATATATTTTCCGCATAATCTTCAAGGATCCAAAGAACTCAGTGTGGTTCTGGGAGGTAGCACTTCTTCCTTGTCATCTCTTAAAAAAAATGACATGATTCTTTATCCTCTGAAAAACAGCAAAGGTAAACAGGCGGGTGTCCCTCTGAAAGAAAGAAAATAATTGCTACCCAGAGGTAATAATCAGGCACACCTTCCTCATTTTCAAAATTAAATTGTTTGAGTCACTCTAAAAAAATGATGGGAGGCTGGTGAGGGTGGAGGTAGGGATAGGGAAGTGGTTTTTTTCTTCCCCTGATTCTCATCACCATTGCCTGTAAACCAGAGAAATTTAAATTGTTTTAGTGTTTTAGAAGAAAGTATTCATTTTTGTTTCAAAAGTCATGTCATTTGATGAAATGACTTAAAAACTGTAAGCACTGCTGTAGTTTTCTTGAGAAGCAATGTATTAATATATAGCATTTATGTAGCACCAAAGTGCTTCTGAATTGATGAAGGGACATTAAATAACAGAATTCTTTGGTCTAAGCCTTTCTAACTAGGTAGCCTATAGCAAAGCTCAGATCTCCATTTCCAGTTTAGCAGCCATTTGTAATGTCATCCTAATTTAGATAGACTGTCTGCTCAGACCAAATAGATTTACTTCATGTATCTGGGCAAGCTTCATATCCTTTTTGCATCGTGAAAGTATTATCTTATAACAGCTCTGGTAGGTAGAAGCTATTGCTTTCTCCATTTTATAGATGAGGAAACTGAGGCTGAGAGGTTAAGCAACTTACCCAGGGTCACATAGGTAGTATATGACTGAAACTAGATTTGAACACATGGTTTTCTGATTTGAAGTCCAGTACTCTGTCCATTGCAACACCTAACTGCTTGCAATACAAAAAATTGAAATGGAGAGAATGAAAAATATAATCTGTATCATAGCATTTACTGTCTAGGGAGGAGAAAAGAAGAGAGAGGGAGAGATAGAATTCAAAACTCAAAATAAAAAAAGTTAAAAAATTATTTTTGCATGACATTGGGGAAAAATAAAATACTATGAAAAAAGAAATGGAGGGCATGATCAACCAACCAGACAAAAAAGACTTCTTTCATACAGTATTTGGAAGGGCATGATGTAGGGATGGATAATCAGTGTAAAAAATCCATTTCCTCTAACTCACTATATACCTATGGCCAGGTGCTGCTTATGAGGGACCTGGTGTGAAATACAGCTCAAATAGCTAATCCAGTAAGGGACGCTAACACTTTCTCTGTACTTGGGTTGGCTTTCAATCCTCTGAAATACTAGGACATCACAAAAAACCTAGTAAAGAAGGGACTTTAAAGACTGAACAGCTGATATGCCATGCTGCTATTTGGAATAGTTTTTCCTTATTTCTTTTGGCTAAGGAAAAAATAAAGAGCGCCACAACAATGGAACTTTTCCAAACGTCCTGATAAGATCTCCCTTCCCTGTCTGGAGCTGCCTGGTAAAGCAGTAGACTCTTAATCAGTAGAAAGAGGAAACAAGGTTTCCTTCCTAGAGTTGACCTAACTTCAATGAAGCTGTAAAATTACCTTTTACAAAATAATTTGGATGCAGCTAATTCAAGATAGATACCTTTTATAAAAATAATTGGTTTCCCCTTCAGTGATAGACTAAATTTAAAAAAAAATAAAACCCCTTGCTCTCATTTCAATGTGCAGTTTCTTAAGGGAAATACCTCCCTCCCCCAAGGGATAATGCAGTTAGCCCTGTGTTTGGTTATCCCAGTTCCTCAGTGCCATGATTATTTACATTTCAATGAGAAACGTGACATTTCACCAGGTAACCAAAGCAGGATTGGGAAGAAGGGAGGAGTGGTCTTCTTAGGCATATTCAGTGACAGAAATCCTTTGACTTAGTCCAAACTGAATTCTCACAAAGTTTCCATGACCAGAAAAGACTAACCAGATTTTCCTTCAAGAGTTCAGTAAGGCCTCCTTCTGAAAGAAAGAAATTTCTTCTTCAGTAAGAAACATAACTACAAAAGTGAGAATGAGAGGAAGGCCAGAAATGGGATGGGCAAAGATGGCAGTAACTATGAACTGGGTTTACAAAAAAGTCAAGGGAAGACCTGGGAGTTTGCTTCTCATTGGCTGTTTTGAATTGTGAACAAATCATTTTAACTTTTCATTCTTCCAACCCTCATTTGTAAAAGAGTTTTCATTAATAATATTGACGTAAAGTGCTTTAAGACTTAGTCATCGACTGGTGAATTTCTGTAGTATTTAAATCTGCCATTGCTCAGCAGATCCTCAGAATACCAGAATCTATAATTAGATTTGATAGACCATTGGTTCATCCCATTGAGTTCTTGTAAGCCCATAAGATCATAGATTTAGAGCTGGATGGAACCTCAAGATCATTTAATTTGTTTTTTTTTTTTTTTTACAGAAAAGTAAACAGGTTCAGAG
Organism: Notamacropus eugenii; assembly: GCF_028372415.1. Lineage (NCBI taxonomy): Eukaryota > Metazoa > Chordata > Mammalia > Diprotodontia > Macropodidae > Notamacropus > Notamacropus eugenii. The sequence goes on from NC_092875.1 coordinate 369,211,861, forward strand.
AAGTTAAATGATTGCCCATGGTAACACAGGTTGTGTATATATAACAAACTGGGGATTCAAATTTAGGTCGGATTTCTTCAAATTCAACCCTACCATTTAGTGTTCTTTCTTTTTTTCTTGGGGGTTAGGGGGCAAAGCAATCAGGTTAAGTGACCTGTCCAGGGTCACACAGCTAGTAAGTATCTTGAGATCATATTTCAACTCAGGTCCTTCTGATACAGGGCCAGTGTTCCATGCACTGTGACAGTTACTCCCATTTTGTGCTCTTTCTATTGTATCATCATATGGGTTACAATCTGTTAGTTGGGGAGTCTGTCTATAATCTAATTCCTTAATAAATGCTTGTTGATTGATTGAATGCTGCATATCTTGCTCAGCTTCTTTTTACATAATAAGTCGCCTATTATACAATATATTTACAACCCTTGATCTTCTATGGAGCTGCTCATTTTTCAGTTGGTCCCATAAAGAGGTGATCTTTCTATTTTATACTGGGTGACTACAAGCTTCTACTTTGCGTTTCATTGGAGACTACAATGAAAAATAGATCACTGTGGGCAGCACCGTGGCATTAAATATTTCTCTACTGATCTTTTTTGGGTAACTTTTCACTGATGTGCCTGAAACAATCCAGGTGGCTTTATATCTTCTGGTATTCTCCATTCAGGGTATTGGACAGTTATAAATTGGTGAGCAAAGTACAAGTTTCCCATTACCTTCTAGATCTACAAGCCAGTTCTACATACATTATTGGCAGTAATGTTCACTTTGCATTTACTTTGATTTGCCAAACTTCACTTCCAAGACAATCAGCTTGGAAACTCTGGTCCGCTTGAACTCTGGAAAACACTTGCAAACAAGAAATAATCATCAGTTAAAAATGTGTTTGCATAATTTCTTGCATGTGGTAAACATTATACATATTTATTAAATTGAATTAAATTTATGGCTTTCATTACTTTTTTTTAACATAAAATACTTCAATTCTAGATCATCTCTAAGATGTTCCATTATATAAGACTTTTAATATTTTGGTGCAACGAATTTGATAAGGAAAACTATTTTAGATATTTAAGTGAGATTCTTTCAACTGACAATAAAGTTGTCAGTCTAGTTTCAAAAGATGGGCAAAAATATAAACCCTCATATTTGGAAAATCATATTTGCACTCGACAAGATAAACATGGGATTTGATTGCAACAGTAGTGTTGACAAAGTTTACTTCCTCATAACCAGAAACCTAATGCTACAATTATTATCTGATGAGGGCCTCCACCTTCCCACTGACTCCTCCTCTTCAGTGATTCCCTTCCCTTTCAACCACACCCTTTCTGTGGTTATTTCCTTTGGGCCTCCTCTTCCATAGCTCTTTGCCAATTTAAGACTGTCCTTGAGGGAGTACTAAATCTCAAAGGGATTAAAGACTCAAACTACACTATCAGAATTATTCTTCACCCTCCTCCTCTGAACTCTGCTTACAAGTCTTTTTGATGCTTGAAAATTACATCTGTAGAGGAAGGAGTTGAGTTAGGAACAACTATTGGCTTCATAGACTTAGATTTTAAGATTATGACTGTAGAGTTACACGTAATGAGAATCTGGTCTTTAGAACTTACTTAGCTTAGTTAAATAGTATTTAATTTAGTTTCTCTAAGGATCACGCATGAATGAGTATTTTACTGAAAAGACATCTGGAGGATTGTTGATTTATTTACTTGGAAGTTAGGGGGCCTTGGATGGCCCCCCATATAGAAGGAATATTTGTATAACAATAAGTCTGTCAATTGAACTCTAATTGTTTAATTAGTTATGGAAAAAGATTTTTCCATAGAAGGGTCTGGAAACAATAAATAAATGAATAAGTTTTAAAAGTTTTGAGCTTCTTGAAAGGAAGGCATTGTTACATGTATTAATAATAATGTTATTTAAAATATCACTTGGTCAGACATGTGATTGATGGTGTAGAAAAACCCATTAATATAACATGATTTCTACCTTAAAAAAAATAAAGATTCAAGACATTGATATGCCTAATGCATTTGTGTTTATGTGAGCTAAGGGAAGAAATGGTAACATTTATGAACTTTTGATTCATTTTTTATTCTTGTTTTCCTTTACATTCTCCATCCAATCAGTTTCCAAGTCTTGTCGATTTCTCTTCCAAAACATCTCTCAAATCCATCTCCTCTCACCCACCCAGGCACTTCAGGCCTCCATGACTCCTCTCTTGGATGATTTCAGTGGACTCCTAATTTGTCTCCTTTCTTTCAGGTTCTTTCTTCCTGAATCCATCCTAGAATCACCGGAGACATAAATAGAAAGGACCTCAGAGGTTAAAGCCCCTCATTCTAGAAAGGAGGAGCCAGGTTTTGAGAGGGTGACTTGCCCACGATGCAGGATCACATAGGCAGTAAGCATTGGTGGAAGGATTTGAACTCAGATTCTCTGATTCCAGGGCCAATATTCTTTTTTTTTTTAACCATACCACAGTCCTCCATGCAGCTTCTAAGATACTCTTCCTAAGTCTTAGGTCTGACCATGTCACTCTCCTGCTCAAACATCTTTCTTTAGGGACTCCTCATGTCTTTTAGGATCAATACAAATCCCTAAATTTGGCTTTTAAGACCCTCTAAAATCTGGCTCAAATCTACCTTTTCTTCCAAGTTAATTTCATAATGATTCTAAACTTTGTTGAGGACTGTTCTTTATCTTTCCATCTCCCATTCCTGTGCACAGGCCACCTCTTCAGATTTGGAATGCATTTACTGCTTTGTCTCAGCCTTTTAGAATCTTTACCTTTCTTTATGACTAAGGTCATATACCTATTTCTTTGTAAAGCACTTCCTGATCGCCTCAGTTGGTAGGCCTCTTTCTCTGCATGATGACCTTCTTTTTAAAATTATCTCTATTCCTGGTGAAACATTCCCCGCCCCACCACTCCCCCACCCTGCTCTGTAGAATGAAAGAGGCCAGGATTGTTTTGGTTTTTTCTGTGCCTTCCCCTTCCCCCCTACCCCCCTCCAACCCAACAAAAGATCTAGCACCTAATAGGCATTTTACTAAATGTATATACAGTTGAAGATTTAGCTAAGTTCTGTTGGAAAGATAAATGACTAATCATGAGGTCATCTCTGTCTCTGTCTCTGTCTCTCTCTCTGTCTCTTTCCCTTCTTTGTCTCTTTCCCCACCTGGTTTCTCTTTCTCTGTATCCCTTACTCTCCATCCTATCTCTTTCTCTTGCCCTGCCTCTGTATCTGTCTTTTTCTCCCTCCCTGTTCTCCCCCCTACTCTCTTTTTGTCTCTTTCTCTCTGTTTCTCTATCTTTGTCTCTCTCCTCTGTTTCTCTGCCTCTCTCTCAGGCTTTATAATTACTCCCTGTGTGATGTTTGTCCTTCCTCCCCTTCTCTAGGCCTCATTTTCCTCATTTGTAAAGTAGGGTACTATGTTTGATGATCCCTCCCAGCCCTAAATCCTATAATCCCATCATCCTATGCCACTAAAGGGGGAGGGGAGGAGCATTCAGTAAATGGTATCTTATTTTATGACCATTTTGTGTATGTGTGTGTGCTTTTTTGCCTTCCACAGGATCAGGCACAGAGATCTATTATTCTAGAGTATTTACAAAGTCCTTAGGCAAACTGAGTCTTCAGTTACTTTAGATACTCATATGATAAAAACAAACATGCCTAAATGTTGTTAAATCATCAAAACTCATCCTTTGCTTTAGGACCAGCTTCAATAAAACAGTTTAGGGACTCACTCAGCAACGTGGTAGGAGAATGCCTTTAATGAGCTGGAAAATCAAAATGAATAATGCAACATGAAAGAGACATGTTTATGTAAGCTTTGTTCAGAGGCTGAAATTTCAGTTACACACACACATACACACACGAACACGCACACACATATCCATACATACTCAAAGAAAAAAAACACTCATATACACCCTCCCACACTCACCCATCCAGCTCCCGCATCCCTATACACATTCACATACATGCCTTGTTATTTGCTTCAAATCTAGGTATATTCAAAATTGTAAAATTTACACAGAGACTGACCACTGGATTTAGACTCATGAGAGCTGAGCTCAAGTTTGTTGCTCACTAGATTGTGTGACTTTGGGTGAGTGATTTATTCTCTTTGAATCTCAGTTTCTTCATCTGTAAAATGGGCATAAAGTTCTTACACTAACTTTGTAAAGTTAATAAAAAGTCAAAAGGCTTTCGGAAAGGTCAAGTGAGATCTTGTAACTAAAGCATTCTTGTAAAGCCCTCTAGAAATATGTTTATTATTCTGATATTTATCTCTTTCAGAGTACTTTATGGATAGTGTTTCTCTAATTCTCAAAAAATCTTTGAGATATAAGAAAAGGGGGAACATAGTATTTCCATATTTTTAAGGAGAGAACCATGATACTTTTAAGTTATTCACCTATACTACTATTACCACTACTACTATGGTAGTCCTACTGTACTAACCATAGAAAGTCAGTTGTAATAATGAAAAAACAAAACAATAGATAGTCTTGTTAGCTCTTTACCTTGTGGCTTGCTTCAGTCAGTGACATAGACTCTCCAGGGTAGATTTCAATCCAATCCAACAAGCATTTGTTGGACTTACATGAAAGAACTATTATTTTGACATATGTGTTTTTGTTCCTTAGTTTTTTGCTTCATAATGAAATAATAATAATAACTAATATTTATATATGTGCCAAATATTGTGCCAAGCACTTTACAAATATGATTTTATCCTCACAACAACCCTGGGAGGTAGGTACTATTATGTCCATTTTCCAGTTGAGGAAACTAAAGCAGACAGAGTCTTAGTGGCCTTTCAGAGTCATATAACTAGTAAGTATCTGAGACTACATTTGAACTCAGGTCTTTGTGACTCTGGATATAACGCTCTATCCACTAAGCTACCTAGCTGCCTATGAAAGACCTATGTGATTTTCTTGCTTTGGCATTTGTTAGAATTCAATCTCAGTTATACTCTCAGACTGCACATTTGTACTTCACTCATATTATACACAGTGTCCCTCTGTTTTCCTGCTTGATCATTTGAGGATCATTGAAAGATATGAACTATGTGGATTTTCTATCAAACAACAGACCTCTTCAAAACATCTTTAGTGTCCCTCAGTTGAGTTGTACTAGATGGCATCTGAATTCTCATCTAATTCTGAAATTTTGTGATTCCTACCATCACTGCTCTCAGTCTTAGGCTACTACGGTAGCTCAGTTTAGTCAAGTGATCTCCCTACCTCCATTCTCTTGCCTGTTGTAGCCCATCCTTCAGATTACTGCAAGAGTAATCTTAACTAATGCAGATTTGAAAATGGATGGAAAATAAAACAAGTTCCTTAGTCTGGCATTTAAGTTCCTGAACAATTAGGCTCTAAACTACAATTCCACTCTTTTTTCACACTATTTCCCTCCTTCTCCTCTATGCTGTTTCCAAACTGGACTATCCACTCTTTTATAAGTGTATCTTCTCTTTCTCATGCTTTTCTTCCTCTGAGTTTTTGCTTACCTATCTTTTAAAACTCAGTCCAAATGTTCCCTCCTCCCTAAGATCTGCCTAGTGGGAGTGATTGAAACATATCACCTTGTATGCTTTTTGTATGCTTATCATGTTTGGTTTTCTTATAGAATTATTACAAGTTTCAGCCCTCCTGCTAGAGTGTAAGTTCTTTGGAGTACATGGAGTGTTCAGGAAGGACTAGCACCTCTGGCATGAAAGCTTGCTGAGCCCTTTTCAGGGCTGCTCATCCATCTTTGGTGTCCACCTGCCACCCAACTTGTGGTTCCAGAAGTTGTAGCATGTGTAGTTGCCACGCTGTGGTAAAATTGTCTCTGCAGATGGGCTAAATCAGGCTGAAGGTAACTGACAGGGCTCAAACCTGGTGAATTAGGCAGGTGTCTATCCCAAGCATGTAAAACTTTCCCTGGTCGAGAAGACAAATGAGGACAATTTTTTCCAATGGCCATGAAGTTGGTTAAAACAGATGGTGTAGAGAACTTAGAACTTGGTCAAACACTGAAGATGCCAAGGTTATCCACTGTATCCTGGGCCACTGTGGCTTGTCTTGACTTTTGTCTTGCCCCTGGACTTCAACAACTCTGGAAGAAATAATGAGACTGATGACTTTGTGCAACTATGCCTCACTTAAATCCAATTGACCCACGAGGCACTATACCACCCATGATGTCATTGGTCCTCTTGGAAAATGAAAAACAAGCAACAACAACCATAAGTTCTTTGGGGGCAGGGACTATGTCTTAATTATTTTGTATGTCTCTCTATTCCTACTATAGTAATTTATGTTTATTCTTGACTCAAAATGTTTTTAATTCGAAGTAGAACTTTTAAAAACACTCTGAATTTCTGGAAGGAAGCAAAGTGTAAGTACAGGTATCTTTTAAAATTAGGAATTTACCAAGATTTTAGAAAACTCTCTGTCCTTTTCTCCCTCAGGCTGTGAAAAATGATTTGCGATTGTTCATTTCCTGAATTTGTATTAAAGGGGGTGATGCTCCTCTTCTGCAAAAAAACTTCAGTGCTCCCTATTCCCTAGAGAATGGTCTACAGTTTACTGCGCATCTTCATCAGTAAAAATATTTTGAGCATGTATCTCTAATATAGGTATATTTTGTCATTTTTAAGTTATGTATATATTATTTTATCAGTAAGTGTATATATTATCAAAGAGACAGAAATTGAAATTAAAAAGCATGAGAGAAAGATGAAATTATTTTTGATCCTAGGTTAGTGGAATTTGTAGATTAAGAGTTGTATGGCCAGGCTTGTACTTTAGGAATAATAATTTAGCAGTTGTAAAATTGGATGGTAGAGAGACAGATGAACAGGCTATTGAAATAATCCTGATGAAGTTATGAAGGCCTAATAGAAGGGTGGCTATCTGAGTGACTTGTAAGGGATAGGTAGAAAAGATGTTATGGAGATTGAAACGATAAGATTTGGTGAGTGACTGTGATATGTGGGGTAAGGGAGAGGAAGGAATTGAGGATGATACAGAAGTTGTGAACCTAGGTGACTTGAAAGCATAGTAGAGCCTTAGACAGATGTAGGAAAGTCCAGAAGAGGGGAATACTTTGAACGAAACATAATGTAATGAGATTTGAAGTGCAAATTGCAACCCATCCACACCTACCCAGCCTGTGCTACTCACTCTGCCCTACAGAAAATGAAAAGGGATGAAGGGTTTTACTGACTGGCCACTGGATACTTGCTCTGGATCACAGAGTTCCTCAAAATCCAACCAAGGGGCCTTTGCTGTCATGAGAAAGTGTTGTGTGGAACATAGTGTGAAGACATTGGGATATGTGGGAAATTTTGCCTGTGTAATTGCTTCAGGTGCATGTAGGGTCATGGTCAAGTTATAACTGCCCTGAGGTTCAGCTCCCTACTTCAACCAGAGGAAGTCATTAGTTGGAGGGGTGGGAAGTAAAGGAGTAAGGGTGAAGGGGGTAGTATAGTTGTCTTGCAGATAAGCTTATGATTGAATATAAGTAGGATGCAACTCAATTTCTCTCCTTCTGTAATATTAATTAAAGATCTTCCTGCCCATTAATAGGCCTCAGATACCATTTGTTAATTTCTAATGAGGCACTGGGTCACAAGGGTCATGCTCTCCAGCCTTGAAAAGTGTATATATACTCTGAAGTGAGGTTTTACTTTGGGGCTTTCTTTGGAAGAAAGTTCATATGCCAGATGGGACTCTAGGCAGCCGTTAAGAAGACCCCCCCAGCTTTGAAAACTCAGATGTTGGTGCTTCTCTCTCTGGTAACTATGTAGGTATGTAATTGTCAGACAGTCAGATCTGTCTGTTGATCTGTGCTGTATGTATTGTTTATGGTCAGACAGTTAGAAGCCCTGTCTGTTGGTCTTTATTTCTCCCTCTTGGTCAATGTAGTTAAAAAAGATTGTTGACCCCTCAAAACTTGCTTTCCTTTTAGAAAAGCGAATCTAAGAACCTGTGCATCAGGTCCTCCTGTGTATGCTGGGGTGCTTAATGCTATACCCTCTCACTGGTTAATAATACTCCTCTTCCAGTTATGTCATGGCTTCTACTTTTGACACCACTGATCCAGAGGGTAAAATTTAAACTTCTGACATTTGATGCTCTCTACCGTTTCACATTTCTCTATGCCTATTATTTTCTAAGTCCTCTCTTCTCCAGATAATTCCAACCACACCCTGTCACTTTACCATACTCTGGTTTTTATCCCCTGTGTACCTTTGCTCATAGTTTTCCCTATGCCTTTAATGTCCTGTCTTCCCCTCCTTCACTATTGGAGTCTAACCCTTTCTCCAAAGCTCAACTGAGATCCCAGCTCCTCTATAAGGTCTTACTTGTCATCACCCTCACTGGAAGACACCCTCCCACTCCCACATCCCTTTACTTTGCAATGCACCTTGTTTGTATATGCCTTGATAATATGTGGACTGGTTGGACAAAGTTACTTCTAGAACTATTTCCAGCTTTCAGATTCTGTAATTCTTCTTCATTGCATATATTATAGTCATTTATGCTTGTGCTTTATCTCTATGCTAGCTCCAGGAAGACAGAGACCATGTCATACATCTATCCCAGCACCTAACATTAAATTGTGTACAGGGTAGGCACTTAATAATTGTCTGTTTAAATGAACTGAAATATCCTGTGATCTACCATCACATTTCCTGGTGAATTAAAGTCTTTTAATGTTGGAAGTCTTTGAAATTTGAATTTCATATGCTAGGTAACGCAATTACTATTTTCACTTAAATACAAACTTTCATCTAAGAATCTCAAAGTCTTATGATGTCAAATGATAATTTTTCTATTTAGTTTGTTAGCATACTTGCTTAAGACCACACAAATTAGGAAAGATCTATAAGGTGGTTTTTGTTTGTTTGTTTTTTAGCTTTGAGCTAGTTTTGTTTCCTTTCCAGAGCTAATAACCATATTGTTCCAGGACCAAAGTATGTAGTCCCTGCAAATTGGACATTTAATTACCATATTGTCCTTCCAAAATTTTGTGGCTCTAAATCCAGCACAGGGGAATTCAGACGGAATGATGGATAAGTGGTATGACGGAACTTCAAAGGTTCAAAGGATGATCAGTTGATGGGAATGTTGTATAAGGGATCAGGTCATGATTAGACTGTATGATCTGAGTGGTGTCTTCCAATTCTGAATTTCTCTGACTTATTCTCACTTGCAATAACAGTAGAAGCTTTGGATTTCTTTAATTTGAATCTACACTTCTAAAATATTCATGGAACTCAAATGACTTTTTGCTAAATATTGTAATATTGTAAAAGTCTGTAATATTGACTCATGAAAAACTTTCTTATGTAATGATACTTCTGCCCAAGTCTAGGACAGTTTTCCTGAAGGACAGCCATGTGATTTTGTATTTTCTTCTATGTAAGGGCACATGACTTCTATTTGACTGAGAGTTCTCTGAGGCTAAGATGCTGTGGATGGCGTACAAGAAGGAGATATATCTTCAGATTTTTGGAGAGGTTAGAGAAAGGCAAACATAATCTTTTTTTTGGAGACAATTGAAGTTAAGTGACTTATCCAGCATCAAACAGCTAGTAAACATCTGGGGCTAGATTTGAACTCAGATCCTTACGACTCCAGAGCCAGTGCTCTATCCACTGTGCCACCTTGCTACTCTCAAACACAGAATTTTAATAACAGATTAGAGATCTCCCTGAAGCTATAGACATGTGAGGATGCCAGTCTCTACCACGTCCCCGAGTTCCAGTACTTGCAACCTTAGAGACTGCTGAGAGGCTTTTCTCCTATCCATTAGTTACATCACCCTCACCTTGTTTGAGCTGAAGTTTTTTAATGTCTTGTTCCTAAACCAAAGACCTTATTTACTCTGGTCTATTCTATGGTCTAATCTGTATACCTTCTCCAATTTCTGTTTACTGTTTACTTTGATAAAGTGGTTTTTTGTGATGATCTTTTGGGTAACCAGTGTTTGATGAGAGGGAGCTAAGCTGCTCATAGTAAGCTAAGTGTTATCTTCACTTTGAGAATGCTGAGGAAAAAAAATGTCTTTTATTTGTACCTCTGAACCATCAGTACCTGATGTGTGGTAAATAGACTTAATTCTAGCTAGATTTCCCTCTTGGAGTTAGCAGTTTGCTTCACCATTGGAGTGGTCACAAATCCTTATCCCAGATAATGCTCCCTCCTGTGTGTAAGTGCAGTCCACATGGGAAATTGCTATATATCCACAATATTTACATGGATAGATATATGATCTTGGATCTGGCCCACTCTGTCTCCAAGGAAGATTGTGAGTTCTAACTGTGAAGAATAGGAAGAGGGTTGGGCCTGAACCACCACAGGCAGGATCCCCCAGGATCCAAGAGAAGAGATTGCTCTTATCTGTCTCTGTGAAATGGAAATCGGGGGCATTCAGGGGCCCAGAACCTCCACAGGTAGACATGGTTTAGAGGAACAGTGCTGCCTCACCTAAATCCAATTCACGTGCAAGCCAAGACATTGCCCTTGTGATATCATTGGCTCTCTTTGAAGAAGGACAAACGACAACAAAAACAACAGTGTTCATCTCACAAAATGAAATCACAAGAATTTTTGAGAGTGGACTGTTCATATTTATAAAATTCTAGATTCAGAAGTGGAAAAAGTCTTACACCCATCTAGTTAAAACAACTGATTTTATAGATGAAGACGTGGACCTAGAGAAAGGAAATCTGATATGATGAAGTGATGATTTGCCAAAGGTCATACAGGTAATAAGTGGCAGAATTGGGGGTCATTGATCAGAGTTGTAAGGTGATAGTCTGAAATAAACCTTTATGACCATAAAAAGCTAAATTGAAATATAGCCTTTTATGCTGCAGGGATCCTAGGGACTAATGAATATACACACCAGGGCTGTGACTTGGTCCAGTGATTCTGGAAAATAATTTGGAATTATGCTAAAAAAAAAAAAATGACTGTAACGTATGTAACCTCTGTCTCAGAGATTCCACTGCTAAGCATATGACCTAAGGTCATAAAAATATTCATAGTAGCATTTTTTTTTTGTGATAGCAAAGAATTCGATGCAAAAATCGCTTGAGGATTGCCTAATTGAACTGGTGCATAAATGTAATGGAATACTTCTATGCCGTAAGAAATTATGAATATGAAAGATTTGGAGAAGACTTATAGGAAGTGATGCAGTAAAGTAAGCAGAATTAGGAACACAATATAACTAATAGTAACAAAAAATGCAAATGGACAGAACAACAACAACAAAAAAAAATGACATTCAATTAGAATGACCAAATTTAGATCTAGAAAAGAAATGAAAAAATGCATCCTCCTCCTTGCTTTGCAGAGGTGGTGATTATAGGTTGGAAAAATTGCATATGCCATCAGAATCGGTTGATATATTGGTTAGCTTTGTGTATTGTCTTTTTCTCTATTTTTTCTACTTGCTACAAAGGATGACTTGCTGGGGGAGAGAGATATTTTGAAATGAGGATTATATAAGGACAAAGGATATCTAAAGTTTTTTAAAAGAAAAAAGAATACGCATACAAACAAAATAATCATTGGGAAAATTATTTATAATAATAAAAAATATATATCCATTTATATAAAGTAAGAAATTTTAGTATGACTATCATTTCTTTTTTTAAAAATCTATAAAAACATAGCTCTAGTTTTAATATCCAACAAGCTTACGGAATCCATCAATCCAATTTGACACTGTGAGGTCAGCAGTCACTTGGAACCCACAGTTGCTTAACAGTTTAAAATTTGGCATCTTTGTTGCCAGGGACAAACCAGGAGCTAGCCCTAGGGGCAGAAAATTCCAGTCCTCACAGATCTTCCCCTCTTTTTTTTTGTGGGGCAAGATTCATCATCAGCCTTTCCAACATGGTTCCATAGTGAGTAAAATAAATTCACTCAGTCATCCAGGGAACCAAGCCAACTAACCAAACCAAAGAAAAGAGAATGGGGAGCAAGGGGCAGGGAGACCTGTACTGCTTTTCCTTGATGTGGTTTAAATAGTAAGTTGTAGAAATTGGAATAGAACCAGAAGGTGATGACAAAATACTGCTTGAATATACAATGGAAGGGCTTGTCTCCTGTTCTCACTCTCAACCCCGCCCCACCCCCCCAACCCAAAGTGAATTACTTAGCACAACAACCTGTATTTTCTAGGTTAGCTGGAATATGTGACCTAAAAACCACTCTCTAGGGACTTGAGCTTTTGTAGCCCTAAACCTGATTTATTGGATCAAATGTCTAGTGTTTCTGACTGATTTTAAAAATGGAAATGAATCAGCAGAGCGTTCCTCTGAGATCTGAAGCTAATTTTTTTGTCCTCTTTTTGCATAAAGATGATATTAGGAGATATTTAAATTAGTTGGGAAATGTGACATAGTCAGAGACTTGATTTAAACTTTAAAATTCAAAGCTTCAAGGCAGAGAAATCACTGAGCTTTCTGAACAACATAGGCCCAGATTTAATTTAATATCACACTTTAATTTCCAACTTGTTATCCTACGGAGAGGTCATAGATTAGCAACTTAAGGCATTGGTTTAAGGTCAATGTATAATCCACTCTGTTGGTCTCCTAGGAAGGGAACCTGTAAATTCTCTAGAACACCAATGAAGTAAATAGCCTTTGGTCTTTGATGGAATGGTCAAGTGGTAAGTTTTCTAGACTGAAGCTTGTAATTAAGATGCCAAGGGCAAGGGTGAGGAACGGAAGGGGGAGGCACGTTGGGAATTCTGAGGAAATGAGGATCTAGCTAGTACATGTTACTCCAGTCTTTGCTATGTGACATCCTAACCATCAATTAGCAAAAAAGAAAGTATGAATTGTGTCCAGCTGAATTTCAGAAATAACTCTCAAATTCTGGAACTCTAAAGGAACAGACCCATAGATTTAGAGATAGAAGGGGATTTAGATATTAAGGAGCTCATTTCCATGTAATATGAGAAAACTAAAATCCAGAAAGGATGAGTGATTTGTCCATGGACATGAATGAGTGTCAGGTTTATTATTCAAACCCATGTCTTCCTGATTCTAAGTCCAGCTCTCTATCCACTTTACCACTAGATTAAATTTAATTTCTTTGGCATTTTTCTTCTTTTGGTTTCTTGGTAATTTTTTTTCTTAAATTACACTGTTGGTTGATTAAATTTAGTTCAAGAGCTGCACAAGGTCCCACATGTCTGTGATCCCAGCAGCTGGGAAGACTGAAGCTGGTAGTTTCCTTGACCTTGAGTGTTCTGAGTTACACTGATTGTCCACACTAAACCCAGGATCAATATGGTGAGTTTCCTGGGAGTAAGGGGTCACTTGTTCGCATAAAAAAAAGGAGCAGGAGGGAAAGATAGGGAATAAGGATTAATTAAGTTCTTATTAAATGTCAGGCATTGTGCTAAGGGCCTTACAAATATCATCTCACAAAAACCATGGGAGGTAGATGCTATCATTATCCTCAATTTGTAGTTGAGGAAACTGAGACAGACCTACCTAGGGTCACCCAGCTAGTATGTGTCTAAGGCTGGATTTGAACTCAGGTCTTCCTGAGTCCATGGAGGGATGAAACAGCTCTGGGTTTGAAATGCATCAGGTCAAAACTGCTGATCAGTAGTGGGATCAGGCCTGTGAGTAGCTCCTGTTCTTCTAACTAGAGTAAGATAAGGAGGCCTAGTATTTAAAAAACGACAGTTTAACAAAAACTTATTAAGTGTTTACATATACTGCAAAAGGCACTGTGTTAGGTGTAGCACTAAAGACAAAATGGAAGAGAACAGAATGGTACATTCTTTATCATTCATTCCTCCACTAAAGTCTAATTTCAGTATCTTATGGTAGATGGAAGGGATCTTGGGTTCTAGAAAGTCATTATAAAGAAAGCACTAGCTCTGGTAAGTTTTACCAGGCTAGGAAGACCTCAGGTACAGACTAGTATTTGAGAGAGGTCCCCAATGGGCTGGACTCTAGGATATGAACCTTCCTGACCCCAGCAACTCGTGAAATTGTCTCTGAGACATAGAGCATATGTGAACATTTTCTTCAGTGGAGAAGACTCATATGAGTAAAATCACAGATCCCTGAAGTATTGAAGTATATAGATGGGTGGCCAAGGAATCACTGTTCATTGTTGTTTGGTCATTAAGTTATTAAGGAAACCAATTACACATTTTGAAAAAGTATGGGTCTAGAAATGAAAGCAATCTGTGTGCTTGCGTTGAGGCAGCCTATCCATACTAGGCTTTTATCATTCATTTACTATGACAGCAGAGACAAACACCCCATTGTGGTGGGTGGAAACAGCAGAATTAGGGCCTTTGTCTCTTTCATTAGCCCCATTTCTGTCAGAGCTTGGCCCTTGAAGCTGTATCAAATGACAGGCTTTGGCTTCTCATGTAAAAATTGCAGCCATTCTGCTACGTTCTGTGGAGCTTCCTCTACCACCCACTGCTCTGAAAACTGGCAGGACTGAGAAACTGGAACAGTTCTCCACATCATGCCACAGATTTAGAGGTTCTTAATGTCACAGAAGTAGGAGGAAAAAACCTCAAAGGAAGTGTCAGAACTCCACATGCAGAACTAAAAGGGCAGTTGGACAGTTTGAAGAAAAAGGAAACTTCTGCTCCAGGAGCAAGCAGATACTGCAAGAAGTTTGTTCTTCCATTGATGTGCATTTATGTGGACGTAATACATGTTCTAACGTAGTCTAGAATATTAGTGTGCATTAAAAAGCATGTCCCCAAAGTCTTAGCTCGAATACATACTAATATATTGTTATATACTACTGCAGAATATGTGTTATACTCACATATAGCTCACAAACAATGCAGTTTTTAAAGCACTTAGACTTTGGGGGCACCTTGTATGGTATACCGTATTTTATATTGTATATGTTAATATTATGTTAATAGACATTATAAACTATATGTTCATAGTAGTATGTTTTATCTCATATAATATATACCATGTAACATATTAATGTATATCATATGATTTAGAGGCAGCTATGGAGAAGCGTTGGCCCTGAATCAGGAAAACTTGAGTTGTTGTATGACCTAAGTCAGTCACTTAACCTCTATCTGTTTTCTCAACTGTAAAATGGGGATAATAATAGTATCTACCTCTCAGGGTTGTTGTGAGTATCAAATTTAATATTTGTAAAGTGCTTAGCATAGTGTCTGGCACATAGGAGGTCCTTAATAAGTGCTTGTAAAATCATATATATATATGATATACCACATGTATGTATATATGTAATATGTTAATACTATTTAGTAAACTACATACAGATATTAATATTAGCAAAATTATATATTGAATAAAATTCAGTGCTGTGCTTGAGCTAGCTCATACTGACTCAGAAACACCAATTGCTAAATTTTCAGGGTGAGCATTTACACCTTTGAAATTGGCTAATATTACAAACCAGGTTTGATTTCTTGTTTTATTGATTATCTAGGCTTAAGAAAATGATGGAGAAAAGCTTAATAATTCAAATTAAACTTAAAAGTATGTTGTATGAACATTTTTTAGAGAGCTGTTATTAAAATTAACCATACATCCCGGAATATATTACAAACAATATTGTATTTATAATATATTAACTTAAATAGTATAAAGCATACTGTGTACTTATGTTAGTATATCTAATATATTTGATAATATGCATCATGTTGTAAAATAAATAATACTTCAGTATATATTATGTTATAATATATGTGACTATAATATAATATATATTATTATAATATAAAACAACTGACCCAGGATCATATATAGCTAATATGATCAGAAAAGGGACTTGAAGATTCTACACACACATTATTGAACATTGACACAAACATATCACTCACAAAAGACACACTCCAATGCCTCATCAAAGGCTGGAGGTGACCTTGGAATATTAAAGGCTTGGCCAACAGAGCAATAACTCTGCCATCTCTCCACAAAACTGGGAAGGTTTTACAGTGAAACCTGGGGTCAGACTACATGGTTCACCTGAGGACTAGCTTAGGTAGGTTTGGAGAGGCATTTCATCTAAGGTTAGATCACCAGTTGATAAAATTTCAAGTGTCAGAGTAGGTATGTATATGGGTGTGTGGGGTGTGTGTGTGTGTGTGTGTGTGTGTGTGTGTGTGTGTGTGTGTGTGTGTGTGTGTGTGTGTGTGTAAAGGAGCAAGTATAGGGTTGTGGCTAGAAGGCTGGTCTCACAATCAGCAGGTAACTGGTTTCAAGTCTACTTCCATCACACACTGGTTGGGTGATCCTGAGTAGATCATTTAACCTCTCAATACCTAAGGTAACTTTTAAAGACTGAGTTGCATTCAGCTCTGTGTTTACTGTGTTTACTGACCTGTGTTTACAGAAGGAGTTTTTACCCTGGACATTCTCCACACTAATGAAATTAGGTTTTTCAAGATTCAGGATGAAGCACAGGTTTTTACATGGCCAATGTGGGACATGATTTTACTTGACTATGCATATTTCTTACAACAGTTTTACTTTTTTCTTTTCTGTAAGGGATTGGGGGTAAGGAGAGAAAAGAAATACCGTTAACAGAAATAGATTAAAAAAGCAAATAAATAAAAGAAAATCATAGGTCCAGACCCCTCAAAATGTGTATATATTTTCATATAAATATGCATGTGTTCATACATATCTAATAGTTCTGTTATTAAAAATGTTGTTATAGTTGGGAGAGATATAGTACAAATGAAGGCTGACCATAGGCAAAATTATGAAGTAGATGACACAGAATGAAAAATGTCTGTTGTGGAGGCCCTTCTACCTTAGATTTTTGCTGTTCAGGGCTCCTTACATAGTACCTTGACTGTCCAAGTTATTAACCACCCCTACCCTACTTCACCAATGAGGAGTAAAGTAGTACTAGTGTCTGAGTAGTAAAGACTCATCAGGCATCAATGTCTGCTGCATTTGGACAGAACTCAATAGGATCAGGGCTTTAGAGAAACCATGCTGAGGGTGATCCCACTTTCTCACAGGCTGAGATGGTATGAAGAGAGAGAGTCTCCCCAAAGTGTAAATACATTGTATTTCTGTTATTATTTATCTTGGAGTAAATATCCCTTTGCAAAAGCTAACTGATGTTAAGTAATTAAGTGATCCCCTTTGATCCAGCAATATCCTTGCTAAGTCTATATACCAAACAGATCATTAAAAAGAGAAAAATACCTACATATAAAAAACATTTATAGCAGCTCTTTTTGTGGTGGCAAAGAATTAGAAATCCAGGGGATGCCCATCAATTGGTGTATGAATGTAATGGAATACTATTGTGTTACAAGAAATGATGAGCAGGCAGATTTCAGAAAAAACCTGGAAAAATTTACATGAACTGATGCTGAAGTGAGCAGAACCAGGAGAACACTGCACACAATAACAGTAACATTTTATGATGATCACTAGGAACAATTTAGCTCTTCTCAGAAATGCAACGATCCAAGAAAATTCCAAAAGACTCATGATGGAAAATGCAATTCACATCGAGAGAAAGAATGGATGGAGCCTGAATGTAGATGGGAGCATCCTATTTTCAGTTTTTTCCCCATGACTTTTTTCTCTTGTTCTATTTCTTCTTTCACAACATGACTAGTGTGGAAATATGTTTACGTGATTGCACATGTATAACCTATGTCAGATTGCCTGCTGTCTTGGGGAAAGGAAGAGGAAGGGGGGAGAATATTTGGAACTGAAAATCTTTCAAAAATGAAATGTTGAAAATTGGCTTTACGTGTAATTGGAAAAAAAATAAAATCTATTAAATTAAAAAAAATAGTTAAATGGAATTGAGGTGGGGGAGCGGGTAGTCACTGGCACCTACCCATGGGAGGAAGAGACCCAGAATGAAGACTCAATCAGGGCACCCCTAGAACTTGAGGGAGAGATTCAGCTGGCACAGTTCTAGGCTAGTAAGCCAGATCATACCTATGAAAGAGACAAAAAATCATTTGACAATTAAGAAATCACTGGTTACTTTGGAGTCAGCAGTTTCTTTTGAATAATAAAGTGAGAAGTCAGAGTGCCTAGCTTTAGAAAGAGAGGAGAGGAAGTAAAGGCTCTTAGTGTAGACAGCTTTCCTAAGGAATTTAGCCAAGAAAGAGAAGAGAAATACAGGACAAGAAGCTGAAATGGTAGATCAAGTGAATTTTTTTTTTTTTTTTTTTTTTTAGGATGAGGGAGATGTGTATATTTGTAGATAGCAGGGAATGAATCAGTAGACAGGAGGAAACTAAAAATTAGAAAGTGTACATAACAGTGGGGGCAAACTGCTGGAGCAGACAGGAGCAGACAGGAGAGGAAAGAATCAAGGGTACTCGTAGAGGGATTGGCCTTGGCAGAGAGGAAGACCACATGGAAACTGAGGAGTGATGAGAGCTCTCAATAAGGCTGACCATGGTGACCAGCTTCAAACTACTGGTGATGAAACTCCATGCTTTCTCTCTGCTAAATCTCTCATTTTCATTCTTCCATTTTTGGTGGCAAAAATAGGGCTCACTGAGAGGCAATTCTCTTTGCTCCACATGAAGATTCAAACACTTACAGCCTTTTTTCAAAGGCTGTACAAATTCTTTGGCCTATCAGAGATTATGGCCCAGAGCAGCTAAACTACTTCTCTCTGGATTCCCTGAGATTCTGTGTTCATCAGCATTTTCAACCCAGCTACATTTTTAGTAGCAGTTCTCCCACTCCACATCTTTTTGCTTCTTTCTCTGAGGAATGTAATGATCACATCACCATGACCACTGACTCCAGAAAGGGAGTATTAAATATTGTTCTACTCACCATCTTTGTGACTTCCAAGATTGTAATTGCCACCACTTTCCATTGCCACCACATATATATATATATGCACATATATACATACATATATACGTACACACATATACACATATATATGCACACATATATACATATATATATATACGTATACATATATATATATATGCTCTTCCTATTAGAATATTAACTCCTTGATGGCAGAGACTGTCTTGTTTTTGTATTTGTATCTCCAATGTTTAGTATTGTGTTTGATGCATAATAAGAGCAAAATCTTCTATGTGGCCTTCAAAGCCCTTCAAAACCTTCTGCCCTCCTACCCTTCCAGTCTTCTCTCTCCTGATTTTCTACCAGGGATGTTTTGATCCAGCGATGCTGATCTCTCGTACATTCCATGAACAAGACAATCCATCTCTCAGCTCCCGGCATTATCTCTAGCCATTCCCCATGCCTGGAATGCTTTCCCTCCACAATTCTGCTTCCTAACATCCCTGGCTTCCTTCAAGTCTCAAAAATTCCATTTTTTTTCTACAGGAAGCCTTTCCCAATCCCTCTTACTCCTAGTGCCTTTCCTCTGTCAATGGTTTCCTATTTATCCTGTATCTAGTTTGTACATATTTATTTATCTGGTGTCTTCCCTGTTGGAGCATGAGCTCCCTGAGGACACAGACTGTCTTTTGTTTCCTTCTGCATCTCCTGTGCTTAGCACAGTGCCTGTCACATAGTGGTGCTTAATAATAATAATAATAGCAACATTTATACAGCACTTATTATGTGCCAGGCACTGTGTTAACCACTTTATCAACCAGCCAATTAATCAGTAAACATTTATTATCTCATTTTTATCCTTACAACAACCTTGGGAGGTAGGTGTTATTTTTGTCCTCATTTTATACATGAGGAAACTGAGGCAAACATAGGTTAAGTGACTTGCCCAGGGTCACACAGCTAGTAAATGTCTGAGGTGAGATCTGAACTCAAGTCTTTCTGACTCCAAGACAATGCTCTATCCACTGAGCCACCTACCTACCCCCTAATAAAATTAAATATTTATTTTATTAATAATAATAATATAGAATAATAGTCAATAGTTAATAATAAATGTTTATTAATTGATTAATAAGTACTTTTTTCTTCATTCATTCATTTTTCCACTTACTAGTAGCCTAAGTACTAACAGTGAGGGGGTGAGACCAATGAAAGAACAGAGGAGAGGCAAAGGAGTTACTTCCAGGAAGAGGTAGGTCTTTACAACGAGGACAAGAGGAGAGCTAGGATGAAGGAGGTGTTCTGGAACTGGAGAAACAGAATGCCACTGAGAGTCTAACGGTGATTTACTGCTATGTGTTAAAGGCAAAAGAATACAACATTTTGAACAACGGTGTACATATGATATAAAAAAATAAAGTGCTGAATTTTATGGTTAGTCAATGTCTTTCATAGAGACAAGGAAGGTCCATTCACTTGAGATTCACCCAAGAGAGGCAGCAGAGTAAAGGAGGCAGAATCCTTAAAGACATCATTTTATTCTATAGCAAGTTTTCCAGATTTCTAGATCCTTGGTCTAGACATGTTTATGCTCCCTCTGACCATGTTGGTCATTGCTTTTGTAGTAGAAGAGAAATATGGCCCAAGGCATTTACATTCCTAACCACCTTTTTTTTTCTGGGCATGGACTCATTTTGTGAGACTGCTGGAATATCAGTGCAAAAAGTTAATGCTTTTCTTTTCACCCTGGGATTACCAATACATGAGCACGCACGCACTCAGACACAGGCCCAAGTCACCTATGCAATAGGAACACCGGGATGCTGGAGTTTGTTCTCGTCTCTACCAATAGTACGTGTGGTGCTGAAAGCACATCCAAAGTCACTCTCTGAATCCAGGATTGTCTTTGCCCCAATTCCCTTTTGTCATGTGTTTTAGCCACAGTTGGCCACCTGTCTTACTCTTTCTTTCTTCTCAAAATGTATACCTTTTATGGTGGCCAAATTTCTTGTCAACTTTGTCCCTTTAAGCAAGACCTCTCCTGTTTCTGTGACACTGATAAACAGTTACTTTTAAAAAATCACTTTGAGGTAGGCACTGAGTTATTACTTTACTCTTTGATCCACCAATTCCTTGTTTTATTTTTAAGAATTTCTAGATTTATAAAACATTAACATTTTCAAAATTTCAGTTTCATTTTCAATATTTTCAAGTGTGGAGGAACTTAGAACTCATTACCCTCTTTATTCATCTTTATATAATGTTTTATGGTTTACAAAGCATTTTTCCTCCTAAAACAACCCTGGGAGGGCAGGCTACTGTGAATATAATTAATTCAATTTTATAGATGAGAAAACAGACTCAGAGAAGTCAAGCTACTTGTTTACAATTGCACAGCAAATGAGAGTGTTGGAGATAGACTTAAACTAGACTCCAACTCTGGTGTTATTTGTACTACACCAGACAAGGCTCTGTGTGAATATGGAGGTTATGAAGGGTTCAGTTCTAAGATTTAGGCCTTAAGATTTGTCTCTTACATTCATACCTAGCCCAGGGAATATGAGGAGGTTTAGGCTCATAGGATCATTCATTTAGAGGGAATCTGGACTAGCCCCTTTATTTTTACAGATGAGGACATGAGGCCTAGAGAGGTTAAGTGACTCACTCAGGGTCACACCAGTAATAAGTACCAAAATAAGGATTTGAACTCATGTTTTTCGACTTCTAATCCAACATTATTTCTACTGTACCACATTGCCTATTTTTCACTATTTTTGAAACCTCCGCTTATCACTGAACTTCAGCTCAGAGCACTGAGACTTCTGACCTTCCATTGGCCTCTGACTTGGAATGTCTCCCTAGAGTAAGGTATCTGACCCACTTGCTTTTCTCTTCTCTTCTATTACTATAACTATGTGCCTGCTTCTGACATCTGCTCTCTTTTTTCTTTCTTCCCCCTGCTGCCATCCATTCCAAACCACATGGGTGTGTTTTTGAATGTCTATTTACAAGTAAAAAGGGAATACACAAATTCAGAAATAATACACCAGGGTTCAGTAATTAGAAGTATGTGTAAAAGAAAATGACTCAGGCCTAGACTGGATGGTGCCTAAGTTTTCTAACCAAATCTTTAACTAAAGTTCCTCAGGCCTAGCTTGGCCCATGACTTGTTCCAGGCAGGGCTCCCTTGTATATTCCTAAAGAGAATGGCATCCTCACCAAAGGCCCCCTCCTCACTCCCCCTCCTATACATTTGGGTGGTTCATTCTAGAATCTCTGGTTCACTCTCAGCCAATCAGGATGCCTCCCAATTTCATGGCTTTCCGTTTAGTGGGAAGAGGGAGAAACTCTGCCTATATTGCTAGTAAAGACTTTGCTATGTAACTTCCCTTCCAAGGTTTATTCAGGGGAAAAACATGGAAATACAAAACAGGTACAGACGGCGTTCTTGTTTTTCATACTCACAGATCAGACCAGCACATGCCCTTCTATTATATAGGTACATCCTGTCAATCACAAAATGTGGTGGTGCCGGTGAACATGCAAGAAGCACATCCTTTAAGATCACTACATGGACAGGTAACACATTTCAGGCACAAATAGAATAGGACATGCAGACAGGAATACCATCTACGATGTCATCAGCATGGTGAACTCTCTACAAATGCAGATCAGATACACCTCGGCAGCTTATTTTAATGGGCTGCCAACAGCTATAAAAGGTTAAATGTCTTATCCAGAGCCATTCAAGTCAGCATGTGTCAGAGGTGAGATCTGAACCCAAGACTTCTTGGCTTTAAAAATCAGGTCTTTATCTGCTATACCAGACTGCCTAAAATACTATATATCAGGATTTCTCTTTATGCCAAAGATTCCTTGACAGTCCTATTTGCTGAGGAAGCCTAGTGTGTAAAGAAGCATTTCTTTTACTCAGTTGACTGAAATCTCATCACCTTGTTGATACATCATACCAGTTTCAATTGACTCAGTATTTAACTATGCTTTCATTAGTCATCTTGTTTAAAAATAGGCTAGAGTGATGTGATTTTTATTTTATTCATATTCCTTATAATATATAATTTTAAATTTAACAACCTTTAGAAATTTCTCTTACATATACATATTTGTATAAGTAAATATTTTTTAAATGATATTTTTCATAGGCTTATTTCCATTTCTGGTAAGATTTTAGCCTAACATTGTCAGTGTCTTAGGGAAAAACATTAAATGTTGCAGTTGCACCAGAAAAGCAGATTTTAAAAGTTTAGAGAAATGAAAAGTGTGACACCATGACCTGTGACTCTAACACGAAAGATGGCTCAAGAGCCATGGATAGGTAGGATGGCTAGCTAAAATGAAAGGCAAAGTCATTAATTCCAGAGTCAAGTTTTCTATTAAAATTTTTAGTGTGAACTTTACGACTTAGACAAATTCAATAAAAACATCTAAAAATAAATCTAAATTAATTTTTTAAAAATCCCTTCCAAAATCTAAACTACTTATATTTTAAGGGAAGAAAAAAATTATAACAAAATAATAGCAGAAATAACTAATAAATGCTCGGTCTCCCTTTTTTTTTTTTTCCCATTTGCGTACTTTGGAATTGTTTTTCAAGAACTGATCCTCCTGGGCAACTGGACTAACACGAGTAAAGCTGCTACTAAGCTACAAAACTGGCTTCCTGAAATTACCACCTTTTCTTTCTATTATTCTTTCGTAAGGTGGAGCTGCTGATGAGCAGGAAAGTGGCTTTCAGGTTTGAAAGCTGAGGAGAAGCAGCTGGAGGCCCAATCAACCCCAAAATTCTCTAGGATTTTTTGTAGTTAAAACCATCAATCTTATTTTTGATAGAGTATGCTTTATCTTTTAAAAAAAATTTTCATTGATTTTTTTAACATCATCTTAATTTCTAAATCCATCCTTCACTTCATGTCAATGTATGTTTATTAAAAGCCTAGTATGTGCCAACCACTAAATGCTGGGGATACAAATAAAGAAAAAGAAAGCCAGTTTCTGCTCACAAAGAGCTTGTTCCCTGCTCTGGGGCATGATGTTCCCTGGAACAGAATTACCTGGAAAGTTCAGATCTGAGGTCTCAGAAGGAAGGCTTTGGGGCCAATTTAATGCTCCACCTTCCAGCCCTCCAGTCGTTGGGAGAGGCAATTGAGGGAGTTGATGAAGTGTTGAGTATCAGAAACTGGTATGATGTTATCAACAAGGTGATGAGATTTCAGGTGATCAGCTTATCCTGGATGAGGTTCTATGTTCCCTAGAGTCAAAACCAAGCAGAGCTCCTGATGGAAAATGGAGTTACACACACACACACACACACACACACACACACACACACAGTGTATTTATATATATATATACATAATGCACATACATATTTTATAAATATATCACACACATATAATATATTATATTCCTTCCCCTTGTCCTGTAAGCCATGTTACTTTTTGGGGGGGGGATTTGGGAAGGGGAGGCAACTGGGGTTAAGTCACATTATTTTTAACAATAAATAAAAAACGGAAAAAGGGGAAAGGCAATTCAGCAAAACCAGACATGACAACTCTATGTGATAGCGTATGGGATGTTCTCCACCCATATTCCTCCTCTCTCTGTAAAGTGGGGAAGGAGGCACATTTTCTTACCTATTCTCTGAAAACAAGCTTGGCCATTTTAGTGCAACAAGTTCAGAGTATTTTTTTTTGTTCTTTACATATTTACATTACATTACACATAGTCATTATGTATATTAAAACCCCCAACTTTTCATCTCAATAGCTAGTTTTATCGTCTCATTTTTATTTACATGTCTCTGATAATATTCTTAGCTGATGAAGCTTTTTTTTTGTTCTTGCGCTTGGGAGTTGAGTATGAGGAAGTTTCTTTCCGGTCATTCTTCCTTTCAGACTAGAGTACAATCACCCTTTTTTAATCT
This sequence comes from Notamacropus eugenii, assembly GCF_028372415.1. NCBI lineage: Eukaryota > Metazoa > Chordata > Mammalia > Diprotodontia > Macropodidae > Notamacropus > Notamacropus eugenii. The sequence continues at coordinate 369,236,636 of NC_092875.1, forward strand.
GGTTCCCTCCTTATTTCTCTCACAGGAATTTCAATTCCATGTCAGCATCTAAGCTTATCCTGTGAGGCAACTAGTCTAAGAAGGAACAGGATGATGTGAGGAAGGGCACAGTCTAAGCACCCAACTTCCTGGCTGCCTCTTACTAAGGTTTCCCTATTTATCGGAAAAGGCTTCTCCTGCAGAGGGAAACCATACCAAGAGGTTATATAAAGCTATGAAAATGGGGGTGCTTGATGGCGAAGTATAAAGACCTGCTAAATAATGAACAATATTTCTGTTTTTGGTGGGTTTTTTTGAGCATTCTTATCTTAGTAGAGTGTTAGGTTTGTAGTCTTGAAGGCCTGGGTTTTGTTCCTCTCTCTGACATTAGCTGTGTGACCCTGTGTTAACCTTACTGTGCCTCAGGCCACTAACACCCTAGGACTTATTACTAAGTCAAAGACTGAAATGATGAATGAGATTCCCCAAGATGATGAAGTCACAGTTCCTCTGTATCTCAGTTTTTAACTTTGAGATGGATTTAGAACCCAAGAGGGTAGGGAAACATGCTTCAAGTATTATAAATTAGGAGACCATTTCCTAATCTGAATTTTGAGGCCTACCCTGACTCAAAAAAGAAATTGTAAGGCTAGAATATGTTTTTAAAATATGGAAAATTATGGGCCAAAATCTAATCCAACCCAACAAACATTTATTAAGTGCCTTCTTACTACGAGGAAGGTATGCAACCCTATGTACTAGGGTTTTAAAAATAGTTGAAAACCAGTCCCTGCCCTTAAGGAGAATCAAGGATTGAATTGAACACTACATGCTGTTTTTTGAAGAGGAACTTCCTTTGAAGAGGAACAGTGACATCACTGGGTGATGTCTTGACTTGCTCTTGAATTGAATTTAAGTGAGGCTGAAGTACACAAAGTTGTCAGTCTCACTCTCTTTCCAAATCCAGTGGCAAGACAAAAATCTTGGGATGCAGTGGATGACATTGGCATCTTTGATGTCTAACCAATCGTTAAGTGCTCCACAACACCTGTTCCAGCTGCTTTCATGGCCATTGGAACAAATTGTTCTCATATAGCCATTCCACTGGGAGAAGTCTTTACATGCATGGAGTAGACATCTCCCTAACTCACCAATGGGTCTGAAACCTGTGGGTTACCCTCAGCCTGGTTTAGCCCATCTGCCAAAACAATTTTACTAGAGTGTGACTCAGGTGTTATACTATGGTTCCTTGAGTTCCAGGTGGGCACCAGAGGCAGATGATCAGCCTTTTCTCCAGCAGCCCTCACACCAGAAGTTCTGGTTCTCTCTGAACACAAATTCTTCTGATAGAAAACAATAGTCAGTAATGTGGCCTTAGCTGTGGGTAAAGAAAATGAGGCATTAAAGACAATGAGCATGGAAAATATTTTAAAATGAAAAGAGGGCAAAAACATGTTGTTAAATGTAAAAAAGATTTCCAGTTGCTCCTGCTACTCAATTCCCCAAACTATTGATCTAGTCAATGGATGAAACACAAAACTAGAAGTAAAGAAGCCTATTTTTTCTACCAGTTCAGTGACTGTGTAAAGAGATTGAAATTTTTCTGTGTCTCACTTTTCATATTTGAAAAATGTTAATGTGAAATGGCAGCCGTCAAAGCATTTTTATTAAAGACACAATGGAGATTTAAAAAGTGTTGTGGATAGTCTTTGAATGCTTCAGAAAGAAACATGTACTGTATAAATACAAGCAACATCCTTCTCAGGAGGGGAGGATTAGAGACAATGCTTCCGATCCATTCATTACTTAAGTGCCAACTCATCACAAAAAACATCAAAGGGAGCTGTGACCCAGGAAGATGATACGGTATCCTGTTGATGCTGTACTGGGCACAGAGGGATGAAAGCCAATGAGAATAAAAAGTGATGGCAGCAAAAAGACCAGTGCAGGATAGCTTTCAGAGCTAGGAAGATAATTTTGGCCATCCTTGACAGCTGCATGCGGCATTACATTTCAAATACCAGAAAAGAAGGATAATGAGTAAAAAGAAAAGAGGATGAGCTCTCTATGATTAGCATGGCAACTAACTTACCATGGCTCATGTACCCAATTCTGCTCCAAACATAAGAAAAACAAGAGTTGTCCTTCTTGGAGATGCTTTTGAACTTTGCCTTACCTTCTCCATTTTTCCTTTACAGGTCTAGTCTTTAGGATTGTTGCCTTACTAAAGTTGTGACATTCAGTTCTGAGCATTTCTACCTACATTTTTCATCCCTTTGAATTCAGCAAATAGACTAATAGTCACGAGAGAGAGTGAGTTTGCCGTGAGAAACAAGAAGACAAAGCATCAGTAAGTGTAAGTGGATCCTGAATTAATCAAACCAAACATGCAAATCCTGACTTATAAAGCAGGTAGGTCAAAGGATTCTTGTTTATTCTAAAAAGGAGCAATGTTTTATTAAAGAACATGACCCCCTGAAAATGATACACAGGTTTAAGGCATTCTGAGTCAGCATCAATTTAAAAAAAGCCCAAACAACCCCAAACTGTAATTCATGAGTCCCCATTCCCATAAGATTTCTTTAAACAGTGATTTCCATTATGAACTTAAGATAAGATCCAGTGTACAAAAATGACATTTACATACAACTTTTCAGACCACTTTTTCTTTTCAACCATTTCAATATTTCAAAAATCTGTAATTTTGTTGATATGGATACTCCTTCCCTTGGAGCAGATTGAGATGCAGCTGCTCTATCAATTAGGAGATTGTCCTTGAAAAGTTTTGAGGTTGAAAAAGTCATCACACTGGAACCAACTTGGGGATGAATGTCTCCCCAATTTGTCTGGGCTAGTCCACTGAAAATAGACACACAGGACTCATGCTTGTAACTCATCCAGCTGAACAGAACCCAGGATGAGATATTAAGAGAGGACTTTAATGTAGGACCATGGCTAATATCATAAAGTGAATTTTAACTACAGATATACCAACTCCTAAAAAGAGTGTAGATACAATTACCATTAGAAAAAATGAATCACTCATCTAAAAACCAGTAAGTTTGATGGCCTTTTTTAAAAGGGCTATTTAACAATCTGGAAGAGTTGGCAGCTTGAACCATAGTAAATCCATGACTGATGGAGTCTCATGAATAGACTTCCTCACTACTGGAGTTGGATGACTCTGGAAGAGAGAATGACTCTGCCTCACTTAAATCCATTTCACTCATGAGTCAAGAAATCATCCCGTGATGTCATTGACCTCTTCAGAAACAATGTACGAACAATACATGATAAAGGCCAAAGAGGCAAATTTGTATTTCCTCAAAAGTAAGGAATAAAATTAAAGCCTTGAAAAGATCAGTTCCTGAACTGAGCATTTGGCGTTTAAATGTTTGTATTTTTTCAATACGTCAAAAATCTGATTTTTGTGGTATAGAGATTCTTGTCATTGATGCATTTGACACATTAGTGGATGAATTTTTGTGACCAAAGAAAATTAACTACATGATGATCAGCTCTTTCATGATAAAATATTCTTAACTTAGCTAAAATCAAATGGCGAAACAATTGGTGATTAGAACAAGATGAATTTATTTTGGGGAAGGAAAAGAACGGAAGTATATTCATGATCAACAGCCCAGGATTTAACATATAGATCCAGCTGTTCAATTAGTAAGCTAAATTCCTCTGTCTTCACTGTGGAGGGGAAGTGAGGACCTAATATTCATGGTAAATATAGAAATTGGTCTCTTGGAGACTGCCAGAAATATCCCTCAGAGCAGCTGCCTGTCCACTTGGTTTTCCACCAAATCTGCCAATCTAGTATATGTTGTGCCAATAGGTGTTGGCTGTATACTCTGTTATGATTTCCTTTCTGCTGAAAATCCCTAATCCTCTGTGCCAGAGTTCTCTTGATCATAATTACTGAAGTATTTAGTTTATTATCATTTAGGAGAGATGTTTGCCACATTTTCTTTTTTAAACAATTGAGAGCATTTCCACAGATTTCTGAGCAATATGTACAACTTAGGCCAAGCTTATCAGGGAAGGAGTTTGCGGAATTATTTATTTTGCTTGGTGGATAAACATTTTATAAAATACTTTGATATATTAAACAAAATAAAACTAGTACTTAAAAAAAAGACAGGGAAAAAGAATCAGGCCTCCTTTATATTTCCCACTCCTCTGCAATACCCAAGTTAAAAAAAAAGTGTCAAAATGACATGGAAAAGGCCTCATATAAAATGCCTCAATTGGTGAAGAAAATTGGATTCAATCTAGATATTGGATGGAATTTTGAATTTAGAGATGTAATTAAAAGAAGATTAAACAAATTACTGTTATCTATAAATGTTAAATAATAAAGGAGGGTTCCAGATGATGGGGAAATTATTTTATTACCAATTTTTCCACAGACTTGTTTTATAGTCTTTAAACAAGTCATTAAACTGTAATTGAGCTCATTTGAATATTTCTAATCTCTTTGAGGCCTTCATTCCACATCTGTAATAGCACTTCCTTCATAGGTATGTTGTGAGGAGAAAATGAGATAGTGTATACAAAGCACTATAAAATATCAGCTTTTATTACTGGTAATAATGGGCATTGATCTATGGTATCGATGTTCATAAAGAATTTTGCATACTCTGGAAAAGTGCTATTGAGGTTTAGACTTTAGGTCAGTGTCTCTCATCCACAGCCAGGGAATGAACTACTTTTATAAGCATTCAACTTTTTCTCCTCTCAGTGTTGGAAGAGATAATTATTTTAAAGTTCTGAACTATGCAAAAACAATGATCCTATTCTCACAATGATCCTGCTATTCTATATTATATAAATGGGCTGGATCCATTTTATTGTACTGGAGTTATTCATAATGATTTAAGTAACTCTTTGATAGCCTTAAACTCTTTTGAGAGATTTATAATTTATCCATAAAACTTACATCAGCTTATAAACACAACAACAACCGTATTTTTTCCTTTATTTTGTGGCATCAACAGAAATTGTTCTGATCTTCCCAGTCTTTTTACATGCCCTTTTTCTACACTCAGTGAAAAATGTTTTCTCATAGTGAGATTGTTTTGTAGTTTCCATACTGTCTTTTAGTATGGAAGATGCTGAAGTGCCCTTCATTAAGCTGGGTGCATTTATATACAAATCATCATTCTGCAGCAAAAATAGTCACATAGTTTAGCAGCTACCATGAATATATTACATGTCAGAATTAATCCACCATGAGGACACCCCCAGCATTCTCTAATCATTTACATATGTGCTTTCCAGAGCAGGGTCTGCATTATGATCACTCTATTTATAAATCAAATGGTCCATTTTAAGGGATTACATGGGAAACATTCTTTCAAGCTTTATTTTTCAAAGTGTTTCCACTACTATTTGCTTACAGTTCCTAGCAATTAAGCAAACTATTTGGAAGTTTATCATTCGAACAGTTAGCATATGCAACATAGATTGGTCAACAGTGGTCATTTTTTCTAAAAGGAATATCCAAAATTTTATTTTCAAGTAAGGGACAAAAACTGGAGTTAAAAGGCTGTCTGGCCACATTTGGTTCTGCCTTGTGAAAACCAGTTTTCTAATGAGGGATTTAAAGCACAGGAGTGTGTACCTTACATGTCCCTCATAAAGTCTGAGTGAGCAGTCAAGTTAAAAGGTAAATGTACCCTGAGTAACATTAAACCAACTGGTGTTCTGTGTCCATGCTATAATTCAGGTATAAAACAGGCCCCTGTTTTAAGAAAGCCCTTTCAACCTGTAATAATGTGAACCCAATGCAGCTTTGTTATTTTTTTCAAAGCAATGATGCAGTATTTAAAATTCCAATTTTTTTTCCTTTCCTCAAATTTGAGCCCTAGGCTGGAGAAAAAATTAAATCAATGGACCTAATTGATAGAGTATTCACTAATGGATCAAATGAGGAGATTTGAGATTTGAGGAGATTTCCAATGGAGATCTGGATAAAGTCACAGGATTGTAAATTTAGATTTAGACTGAGAAGAGACCTTAAATAGTATGCTTATGAGATTTTCAGGCAACACCAAAATGGCTAACCCACTGGATGGCAGAGGTGGGATCTAAAAAGATCTTGACAAATTTGAACATTGGTCTAAAGAAAATCAGATGAAACTCAGTAGGGATAAAGAATTCCACAATTATTGGGCAAGGGAGACATGACAAGACAACCATTCCTCTGAAAAAGATTGTGGGGTTTTTGTGAAGTTTACTCTAAATGGGAATTAACAGTACAATATGGTAACCTAGAAAGCTAATGACAGCTTAGGCAGAGTAAAGAAAAGCATATGGTTGTCCCTTTGTACCCTGTCCTGGTCAAATCACATCTCTAGAATTTCATTCAGTTCTTGGTGCTACATTTTAGGAAAGGCATTGATGGGCATCCAGAAAAGGATATCCAGATGGCAAAAGGTCTCAAGTTTATGAGAAGTTGAAGGAATTGGAATGTTTAGCTGAAGAAGAGAAGACTGGAGTATCTAATAGCAGTCTGAGATTATTTGACACTTGGTTGTGGTTCTGTTTGACTCGAAAGGAGAGAACTAGGAGCCATGACTGGAAGTTGCAAAGAGGTAAATCTAACTTTGATGTCAAGAAAAAACTTCATTATAATTGAAGTTATCCAAAAATAGAGTGGACTGAACTGAGAGATAGACTTCTACTCATTGGAGTTCTCTAAGCAAAGTTTGGAGGACCACTCATTGAGTATATTGTGGGTTAGACTATATAGACATGAAGGTTCTTTCCAACTCTGAAATTCTAGGATTCTGTGACACTGTTGCCATTTACTTCATAAGCCTTAATGCTTTACCAATGCAGCACTCTTGAAGGGTCCAAGCATAGCAGAACACTTGACTGTCTGCTGTATCTTAATTCCTGGTCCAGGCCCATCTTCAGGCTCAGGGACGAGAAGAGTTAAAAGAGGCTAATGCTGGTTGGAAGGAAAGCAGTGGTCTGCTGCCCCGGGAAAACTTGCTGAGATGTATCATAAGAATTCTTGTAGGCCTCCCCCAACCCTCACCCTGAGCTGCTTTGAGGAAGTAGTTAGTTACTACTCTGGTCAGACATTTTTGAAAACAGGATCCCCTGTCTAATGGCTCCTTTCTGGCCAAAGGTTCTTCTGTCGTTTTTGTCTTCTAAATCTCCCTTCATGAAGTAATGTTTGGAAAATCTTTTTGCATACTTTTAGTGGTTTCTCCCCTTTGACTAGATCGTAGTTGTACCATTAAAAATAAAAACATTTTGCAGTCACATTATTGTTTGAGACAATGAGACAATCAGCTACCCAAGCTGAGAATCCAGATAAGCATTATTCTGAAGTAAAAAAAAAAAACATACTATTTATATTCGGATTTGCTATGTGGTTTATAAGAATTATTAGTCTTATTTTCTATAGTATGATGGAATATTACACGAGTGCTATTTGCATTTCCCATTATCATATGCTGTTTTAAAGAAATAACATTTTGCTAAATTCTTTACGGTAGTTAAACAAATCTCAAGAATTGAAGCCATTTCATTAAGTCATTTCAGCTTTGTATCATGATAATCCAAAGAAATATCATCTATGATTACGAAGCTTTGAGGCAGTTAAGTGGTGTGTTGGATTGTGTTCACTTGGAGTCAAGAAGATCCAAATTCAAATCCTCTCTTAAACATTCACTAGCTGTATGAACCTGGGCAAGTCATTTAACTTCTGCGAGCCTTCGTTTTCTCCTCTGAAAAACGGAGACAATAGCATCCACCTCACAGAGTTGTCCTGAGGAACAAATGAAATAACATAGGTAAAACTCTTAAGAAAGTTTAAAGTGCTGTGTGAATGCCAGCTAGCATTGCTGCTGTTTTTTTCAGATACTTTTTTTAAAAAAAAATTACTTTTTTGCCTTTGTATTACCAGCAACTAGCACAGCCACTGGCACACCTTAGGCATTTAGTAAATACTTGTTGGTTAACTGACTGATCTGAATATCACTCTATATTTTGGTTTGTCGTTTGACCTCATGAGATGAGTGCCTCCAAATTTATACACAGTTGAACTAAGAAAACGATTGTATTATTTTGATTTTACAGAGTATTTACCAGTTATACCCTGTTACAAACATCAAATCTACAGCATCCATGTTAGGGCAATGTTAATATACTCAGCACGTAGCCATACAATGTAAGCTCCGGGAGAGTAGGGATTATTTCATTGTGTCTTTCTATTGGCAACATCTAACACAATGTAGCATATAGTTTATGTTTAATAAGTGTTTGTTATTCAATCTAATTATATTCAGCTAGACAGAAGCAAAGATTACCTCATGTAACTGGAGTGACAAATTTACAGTCTGAAGTAAGCATCTCTTCCCTACAGATTAGGGCCAGGTTTTGCTTGTTTAAGTATGTTCTTATTACAAAAATTTATTTTGTTTTCGTTGATGTTTCTGTTACTGTAGTTGTTGAGTTGTCTTCAGCTGTGTCCAGCTCTTGGTGTTCTTACATCACAATAATTTCCAAATATAATTCCCTATCCCTTCTCCCACCTTCCATCTCTCCCTCTCCCCCCCATGAGCCCTTCTTTGTAATAAAGAAAAAGAATCAAGAAAAGTCAGATTTGCAAACTAGGAGTCATCTTTGACTCTTTGCTCTCTAGCCTATCCCTTTTCCTTCTCCCTTTCCCAGTCAGTTACCTATCTCCAAAACCCCTCTTTTCTGCCCACATCAAAACTATCTCAGTCCAGGCCTTTTCACTAATTGCCTGGACTTTTGGTTTCATTTCATCCAGACTCTCCCTTCTCTAATTCATCTTCCATGCAGCAAACAAATTAATATTCTTAAAGTACAAGTCTGATTATGTCACTGCTTTCTTCAGAAAGCTTCAGTGACTTTCAGGCTAAAATACAAATTCAGGTAGCTTAAACAAGTGTTCATTATTTGTCTACAGCCTGCCTTTTCAGCTCTATTATGCAATACTCCCTCTGACACATTTAGTATTCTAGGCAAACTGCCCTATTTTTGTTCTTTAGACAGAAAATCCCATCTGAAAAAATGTCTGTTTGCATTCTATGAAGCCCATCTCTGGAATGTTCTCCGTCATCACCTCTGCCTCTTGGAATCCCTGGCTCCTTTCAAGATGCAGCCCAAACATTCCCATAAGAAACCTTGTCCGATTATTCTACTTGTTACCCTCCTCCCCCCAGAAGAATTTAGTTTGGATTTATTGTATATGTTTTACATTTATCCATGTACATGTTGTTCCCTCCTAGGAAGCACCTTGAGGGCAAGCATTGTTTCTTTTTTGTCTTTGTACCCTCATTAACTAACAAAACATCCAACCTCATCTAATGCCTGACATGCAGGAAGTACTTAATATGTGCTTGCGATGTAGAATTGAACCAAATGACATGGTGATCTTGTCTGATAGTATGTGCCACGATCTGCTGCAGTAACCTCTAATGAGAAGAGGCCTGCATTTTCTCATCTCTTTTCCAGAGCCAGCACTAGTCATCGTTACACAGTGTTAGGTTTTGAGTTTTCTTTTTATTTGCAATTTTTGAGGGATCTGGACCTGTAATTGTACTGGTGTAGGTAACAGACAGTAAGGAACTCTTTCTATCAACTCAGGGAAGCAGCTGTTCTGAAATTTACAACCTTTAGGTTTGCCTTGGGCACTGAGAGATAAAATGACTACCTGCCCAGTGTAACAGAATGCGTGAGTCCAAGGTAAGGTCTGAATCCAGATCTTTATGATTTTAGGCCAATGAATCAATCAACAAGCATTTATCAAGTGCTTTCTAGGTGTTGGGGACTCAAAGACAAAAGTCTCTCCTTAAGGAACTTATGTTTTACTGAGGGAGATAACATAGGCTTATATAAAATACTTAAAAAATAAATACAGGGTAATTTGGGCAGAGGGGGTTGCAGCTAGAGGATTCTGGAAAGACTTCACCTAAAAGGCATCACTTGAGTTAAATCTTGAAGGAAGCTCAGATTTTAAGAGGCAGAAATAAGAAGATAGTTCATTCAGGAGACTGTCTTTCTCCACTATTCAATGCTATCTTACATTGATAATATAGCACATAACATTCTTGTGTACAATGACCTGAACTAGGGTGATTTATAGTCATTATGTGTATTATTCTCCTAGTTCTGGTTACATTACTCTAAATGATTGATATGTCTTCCCATGTTCCTCCAAATTTTTCATGTTGCTTATTTCTTACAAAGCAATTATATTCAATTACATTCATAAGCCACAATTTATTCAGTCATTCTCCACTTGATGGGCATTTATTTTATTCCTAATTTGCTACCCCCACAAAAAAAGTGCTCTTAGGAATATTTTGTTACAGGTGGGCCCTTTTTCTTTTCTGCCTTGGACTTCCTTGAACTTCCTTGGAATACATGCCCAGTTGTGGTATCATTATATGAAAGGATCTAAATAGTTGAATGAATTTTCTTTCTTAGGTTTAAAATCTTCTTCAGGATTTTTTCCTTTCAGGATGATTGTATCAGAACTCCATCAAGAGCATACTAGTGTTTCTGTTTGCTTGCATTCCCCTCCAACATTATTTTAATCTTTTATCATCTTTGTCAGACAAGAGGTGAAACCTTAAGTATTTTTAAATTTGTATTTCTCTTAAAACTAATGGTTTGGGACAATATTTTATGTTAATAGTTTGAGATCCTTTTAAATTGGTTTGTTTTTTTCCTTTGCCCACGTCTCTGGGAGTAGGATTAGGTTTCATTGAACAGACTTGCTGCTCATCTCTTTTTCTGAGGGAGACTAAATAAATCCAGATTTGTGTTGTCAGTGGGTAGCTGCCACAATGGCCTGTTTGGCAATGCTGAAATCACAAATAGCGATCCCTGGCAAGTGAATTTTCTTCAGTGATAGGAGCCAAGGACAACTGAGCTATTATTCAGACTAATATGATCACTGGAGAATCTTGGAAAAGAGACAGCAATTTTCATTCTTTTTTTCCCCAACTCTACAGACAGCTATGTAACACTAAATTCCCCGGTGGCATTGGGCTTGACTTTCTTGGCTGAGACCAAAGCCTGTAAAAGGAATTGGTTGATTTCTATTTCTGATAAGTTACCCGGCTAAAATTTCAATCCTTGTGCTATCTCACTTAAAGGCTACCAGTTATTCTGGAAGGGAAAATATCACAAGGTAGATGTTATGAAAATTATTTCAGACCAATTTTCTACTTCTATAATTAATCAAAAATATTAGGGTTGGAAATGAAATTTAAAAAACAATAGAATTTTAGAATGCTAGAAAAGCTCAAAGAGAGCTTGGAAATCTTTGAATCTAACCCTATTATTTCACAGGTGAGGCACTGAGGCTCATTTAAGTAATACCAAATGTTCATGGAACACTTGGGTAAGAAAGTGATGCTTGAAATTTGAATCCCTCAAACATATTTGTCTGCTTACAAGTCGCAGTTTGAGCTCCTGATCATGAACAAGACCGTGGGCTTGGCCGACTGCTCCTGTTCACAAATGGATCTTTTTACTTGAGGACAAGAAAATGTGGAATGATTTACTTCAGGAGAGCTTTGATCTTCCCTAAGGTGGATGGTGAAAATGGCTTCTTTTATATAGCAGGAATAAAAAAATCCAGTGGGAGATTTAATGAATCTTTGAACTTTGCCTCCTTAAGTTCTCCTGTCAATGATTTGACCACCTTCTCTTCCAGATCTCATAGCTGGTTGAAGAAGGAAAACCAGAGAGAAAGGAAAGAAGTATTTATTAAGCACACCTACCAAGTGCTAAGCACTTTATAAATATTATCTCATTTGATCCTCACAACAACCTCAGGAGTTAAATGCTATTGTTACCCCCATTTTACAGTTGAGGAAACAGACAGACAGAAGTTAAATGACTTGCCTAGTAGGGTCACACAGCTAGTAAGAGTCAGAGGTTGCATTTAAACTCAAGTCTTCCTGACTTCAAACCCAGTGCTCAATTCACTGTACCAACTGGTTTCCTCTTAGTAGAGGTATGCTACATTTGCACATACCACTTGTTTAGAACTTATAGTAGAATTTTTACAAATGGAAGTATCCTTAGGGATGATCTTATCTAATGATATTCATTTTTACAGATGAGGAAACTGAGGCCTAGAAGATGAGGTGACTTTACCAGACATAATGCAGATAATTAGTGGTAGAGTTAGAATTAGAATACAGCTCTCCTGACTCCCTGTCCAGGGTACTTTCCACAGTAGTAATCTGTATTTATCTACATTTTCACATTGTTAGTTAACTTTTCATGTGTTTATTAACTTATCTTCCCAATCAAACTAGTAGTATCAATTTTTAAAACTTACAAAGCACTTTTCTTACAATTCTGTATGGCAAGGCATTATGGGGTGGGAGGAGGGAAGAGATGAGGAGAAAATTTGGAACTCAAAATTTTGTGGAAATGAATGTTGAAAACTGAAAATAAGTAAATAAAAAAAAGGATGAAGGACAGACAACAACCCATCTACCTTAAACAGCACTGTCCTTCTCACCTGCTTCTTGCCCACAATATAGCTAAAAAAATTAAAAAAAAAAAGTCACATCAGGAAAACAGGACAGTTTTGAAAGTAATGTGTGAAATTTATTATATACAGCTTTTTAAAAAGCAAGTGGTATGGAATGCAGATTCATGATTTTATGTACAATTCTCTTTTTTTTGTATTTCACTTTGAATATGGAAATACTATTTTTAGATGGTTAAATTCGGAATTTTAAAATGCATACAAAATGATAAAAATTGATAAGCATGCCATTTGTACTTCTATCCAAGTAATTGGTAAAAATGTTAACTAGCTCAGAGTCAAACACAGACCCCCTAGGACTCTCCTCTAGTGATTTCCTTCCAATTTGACATCAGATAAATAATGCCTACTCTTTGTGTCTGGCCATTCAGCCCCTTCCAGAACCACCTAAATGTACTTTCATCTACTATGTACCTCTTCATTTTGTCGACAAGATAGTATGAGAAACTTTGTTAAATGCTTTGCTAAAATCTAGGTAAACTATAAAGCTCCTTGGTCTACACCTGCTCCTTCCTACTCCCTTCTCTCCTGCTGTACGAGCTTTGGTTTAGGGATTAAGACAGGAAATGGTGATAGCCTCAGGATGAGAAGTTGACACACCACACAGAGGGTTGCCTGAGTGACAATGACTGAGTCCACTAATCTTATTCTGTGATAGGCTAGTTATGACCAGAGGAGGACAGTAGTCCCTGCCAATAACTGGACATCTAAGACCATGGAAAGATTCAACCCTCATGAGTTCTATTTCACACCAGAACATACTCAGCCACAGTCCTGTGAGCCAAGACTCAGAGTCTATTTTCATCTGAGAATTGACTTTGTTAGGAGCATGAGTTAAACGTCCTTTAGAAGCTGTGCTGTTTATAATCTTCTACCCATTCAGAAGAGGATTCAAACTGTGCATTTCCTAGAATTCTTGGGTTGGAAGTAGTTTCTGTACTGTCTGTGAGGCTTCCAGGATCTGGGAGAGTGGTGTGTGCATAGTGACATAGTATATGTTTCATTATTTCTTGTTTCCTTATGATAATATACAGTATATTTGCTTCCAGGGTCTATGCTGAGTTAAAACAAACAATTTTCAATACTGAAACAAAAATATTTGTCTGTTTTAGTAGAGAGCCATGGGCATGAGATTAGTAGTTGCTGAAAGAAATAAAGTTCAAGAAGGAGTTGGCATCTTATTTGTGGGTGAGGGGGGATCAAGAACTAATTTCTGATTTGATAAAACCATAAATCATTATGCCCCCTTGAATGACTTACTGATAATTAAGTGAATAAAAAAAGCATTTATTCATAACTTATTATGAGTTTAATGCTTAGGATACATCTAGTTAGCACTTCAGGTGTAAGAAAGAAAGATGTTTGTAATAGAAAGTCATTGACTCTCTAAGAACCCTAGGGAACGTTTCAAATTTTTGCTTAGCAGAGCTCATTGGATCATTGATTTAAAATTGGAAAGACCCTTAGAGGTCATGGAATCCAAAGCTTTCACTTTATAGATGAGGAAATTCAGGTGCAGAAAGGTTGTGACCTGACCAGTTTATACATCCCTTAGTGAGTGCCTGAGATGGGAATTGAACCTAGCTCTTTCTGAGTTCATCATACCGCTAGGAGAACCAAGGCACTTCTTAGAACTCAGATAATTTTTTTTCACTTAATAGGATGGAAAAGAATGGCTATCAATAATACACAGTAATTAAAAAGTTCTATTTCATTCTCCTGATCTACCAGTCTAGCAACTGGTAAAAAAGGAAACCCAGTTAGTCTGGAATGACCTATTCTATATGAGGATCATCTTTGTGATCACTGCTTTCCTTTTCAGATATTTACTTGTAATATCGAAGTGGAGAAACCTAGTGAGCATACACAGTGTGCTTATCTGACACACTTGCTGTGTGGACTTTGGAGCATGTGTAGATATTCTTGAACTGGGTCCAGTAGGCTATCCACAAGGCAAACAGGAGCCTTTTGGCTGTGGAAAGCATTGGAACTGGATGCATTCAAAAGTGAATAATCAGTCAAAGTGAATCTCTTAGGTTGGATTTTTCCTGTCTGGCTTGGTAGAGTGCAGAGGAAAGGAATGTTGTAAACTGCTGAGTGGGAGGAAGGCCTTTGGCCTTAACCTTTCCCCACTGTAATGTGGCCTGTGAATGCATCATCCTGCTCTTCCTTCTGCCTCTGTTGTTGTATTTATTCTTCCTGCTTTTAGGTGGAGTACTGGAGAAAAGTAAAAAAATGGATAAAATGGTAAACTACCAGAGGTATGGGATCTATAGTCCATGGTGGATTTTCAGGCCAGCCATTCTGATAGAAAGTATCTGAGGAATGTCCTTCAGGATCCCACTTAGTCATCTGATTATGAGGAATGACCTGAAGGACTCAGCCTTCAACTGAAACAAGTTCTTATCCAGTGGCTGTCTCATTTCGAGGTTAACTTGGTGGGACCAATGCTATGTAGAAACTTCTTTATGTGAGCTAGCTCTTCTCAGAGAAAAGGTGGTACAGGGGAGAACATGCCCCCAGGTTTTAGGATGTGTGGGGGAAATGTTTTATAACTTACATTCTTTTTTTAGCTTCATTAGAGATCCCTTTGTAAAAATCAAATGTATATTAATGAAACTGACACATTAATCACTGGTAGCTAATGTTGAGGAGAACATACCAGAATGGGAACTTGGGCTGATGGGTTTAGAGAATAATCGCCCTCGACCCTTCAGGGATATCCCTAGGAACGTTAGAGAGAGATATATAGCCTTGCTTTGGGATACAAATCTTTAGTGAAAGTAGGAATTGGGATGATGGCAAAAACCCAGAGCTTTTATGTGCTATTTACTCACCATTCCTTGAATGAGACAATTTAATGTTTTGCTAGGAATCAAAGTCAAGCTCCCTGATTTACAATTCATAAACTTTACTTTCTGCCATTAAAAATATCAGGATACTTTGATTCTTTTCTCTTTCCATATGTGTATTGGTGAATGAGGGCTCAGATTTGAGTCAGTGAGTCAGTGAACAAGCACTCACCCTATTATATGCCAGGCACTTTGTTAAGCAAGAAAAGAAATATTAAAAAAAGACAGTTCTTGTTCTCATGGATCTTACAGTCTAAAGGGACACTTGCAGTCTAATGGATAGTTTTGATTTGAATTGATTGAAAAAATTCAGATTTCTGACAATGTCTGGATGAATGTGACTGAAGATTTTAGATTAGGATGATAGAATCATCAAATCAATGAACTGATTATGTCTGCACTTACATCATTATAAGGATGACTTTGTTTGACAGCTGGACTTCAGAAAAACCTGGAAAGACTTATATGAACTGAGTGAAATGAACAGAACCAGGAGAAGATTATACACAGTAACACCCACAGTGTGCAAGGATTGTTTCTGATAGACTAAGCCCTTCATACCAGACTCTTGAGGCAAAATGCCATCCATATCTAGAGAAATAACTACTGAATTGGAACACAGAATGGAGCAGACTATTTTCTCTTGTGTTATGTTTTGTTTTGGCTTAGTTTTACTCATATTTCTCCCATTTGTTTTAATTCTTCTATGCAACATGAATAATGTGAAAATGTGCTTAATAAGAATGTATGTGTAGAATCCATGAAGATTGCATGCCATCACAGGGAGGTAGGGGAGAGGGAGAAGGAGAAAATTTAAGACTTATGGAAGTGATTGTTGAAAACTGAAAAAAAATAATTTTTTAAAGAAAGAATGATATTGTTTAAGTGAAACATCTTTAATTTATGAGTGAATTATCTTTTAGGGCAACAAGTGTACAATCCCTTTCAGTAGCTTGTCCTAGGATAATTTTACCCATCCTGATAATTGGTCAACTTTTTATAATCTGAATTTCTCTACTGAATCTACTTTTCATTTTTAAGTCACTGACTCCTGTAGATAAGATCTTTCCTTTTTCTGTTCCTATTTGTGTTTGTTGATGATTTTTTTCTTTTTGTTTTCTTCAGAATTCATATTTGTCCTATCTATTATTTTCTGAACTTTTCATTTGTATTGCTTTGCATTAAACATATTTTAATTCAGAGGGTTTTTTTTTCTTCTCAATCTGATATTTGCTAACTGAAAATGAGATCAGTATTCTATTGCCAACTCTGAGTACGGAAGAAAGGCAGTTCCCATGCCTTCTGCCATATGTGGAACTCTTGTTAATACATCCCAATGTCAGAGGCCATTTCCTTTTCTGTGGGGGGAGAATTGGGTGGCAACAGTGTCTCATTGTTGACTCATGTTCCTCTGTCTGTGTGCATCAGTTGAACGTTAAACTAACTGGAATAGAAACCCAGCACCCTCAGGGTGTGCAGTCATGCCTAAGATGGCCAGATTCCTTCCGTTTTCTCTTGCCTTTCTGAATTATGACTAGGTGTGGAATTTACCAGCTATATAACATCATAGCCTGAGTGAGAAAACAGGAAAGGAGACTGGCAAAGGTGAAAAAAAGCAGGGGAAGAAATCAGATCAGGTGAAAATGGAAAAGAAAGTAGTTTTCTTTGGAAAGAGGCTGAGAAGACAAGGAAGAAATAAGGTAGAAAGTTGGGAAATTGTCAAGTGTGAAATAAACATATGACAAAAGAATGTGTTATTGTTAGAAGTTCATTTACATAGTGAATGAATGGAAGGAAATTGGTTTTATTCTGGAGACTAAG
This sequence comes from Notamacropus eugenii, assembly GCF_028372415.1. NCBI lineage: Eukaryota > Metazoa > Chordata > Mammalia > Diprotodontia > Macropodidae > Notamacropus > Notamacropus eugenii. The sequence continues at coordinate 369,253,856 of NC_092875.1, forward strand.
ATGTCTACATGTGACCTTAACTTTCTAGAATGAGTCTTTTATTGAATTGAAAGTTTGATCATCTCCTGGGTTCTCCTTTCTACTAAAGGTCTCTAGAAAGCCCCCCAATTCCCTCCCTATTTTTAGATGTTTCCATTCCTTATTTTACTTTGAATGTGGCTATTCATTGCTAACTTCCTCAGATACAAACTTGACAAATTGCTTTTTCCAAATTTGACAAATTCTTAAAAAATTTTTTTTATTAGTCTTTTGATTTTTTCCCCATATTATCATAGTTGTCTTAGTATTCTATTCACCTTCTGCTCCTCCCAGAGAGCTACCCCATATAATGACTAGCATATGTTAAAGACCAAAAAGAAAAAAAGAAAAGGAAAAAGAGGAAGAAAAAAATTAGGAAAACCAATCAGTGCACTGAAAAAGTCTACAAACAAATGCACTATGCAATAACTGTGACTCTCTAACCTCTATAAAGGGGTGATTGGGAGTTATCTGTCATGTTTCTTCACTTGAAGTCATTCTTGATCTTAATAATTTTGCTACATTCACTTTTTTACAGATAAGCAATTTTATTTTATTATTTCACATAAATAGTATTTATTTTTTCCAATCACATGTAAAGATAGCTTTCAACATTCATTTTTTATAAGATTCTGAGTTCCAAATTTTCCTTCCTTTTTCCCCTCCTCACTCCCTCCCGTCTTCCTTCCCCAGACAGCAGGCAATCTGATATAGGTTATACATGTGCAATCATGCTGAACATATTTCCACATTAGTCCTGTTGTGAAAGAAGAAATAGGACAAAAGGAAAGAACACACAGAAAATAAACCAAAGTCAGAATAGTATGCTTCAATCTGTGTTCAGCCTCCATCGGTTCTTTCTCTGGATAGGGACAGTATTTTCTGTTATGACTCTTTTGGAATTGTCTTGGATCATTGCATTGCTGAAAAGAGTACTTTTTGTGAAAGTTATTAAATCTGTCATAGTCGATTATTGCACATTGTTGCTATTACTGTGCACAATGTTCTCCTGGTTCTGCTCACTTCACTCAGCATCAGTTAATCAGTTGAAACTTTCCAAGTTTTTCTGACATCTTCCTGCTCATCATGTCTTGTAGCACAATAGTACTCCATTATATTCATATGCCACAACTTGCTACATTCACTTTTGATTTTTTTTTTCTGTGTGTGGTTGTTCTTTCTATTTATATTGTTGTACTTCCTGCCTATGTTGTTTTCTAAACTTTACTTACTGCATTCTGCGTCAATTCATATAGATCTTTCCATGCTTCTCTGTATTCATCACATTCATCATTTCTTACAACACAGTAATACTCCATTATATTAATATACCACAGTCTGTTTAGCCATTACCCAAACTATGAGCATCTACCTTATTTCTAATGCTTTGCTATTACAAAAAAGTGCTACTAGAAAGTCATCAATGACTTATTTGGAGTATAATCCAGTAATGGAGTATTTGCTTCAAAGAATATAGACTTTTTAGACACTTAAATTACATAATTTTGGGCAGAGCCAAGATGGTGGAGTAGAAAGACGCACATACACATAGCTCCAAACCCACAACCCACAGAATGGCTACAGGGGAGTAACTCATGGCGAATTCTGCACCCAGAGGCCATGGAATATTGGAGCGAGGGAGATTTCTGTTCCGGAGGGACCTGCAAACCTCTCGCGGGGGGGTCCTTCGCGCTGCGGACTGGGCGCCGGGACTGGGAGCTGAGGGTAGCCCTGCCGCGGCCGTGGCACCGAGAGGAAAAGATCCGAGCAGGCTTCGGGGACGGGATCTCCAGCGGCCACGCTGGTCCCACCACCCACAGAGGGACCTGCAAACCTCTCGCAAAAGGTCCATCACGCTGCAGACGCGGAGCCCAGCCCAGCCCAGACCTGCTGCGGCCACAGCACCAAGAGAAACAGACCTGAGCAGGCTTCAGGGACAGAGTCTCCAGCAGCCGCACAAGTCCCTCTGCCCACAGGTGACGGGGGTCGGTGAGAGAGTCTCTTTGGTGGGTCGAGAGGGGAGTGGGGTGCCCCCATGATTTGGGCCCCCCCGGGAGGTAGAAGCTGAGAGGCGGCTGCAGACAGGGGCTCCCCAAGCAGGCGGGAGCCTGAATCCATTGTGGAAGGTCTGTGCATAAACCCCCTGAGGGAACTGAGCCTGAGAGGCGGCCCTGCCCCAACCTGACCACCTGAACTTAATCTCACACTGAATAGCAGCCCTGCCCCCCACCAAAAGCCCTAAGGCGGGAAGCAGCATTTGAATCTCAGTCCCCAAACACTGGCTGGGAGGACCAGGAGGCAAGGTGGGTGTGAGGAGAATATTCAGAGGTCAAGTCACTGGCTGGCAAAATGCCCAGAAAAGGGAAAAGAAATAAGACTATTGAAGGCTACTTTCTTGGAGAACAGGCATTTCCTCCCTTCCTTTCTGATGAGGAAGAACAATGCTTACCATCAGGCAAAGACACAGAAATCAAGGCTTCTGTGTCCCAGCCCACCCAATGGGCTCAGGCCATGGAAGAGCTCAAAAAGAATTTTGAAAATCAAGTTAGAGAGGTGGAGGAAAAACTGGGAAGAGAAATGAGAGGGATGAAAGAGAAGCATGAAAAGCAGATCAGCTCCCTGCTTAAGGAGACCCAAAAAAATGTTGAAGAAATTAATACCTTGAAAACTAGCCTAACTCAATTGGCAAAAGAGGTTTAAAAAGCCAATGAGGAGAAGAATGCTTTCAAAAGCAGAATTAGCCAAATGGAAAAGGAGATTCAAAAGCTCACTGAAGAAAATAGTTCTTTCAAAACTAGAATGGCACAGATGGAGGCTAAGGACTTTGCGAGAAAGCATGATATCACAGAACAAAGAGAGAAGAATGGAAAAATGGAAGATAACGTGAAATATCTCATTGGAAAAACAACTGACCTGGAAAATAGATTCAGGAGAGACAATTTAAAAATTTTGGGACTACCTGAAAGCCATGATCAAAAGAAGAGCCTAGACATCATCTTCCATGAAATTATCAAGGAAAACTGCCCTGAGATTCTAGAACCAGAGGGCAAAATAAATATTCAAGGAATCCACAGAACACTGCATGAAAGAGATCCAAAAAGAGAAACTCCTAGGAACATTGTGGCCAAATTCCAGAGTTCCCAGGTCAAGGAGAAAATATTGCAAGCAGCTAGAAAGAAACAATTCAAGTATTGTGGAAATACAATCAGGATAACACAAGATCTAGCAGCCTCTACATTAAGGGATCGAAGGGCATGGAATAGGATATTCCAGAAGTCAAAGGAACTAGGACTAAAACCAAGAATCACCTACCCAGCAAAACTGAGTATAATACTTCAGGGGAAAAATTGGTCTTTCAATGAAATAGAGGACTTTCAAGCATTCTTGATGAAAAGACCAGAGCTGAAAAGAAAATTTGACTTTCAAACAGAAGAATGAAGAGAACCATGAAAAGTTGAACAGCAAAGAGAAGTCATAAGGGACTTACTAAAGTTGAACTGTTTACATTCCTACATGGAAAGACAATATTTATAACTCTTGAAACATTTCAGTATCTGGGTACTGGGTGGGAGTACACACACACACATGCACACACGCACACATACATAGAGGCAGAGTGCACAGAGTGAATTGAAGAGGATGGGATCATATCTTAAAAAAAAATGAAATCAAGCAGGGAGAGAGAAATATATTGGGAGGAGAAAGGGAGAAATTGAATGGGGCAATTATCTCTCATAAAAGAGGCAAGCAAAAGACTCATTAGTGGAGGGACAAAGAGGGGAGGTGAGAGAAAAACATGAAGTCTACTCTCATCACATTCCACTAAAGGAAAGAATAAAATGCACACTCATTTTGGTATGAAAACCTTTCTCACAATACACGAAAGTGGGGGACAAGGGGACAAGCAGGGTGGGGGGATGACAGAAGGGAGGGCATGGGGAGGAGAATGCAATTCAAGGTTGACACTCATGGGGAAGGATAGGATCAAAAGAGAATAGAAGTAATGGGGGACAGGATAGGATGGAGGGAAGTATAGTTAGTCCTATACAACACAACTAGTATGGAAGTCATTTGCAAAAATACACAGATTTGGCCTATATTGAATTGCTTGCCTTCCAAAGGGAAGGGGTGGAGAGGGAGGGAGGTAAAGAAGTTGGAACTCAAAGTGTTAGGATCAACTGTAATGTTCTTACCACTAGGAAATAAGAAATACAGGTAAAGGGGTATAGAAAGCTATCTGGCCCTACAGGACAAAAGAGAAGACGGAGACAAGGGCAGAGAGGGATGATAGAAGAGAGAGCAGATTGGTCACAGGGGCAATTAGAATGCTTGGGTTTGGGGGGGGAGGGGAGAAAAGGGGAGAAAATTTGTAACCCAAAATTTTGTGAAAATGAATGTTAAAGGTTAAAAAAAAAATTACATAATTTCAAATTGTTTTCCAAATGGTTATATGATCCCACAACTCCTCTGATACTATCATTTCTGTCATTTTTGTCAATTTGAGGGTATAAGGAAAAACCTCAGGGCTATTTTGATTTTAATTTCTTTTATTACTAGTGATATGGAGCATTCTTTCATGTGGCCACAAGTACTTTTTTCTTCTGAGCCCTGTTCGTTCCTATCTTTGAACCACTTATCTATGGGTGAATAGATAAGGTATTTTCTTTAACCATATACTTATTTGTTATATACTTATAGCTATATGTCTATATCTGCTTATGTGTGTTCGTTCTTTGTTGCCAAAGAAGACCATGCCATCAGAGAAATAATGACATGGCTTGCATTTGACTTTGTTTTGAGTGAGGGAGGGCTTTAAAAGGAATAGCAAGTTGCATGTAATAAATTTGCGGTTTCATGTTCAATCATCTTTTTGATTATATTATGTTATAGAAATGCTGATTTATTACATAAATTAAAAAAATAAAATTTAAAAACATTCATTTAGAATATATTATAAAATATGATGTGAAGTATTAGTCTAAGCCTAATTTCTGCCAGACTGCTTTCCAGTTTTCCATCAATTTTTATCAAATAAAGTCTTTTTCCTAGGTAATTTGTTTTCTACTTCATCAATCACTAGCTCCCTGAGTTCCATTGCTCCAGGTTCACCCTTTTCTAGTCTGTTCTGTTGATCAGTCTCTCCATTTTTATACCAATGTCAAATGGTTTTGATGACTACTGCTTTATAATATAGTTTGAAGTCTGGTAGTATTATTCCTCCATTATTTCTACTTCTTTTCTTTATTTCCCTTGACATTATAGATCTTTTGTTTTTCCAAATGAATTTTATTATTTTTTTTATCAAGTTCCACAAAGTGTTCCCTTGGTAATTAACTTTCGTAGTATTGTCTTTTTATTATATTGGTATGGTCTAACCATGAGCACTGAATATTCCTCCAGCTATTTAAGTTGTTCTTTGATAAATTTTTTATATCCTTGCTTTATTTTTCCTTTGCATCAGCCTCAGATAAAGAACCTTTGATCCCATTTCCTGTTCTAGGAACTTGTTCCATCTGTCATATCGTCAATGTTTCCCATTGGCTTCTTTCCCATTACCTATCAGCATGAATGCTTGGGTTGCCCATATCCTAGAACAAATCAAAATAAAAGTAAAACCTTCCTTACATCTCATCATGCCCAGGAGCTATTGCCCTATGTTGTTGTTCAGTCATTTTCAGTCATGTCTGACTTTTCATGATTCCCTTTGGAGATTTCTTGGCAGAGATATTAGAGTGGTTTGCCATTTCCTTCTCTAGTTCACTTTATAGGTGAGGAAACTAGCCAAACAGATTAAGTGACTTGCCCAGAGTCACACAGGTAGTAAGTGTTTCAAGCCACATTTGAACTCAGGTAAATAGGTCTTCCTGACTTCAGACCCAGCACTCTTACTGTGCCCTATACCGTCTCATATCTTTTTGTCTTCCCTTCATCCTTTTGATTGCTAAACTTTGAGAAAAGGTATGCTACACTGACTGTTTCCAACTTCTCAGTACCTACTCATTCCTCAACCTCTTAAAACCTGGCTTCTATCCCCATCAAATAAACTGCTCTATTGAAGATCATCAAAAACCTCTTATTCACAAAATGCAAAGATCTTTTCTAAAGCTTTGGCTTTTTAAACTTGCAGTAGAGTTTGGTACCGTCAACTGGTTCTTGGTTTTTTATAGTTACTGCTTTATAGGCTTTCAGATTCTTCCCCTGGGGAGCCAAGATGGTGGAATAAGAGCAACTACTCACCCAAGCTCTAAGACAAACTCCTTCAGATACTTCTAAAAAGAGAATCTAAACAAATTTTAGAGTGGCAGAATCCAATAGGAGACAGAGTGTGACAGATTTCTAATCTAGGACAGACTGGAATGTTGATAGGAAGTATCTGTTGCACAGGGCTGGAGGAGTGCACAGTGCACAGGCTATACCAGGCAGACCCCACCATAGCAAAACCAAATAGGAAGCCCCGGGTGGTCTGAAGCAGCAGTTGCACTACGTAATATCAAACATATCAGCCCAGGGAGAGAGTCCAGCGGGACAGAGAGAGAGAGAGAAAACTGTAGAACCCCAAGTAACTGCAGCAGTTCTTCCTGAGACTATCAGCCTGCAGATTAAATGTTTGTGAGCCACTTACTTGAACTTCTGGGAACCAAGACATCAAGAATCAGTCAAACAGAATTTTTTCCAGAGATCTATCCCATCTATCTTATTCAGAGTTTTATTTACCTCCCTAATTTCTTACTTGTTTATTTTGAAGTTAGATTTATCAAGTTCAGAGAGGGGGAGATTGATGTCCCCCACTAGTATAGTTTTGCTGTCTATTTCTTCCTGTAACTCTTATCTTCTAAGAATTTGGATGCTATACCACTTGGAGCGCATATGTTTAGTAAAGATATTACTTCATTGTCTAGGGTGCCTTTTAGCAGGGTATAGTTTTCTTCCTTATCTCTTTTGATTAGATCTATTTCTTCTGTTGCTTTGTCTGAGATTAGGATTGCTACCCTGCTTTTTTTACTTCTGCTGAAGCACAATATATTCTGCGCCAACCTTTTACCTTTACTCTGTGTGTATCCCCTCATTTCTAATGTGTTTCTTATAAACAACATATTGTTGGATTATGGTTTTTAATCCATTCTGCTATCCATCTCCATTTTATGGGAAAGTTCATCCCATTCACATTCACAGTTATGATTACTATCTGTGTCTTTTCCTCCATCCTCTTTTCCCCCACTTAAGCTTTAGTTCTCCCTTCTCCCTTCCCCTCCACAATAGTTTTAGTTTTAGTTTTTGACCACAGCCTTCCTCAGTCTTCCCTCCCTTCTTTCAGTGCCCCTCTCTTTTACTCCCCTTTTCCCTTACTACTTCTTCCCTCGCTTTTAGCCTCCCCTCCCTTTTCTTTACCCTTTCCCTTCCTACTGCCTATTGAGCTAGTTAGATTTCTATACATAACTGATTTTGTTGTTCTTCCCTCTTTGAACTAAAGCAGAGGAGAGTAAATCTCAAACAGTGCTCATCTCCCTCCCCTTTCCCTCTACTGTAATATGTTTTTGTGTCTCTTCTTGTGATGTAACTTACTTTTTTCTGCCTCCTCCTCAAAATAAACAAGAAAGAAATTCAGGAGCTGAATAAAACTCTGGATGAGATAGATCTCTAGAGAAAATTGAATGGTGATAGAAAGAATACACCTTTTTCTCAGTGGTATATGGCATATCTACAAAAACTGACCATGTACTAGATCATAAAAACTTCACAATCCAGTGCAGAAAGGCAGAGATAGTCAATGCATTCTTTTCAGATCATAATGCAATAAAAATTATATGTAATAAAAGGCCAGTGAAAGATAGACCAAAAATTAATTGGAAACTAAATAATCCAATCCTAAAGAATGAGTAGGTTAAACAACAAATTATAGAAACAATCAGCAACTTCATTCAAGAGAATGACAATAATGAGACAACCTACCAATCATGGATTTCTATTTTTCTTTCTGTCCTCTAAGTGCCCTTTCCCTTCTCTTTCTATTTTCTCTCCATTAGTCATCTCATTTTCTCTCATGGTTTCAATGATCACTTCTCTGCAAATGACTCCCAAGTGTACATTTTCATTTCCAATCTCTCCTTTAATTTTGAGGCCAACTATATATCTCTGCCCAACTAAACTCATTATTTTTTCCTCCAATCTGCTCCCCCTCTCTTTCCTACTTCATTTGATGGCCCCATGTATTACTAAGGCATTATCCACAGCACCAATGGTGACTATGAATATGCCGGCATAGTTCTGAATCACAAAATATAACAGACTCTCCATATAGAAGGCAGAAGAGAAACATTTATTCAGACACCAGAAAGCCAAATCCCAACACCAGAAAGTCAAATCTGTCATAGTAACAAAGAAGTCAATTCACATTAGCACTGCAGGGGACAACACCATTCCCAAGGCTTCTCTCCCTCCCCAAGACTAGCTATGTCTGCCTGTGTCCTCTCTCTCTCAACCATAACTGCTCTCACTAACTCCCAGCTCTGCCTTACCCTTTTTGTTCTACCTGTTCAGAAAGCTCCTCCCACCACATGTGACTTAGGCTACCATGTGATTTAAGCAGGTCACATGGGCCTATTGATGGGTGGGAAAGATCTTCAAATTAAGCAAAAAATACATTAACAATACACATCACTATTCTCCTAGCCACTCATGCTAATGATGGAATGGTGTTGGGGAAGTAGTAGGGCATTGTGAAAAAGACACTGGGTTCTAAAGAATAGTTAGTCAGAGAATGTGACCAGTTTCCAAAGAGGAAATATAGATGATGAGCAAATATTTGAAAAGATGCTCTGGTTGGTGATAAGGAAGGTAAAAATTAGAGCAGTTCTGAGGTTTTACTATAAATCCAAAAAATTATCAAGGATGATAAAAGGTAGAAGTAGACAATATTGGAGGGACCATAGAAATATGGAAATGGTGGTACACAATGGATGCACAATGGATGAAGTGATGGGTTCAGAAAAATAAGATTGAAGTATACTATACTTGTATATGTATATATGCAAGGAGGTCAATGATAGAGGGAAAGGTCCCATATATAACAAAATATTTAAAACAGCATTTTTTGAGGAAACAAAAAGCTGAATGTGCATTTATTAAGGACTAGCTGAATAATTATGGCATACAAATATAAGGGAATAGTGCTGTACCAAAAGAAATAGTATATAAGAAATGATAAATTCAGGTAAACCTTAAAAGAGTTGATGCTGAGTAGAGTGAACATAATATACCTTTGATCTTAGTAGAGAAAAAGAGTGCTAAAAGTTGTCAGTACTCCTACCAATGAGATGATATGTCTTTATTCCAGAGGTCTGGTGATGTGGTATACCTCCCTTCTCTTCATGGAGAGATGGTGAACTCTTGTTTTGGAGTGAGACATTCACTATTAATATGGTTAATATATCCATCCATTCTTTGCAAGGGAGAGTTTTAGGGCTAGCATTATTAAGAAATCACAGCAATGCTTTGAAATAGGAAAAATTAATGAAACATCTATTTTTTAAAAATAAGAAAAATATTTGCAATTAAAGGACATAGGTTAAAGTTCTGGCTTTGCTACTTATTACATCTATGACCTTGGACAAGTCATTTGACCCTTGTGGACCCTGTTTCCTTCTTTGTCAAATAAGCAGGGTAGACAAGATGTTGTTCCTGTTGTTTCACTCTAAGTTCATTGATCCTTTAATTTTTCCTTTTACCTAACCCCCAAACTATATTAAGTTACCAAGTTCAATTGATTTGCCCCCTATAATGCTCCCTTCCTTTTAGTTTTCTCTTACTGCACTAGTTCTGGCCATCACTATCCCTTTTCTTGACTATTATAATATAATATCATCCTAACTGGTGGTTTCCATGCCTCCAGCCTCTCCCCTCCATAGATGGCTACCTTTCACACTATTGTCAAAATAACCTTTCTTGGGCACAAGTATAACGGTGTCACTCCCATGATAAAAAGCTTTCAGTAGCTCCCTATTGCTTACACAATAAAATATAAACTGCATCCTGACACTTTAGATCCTCCACAATGACCTTTCTAGCATTCACAAAGACCCTCTCCATGCTTGGAATGCCCTCCATCTATATGCTTTTCTTCTTTTAAGGCTCATTTCAGTTGTCATATCTTTTGTGAAACAGGTCCCTGACAGGTCCAATGAAAACTATTTTCTATTTCTCACATCATCATAATAAAAATACTTAGCATTTTACATAGTGCTTTAAGATTTGCAAAGAACTTTACAAATATTATCTCACTTTATCCTCACAACAACCCTACAAGGACATAGTGCTATTATCATCCCAGATTTACTGATGGCTACATAGAGTATTTATTTCAAGGAAGTTTCAAAGTAGGAAGAAAAGGAGAAGTAGAATGGTGAAGAGTATTGTGGGAAATGAATAACATAAAAAAGAGAATACAACAAAACAATTTTCCCCATAAAGTACACTAAAGTGCCTCCTTTGTCACATTGCTCTCATATCATTCTGTTGTAGTTCAGTTGTTCTGTTGTGTCTGATTCTTTGTGACCCCAAAGACCATAGGATGCCAATATTATCCACGGGTCTTTCTTGGCAAAGATACTGGGGTGGTTTGCCATTACCTTCTCCAGTAGATTAAGGCAAACAGAGAGTAAGTGCTTTGCTCAGGGTCACACAGCTAGTAAGTGTCTGAGGGTAAATTTGAACTCAGGTCTTCCTGACTCCAGAGCTCAAACCATGAGTCATCTAGCTACCTCCTGTATTTATTTGTATAAATCATACATCTTCCTCATAGTGTAAGCTACTGGAGTCCAAAGACTTTGATACTTTTCATTATTGTATCCACCAGTGCGTATTCCAATGGCTTGCATGTAGTAGGCACTCAATACCTTTGCTTTAATTGAATTATCATTTTAAAGTCATTTGGACTCGAGGACAGATGTGGGCTGCTTCTGGGACCAAGAAGGAAGCAGGAGCAGTAAGGAAGGGTTCTGACAGATAAAATTTATCAACCTGTTAGTATACTGGAGAGAAAAAAGGCTTGGGTTTGAGTCCTAGCACTAATTCCCAACTCTAACCTTGACCAAATCACTTACCTTTGTTGAAGCCTCAATTTCTCCATCTGTAAAATGAATATAATAAATGATCTATCTCACAGGGTCATTGTGTGGATCAGATCTGAGAATATCTGTAAAGTACTTTGAAAACCTTAAAGCACTGTAAAAGTGTTAGCCATTATTATTATCCCTTATCATATTTATATTTATCATATTATGATAATATTTATTATATTATCACTTATCAAGTATCCAAGTCCCCCAGGGCAAGCAGATCCAGTCAAGGTGAGTCCTACTTTCCAAATTTTCATGGAGTCTAGTCTTTATGAAGGATAAGAGAAAGAGGAGGATCCTGAGAAACATGTGCTTCCTGTAGCCATATTCCCTCCTGCAGGCGTGTACCCCTTTAGTATGTGCATTCAACCTAGAAAACTCCTTACACAGTGTGACACTGTACTTTGTTTTGTCAGTATCCATTTTGATGATCTCCCTGCTTCTCCTGTTATCTGAAATGACTGTAATTCTTTTTACAAGGTTAAGACATTTGTTAGCTTCAGTTATCAGTTAACATGAACTGTTTGCCTTGGAGTCCAAGACATTGGGAGATTAGGCAGACATTGGCATTGGGCACCATTTGGTCAAAGCTGTTGATTTCATATCTGTAACAGAGACACAGGAAAAATTCTGAAGGTCAGATATCCTCAAACAAGTTCCCATGCTACCTCCTATATTCTTAGTTTTTCTCTCCTTTTTTATTTCCAAACTAGTATCATGTCATGTAGATATAGAGCTGGAATGTGAAATATAGACTCCACGAGGGCAGGGGAAAGTTTTATTTTTTTATCTTTATATCCCCACCACCTAGTATAGTGTCCAACACAACTTAAGAAATGCTTGAGGGGACTTGAGGTAATCCAACCTCATTGTATAGATAAGGAAACTGAATCACAGAAGCAAAATGAAATGCCCAAGTTTGTACAGGTAATTAAGTAGTGGAGCTGAGATTCAAACCCAGATCATAGAATCACACATTTAAAGTTGTCAGGGACCTTGTAGACCATATAAATCAAAGTAAAAAACAAAACAAAACAAGATTTAGAAAAATTAAGCTCAGTAAAGTCATTTGCCCAAAGTCACCCAGATAGTAAGTAAAAGATGCAGGATTTGAAGAGGCCCATAGAGGCTTGTAAAAGCAAGCACCCTGACATACACAGAAGGTCCTGCTGTACACATTCTTAGATCAACTTTTCTAAAAGGAAAGCAATTTTTGAGGGGTCAACAATCACTTTAATCAAGCGCATGTATCATTTAACTTCATTCAGGGAAAAAGTCAGCACCCTGAACTTCAGGGAAAATACAGAGTAATCAAAATCAACAGACAGGACTTCCAGCTGCCTGAAAGCAAGCCATATACACAGACACATAACTGTCTGACTATATATGCATAGTTATCAGAGAGAGAAGCACCAGCATCTGGGTTTTCAAAGCTGGGGGGCTGCTTAGCAGCTTCCCAGGGTCTCGTCTGGCACACAAAGTTTCTTCTAAAAACTAAACCCCAAAGTAAAACCTCACCTCCACATCTTTGTACTCTTTTAAGAGCCAGAGGGCATCACAACCCTAGAAAACCAGTGCCTCCATAACAAAAGATGTGGGCCTTTCTGCAAATCTTCCCCAATCAAACACTCCTCAATGGGCAGGCCCATTAGTGGGCAGGTGGGGAAGATCTTCTTTAATCACATTAAAATAATTAACAATACAGATGCATATACTGTTTCTAGTTAAAGACTCTTGATTAATTCAATCAAAGGCAAGATTCAATCAGAGGCACTTGATTATACTAAAACAAAAACAGCAAAAGATACTGCATTGTTTGGCATTACAAGGCTATATCTCAGCACCCATTCCACTATACTGTTCTGAGTTCTTCAGTACAAACACCTAAGACACAATTAAGATAGGTAGCCCACGGTACATACTTAGTCTGAAATAGAATAGATAAGCTTGCTTATCTGTAGCATATATGAATGCCACATAGGTATATATATACTGCATATAATGTATATGAATGCATTTTATCTAGGAAAAAAAGTTTCAACTGTGTTTCAAATGAGTGGGATTTTTTTGAACTGTACTTTCTTTTCTTGGTAGATTTAGTATTTGGGAAAATACAGCAATTGAATTATCGATCACACTTCTGGGCTTTAGGTGGTCAATTACACAGAGGAAGATCATATAAAGACTGACATATTTATCATAGTACTTTTTTTATGGTAGGAAGAACTCTGAACTTAAGATAGGTGCTCATTATTTGAGGGTAGTAGGATAGTATAATAGGATTCTATTGTGCTTTAAGCCACAATAAATATGAGGAATTCAGAGGAGCATAGGAAGACTTATGCACTTGATGCAGAATTCAGGCACCCAAAGGAGAACCATCTCCACAAAGACTCTAGTAATGCCAATGATGCCAATACTAAAAGGCAGCTGAACTCCTATTAATATGATGACCTGTATTTCTTCCAGAGGCTATGCATTTAAGTATCTGAATGCTAGGTTCTGGGGATACAAAGACAACAGTAATAATAACAACAAAGTCCCTGCACTCAAGAACCCTCCCTGTAGGGAGCAATATGTACACAGATAAGCATATACAAACATATACCACATATGTGGTATATGAATGTAATGGAATACTATTGTGCTATAAGAAATGATGAGTTGGCAAATTTCAGAAATATCTGGACTTATATGAACTGATGCTGAGTGAAGTGAGAGAACCAGGAGAACATCATAATAGCAACATTGTGCAATGATCAACTTTGATAGACTTAGCTCTTCTCATCAATACAATGATCCAAGGCAATTCCAAAAGACTCATGATGGAAAATGCTGTCCACATCCAGAGAAAGACTTGCGGAGTCTAAATTCAGATTGAAGCATTTTTTTTTTTACTTTTTTTACTTTCTTGTGGTTTTTCCCTGTTGTTCTGATTCTTCTTTCACAACATGAGTAATGTGGAAATATGCTTAATATGATTGTACCTGTATAGCCTATATCAGATTGCATGTTGTTTTAGGGAAAAGGCAAAAATGGGAGAGGGAGAAAAAATTTGGAACTCAAAATCTTATAAAATGAGTGCTGAAAACTATCTTTACATGTAATTGGAAAAAAGAGAACATTATTAAGGTGGGGGCGGGGCAGGAAGGGCATTTAAGGATTTCAGGCTCTCCATGGTTTGGTATTTGGTTACTGAGAGAAACTTCTAACCATCTATTTATTGATTGTTGGCTAGCCTAGTTAATAAATTGATTACCAATTACTCAAAAATATCTACAACATAGATATAATTTTTGTAGGGGACCACTAACACCTACGGGAATCATGATAAAGTCCTTCTCTGGGGAGATACTTCTAAAAGATGCCTAGTTGACTTGGGTTTTACTGACTAGTCTTCCCTCCCCTTCCATTCCTTCCCCTTCCCCTCTTCTCCGCCCCCCCCTTCCCTCCCCTTCCTTATCCTCCTCTCCCCTGCCCTTCCTTCTTTCCCTGAACTTTGAGCCTACTGCACCCTGTAGCTCAGACACCAAGGGGCCCCTGCCCCCTGCCTAAGGACTCTTCTGGACCCTCCTAGCTTCAGAGTGATTATCAATAGTCACTGTAGCTATTTCCCTCCCAGCCTGAGGTCTTTCTTTTCTTTGCCTCATTAAAGGGACCCTACCCTGGCTACTTCTTAAAGGAGCCTATTCAATGAATGGGCGTTGCCTCACCCTACATGAGTACCTGCATAGACCTTGGCCTAAAGGGGCCAAGGTCTCCCAGTGCATCCTGGGTCATCTCCAGTCATCCTGATGAATATCTGGTCACTGGATTCAGATGGCTCTGGAGGAGAAGTGAGGCTGGTGACCTGCACAGCCCTCCCTCACTCAAAACAAAGTCAAGTGCAAGTCATGTCATCATTTCTCTCATGGCATGGTCTTCTTCAGCAATGAAGGACGACCACAGCTTGGAGTACTCTGCGTGCTGAATGTTTCATGTACTGTCAGAGACAAAGCTTCCATGTGGGTTGGTTTTACCAAGCTTCTTCTTTTTGTCAAGGGAGTGTTCAGCAGTGGAGAAATGAACAGAAAGGGGAATATTAGGACATGTCTGTGGTATAATAAATGGAAAGTATCATTGAAACTTAAGAAAAAAAAGAAACTAGGACTAAGAATTATGAGCTCTAGAATTATGACAAGGTTAAAAAGTATTCCACAGATATCCCAAAAAGTAATACCTATTACAGAGGTTCGTAACATTTTTGTGTGTGTCAGGGCTGCTTTTGGCAATCTGGTAAAGCCTACGACTGAATAAATGAATGAATGAAGTATTTTATGGAATTGCACGTTCATTTCACAGGAACTCTAAAAAGGTTTGAATTCAGTGACACTCTATATAGGAAAAAACTAATTTTTATTTGTAAAATTACTAAATATATTATTTGCAATGTCTTATTTATTTTTCTTCATTCTTAGTTACTTTTTTCATTTAAAAAATTTTTTTCCTTGTAACTTCTGATAATGTTTATAAATTCATACAACAAAATATATAGGATTACAAAGGAAACCAAAGGCTAGTACGTATAAGAGTATAATTTTTTTTCCCTATCAGAGTTAAAGGACCATTGAAATCTGTCCAGGAACCCCAGGTTAAGGACCCCTGAAAAAATAACCTGTCTCTGAAACCTGAGTCTCCCACTTCTTTACTTACATAATCTTTTATATTGTTTAAAAATCAAGTTGCACATAAGGAGTCTAAAATGCACATTTCAATTCTGAGTTCTCTGAACAAAAAAAAGAAATAGAATCATAATTGAAAATGACTGAAATTGTTTTTGAAAAATATCAGGATATAAACTTGGCTTCCAATATCTGCTTGTTGAAACATTTTTCATTTGTTTGCAGCCTCTCAGGGTGTGATGCAAAGATCAGAGGCAATTGTTTGGATTACTTCATTTACTTGGGTATTTCAGTCTGAAGTGCTTTTTATTTCCTGAATTATCCAACTCATGATTGCCTAAACTCTTTCGTTCATCTTACACGTGTAAGCACTGGCAAGCATAAGAAAAGCATCTCTTTCTCATAGGTGACCTGCTATACTTACCTCTGTGCCCTCAATTTCCTCCATCTGGCTCTGCATTTTAAATGAACCTCTTTAAGTCAACTTGGAGTCTGGCTTGGCAAGATTTATTGAAAACCCATCATATCCTGTTTACTTATTCTGCAATCAGACCCTGCACATTTCTGATATACTAAGGGGAAAAGCTTTGGCTAAAGTGGAATCAATTGTTACAGAAAAAAGTTTTGGCTTTGTCCAATTCCAGGATATCAAGCTTTCATCTGTGGAAGGCATCTGAAATCTTTTGTCTCTTAATAGTGGCAGAGGTTAGCTAGAAATGGGTTGTGGAGGGGGGTTCTGTTAGCCTGGTGCACTTCATGCTGAAAGTGTTTTCTAGGAAACTGCCCAGATGTCAAGAGAGCACCTTATAAAATGTGGTTGACTTTTCGTAGTCTCTTTTGAAAATGGATCTGGAAGGCCTGGACTGTGACGGAGAGGACGCATTATTTTTCCGCCTTTGATTAATGGAATGAGTTATTTATATTGTGTTAATGCATTCAATGACCCCCGGTTAGAGTGGTTCAGTTTAGAATTATGCAGACTTATCAAATTAGAGATTTAGGTGGAAAAATTCACATGAGAAAAAAATGTTTTTTCTATATATAGTGTTACTCACTAGACATGGATAGAAGTAGGGTTTTTCATCAAGAAAGTAAAATATTTTTTATGAGACTTTGGTCAATGAGGTACCACACTTTGACCTCAGAATAAAATAAGACCACAAAATAAAAATGGTGTAAGGTTCCAGGCCTTGCAGTTAGTTTGACAGTGGATAAGATTCTGTCAACAAAGAATTTATTGAATACCCTATTGGAAACAACACCAAAAAAGAAATGATTCCTGCTCTCAAGGAGTCTATACTCTCTTTAGGGTAAGAGGATCTTTGGCTCACAGAAGCTTCTAATTAGAAGGGACTTTAGTGTCTGACATCTTCATTTTACAGATGAACAAACAGAGGTCTCAATGAGGTTAAACTATCTTGTGCGAGGCTACCAAGGGTAACACATAAGGATCTCATCTGTCTTGTTAATCTCATGGACAGTTCAGGTTTCAGAGCATATAAAATGAGGGGAAAAAGTCAGGAACCATATCATAGAATCATAGATTTAGAGCTACAAAGGCACTTAGAAGTCAACTAAGTCCAACCCATTTTACAGATTAGGAAACTGAGGTCCAGATATATTTAGTAATTTGCTTAAATCAAGGATGGGGAACCTGTGGCCTTGAGGCCACATGTAGCCTCCAGATCCTCAAGTGTGGCCTTTTGACTGAATCCAAACTTCACAGAACAAGAACAAATTTTGAAAATTTGAAGTTTTGAAATTTGAAGAACAAATCTTATTCTGTGAAGTTTGGATTCAGTCAAAGGGCCACACTTGATGACCCAAAGGGTCATATGCCTCAAGGTTGCAGGTTCCACACCCCTGGCCTAAGTTATAAATAGTAGAGATAAAATTCGAATCAAGAGCTTCTGACTACAAATCCAAACACTTCTCCAGTGCTTTTGTACCTGGTGTGTACTCTGATACCCAGATAAGTACTTCATTACAACTCCAAACTTGAGGTGCAGTGAATGGTATGTAGTGGGGAGGGGAGAAGGAAGAAATTAATTATAAAACAGGGATTATAGATTTCTAGCTGGAAAGAACTTCAAAGTCTACCTAGTCCAACTTGCTCCACTTTTCAGAAGAGCAAACTGGGGCCTAGAGAGATTAAATGACTTGCTCAAGAGGACACAGGTTGTGTCAGGTAGGATTTGAACCCAGGCTCTCACTCCAAAGAGCAGTGCTCTTTCCTGACACATGCAACAGACTAAACTCCTTAAACTCCTTATCTGGGAACATCTCCTTCCTGCATCCTTTCTGTGATCATGGGAACTACTGGGCTGAGACGAAATGAAAAAGAGCCATGTCATTGTGAAGTAAAATACACATCCAGTTGAGAAATCCTGGATTAAGAGTGTATTCTCAGGGTTTACAGAATGCAGCTGCTAACCTAGCAGTCACCGATACATCAGTGAGAAATCCTGTGCTACAGGGAAAAATGGACTTGGAGCAGAAGGACTTGGGATCAAACTTCT
This sequence comes from Notamacropus eugenii, assembly GCF_028372415.1. Taxonomy (NCBI): domain Eukaryota; kingdom Metazoa; phylum Chordata; class Mammalia; order Diprotodontia; family Macropodidae; genus Notamacropus; species Notamacropus eugenii. Next base: position 369,272,168 of record NC_092875.1, read on the forward strand.
CTTCTCTTACTATCTTCCTTCTGAAGTCACTTAACTGCTCTGGGCCTTACTTTCTTCCTATATTAAAGGAGGCAGTTGGACTAAAGGGCCTTTGAGTTCCCTTCCAACCCTAAATCTGGGATCAATGATCTTATTTTTGCTTGGACTGATGGAAGATTTCAAAGGCAGAGAATGAAAAATCCCCTTTGAGAGAAATGCCATTTCTAATACGCAGCCCCCCACCATATTTGGAATCACTTCTGATCAATGAGAAGACACTGATTTCCCCAGTTACAGAGATTTGCCAAGTTGCCAGGGTTTCTAGTTGGCCTTCAATGACTGATATATTCTTACTCTGTCTTGGTTGTAGCTCATAAATAGTTACAAGTAAATGTACCATGTTTGTATTCAAAAGTAAAAGAAATAAGCAGCCCGCCCATCCGGGAACATCACCTACTTTTCACTCTGGTTACAAGGTTCCCCTCTAACAAACTGAGTACAGGACGAAGTCCTAGATATTTTTGTGATCCAAGATTCTATTTATGAAGTGATTAAATTTTTCCCACCATGGGAGTTGGAGTAAAATGAAAAAATGATAACAATAATAACAATATTTTAAAAAACATTATTATAGCAACAGTAATAACAGGAAAGGCCAGCTGGTCTAGTAGATAGAAAGCTTGCTACAGTGTCAGGAAGGCTTGGGTTTGACCATCCTGTCTGTGTAACTCTGGGTAACTGACCTAGCCTCTCACTACCTTCACATAACTCTCCAAGTTGCAGAGAAGGTAAAGACTTTCTAGAAATCAATCAAAAAGCATTTATGAAACACCTACTCTGCACTAATCACTGTGGGCAGAGTGAAAACAGGCATTTCTCTCTAACAGCTCCTAAGTTTAGCTGGGGGGAAACGTGTGTGTGTGTGTGTGTGTGTGTGTGTATTTGTAAAGAATAGATACAAGGTGATTTTGAGGAGTGGGAATGCAAAAAGTCCTTCTATTATTATTTTTTTCCAAGAGTTTCTTATACTTGTAAAATCGTAGCTCTAATCCAAAAATAAAATGTAAAAACATCAAAAATAATGATGATAATGACAAATGTGGTTGTTTCAACATAAACCATCATGAAAGAATAATAATTATTTTACCATCATTGAGTATTAATTTACTGATTTGGGAGCATTTGTATCAGGTAGTGCTTGAATGGGGGTGACCAACCTAGGACCAAACTCTATTTCCTTTCTCTCTTCCCAGTATGATTCAGGGGGAAGGGCCTGGATCTCTGATGTTTAGTACCCATGTGACCTTGGTCAAGCCATTTAAACTCTCTAGTCTATCCCCCATTCAGTTAACCCCAGTGGCTCTTTATTATCTAAGGAGGCAAATATAAAACAAAACATACATAAAATCCTCTGTTGTACTTTTAATAACCTGATGCATTCTACTTTCCAATCTTCTTATTTCTTATGCCCTTCTAGATACTCTATGCTCCAGTGACATGAGGAACTCCTCCTCCTCACGACTCTACAGGTATTTTCACTGACTGTCCTATGCCTGGAATGCTGGTCCTCCTCTCTGCCTCCTGGCTTCCCTGGTTTCTTTCAAGTTTTCATTGAAATCCTGCCTTCTGCAGAAAATTTTAATGCTAGTGTCTTCTTTCTGAAATTATCTCCAATTTGTCACACACACACACACACACACACACATATCTTATTTATACATAGTTGTCTGAATATTGTCTTCCCTATTTAACTATGACCTCTTAGATGTAGGGACTATTTTTTGTCTGTTTTTGTATCCCAGTCCTTAGCACAGTGCCTGGCATCTAGTAAGTGCTTAATAAATGCTTGTTGACTGACTTGTTGACTCTGAAGTCACCTCTCAGTTTATAATCTTGTATATGATCTTTGCATTCTATTCTTCTCTAGAACTGGCCCAGAAAGAAAGAAAGCCTGGTGGGAAGGCCTATCACGGGCTATCCTGTCTGGGCTGCCAGAATAGGATGAGATTAACTCAGCTCCTCAAAAAAACCCCAAACAGATCCCATGTGGGAGTACAGCATCTTGCTGCATTACTTTCCCTAACTATTCTCTGTTTTGCAAGGGGAGTCTAGGCAAATATGAACACAGCTGGCAGAAAGAAAAAATATGTTTGTGCTCCAAGGCTTTACTGAAGAAAAACAAGCTGAGCAGCACTGGTCTGATGGACATACCTGCTGCTCTTGCTTCCCAGCAATCTGTCTTACAACCATTAAGCTCTGCCAAGAATGGTTTCAGTCACAGCTTCCAGGCCCGGAGAGGCCTGTATTTAGCATGGGACAGCAAGCCATGGTTTCCAGCACTTGCATGTGTACTAGCAGCAGCACAGTTGATTGACATATGATATTTTGATTTTCCATGCCGGGATATGGTTTACCCAAATGGTACCCTCTCCTTCCTAGCAGGTGCTTGTCTCCTGTTCTTGCTCAGTACCCCGCCCTGTTCCCCCCTACCCCCAGATTCTTGCTGGCTTTAACAAACTACGCATGCCTGTGTGTGCACACAGCGACCTACCTAAAGAGCAAACACACTAATCAAATCCTAACTTGAGTTGAGCCAAGGTGAAGAACAAACAGGAACACTTCCCACTCAAACAGTACTGGACTTGATTGGGAAACTTAAGTGTTTTCTTGGAAATATCAAACATCAGACTTCAAAACTTTATTCTTCCTGGACTCAGTTCTCAACTCTTACCCCACCTCAACTCCTGCCAACCTCCCAACTGCCCCGGGGAAACTTCTGGATATATGATATTCAAATAGTTGTGCCTTTCAAAAACAACAAAAACATTCTGTAGTTTCTGGTCTAGATTCTTACTCTAGGAGTCAGCCTTATGACTCATTCCCAGGCTTCAGTTCACCAAAAGACTCAGGATTTGAGGGTGAGCTCTTCCTAGATTGGCCCCATCCATGAGCCCTTCAGAGTTTAGAAGGAATCATGCTTATACTTTGTATGGCCTCAAACACTACATAGCTGGTGGCCAACTTTCTCAGGCTGAGCGTTCTTCTGCATTTAGCCAGCCTGTTTCTCAGACAGCAGAAATGCATCTAGCACTTTGCTCCAGATTTGAAGCTTGTCCACTTCTGTAGAATGTGCTAGAGCTTCCCTGGCATCGCTTTGGATAGCCTAGAGATTATTGACCCTCCTTCCCCCTCCCACAATGATGCATTGGAGTCTGGCTTTGGGTTCAGCACCATCAATATTAACAACAAAAATAATAATAGCTAGCATTTATATCTCTTTAAAAAGGTTAGCAAAACTCTTTACGTGTGTATAAATATCTAATGGCTTGTTTACCAGAGAACACTAGAGCTTTGAGGGATCACAGAGTTTATCTTGTCCAAGGGTTCTTAACCTGAGGTCTGTGAAATTGTTTTAAAAAATATTTTGAAAACTGTATTTCAGTGTGATTGAATTCTTTTGTAGGCCTATATATTGATTGTAATTTATTTATTTAAAAAAATTATTCTGAGTTCCCAGGCTCCACCAGACTGACAAAGGGGTCCATGATACAAAGACATATTGAGAACTCCTAATCTAGTGCAATTTCTCGCCCTATTAATGAATGTTCTTTGCAACATTCCTGAGAGGTGGTCATCCATTCTCTGCTTAAGAATTTCTGGCAAGGGGGAAAATCTAACACTTTATTTGGCATCTCATGTCTTTTTTTTGTTTGCTTGTTGTGTTGACTTGGTTTTTTTAACATCACATTTATTTGTGACAATATTCTTCCCTACCCACTACCTCTACCCAGGAAGACTTCTTTTGGAAGAGAGATTAAGAAAGAAAAAGAAAAATAGCTGAGTAAAATCAATGGACATATTGATAAGTCTGAGAACATGTGCAACGTTCTATCCCTATTGTTCATTACCTTTCTGAAAGGAGGTGTAAGCCTGTTCTATTTGCAGATAGCTCTATGCATAGCTGAGATTCTCATTCAGGTTGTTTTCAGTGCCATAAAACCAACAGACTACTGTAGTCATGGAATCAGAACAGATGTGACCTTGAAGGGACCTTGAAAATGATCTAGTCCAGCCACTCTCAAATTATAGATGGGGAAATTAAGACAACTTTCCACACAATTAATTAGTGGCTAAGCTGGGACTTAATTGCAGATTGTCTGATTCTCAGTCCATTCATTGTTCTTTCTTTTATATTAGAGATTTTTCTCAAATTCAATTGAATACACATTTGTCAAGTATTTCCCAGGTATATACGTATGTTTAAACATTCCAAATGAACATGCTCACAAAAAGAGGGTTTTAATTCCATTCCCTAGCTACAGATCTTTCCTGACCCATGATCAGTGAAGGGTTATCAATGATGAAAATGAGTTAGAATTTCATTTCTGGCAACTCCCAGAGGCTTTCTTTTCTCCTTTTTCAGGTAAACTTTAGTCTTAACTGAGTCTTTCTGCTTCTGCTCCTGTTGTTATGAGAGAACCTAGTAGTTAACTTTAAAAAAAAGATAAGTCATGTTAAAGGCTTCCTCTTATATGAAAAGGTCAGGTGCACTATGGGGATTTCTTAATTATGTGGCTTATTTCCTCCACCCAAATGGTATGGCAACGTTAGTACCTGGCAGCCCTAAGAAAATGATCATTGACCACCACCCCCCTTTACAAGCACAGTGAATCACATGATTCAAAACATGAACAACTTCATTTCACTAACCTGCTTTGGCGTTCTTCATATTTCTTTCTCCTCAGCTTCCAGTCACTTGGCCTTATTTTCTTCCCAGGGGAATAGCTTTTTAAAGAACTGGCCCATATCTGGAAAACCTTAGGGTATATATGCAAATTAAAAAACAGAACAAAATATCTCCCTTATTCTTAAGTCTTATTTTGCACAAGGTCCCCACAACTTAGGGGTTTTTAACCTGTTATATGTCAGATACACTTTTAGCAGTCTGGTGAAGTCTAACATCTTCTTATAAAAATTTTTATAAATGCATAACATAAAATACATAGGATTACAAAGGAAACTGTATATTGAAATACAGTTATCAGAATATATATTTAAAAAAAAAAAACAAGTTCAAGAATGCCAACTTAAGAATCCCTGCCATAGCTAGAGATGTCATATGTAAGATTCTCCAGGGGTATAATGTTAAGGGAATTTGAAGATCTTTCCTGCTCCTTAACAGACCCATGTGACCTGCTTTGAGCTTTGGCCCACAGCTTGAGTCACATGGAGCCAATGGTGGGAGGAGTTTTCTGAATGGGCAGAGCAGGAAGGCTGCAGCTAAGAGGGAATGATGTAGAGCTGGGAGAGAGAGCCAGCAGAGTAGAGCAGAGCAGTGTAGCTAGTGTGAGTGAGAGAGGAAGTGACTTTGCCTAAGGGAGCTTGTTTGTGGCGAGGTCTGACAGAGGGAAGACTTGGGGATGGCTGTGCATTGGTCTACATTGGCAATGTGTATGAACTTTGTTGTTACCATGCTGGAATTGGCTTCCTGGTATCTGAATAAATATTTTGGTTTCCTCTTTGAAGAAGAGAGTTTATTTCTTGCAGATTTACCCTGGAAATATGCATGCATATCCATAGCAGCTGCTGTGGGTATTGGGTTGGCTCTACAAGGGGTTATTATATAAGAATGTTTTGTCTTCACCCCCTCACAATTGAGTTTCTGTCTTAAACTCCACATAAGGTCATAGTGATTCATTACCATTAACCTCCTCTCTCCCCCAATGCCTATTCATTTCCTCACTTTTGCTGGGCATAGCCATTCAGAGAGAGCATGTCACTCTTTCTCCAATTGTTTCTCCATCTTTTTCCTTCTTCCTGGGCAATGAGCCAGATTATTCATATTAACTGAGGTGGCATCACAAAATATCTAGAAAAGATGAGGATGGAAATGAGTTATCTGAATTTCTGGGAGAGGGGAATTTGTAGTACTTAGTACATCATGCTATCCTTTGCCTATATTTGAATTCAACAATAGTTATTTATTAAATACTGTTTAATGGAGCACTATATTAGGTATTAAGGGAAATGAAAGATTTAAACAAGACATGGTTTGTGTTCACACAGAACTCAGATTTTTATTGGAAAGAATTCAACAAGTAAAAACTAGAATATTCTAGGCATAAGTAACAGCAAAAGCAAAAAGAAGAAGGAAAGACATATAGTAGAATAATTAGATGGACAGTGTCTGAGAAAGAGTGAAGCAAGGTTAGAAGCAGAATGACATTGGATGGTAAAAAGTTTTGAATGCTAGAAAGAATAAGTATCCATTCAGGATTTTCAAGTGGATTTCAATCATACCTGGTTTATTCTGTTTGGTTTGGGGCATTCAGTTGGCAAAAAAATGAATGTATTATTCTACACTTTCAATCACCTTTAGGAGGCAGGCAGTATATTTCATCATTGATGCTCTGGAATCATGGTTGGTCGTTGAACTAAACAGAATTCTTAAGTCTTTCAAAGTTGTTCATTCTTATAATGTTCTTGTTATGGAATAAATCATTCTCCTGGTTTAGACACTCCCCTTCGCATCAGTTCATAAAAATCATCCTAACTTTCTTTGAATATGTCCCTTTAATAATTTCTTTCAGAATGACAGTATTTCATTACATTAATATACCATAATTTTTTCAGCCACTCTCTCAATTGGTGGGCACTTTCTTACTTTTGTACTTTGCGACCACAAAAAGAGATGCTATAAATATTTTTGTTCATATCAGTCTTTTTCTTCTTTCCTTGATCTTTTTGAGAACAGGCGTAGTAGTAGCCCTATACGATGAAGGGTCTACATATTTGCTGACTTTTTGAACACTGTTCCAAATTACTTTCCAGAATGACAAGACCAAATTTTCCTGGAAATCTCTGCAGTTTTGTAATATTCTCTTTTCCTTTTTCCTTCCTTCCTTCCTTCCTTCCTTCCTTCCTTCCTTCCTTCCTTCCTTCCTTCCTTCCTTCCTTCCTTCCTTCCTTCCTTCCTTCCTTCCTTCCTTCCTTCGTTTCCTTTCCTTTCCTTTCCTTTCTTTTTGTTTTTGGTTATCTTTGCTTACCTAATGAATGTGAAAAGAATTTGCCCGGTTGCTTTAATTTAATCATTAGTGATTTGGAGCATTTTTTCAAATAGCTATTGATAGCTTGGAATTCTTCCTTAGAAAACTGCCTACTCATACCCTCTGAACATTAAGAGTTGGAGAATGGCCTTCCTTCTTATTAATTTGAATCAGTTACATATAGATCTTGGAAATGAGACAGAGCACTTTGCTGCAAATTTTCCCCCTCGTTACTTGCTTCCCTACTAATTTTGCTACATTTATTTAAGATACCACTTTTTAGAAAGGACTCTAAAGGCTATCAGAAGATTGTATTCAGAAGAGAAGGTTTGGAGATCAAGCTAATTGTCTTCAAGAATTTGGAAGGCTACCATGTAGAAGAGGAGCACTTATTCAGTTTGACCCCTTTTGGCAGAAGCAGTGGCAAGAGACAGAAGCTGGGAATATGAAGATTTAGGCTTGATGACATGACAGTCTTTCTAAAAAACTAGAGCTGTCCCAAAGTGGAATAGGCACCATCTTCAGGTCCTAGTGGATTGCCTGTTCACTGGAGGTCTTCAAACAAAAATTGAATGACCATTGTTTACAATATAGGAGTTGAAATTCTTTTTCAGGTATAAATTGGATTAAGTAACTACTGAGATCCCTTCCAAATAAAAAAAATCTATCATTCTGTTTCTATAATTTGGGGTAGAGGAAAGATATGATCAAATCTATGCAGAAGATTAGAACAGCTAGGTGGGGAAGTGGACAGCACACTACATCTGGAGAGGGGAAGACCCATCCTCCTGAGTTCAAATCCAGCCTCAGATGCTGACTAGCTGTGTAATCCTGGCCAAATCATTTAACCCCATTTGGCTCAGTTTCCTCATGTGTAAAATGAGCTGGAGAGGGAAATGGCAAACTTCCCCAGTATCTTTGCCAAGAAAACTCCAAATAGGGTCGCAAAGAGTTAGACATGATTGAAAAATGATTGAACAACAATGAACATGCAGGAGATCATTCTGGCAACAGCATGAAGGTTGGATTGAAGGAGAGTGAAGGAGAAAAGATCTATTACTTACAAAAAAAAGAGATGTAGAAATGGAATCAGTCACTTTTTTCTTTTTGTCATAACCAATATGAACTTTTTGCTAGGAATACTGAATCCTGCTTCACTTCTAGTATGACAATAATATTGGAAAGTTCCTAGTCTTGTTAGTTGTTTTGTGGTTTGCTCAGCTCCTGTCACTCTAAGTTCAACACTTCACTCTGTCACATGGTCTCAAATAGTGGCATCTACTAATGATTGTTGGAATAGAATCCTAGTTGTATTAGACATCATAAATACTCAAGCTTAAATAGTACAATGGAAGCGAGACACCAGGGCTGTTCAAGTAGATTCAGAGGATTCCTGGATAAAAAAAGAAATTCTCATGTTATTGGAAAGGGTGGGTAGGGGGAGGAAGACCTAGAGTAAGACCAGATGGTTAAGATGATGGTCAGGGCATGATACACCTAATATGGTAGTAGTGGAGTGCTATTGAAATATATTTAGAACTTTACAACACTTGCTAGCCATCTTGGCTAGAACCCATCCATTTTGGAAAATAAAAGATATTTATCCTACATGGAAATTAATTTTATTGTGTGATAGAAATATATTTAAATGGTGAATCAAGGATCATTGGCTCTGTATACTTCTAATTGAGCCTTTACAATCTACTAGATATATAAATTAATATGGAAACTGATTAAAAACATAGTAGGTGCTCTGCTGTATTTCATTTGCCAAATGGGAAATTAAATTACGGACATGCTTTAAAAGCAGCTGGCTGTTTTCCACAAGGTACAATTCCAAATGGTAAAATTGAGGACTATATATTGAGTATTATGCATATTATGAAGATTCTATAATCCAGTAGTTTTGTGAGGTTGCTGATGTATTCAGATCCTGTTACATACAGTCAATACAGTGCGTTTGGTTAAATTTCACTTGTTAATTCTTGCAAATCCCCAATAAGAAATTATCTTGTTCATTTTCATTTACAGAATAAAAGAAGCCCTCTTGTGGTCAGAAAAATACCTAGCTTTGGAAGTCATAGTTCCTTGCAATTTAGAGGCATGTAATTGTGACAGGATTTAATTTTTAACATAATTAAGATTCATTTTTTTATTTCAAATTTTATTTGGTCCACTAAAGTTTTGCCATTTGGCAATATTGATAAGAAGTGAAATACACGTTTCACAAGAGACCATAAATGGAATGCTCAAAAAAGATAGTTTACTCAAAAGCTTTATTTTTAATTAAAAAACACCAGAGAAATATTATATTAATTACATAGTTGTAATCTCCTCTCCTGAGCCCCGTTTTCACTCTGTAATTGGGGTAAGAAGTGTATTGTGGCAATGCTACAATTCGTAGCCTTCATTCACCTGTAAAATTCTTATACTCAGTTTCTAAAGGATCCACAAAATTGGAAAAATTTGTTGGAATTTAAAGTGCCTAAATTTTTCTTTTCTGTAACAAATTCTTGCTGATTATGGTTGTTGCAACGTGTACAAAACAAATCGGCTGAAATTTGGTTAGAAGGTGATATTTATATTTAGCATTTCTGCTCTTTTTGCAATTCAAGTTTGAGAGTTCTAAACCTTTATTGCAAGAAGAGACAAGAGCGGGCAGGTGCGATTATTTCAGCTCACTGTTTGCATCTTCCCATTAGCACTAGAAGTATACTAGGAGACTGTTTTCTTTCGTACACAAATCCCTAAGAAGAAGAAGAAGAGTGAACTAGATAATAATAGATGATATTTATATAATTCTTTGCATACATTCCTTTATTTGAGCCTCACAAACACCCTGTGAGTAAAATACTATTATTCCCATTTTATAGATGAGGAAACAGAATCAAAGAGATTAAGTGATTGGTCCCTTAGTCATACAGCTATTGAGTTAGAGGCAAGGTTTGAATCTAGGTACAACTGAATAGAAGTTCAGTAGTCTAACAACTATGCCAAGCAGCCTCTCCAAAAAGAAGGCAACTGGTCAGGGAATAATTTTAAGTCAATTTTATAGCATATATTACTGTGAGGAGTGGATGGACCCAGCCTTGGGAGCATGTATAATATTCTCTGCTTGCTTTAACTCCATGTAGAGGTTTGGTGAGCCTGTTTTGAAGAATGGATGATGAAGAGGTCCTTTCACTGTCACATGGGCAAGCATTCTCTCTTATTTCTCCCCCATAGGGGCCTTTTAATTGACTTCTGAGCTGGAATTGAGTGTTCAATATGAAAGGTTTGAATAGATGAACTCTCTCTTTCCTAGCAGACTTCCTCTTTCCTCAAGTGAGGAAGAAGAAATGTTGTAAGATTCTGGGAAAGAGATAGTGATGGCTGTCTTGTCTCCTCAACTGGCTGCCAGGTGGTCAAGAATGAATGGGACCATTTATTTTATCTGTGTTCTATTTCATTCTTTCTTGATCTTAGGTGAGTATCAGAGAGTAAACATATCAGGTTAAGACCTTTTTGGACCTTCAGAATGACAGAACTATTAGAGATCCCCTCAGCCACCACATATAGTCTGGTTAGCAGTAACAGGCTAGGGAGAAGCCAGCTCTAAGGAATGACCTGTCTGACCTAGCCCAGCAGTGAACTAAAAAGCTTTTTTTGACTAAAGTAGGGACCAAAAAAAGCTCTTCCAATGTGCATGTCTAAAAGCAAGCTCATCAAACCTCTGTGTCAATTAGCAGCAGCCAGAACATACTGTGCATGTTTTAAGGACTTGGCCCTAATTGTCCAGTCCTCTCATTATATGCCTCGGAGATGCTTAATTCTGTGGATCAAGCAGGTAGATTTTACCTTTATTTAGAGTAAACATTATTTCCAATAGAATGTGCTTTGCTTTAAACATAGTTGGCCATATACAGATACAGGTGGTGCGATTGATAGAATATTGGACCTGGAGTCTGGAAGACTTGAATTCAAATCTATCTTCAGATACTTAGTAGCTGTGTGAGATTAAGCAAGTCACTTAATATCTGTCTCCCAAAATGGGAATGATA